>NC_081326.1:17450924-18103197 GCF_026419965.1 Kogia breviceps | reverse complement strand
GGATTTTAAGTGTCCTTTGTATATTTTGGATAACAGGACTTTATTAGATGTGTGTTTTACAAATATTTTCTTCCAATCTGTGGCTTGTCTTCTCATTCTCTTGACATTGTCTTTCACCAAGCAGAAATTTTTAATTTTAATAAAGTCCAGCTTATCAATTCTTTCTCTCATGGGTTGTGCCTTTGGTGCTATATCTCAAAAGTTATCACTATACCCAAGGTCACCTAGATTTTCTCCTATGGTATCTTCTAGAAGTTTAATAGTTTCGCATTTTACATTTAGGTCTATGATACATTTTGAGTTAATTCTTGCGAAGGGTGTAAGGTCTGTGTCTAGATTCATTTGCATCTTTTCAAACCTTATCTAGACTCATTTGTATCTTTTCATACCTTATTGTCATCAGTCATCATCCCGATTTCTAGCTTCTTAGTCATTGCCTTATCAACCTTTTCTTGATTATTGCATGATCCACTTAATTTTGTCCTCTTTAAACTCATCTTCCACCCTGCAACCAGGGTAATCTATCTAACAAGCAAATCATACCCTATGCCCTCTGGCTCCCATTCCTAAGAGGATTTGCTGGCAAGAATTTTAGAAGGATCTTTAGCATATCATACAAAGTCTCTTCCTACCTGTTCCTACCTCTCTCATTTTAGCTTTCACAACTCCCTGCCTCTACAGGGAGTTATTAAACAATAACCCTCTCATTATTAAACAATAACCCTTTGCATGAATTTGTAATTCGCATCTCTTTGCATTCATCAATTTTATTCTTTTTGTTTGTGGTCTCTTCAGACTTTTTCTTTGGCTACAATGAGAATCCTTCAAAGCTCAATGCAAGCATCCTTTCCCTAAGACAGCATTCCCTAGACTCATAGCTTATTTTATTTTAAATTCTGAACCTGTTCGCTTAGCTTCTATAATGCTCTATACAGTCCTGAATATTAACACTTCACAGACTTTATTGCCACATGTATGTTTTTATATCTGTCTCTCCTGATAAACTGTCAGCTACTCAAAGATAGGGGAAATGTCTAAATCATGTTTGTAGTTTTCATGCAGTTCCTGGGACAGGATAAATCTTTCAAGCATACATGTTGAACACTTGCTACACTTATTGTGATCATTTCACAATATATCCAGGGTCAACTCATTGTTGTACACCCGAAATTAATGTAATGTTGTAAGTAAATTATACTCAATGCAAAATTAAATTAAAAAAAAAAATACATGTTGAACTGAGTTGAATAAAGTGAATAACACCAACATAGTACTACTTCTGCCATCCCACCTGCGCCATTACAAACTGTCTCTCGATCTAATTTTTCACCTTTGGTTCCTGAAACAGACGATTGAGAACAGGAGGAAAGATTAAAGAAAGGTAAGAATTAAATTTAATAATACCTTCTGCTCTGGGCTTTATTTTCCTCTCAAAGTCTATTGTTACACGCTTGCTTTCTTAAGCAGCAAGATTAACTGAAATTAATGATGTCAAGATGGCTGTTCTCTCAACATCAGAAAGGGACTGAAATGTGGTAGTTGTGCCGAGGACTTGGAGTCAGAAGACCTGTGTACTACTTCTGGCTTTGACTGAAGGCCTGTGTACTACTTCTGGCTTTGACAGCAACTTGCTGAATGTCCTTGAGCAGTTTCCTTAACCTCTCCATTTGCCTGCATTTCCTGTACTATAAAAGGTGCCTATGAGTACTTCACGCAAGACTCATGGGGATCCTCATTTGAAAGGCAGTATAGAAGTGTCCTTATTTACATCTCTTTGAGAGTAAGGGACTTGGATAACAGCGAAAAGTAAGGCACCCTACCAAGAGATTAAAATCAAGAAGCAGAGAAAACTTGAAATCAAGTTAGGTGATGAATTTAAAAGCCTATTCTGTTCTTTAATACGGCTAATGAGTTTCCTGCACCAAACCAATGTAGATCAGTTCAAAACAAGAAGCCTTTATTTTCCAGTGATTTAAGGTCGGTCAACCTGTGTGGCCATCCTACAAGCTAACAAAATATGTTTTTGTGCAGCGGCATGTATCCCACTTTTATATTTATACAGTCATGTACAGTAAATTTGCTTAAAAGTGATTTTCCCCCCAAATGAGAAGTTGTTGAAATTTACTCCTCTTTAATTATATACTTTTAACTACACAAACAGTTGAATACATAAAATCTACTTTGACAAGATATAGAGAAAGAGCAAGACCAAAATGATAAGGATTTCAAATATGAAAATTTAGGAAGTTTTCTTAAAAGTTATTTTTATGACATAAGTCGTATATCTAGGAAAGTATTCCATATAACTTCTTATATAAATGTTACAAACCACATATTTGTGAGCCTTTGAAGGGTTTTTTGCTGTTGTTGCTACCAAAGAAGAAAATAGAGTTCTCAGGACAAGCCATAATTTGTTAGAAAAAATATAAAGGTTGTGACAGAAAGCCTAAATTGTGCATTTTCTATACTCTAATTCAGGTACAAGTTCAGGATACCTTTTAACTTTATAGCAAAGTGATATAAGAAAGAATTAAATATTTGCATATTGCTTATAAATATCTTGCAGATTAAAGGAAGCTAGTCATCTCAGGCAGTCTTTTTTTTTTTTTTTTAATATTGTCATATGAATAAAGCGTGGGTTTTTTAAGACAGAAAAGACTGTCTTAACTTGAGTTAGAAATTTGAATCCATCTCCTCTAGTGCACCTACATATTCAGGCTCTCTCTTTAGCCCTGTGTCTTTCCCTGCACCATTGCCAGAGTTAGCTTTGGAAAATGTAAACGATAAAATCCACCTGGTGATGAAATAACTTTGATGGTTATTCATGGTTTGAAAAAAAACCTATACATTTAGTCTAATAACTGAATCTTTTATAACTTGCTCCTAATCTGACGCCCTTGTTTTATCTTTCAAGGAAGTCCCTCTCTCTACCAGTGAACATTTTTACTACTGTGATCTTATATCAAGATCCAAGTCAAAGCCCATATTTCCATCCTCCTCAACCCTTCCTCTCTCCCACAGCATGTCGTTTACTTCCTATTATAGTACTTATCATACCCCATCTTATGAGAAATACTCATAAAGTATTATGAGTATAATGCTCACAGTACACAATACTCACAATGCATAGAAAGCAATAACTCAATCTACTTGGAGAAGTTGATGTCTGAAGAATCCAGTATTTTTAAATTACTGACATAACCCTTCATGCTGGGGAGTACTACTTAATTCACTCACCCATTCAGTCACTCCTTACTGAGCAATGATTGGATAGTTAAGACTTTTAAAATTACCAGTGGTCAAAACTCATGAGTTAGCTCAGCAAACTTCTTCATAAGATTATATGTTTATCTTATATAATCAAAGATAGCTAGAGATAATGAAATTAAATTGTCTAACATTAGCAAAATTAAAAAAAAAAATTCTGATGATAGTGTGGTTAAACAGATATCCTCACACATTATTTTGAGAGCATAAATTGATATATCAGTAATATCTTTGGAATTATATTTTGTTGCATGTATTATGAGCCTTAAAATATGGATTTATTTTGATGTGATAATTCTACACCAACTAATTTATAGTTAGGTAATCATCTGAAACAAAATTTAAAAGTTTATGTCACAAAATATGCTGATGTACAGACACATACTCTAAAACTTTGGAAATAAATTAAATGCCCCATAGTAGGAAAAAAATAATCATAATATGGTCTTAAATTAGAATATATGTAGCAAATTATTTCCTCTTCCATTTTAGCAATGAAGAAACTGAGACTTGTTCTACTCAATAAATACTTACTGAGCATTCCTATCTGGCAGAATGTTCATGGTATTCTGTTATAGCATTTAAACAGAAAGATGAAAATCTCTGTCCTCAAGTAAATCACCTTATCATGGGGAAAGGCTGACAGTAAACAAAATAAAATATGTACACTGCACCATTCCTTTTTTTTGGCAATTTCATACTCTATTTACTTACACTCAGGACAACACTGGGAAGTAGAAACTGAGGCTTAGAGAGGATAAGTAATTTGTCCCAAATCCACAGCCAAGAAGTAGCAGGGCTAGCATTCAAACCTGCAGTTATTAATTCTAAAGCCAGCAATTTTTTACCAGTCAGATTTGTGAAATTTAGGACATTGTTCAGTTCTTTCCTTTGTAAAACTCACCTTGGGATATGAATCCTATCCAAAGTTGCTACAGGATTGATTGTCTTAATTAATGATTTTTGGAGAATTGGAGGGGGTTGTTCATTTTATCTTTTAAATTATTTTTTAAAGGTGTAAAATTGACCTTAAGGCCTCAGCCTGGGAATAGATATGCCAACCATTGGAAAGGTTGCTTTGGAATTAAATAAAACAGTTCTCTAATACAGCTGTAGAGCTGCAACTTAATGAGAACATTTATATAAGCTTCTGGAGTGAACTCAGTGCTCACTGAAAATCTACTGTATTTAGTTTTTGCTTTTAATACACACTAATAACTCAGAGTCTCCCTAGGAGAGCTTGAGAATTTGGTGTAAAATAAATAATATGGAATTAGTTTCTCTGGATTCATTCCTGATTGTCACAGCTAACAAATTATTGATCCTAAGAATTATTTATCAAAGGTAAAGTTGGCAGAAAAAAGTAAAAATACACCATCATTCAAAATTTAATGATGTAAACAGCTAGATTTACTCCAGTCTACTAGGCTAACCTGGCAGTCTATTGCCTGGGCCAATCATAATAAGCAAAACTGACCTCATGCCAAGATGTTGGAGTATAAAGCTGAGGCTATTACAAGGTTTCCATTCTCTAATTTTGTATTAGGTTGCTCTACTCTTTTCCCCATGTAAACAAATGAATTTTTTCTCATATGAGGTATATTAAATTCAGAGACTGAATTGGATAAGCACTCGGCTTAGATTATACAACTGTTTATATTCTGAGTATAGACAAGTTAAAGCCTTGAGTGCTCTTTTGAAAGGCTGTGATTAAGTTTTTCATTGAAAAAATGTGTCATTGACAACAATATAGCCTAAGATTTTGGCATTACCTTTTCAAAAGTCCACAAGAGAAATCCTCATTCCAAGTTCACTAACTTAGTTATAGACACATATAAAGATGAGAACTCATCCCTCATAACTGGCCTTTATTAACTTTCAAATTCTGACAGAAATCATTCCATAAGAAAAACATTGTAACTCAGAAATACCAAGAGAGGATATTAGCTTCTTCAAAATCTGTTTCTCCTAGTAATTTTGTTGCAGGAGGCTAACTACTGATCTAGGAACTGATCTTCAGCTTTATAGATGTCATCTCTTCTCCCAAATTTTATGTATATATGTATATATATATATATATATATATATATATATATATATATAATTTTATATATAACACACATCATTTTAACAGTCAACTAATGAAATGACAGAATTTTAATATCCTTATTTATAATGCCATGCTAGGGGTCCAAATATTTATTTCTATAATGAAATATAGCCCTTCCTGGAATAAATTAAATGCCTAAGAAACAAAATGAGTACACTTAAGGCTGCTTGTCAAATACAGAATTTGAACAAATGAGATTGAAAGCACTTGAGGAGTGTTTTATCCCTTTAGGGTAAAAGCTATAGAATGACATTTGATCCACTGCAGAGTGGTACAACAATTTGATTTTAAGAATTCTTGTGTCCTCCAGGTAGGGCCTCATGTCAACATATTGTGGTGAGTAAATGCTGACAATTTTTAACATGCAATATTTTAATTATGAATCAATAGTTTCGAAAGGGATAAAATACTGCTGTCTCTAATTTTATTATATCCACATATTTCCTTTCCAAAAATGAGTTGGCAAGGGTTGAAATTTTTTCATCATCTATTCCAGAAAGAAAAAGATTATATGTGGTTAGTGACCTCAACTCAAATTTCAAAATTTGGTGCAAAGGCAAATGTTTAATTATTGGTATCGGAATGGCTCCTAAACGCAACCAAGAAAAATTGTATATTTCTTAATTTCACTCATGTGACCAGAAAATATTTACAATTCGATTCATTTCAATTCAGTTCAACAAATATGTATTGAACAACCACTACATGCCAACCATTGTGCTAGCCACTGGAGTGTGAAAGCACAAAGATGAATCTATTATCCCAGCCATTAAAAAATGACTAGCGGTGGGAACAAATTTAAGGTTAAAAACAGCTTGGATTTCTCTATGATATCTTATTATCATAAGAAAAATAGGTCTCCTAGAATATATATATATATATATATATATATATATATATATATATATATATTTTTTTTTTTTTTTTTTTTTTTTTTTTTTCCGTACGCGGTCCCCTCACTGTGGTGGCCTCTCCCATTGTGGAGCACAGGCTCCGGACGCGCAGGCTCAGTGGCTATGGCTCACGGGCCCAGCCGCTCCGCGGCATGTGGGATCCTCCCCGACAGGGGCACGGACCCACGTCCCCTGCATCGGCAGGCGGACTCTCAACCACTGCGTCACCAGGGAAGCCCTCCTAGAATATTTTGTTTGTTTTAAAATGCACGAGAGGAAAAAATTTTTAAATAAATCTTCCAAATGGAATGATTAATCATGCATCTTATAAAATGTTTATTTTGTCCAAATAAACCCGAAGTAGAGAATAGAGAATAAAAGTGAAAAACAGAGTGGAAAAAACAGTCACGGTATTAAGTTATCAGTGTCACTCGAATATAAATTTTCACAAACTTATTCTGGGTTAAAAATCACATAAAAACATTAAACAAATATTATGTCTGTTATTTAAATGGCACTTTTTTCTAAATATTCTATAAATAAATCAAATAAGTTCTATACGTTAAAGCAAATTGAATAGAAATTTGTTTTCAGTGTGAATATTTGAGGGGTTATATGGAGTATTAAAAAACTGGTGAAAAGTTATGGGTCACACATGTGTCATGTCCTACATACCATTTTCCTAGGTCTCCTGAGGCCTTTCCATAAATTCTAAGGATTACAAACCCTGCTTCAGACACTAACTATACCATTCACCTTGCCATTGATTATGATACCTGATACCTGCTGCCACACTTTTTCAATATCCTTATTTCAATATTGATGCTTTTATCTATTTCATTATTGGGGCATTCTGCTGTCTCTTACGGTCCTGTCTAATGTCACTTACCTGCCTTAGAAAGACTTGTTGTCTCACTCCAGTCATCTTAATATCATGTTCTACCGGATGCTTACACCACTCCTCTGCCCCTCACAGGCAGTTTCTAGGACAAGCCAGCTTGATATTTCTCACTGTGGTTAATATTTCCATCCCCATAGCCTTTCAGGACACTGTAATGATCACAAATGTGTATTTGATTGATAACATTGGTAACAATGACAAATTGCACGTGGGACAAACTGGAGGCAAGAAGTCTATTTAGAACTCTATTTCCATCAACAATTTGAAAGATAGGCTGGAACTAGGACAATTTTGGACTCCAAGTTGTTGACTCTTCTACCATCGTAATCCTGCTGCTCACTAGGCTACATCTGATTTCCATCGGTTTTGTTTATCTTTTGAGGTACCAGATGGTCCTAATATGGTACAATTGCAAAGCCTGAATTTTATCATTTCATTAACATTTTCCATGTCCCTGTAATTTTTGGCTTTACCTTTTTTCTAGTCCAATTTATATTGCCTTGAAAAGTATTGATTGCCGATTGCCTATAATGGCTGGGATAAAATAAACGATAGTAAATTAGCTTTTACTGGACTTTCACATAAAGAGAACTTCTGAACATCCTATTTATTCTAAATAGAAACTTTCCAGTATTGAGAGATAACACATATGTTGTAGACTATGGTAGCTTTTGTTTTATTTACCCAGGATGCTCTAGCATTCCTCTACTACTAGAAACAATAACGTCTTCCTTTTGGAGAACTTCTCCCGATCTCCATGAGGTTTAAGCAGAGCTGTCAGTCACGGTATCACGCCCTTCATTCCCCAGCAGCTATGACAATGGGCGGGTTACCTAAGGTTAGCCAGTCAGGATATTCCTAATTCAAGAATGGCCACTGAAGCCAAACAGTGTCTATCAAAACAGTGATTCCTCAGAAAATTTCTGTTAGAGATAGTATGGAAGGCTTTCTTTCTCATGGGGCCAGTATGCTGAAAGGAATAAGCCTGGAGATACTTGCTGACATCTCACCCAGCCATAAGATAATAAGAGGGAATTAGGTCAATCTATAAAGAGCTTCAGAACAAGTAAATAGGAGACATGGATGAAAAAGTTATTAAAAGTTATCTGTGCCTCTAGAATCAGCACTGCTACAATATAAAAGGTAGACCAAGATGTCTGGGTTTCAATTTAATTTTAATAGAATTCAGCAAACATCTATGTGCCAAGAACTATTACATGTTTGTGTGAAGAAGACTGCAATTAAATTGGTTCCAAGAGCCTGGGGCCTGCATGCTCCCAAAGCAGGCACATTTCCTTTCCAAGCTTCCAGCCAAGCACAAACTTAAGTGGAGGTTCATGAGCCACTCTTTCTGAGAAGGCTACTATAAACTCACATTAGACCCGACTAGGATACCAACCATTCCTACAATCATCAGTTCCCCAACCAAGGGTCTCAATAGGCTCCTGGATTTGAGGAAGTTCATATTCTGCAAGTCCGTATTTACATTCCACTGCCCACAAGCCACAGACAGATGTCTAGAGAGAGAACAGAGAACACCGCCACTGAGCAGAGGGGCAACTTTCCTATCCACAGCACAACACTTTCACCTTTCTAGCTTTATCTTACTGCCCTTATCTATCAAAACTATACTTGTTTAACTGCACTTAGCACTTCTACCCCTATGCAATTTCCCCATAAGCCCTAAAATATTGACAGCTAACCAAAACTCAAGCATAGTATAGGTTACTCAGAATTATTTTTGTAAAATGGATAAGGATGGGGGTAAATGCCATTTGATAAGCATACTGACTGGCATGAGTCCCACGGGAAGATATCTAGGTAGAAGGTAGCATCTGACCCTTTTTACATTACATGTGTGATCTGGCAAGTGAGAAGCAGTAGAATGCCTCCCAGGTCTTTTTCATTGTGATGGAGGTCATTCCCCCATTATTTTGACTTCTTCAACTTCCACACAAGGGAATTCACTAGATATTTCAACACTGCCTTTTACTCTCGGCCCACAGAGACCTTACTCTTTACTTTGAATGCCAGTACCCTTTCCTGGAGGTCAAATTGAGGGAAGCTCTGTAAAACATCGTATGACTCCATGGCTGGCCTACTTCCTGTCCCCCTGGGAAAGGCCCGGCCCGGAAAAGTAACAGGTAACAGGACTCCTATCCTGAAAATGATGCCAAGTGTATTAGAAGCATTCATCATGTGAAGAAACCTGACTTCACATAATGCGTGAAAATCTTCTGTATTGCCAGAGTATTCTTAACACCTTTCTCTCGATTCAGGGACACACCCCAGGCAATCTAAAAACCTGAGCCTGAGGCTGTCCACCTGCCTCAGAATTTATCCTGATTGTCCTGTTTTGAGCTCCAGGGTCATGTACACTCCGCCTTTTCTTATCAAGAATACTTTTCATTTTATCTTTTTGGGTTCTCTTGTGCTCATACCACACACGTCAGTGTCACTCTAGTTCCACATTGGAGCCAAGGAAAGACCACTGGACCACCTACTTGCCCCAGAAAAGAGAAATACATGTTTTTAAAAAATCCCCTTTAACATTTTCAAAAATATCTTGAATGTAATTGAACTAAATGAGGATTTCAAAGAAAGATTTTTCTACCAATGACGTCTTGGAGTCAATGAATATGATTGCATCCATAACTCTTTGACACAATCAAAATGAAAACTAAGTGCAAAAAAACCCAAACTTCACAGGATTAGATGTGGAATTGGTAAAGCAGGCGTGGAGAATGCAAGTGCTGCCAGACAGTTTCCAGAGATGGCATGTCTCTATTGCCCATTCCCTTCTTATATCCAAAATCCACAAAAAGTGAGAATTACTCCACACTCACAGAGAAAATATCTACATTACCCCAACCACATGAGGGGGCTGAGTCAACTGATATAGTTAAATGTAAGAAATCTCTCTAATATTCAGTATATTAGGAATAAATATTCCGGGCAATCTATGTATGCATATATCTAAAGCCACTCACAGCAAATGCAGATAGATAAACATGCACAAAGACAAAGAATTGTCTCTGGGTGCTCAAAATCAGTCCCGTTTTTCTTGCTTCTAAGTCCTGCATGTGAATTAAATCTGAGATCAGTGCTTTTGGAAGCACGTATGTTACCAGCAACCAATCTGTAAATGTGAGTATGTCACTGGGGGAAGGGAAAAAAAATTTAATTCGTTGTTCTAGGCAAATCAAGCCACCCATGAGTGTATTTTCTGGACATGGTGGTATTTTTACTGGCATGGCATTACTACATGATGTTATTTTCCTAATTTAATATATTTTTTGAACAAAAGTTTGACTAAAGCAGTTGGCAAAAGTCAGATTTCGTTTCTTCAGTTGAGGGGATGGTTCAGAGGAGGCATCACTTCGGAGTTGTCATGTATGAATGGTTGTAGCTTCTTAAATTGGCTAAAAATGGTGCTATAAGAGTAGCATTAAGAATCCTTGAGTGAAAAAAATGAAACCTGGCAAAATCTGAAAAGCTTTCCAGGAAACAGACACTGTTTTGTATGCCATGTCGTTACTATTAATGATTAGCTCATTTTCCTAAGAAGTAAAAAAAAAAAACCATGTTCCAGATAGCCAGTGATGAAAATAATCACCAACATTAACTATATCAGACAGCAACAGTCAGTAAGGTAGGTGGCATTGTGTAAGCACTGTCAATAGTACAGAAAAATTATTAGACATGATCACTATGAAGAAACTTACAATCAAAATAGGAGAGGTAAAAATACGTAGCAAAGAATCCCAGAAATACTAAGAATACTAAGAAAACAAAGTACTTGGCACCACTGGCAGTGAGTAGGATTTTAAAAAGTGTTTCATAGATTAGTGTTGAATGCCATCAATGGGGATAAGAATAATGGACACTAGATACATAAGGAAAAGCTGTGTGATGGATGTAGATTCTTATGATACAACAGTAGCAGAGTAACAGTGGGCAATGGTCTCTTTTCTGCCCAGCACCAGCATCCCTCTCTCTAGAACTGCCCTTCCCTCACCCTGTGTGATTCTGGAACGCCTTCCCTTAACTAGGGCCACATGACCCAAGCTGGGTACAGAATCAGTCAAAAAGTTGGACATATAATTCAACTACAGCCGACCACAACCTCTTCTTGAAATGTACCACCTAGACATAGGGTGAGAGAGGGTCTTTCTTTTTTTTAAAGCTCAAGTTGTAAGCCTATCAGCTACTACCTTATCCTTCATGTGGGGAGAACCTATGTGAAGCAGAGGAACAGCCAAGAAGAGAAGGAAGACACACCAAGAAATAGAGTCAAAGTAAGCTTCAGATCCAGCTGCACTGCATTTAGATTTGCAATGCATACACTGTTTTGTTTCTGTTACGATAAAAGGTGTTTTGCCACTTGGAACCAAAAGAGTCCCATCTAATGCAATATACCTACATTAAAGTGTGCAGTAAAATCAAGTTCTCACATTTGCGATCTCTCTTAAATCCCCAAATGATCTCCTATGATTGGCATTTTTGTTACTCCAACTTTAAAGATGAATAAATTGAGGCTCAAAGCAATAAAATATCTTGTTTAAGATCTCACAGGGAAAATGTGGCCAATTTACCTGAAAATTCTGATTTCAAGTGGGATACTCTTTTCAGAATACATTGCTGCTTTAGGTTGGAGTTAAGACTCTAACTCAAATTTACAAAACACGCTATTGTACCAATGTATAGCATGGTGACCTAGGCTGAGCCTACCCTGAAAATGAGGCCAGGAGAACAGTAATTGTCCTCATTTCTGGGCAGAGTACAGAATGGCTTTTGCTCAGAGAAGAGTATTTTAGCAGCACCAAGTATGCAGGGCTTTGTTCATGAGTATATTTCTGGGACATCTCAGAAATGTTGTGATGCGGGTTGATGACTTAGAAGCTGTGTAAACTGTGTAATGAACAAGGAAATTTTGTGTATAGAGGAGGCTCATTTGTACCCACAATTTGGTAAAGCTTGAGCAATTCAGGTTAAATTTGTCTTCCTCGAATAATCTGTTTGAGTTTTAGGAACTAAACAAAGATGGAAATATATTTACTCAGAAATGTTCCCAACTACTGTTTCTTTTAATGGATGCTTTTATTTGGAATAGAGAAGAAGATATTAGCTAGGAAGAGTTGTGCATCTAGAAAAATTGAATGTTTTATGCTAAAGTGTTGTTTAGAGGTAGGATAACCTGGCTGAATTTCAAAATGAAAGATAAACTGGCTATATGATTTTGATCAACCTCTTTGAATTTCAGTTTTCTCGCTCATGTAATTACCATACTAATAATTACCCTCAGGGTATTTGCAAAGATTTAACAGGTTAATACACATAAATGTGCATAATTAATGTTAGGATAGTACAAATATTAGCTATATAATCTTGCTTGTGATATCACATTCAACATGATTTTGCTTATAACACTCCTCAGATTGAAAGATTTTTTTTTCCAAGTTAAAAAAATAATTTTAGGAACTATTTATTTTAGTTCTTCAAACAGAAAAACTGCCTGGAGATAAGTTCTCTTTGGTAAGTTCATATTTCAACACATGTATCTATTTTATATTCTACAGAGATATACACAACATGAATTGAATAAATGCTCTAAGAAAGATCTGTCATTTCAAATGGTCTACTTTTATTTAAATAACAATGAAAACGATCTACTTAGTAACTGACTAACGTAAACAATCCCATCATATTTGTAGGCCTCTACCTTCTCATTTTTTGTCAGAATACGAGAACTGAAGTTCTTCAACTTGCAGGCAAAGCTCTGCTCAGGACATAAACCCAAATAACCCAGCCTGCCTGTACAAAAGGACTTGTATGCTCTCCAACAGGTGAGGTCTGGCACTGAATTCTACCACCTGGCAAAGCCAGTGTGGCTCCCCGACATGGATTTTCTTTCCAGGGTTGCAGTCTTCCAAATCCTTTTCTATCTCCTTACCTCTCAATGTTTGTCAAACCTTTGGACAGCTCTGCCTGCTGGGATTAGAGGCCTGCCCTAAAGCCATGGTTTGCACTAATTAAGGGATTGGGTTAAGAAAGAAGAAAGGGGTAGGGAGAGCAGGGCTAATCATGCCCATATTGTCTATCATTTCAGTATTTCACTTTGACTACCCTCTTCTCTTTACTAAGATGTATTCTATCGCCTGTCTCTGGTTTGTGTCCTGTTTTAACCCAGAGACTTGCCTGGAGTCAGTAACAGGAGGGTTAACTGTGTGTTTATTAGTATCAATGCATCTCATAATTCCTGCTACCCTAAACAAAATTAGGAACCAGTAGCTATCAATCTCAGCGCTGTGCAAACAGGAGTTTGCCACAGTCTTATGCATATTATGATTTGGACTTTTTGCCACTTCTTTGGGAGTCAACCGTATACCATGTCAGTCTCCTCCTGTGCTGGGGAAACACATTACTTCCCCTATTTGTGTTGGCCTCCTGCAAAATCCCTGCAAGACCCAAAGCCAAGAACACACAGATTTTGAAAATACCCACACTAAATAGAATGTCTAAAAATAATTTATTTCTTTCATCAGTAAACAAGCTTTAATGTTCCTATTAGCTGTTTCTCCCATATTATAGAAAAAAGAAAAATCATTTCAAGGATAATAAGTTTTCAAATCAAAAAGTAATAATGGTTCTGTGATAGAAAATGTAAAAAAAAAAAAAAATACAGAAGAGTCTAAAGAAGAAAAAAGACTCATTACATCCATCAAATACACAAATTATTCATTATAGCCAGTTCAGAGAACATAAATTTTCATGTAAACACACACAAATGTGTACATTACCCTGGATACTTAATAAATCACAACCCATCTCCTTATGGATTTGTTTGGTCCTCAAATTGCTGGTGTTCAGTGAATAGCTAAGAAAAGAAAAAGTTGATAGGTCTATCAAGTGCGTTGGGCAAAGAG
Source organism: Kogia breviceps (assembly GCF_026419965.1). Classification (NCBI taxonomy): domain Eukaryota; kingdom Metazoa; phylum Chordata; class Mammalia; order Artiodactyla; family Physeteridae; genus Kogia; species Kogia breviceps. Next base: position 18,089,100 of record NC_081326.1, on the reverse strand, counting down.
TTCAGAGCAGGAAGACAGAAAACCTGGGTTTAGTTCCTATTTTTTTGCCCTTATTTACTGTGTGAACTTGGAAAATTTCTTTGCCCTCTCTGGACTTGACTCACCTGTAATACAGAAGAGCTGAAATTAATGTTCTTGTGAACATCTAAAGAACTAAGATGCAACAAATTGAAACCACAGTGAGATACCACCCCACAGCCATCAGAAGAACTATCGTCAAAAAGACAACAAGTAATCATTGTTGGCCAGGATGCTGAGAAAAGGGAACCCTAGTTCACTATTGGTGGGAATGTCAATTGGTACAGCCACTATGGAAAAACAGTATGGAAGTTGCTCCAAAAATTAAAAATAGAACTACCATACAATCCAGCAACTCCACTCCTGAGTATATATCTGAAGAAAATGAAAATACTAATTTAAAAAGACGTATGCATCTTGATGTTCAAAGTACCATTATTTACAATAGCCAAGATATAGACACAGCCTAAGAATATTACTCAGTCATAAAAAAGAATGAATTTTTGTCATTTACAACAACATGGGAGGACCTGGAGGGTATTATGCTTAGTGAGGTAAGTCAGACAGAGAAAGACAAATACTGTACGTTTTCACTTATATGTGGAACCTAAAAAATTTAAAAAATGAATGAATATAACAAAATAGAAATAGACTCACAGATACAAAGAACAAACCAGTGGTTACCAGTGAGGAGAGGGGTAGGGGGAAGGACAAGATGAGGGAAGAGGATTAAGAGGTACAAACTACTAGGTATGAAATAACTAAGATACAAGGATATAATGTAAAGCACAAGGAATGTAACAAATATTAATAACTATAAATGGAGTATAATCCATTCAAATATCTAATTACTATGTTGTACACCTGAAACTAATATAACATTGTAAATCAACTGTACTCCAATTAAAAAAACTTTTTTTTAAGTACTAAGACGCTATGGGTCTGAGATTTTCTGAAGTGTTAACATTAAAATGCTAAATAAAAGTTTTAGCTAAGGCATAACAAAATAGATACCACACGCAAAACTATATTATGAGACAGAGCAACTTATTAAAAACAAAGTGTGTAAAGTGAGTAGAATGGTGAGTAGAATTGTCCTTTGTTTTCTTAGCATGCAGGGTAATATTTTATTTTCCTTTGGAATGGCACTAAGGGCATCAAGAAGAGTAAGAAATAATAAAAAACAAATAAATTATGCCATAATATGAAGAAGCTTAATTGCTAGGTTGAAAATGTTTTATTCATTTTGCTATACACTATGCAGTCACTGATGTTTTTGGTAAGCATATGGATGTAACTGGAATTGTACTTAAGGAATATAAATCTAAATTTATTTTTTCACCTCTGTTCCTTTTGTAGCAGATGCATATTATTGTTGTTTTTGTTGTTGAGTACGGAGGTATACAGGAATGCTCACTCTTTGTGGCTTTGTCACTTTTTAAGGAGAGTGTTTGCTTGATACCCTCACGCACGTGCACACGTTATCAGGCCCTGTTTGAGAATCTTTATTCCTAAAATTGCCAGAAGAGCCTGTGTTTGTTTTAATGCTTTCACGACACAAATCCAAGATCAGTGTTATAACTAGGGATCCAGTATAATCTCCTCTTACCATTAAAATTTCCTTTGTAGAATTTTCCTTACCTCTCTTATTTATTATTCTCCTTCATACTTTTAGAATTCCAAATAGAATCTATCTAATTCAACTATGTTGGTAGCCATAGGACACTATCTACTTAATCTAAGGTTGCGGGAAATACTTCTTAATTAAAATGTATTTTCTTCAAATTTTATATTTTTTGCCACAGTCATATAAAAGTATAGTTTTTATGCCAATTTATGAGGTGATTTCCTTTTTTCATTCTTATATTTAATCCTTATCTAATAATTTTCTCTTTGAATCCTAAACTAGAAATATATGTATTTCTTTTTAGTTCTTCGCCTTGTTCTATTTCTAATGAATTTTTTTTTTTTCTAGCTGGTCTTACAACACCCCATCTGAAGTCAGTCATATTACCCAATGTTATATGCTGTTTCAGCATCAAGCATACTCCACCCTTGAGAGGTCATATTTCACATGTGACCAGATTCATGTGTATAGGGTTGGGGGACGGGGAGGTAAGGAGAAGAAGGAGGAACTATGTTCACATTCGTATAAGGAATTGGGGCTTCCTTTGGGTTGAAACACCATATAAACACATTATTGTTAGTAAAATTGAAGACCTGGTTAAACTGGAAAACCAGAGTTAAGAAAGACTTTTTGTTTTTAAATATGGAAACAGAAGAAGCCATAACTGAAAATAAAGTGGGGTTCCTGGATAGTCAGTCTCCTGTGTTTTTGGTTGGTGAAAGTCAATGGAATCCTTTCATAGCAAGTGAAAGTTGGCTGGCTACAGGGGCAGCTGACATTGGAAACATAGCACAGAGCTCATGTTTTCTCGAGTTTATTGACTGCTTCCCAATCAGAAGAAATAAACAGAGAACTGGGTTTTTAATTTTAGGATCTATTTGCACCCTATTAAATTAGAGAACCCAAATGACGTCTGCCCAGAGGAACACCTGGCTGCATCAGTGCTTTCTTTCCTAGCCTGACAAAAGATGATTCAGGTCTAAGTAGGCACATTATCACTTCCTTGGCCAGAAGTAACCAGTCACTGGGATGAAACACAAAGTATTGCTGTTGCCATTGTGTCTGTGATAATGTCTTAGCTCTGCCAGCTATGTAGTTTAAATTCAGTTTTAAGAAGTTTATGAGAAAAACAAGGTATGTATTGACAATCACTGACCACCAAGTTTGCTAAACTGTGACTTGAATTGGGGGGCCTACAGTTTCCCCATCAAAATGAGACAAGTTGAATTTTATTTTGAAGTTTATTTTTTAAACTTATTGAACACTTTCCATATATATTATCTTCTTCCTATCTAATTTAGTTATCTTATCAATACATTTATTGTATGTCTTCTATCTGTAGAATGAGAGCTCAAAGAAAGCAAGGAACTTTTCTGTATTTATAGGGACTAGGATGGTGCCTATTATGTAGTAACTACACAATGAATGCTTTCATAAAAGAGAAAAGTCACACACACACACACCCCTGAGAAAGCTGATGTGCTTGACTTTAGAATGATGAATTTTTAGCAACATATTTGCTGTGTGTTGTCTTACGCCTTCCATGAAACGAATGAATTATTAATATAATGATACAACCTGACATCTGTGAAGCAGCAGGAGGCAATCAAGTGTGGATTTTTTTCTTCTCAAAGCAGCTAATTTATATGATTTCATGAAGTGCTATAAAATATTTTTAAAAGCTTCCAGATCATTTGAAAGCCGTCTTAAATATCTGGCTTACATAACTAGAAATAAATCTTAATCAGAAGACAAATAATGATGCCTGGATTTCATAGTTAAATGTTTTTGTTTAATGTAATGTTGAAACAGAATGATGCTGATATTTCAATATCATTTCCTTTTTACTTATGTGGCAACATGAAAGTTAAAAAGCAAGTTTTTAGAGACTTTTTAATTGTAATCTCAGAAAAACTACAATTTAGTGAGAAGATGAAATGACTCTTTAAAATAGAGATTCCCAAGTCTTTCTTCTTGCTCAAATTGAGATTTGTGAAGAAATTATGCTTTTAGTAATGTTTTCATGTTGTGAGCCCAGCTGTCCATTTAAATTCAAATAACTTCTTCTAAGACACAATTCATAAATTCACAATGTAGTATATTTAATACAAAGAATATGTCGTATATACTGTGTTATTATATATGTATTAAACACATGTATATGTAATATGTGTATGTAATATTATATCTGTATCTATATATCACCAGAAGCATGAAAAACAGAAAAAAGAATAGACAAATTGGACTAACTTGAAACTAAAACCTTTTGTGCATCAAAAGACATTACCAAGAAAGTGAGAAGTCAATCTACAGAATGGGAGATAGTATTTTCAAATCATATATCTGATAAGAGTCTGGGATCCAGGATATATAAAGAACTCTCACAACTCAACAAGCACAAGTCGCACAACACAATCAAAATATGGGCAAAGAACTTGAATAGACATTTTTCCAAAGAAGATATATAAACTACCAATAAGCACATGAAAAGATGCTCAGCATCATTGGTCACTAGGGAAATGAAATAAAAACCACAATGAGATACCACTTTACACCCACTAGTATGGCTATGATCAGAAAAACAAAAAATAACCAGGACTGGTAAGGAAATGATAAATTGGAACTATTATATGTTGCTGGTGAAAACGTATAATGGTTCAGTTACTGTGGAACTCACTATGGTAGCTCCTCAAAAAGTCAGACACAGAATTCTCATAACCCATAAATCCCAATCCTCATATGTACCCAAAAGATTTAAAAAGAGGCACTCAAATACATATACACTTATGTTCATAGCAGCACTATCAAAACAGCTGAAAGACAGGAACAGCCCAATTGCCCTTCAATGGCTGAATAGATAAACAAATTGTAGCAAATACATATAATGGAAAATTATTTAGGCATTAAAAAAAGAACAAAATGCTGAAACATGCTACAATGTGGATGAACCTTGAAAATATGCTAAGTAAAATAAACCAGACATAAAAGGTCACATATTGTATGATTCCATTTATGTGAACTATCCAGAATAGGTAAATTCATAGATAGAGAAAGAAGATTGGTAGTTGCCAAGAACTGGGGGTAAGGAAGAATGGGGAGAAACAGTTTAATGTGTATGGGGTTTTATTCTGAGATGATAAAAATGTTTGGAACTAGGTAGAGGTTGTGGCTGCACAACATCGTGAATGTATTAAATGTCACTGAATTATTCACTTTCAAATGGTTAATTTTACGTTATATGATTTTTACCTCAATACATTTTTAAACATTGGTAACCTCAAAAATTCCATTTAAAATATTTAATTGAAAAGAGCATTTCAGCTTTGACGTGTGCTTTTATAAAATAGCTCTGTTGATAATTTCCAAATCTACTAGAACAATTTAGAAGCAAAAACCAGACATTCCAATTTAACAAAAATTGCATCCTTTATTAGTAGGAAAAAATCCTGGACAAAGACATGTATTTAAGTTTGGAGTTCCACTTGCTAGTTTAGAAAACCAATATTTTTGTATCTCAGTGCCCTTATCTGCAAAACAGGAATAATAGTAACCTATTATATTTGCTCCACAAAATCCAAGCAAGAATTAAGCAAAACGAATTTACATCAGAGTGCATTTAGAACTCTAAAGTGTTATATAACTAAAAAATAATATTATACAGTATACAATAAAATATTAAATTCAAGCTTTTGGATAACTTTAAGAAGCAAAAATGTTTTGGAAAAAATGAAGCAAATAGTCAACATTTAATTAAAATATATATTGACTGCTACTACATATAAGACAATATTCAGGCACTTGAAATATGAGGAACAAGAAGTCAGAGCAGCCTGCCATTGGGGAGCCTCCCATCTTGCTGAGAGATGTGTAAGAGGGCGTATGCTTAGAGGGGGAGGGCATGTGTTTAATGGTGGGTAGAGAGGAGAAAGACAGTTATCTTAAACCTTATATGTACTGTTTCTCCTCCATGTCTCTATGAAAACTAGCCTAATTCATAGCAAATAAAATATAAGGTCTATACTGTGACATATAGAGATTTGCTGAAGGATGGAAAAAAAATGAGTCTAAACTTCAGACCCTCTAAGTCCATTTGTTTACCTAAATTAACTATGATAAGCCATTCTGAGTCAAGAACTATGTGGAAATTGCTTTACATTGTAAGGTGAGAGGATATAAGTCTCCTGATAGAGAAGAGGGCCTGGAAATGGGATTAAAAGCAACATGGTTGGAGGAGGAACCAAGATGGTGTAGAACGATGTGCTCTCACTCCCTCTTGCGAGAACACCAGAATCACAATTAGCTGCTGGACAATCATTGACAGGAAGACACTGGAACTCACCAAAAAAGATACCCCACATCCAAAGACAAAGGAGAAGCCACAATGAGACTGTAGGAGGGGCGCAATCACAGTAAAATCAAATCCCATAACTGCTGGGTGGGTAACTCACAGACAGGAGAACACTTATACCACAGAAGTCCACCCACTGGAGTGAAGGTTCTGAGCCCCACATCAGGCTTCCCAACCTGGGGGTCCAGCAATGGGAGGAGGAATTCCTAGAGAATCAGACTTTGAAGGCTACTGGGAATTGACTGCAGGACTTCAACACAACTGGGGGAAACAGAGACTCCACCCTTGGAGGGCACACACAAAGTACTGTGTGCATCAGGACCCAGGGTAAGGAGCAGTGACCAGAGGGGAGACTGAAGCAGACCTACCTGCTAGTGTTGGAGGGTCTCCTGCAGAGGTAGGGGGGGAAGGGGGCAGCTGTGGCTCACCATGGGGACAAGGAAACTGACAGCAGAAGTTCTTGGAAGTACTCCTTGACGTGAGCCCTCCCAGAGTCTGTCATTAGCCCCACAGAAGAGCCCAGGTAGGCTCCACTGTTGGGTTGCCTCAGGCCAAACAACAAACAGGGAGGGAACCCAGCCCCACCCATCAACAGTCAAGTGGATTAAAGTTTTACGGAGCTCTGCCAACCAGAGCAATAGCCAGCTCTACCCACCACCACTCCCTCCCATCAGGAAACTTGCACAAGCCTCTTAGATAGCCTCATCCACCAGAGGGCAGAGAGCAGAAGCAAGAAGAACTACAGTCCTACAGCCTGTGGAACAAGAACCACATTCACAGAGAGATAGACAAGATGAAAAGGCAGAGGGCTATGTAACAGACAAAAGAACAAGATAAAACCCCAGAAAAACAACTAAATGAGGTGGAGATAGACAACCTTCCAGAAAAAGAATTCAGAATAATGATAGTGAAGATCATCCAGGACCTCGGAAAAAGAATGGACGCAAAGATTGAGAAGATGCAAGAAATGTTTAACAAAGACCTAGAAGAATTAAAGAACAAACAAACAGAGATGAACAATACAATAACTGAAATGAAAACTACACTAGAAGGAATCAATAGCAGAAGAACTGAGGCAGAAGAACGGATAAGTGACCTGGAAGACAGAATGGTGGAATTCACTGCTGCGGAACAGAATAAAGAAAAAAGAATGAAAAGAAATGAAGACAGCCTAAGGGACCTCTGGGACAACATTAAATGCAACAACATTCGCATTATAGAGGTCGCAGAGGAGAAGAGAGAGAGAAAGGACCTGAGAAAATATTTGAAGAGATTATAGCCGAAAACTTCCCTAACATGGGGAAGGAAATAGCCACCCAAGTCCAGGAAGCACAGCGAGTCCCATACAGGATAAATCCAAGGAGAAACATGCCAAGACACACAGTAATCAACTTCGCAAAAATTAAAGACAAAGAAAAATTATTGAAAGCAGCAAGGGAAAAATGAAAAACAACATATAAGGGAACTCCCATAAGGTTAAGAGCTGATTTCTCAGCAGAAACTCTACAAGCCAGAAGGGATTGGCATGATATACTTAAAGTGACAAAAGGGAAGAACCTACAACCAACATTACTCTACCCGGCAAGGATCTCATTCAGATTCGATGGAGAAATCAAAAGTTTTACAGACAAGCAAAAGCTAAGAGAATTCAGCACCACCAAACCAGCTCTACAACAAATACTAAAGGAACTTCTCTAAGTGGGAAACACAAGAGAAGAAAAGGATCTACAAAAACAACCCAAAACAATTAAGAAAATGGTCATAGGAACATACATATCAATAATTACCTTAAACATGAATGGATTAAATGCTCCAACCAAAAGACAGAGGCTTGCTGAATGGATACAAAAACAAGACCCATATATATGCTGTCTACAAGAGACCCACTTCAGACCTAGGGACACATGCAGACTGAAAGTGAGGGGATGGAAAAAGATCTTCCATGCAAATGGAAATCAAAAGAAAGCTGGAGTAGCTATACTCATATCAGATAAAATAGATTTTAAAATAAAGAATGTTACAAGGGGCTTCCCTGGTGGCGCAGTGGTTGAGAGTCCGCCTGCCAATGCAGGGGACGTGGGTTCATGCCCCGGTCCGGGAAGATCCCACATGCCGCAGAGCAGCTAGGCCCGTGAGCCACGGCCACTGAGTCTGCGCATCCGGAGCCTGTGCTCTGCAACGGGAGAGGCCACAGCAGTGAGAGGCCTGCGTACCACCAAAAATAATAATAATAATAATAATAATAATAATAATAATAGTGGGGGACTTTAACACCTCAGTTACTCCAATGGACAGATCATCTAAAATGAAAATAGATAAGGAAACAGAAGCTTTAAATGACACAATAGACCAGATAGATTTGATATTTATAGCACATTCCATCCAAGAACAGCAGATTACAGTTTCTTCTCAAGTGTGCAGGGAACATTCTCCAGGATAGATCACATCTTGGGTCACAAATCAAGCCTCAGTAAATTTAAGAAAATTGAAATCCTATGAAGCATCTTTTCTGACCACAACGCTATGAGATTAGAAATCAATTACAGGGAAAAAACTGTAAAAAACATAAACACATGGAGGGTAAACAATACATTACTAAATAACCAACAGATCACTGAAGAAATCAAAGAGGAAATCAAAAAACACCTAAAAACAAAGAACAATGAAAACACGATGACCCAAAACCTATGGGATACAGCAAAAGCAGCACTAAGAGGGAAGTTTATAGCAATACAATCCTACCTCAAGAAACAAGAAACATCTCAAATAAACAACCTAACCTTACACCTAAAGCAATTAGAGAAAGAAGAACAAAAAAAAAGCCAAAGTTAGCAGAAGGAAGGAAATCATAAAGATCAGAGCAGAAAAAAATGAAATAGAAACAAAGAAAACAATAGCAAAGATCAATAAAACTAAAAGCTGGTTCTTTGAGAAGATAAACAAAATTGATAAACCATTAGCCAGACTCATCAAGAAAAAGAGGGAGAGGACTCAAATCAATAAAATTAGAAATGAAAAAGGAGAAGTTACAACAGACACCACAGAAATACAAAGCATCCTAAGACACTACTACAAGCAACTCTATGCCAATAAAATGGACAACCTGGAAGAAATGGACAAATTCTTAGAAAGGTACAACCTTCCAAGACTGAACCACAAAGAAACAGAAAATATGAACAGACCAATCACAAGTAATGAAATTGAAACTCTGATTAAAAATCTTCCAACAAACAAAAGTCCAGGACCAGATGGCTTCACAGGTGAATTCTATCAAACATTTAGAGGAGAGCTAACACCCATCGTTCTCAAACTCTTCCAAAAAATTGCAGAGGAAGGAACACTCCCAAACTCATTCTATGAGGCCACCATCACTGTGATACAAAAACCAGACAAAGATACTACAAAAAAAGAAAATTATAGACCAATATCACTGATGAATATAGATGCAAAAATCCTCAACAAAATACTAGCAAACAGAATCCAACAACACATTAAAAGGATCATTGGGCTTTCCTGGTGGCGCAGTGGTTGAGAGTCCACCTGCCGATGCAGGGAACACAGGTTCGTGCCCCGGTCTGGGAAGATCCCACATGCCACGGAGCGACTGGGCCCGTGAGCCATGGCCGCTGGGCCTGAGCGTCTGGAGCCTGTGCTCCACAACGGGAGAGGCCACAACAGTGAGAGGCCCGCGTACCAAAAAAAATAAAAATAAAAATTAAGGAAAAAAAAAAAAAGGATCATACACCATTGTCAAGTAGGATTTATCCCAGGGATGCAAGGATTCTTCAATATATGCAAATCAATGTTATACACCATATTAAAAAATTGAAGAAGAAAAACCATATGATCATCTCAGTAGATGCAGAAAAAGCTTTTGACAAAATTTAACACTCATTTATGATAAAAACTCTCCAGAAAGTGGGCACAGAGGCAACCTACATCAACATAATAAAGGCCATATATCACAAACACACAAAAAACCTCATTCTCAATGGTGAAAAACTGAAAGCATTTCCTCTAAGATCAGGAAGAAGACAAGGATTTCCACTGTCACCACTATTATTCAACATAGTTTTGAAAGTCCTAGCCACAGCAATCTGAGATGAAAAAAAATTAAAGGAATACAAATTGGAAAAGAAGAAGTAAAACTGTCACTGTTTGCAGATGGCATGATACTATACATAAAGAATCCTAAAAATGCCACCAGAAAACTACCAGAGCTAATCAATGAATCTGGTAAAGTTGCAGGATACAAAATTAATGCACAGAAATCTCTTGAAATCCTATACACTAATGATGAAAAATCTGAAAGATAAATTATGGAAACACTCCCATTTACCATTGCAACAAAAAGAATAAAATACCTAGGAATAAATCTACCTAGGGAAACAAAAGATCTGTATGCAGAAAACTATAAGACACTGATAAAAGAAATTAAAGATGATACCAACAGATGGAAAGATATACCATGTTCTTGGATTGGAAGAATCAATATTGTGAAAATGACTATACTACCCAAAGCAATCTACAGATTCAATGCAATCCCTATGAAATTACCAATGGCATTTTTTATGGAACTAGAACAAATCATCTTAAAATTTGTATGGAAACACAAAAGACCCCGAATAACCAAAGCAGTCTTGAGGGAAAAAAATGGAACTGGAGGAATCAGACTCCCTGACTTCAGACTATATTACTAAGCTACAGTAATCAAGACAATACAGTACTGGCACAAAAACAGAAGCATAGATCAATGGAACAAGCTAGAAAGCCCAGAGATAAACCCATGCACATATGGTCAACTAATCTATGACAAAGGAGGCAAAGATATACAATGGAGAAAAGACAGGCTCTTCAATAAGTGGTTCTGGGAAAACTGGACAGCTACATGTAAAAGAATGAAATTAGAAAACTCCCTAACACCATAACACCATACACAAAAATAAACTCAAAATGGATTCGAGACCTAAATGTAAGACCGGACACTATAAAACTCTTAGAGGAAAACATAGGAAGAATGCTCTTTGACATAAATCACAGCAAGATCTTTTTTGATCCACCTCCTAGAGTAATGGAAATAAAAACAAAAATAAACAAATGGGACCTAATGAAACTTAAAAGCTTTTGCACAGCAAAGTAAACCATAAACAAGACGAAAAGATAACCCTCAGAATGGGAGAAAATATTCGCAAACAAATCAACGGACAAAGGATTAATCTCCGAAATATATAAACAGCTCATGCAGCTCAATACTAAAGAGACAAACAACCCAATCCAAAAATGAGCAGAAGACCTAGACATAGAAATAGACATTTCTCCAAAGAAGACATACAGATGGCCAAGAAGCACATGGAAAGCTGCTCAGCATCACTAATTATTAGAGAAATGCAAATCAAAACTACAATGTGGTATCACCTCACACCAGTTAGAATGGGCATCATCAGAAAATCTACAAACAACAAATTCTAGAGAGGGTATGCAGCAAAGGAAACCTTCTTGCACTGTTGGTGGGAATGTAAATTCATACAGCAACTATGGAGAACAGTATGGAGGTTCCTTAAAAAACTAAAAATAGAACTACCATACGACCCAGCAATCCCACTACTGGGCATATACCCTGGGAAAACCATAATTCAAAAAGTGTCCTGTAAAACAATATTCACTGCAGCTCTATTTACAATAGCCAGGACATGGAAGCAACCTAAGTGTCCATCAACAGATGAATGGATAAAGAAGATGTTGTACATATATACAATGGAATATTACTCAGTCCTAAAAAGGAACGAAATTGAGTCATTTGTTTAGACATGGATGGATCTAGAGACTGTCATACAGAGTGAAGTAAGTCAGAAAGAGAAAAACAAATATCATATATTAACGCATGTATGTGGAACCTAGAAAAATGGTACATGAACCGGTTTGCAAGGCAGAAGTTGAGACACAGGTGTAGAGAACAAAAGTTTGGACACCAAGGGGGGAAAACCATGGTGGGGTGGGGATGGTGGTGTGCTTAATTGGGTGATTGGGATTGACATGTATACACTGATGTGTATAAAACTGATGACTAATAAGAATCTGCAGTATAAACAAACAAACAAAAACAAGTAATATTAAATTTTCTTTGGGTTATTTGTACAGAAATATGTTAATATAAATGTTTCAGACATTACATGAAATTTCTAAAACTCTTAAAAAAAACAAATTGTAGTGATGCTTGCACAACTTTGTAAATTTACTAAAAAGCATTGAATTGTATACTTAAACTAGATGAATTTTATGATATGTAAACTCTACTTCAATAAAGCTGCTTTTGAAGATGGAAAAAATAAAAAGCAACAGGGCTGGTACTGAAGTTCTTAGGGGAAAAGACACCTATTGAGAAGATCAGTGATATGATGCCTAAAGGATTATTAAATAACAGTAACTTATAATCAATTTTGAATCATTTTTATTGTCTTAATTTAAATATTTTCCATTACCCTAGACTAAGATAAGGTGTGGTATACACACAAATGCTTGTGTTTTAGGAAACTCAAATACAGTGACCTTTTCTTTTTTCCTACATCTTTACTGGTATGGAGAAAAGAGAAGACAGCAGTCCCAGGAAGTAAGACATGAGTGAAAATGAGCACTCAATAGAACCAGAAATCGGGATCCAGAGAAACCATAAAAAGAAAAGGCCCTAGGAATGCACAGCAATCTAAGGAAAACACTAAAATACTGCACCCCTCCCCCACTTTACACATACAGAAACAGAATATAGATATGGGGGCTTGAGCCAAGTTTATTCAAATATCATGTAGATTTAAATGGATGACTTAAATTAACATGTTTTTTTAATTCCAAGGGGAAAGACTTCCTAAACCAATAAGCAGAAGTGCAGAGGTAAAAAGCATGATGCAAATTGTGGAGATCTACAGATACCTTGGTGTAGTTAGACCATAAATTCCAACGCCAGAGTGGTAAATGATGAGGCTAATTGGAGAGGAGAACCCATCTCATGGAGATGGAAAACTTTATATGGATTGAGAAGGAGCATGGATCACCCCATAGCAATAGAGAGCCTTAGAGTTGTAAGCAGGGAAGTGATATATCAGATTTATAACTTAGCAAACCATTTGGCACTGCGGATAACATGGCTACGAAGGGAACAGGTATATAATATAATTTTAAAAGACTACTCATGAATCAGTTTAGTAACAGGATTAGCAGCTCTCTGGTTATCTAAAACCTGAGGAGTTTCATTCAAATTTTTCTTTAGAGGCCTAGCATTCTTGCCAGTGTAAAGTAACAAGGAGAGAGAAACTGCTGCCTGGAAAAATGGAAACCAGATTCAAGTTAGAAAATACAGAACCACAGAAGGATGACTTTGGTATTTTCTTTTAACTAATGAAAACATCACAAATTGCTAATACCCTCAGTTTTCCAGAAGAAAGAATTGGGGCTTTCCTGCCAGTTTTCTTCTCCCTTACTTTTTAAAAGAGAGTCTTTGGGCCACCCTGTATGCTATAAATTCAGTATTTGAATAATTATTTGTTTTAGTTTTATAAATTTTGTACAGAAATTGAATTTTCTTTTTAAAAATAATATTACTGTAAGTTGACAATTGAGAGAGCCAAAAAATTAAGATAAATAAAAAAGTAGTTCAATGTATTCAAACGACAGAAAGGAAAATCTCTCAACTATGATAAACTGGGGGGAAAGTCATAAACACATAAGAATATTGTGAATAAACTTAAACACAGAATCACCTAAGATTACTTTTTAAAATTCCCTACCCCAAAGAGAGCTTTTACATCATGTTTTAAGAAATAAAACAAACAAGAAGAGGAAATGTCCAATGGCTGAAAATCAAAAAGAAGGCAGATCTGTTTAAACACTATTACTTTTCAATTTCTCGATCAGGGTAGCTAGAAAAAATTATTAAGAGGAAACTGCTTATGCTAATCCATGAACACAGGCTATCTTTCCATTTGTTTGTGTCTTCTTCAATTTCTTTCAACAATGTTTTATAGTTTTCAGTGTACAGATCTTTTACTTCAATGGTTAAATCTACTCCTAAGTATTTTTTTATGCTACTGTAAAGGGGATTGTTTTCTTAATTGCTTTTTCAGATAGTTCACAGGTAGTGTATAGAAACATGAGTAATTTCTGTGTGATATTGTATCCTGTAACTTTACTGAATTTGTGTATTGGTTCTCACAGTTTTTTGGTGGAGTCTTTAGGGTGCTCTACATATAAGATTATGTCAACTGTAAATAGAGACGATTTCACTTCTTCCTTTCTGATTTGAATGACTGTAATTTTGTTTCTTGCCTGATTGCTCCGGCCAGGACTCCTAGTACTATATTGAATAAAAGTGGTGAGAGGAGGCATCCGTGTCTTGTTCCTAATCTTAAAGAAAAAGCTTTCAGCTTTTCACCATTGAGTATGATGTTAGCTACGGTTTTGTTATATATGGACTTTATTACATTGAGGTACATTCCTTCTATACCTGATAGCTTTCAATTTGTTGAGTTTTTATCATGAAAGAGTGTTGAGAATATTTATCATGAAAGGGTACTGAATTTAGTCAAATGCTTCTTCTGCGTCTCTTGAGATGATCATATGATTTTTATCCTTCATTATAGCCAAAGCAATCCTGAGCAAAAAGAACAATGCTGGAGTCATTGCACTATCTGATTTCAAAATACACTACAAAGCTATGGTAATCAAAACAGCATGGTACTGGCATAAGAACAGACATATGGATCAATGGAAGAGAATAAAGATCCCAGAAATAAACCCATATATTTACAGTCAATTGATCTTTGACAATGGTGACAAGAACACAATGGGGAAAGGATAGTATCTTCAATAATAAATGGTGATGAGAAAACTGAATATCCATATTCAGAAAAATGAAATTGTATCCTTATCTCACACCATCTATAAAAATCAACTCAAAATGAATTAAAGATTTAATATAAGACCTAAAACTGTAAAACTACTAGGAAAAAACATAGGAAAAAAGATTCTTGATACTGGCCTTGGTAATAATTTTTAGATATTACCCCAAAAGCACAGGCAACAAAAGTAAAATTAGACAAACTGTTTACACCAAACTAAAAAGCTCTTGCATATCAAAGGAAATAATCAAGAGAGTAAAGGAACAACCTACAGAATGAGAGAAAATATTTGCAAATCATATATGTAATAAGGGATCAATATCCAAAACATATAAGGAACTCAAACAACTCAATAGCAAAGATAATAATAATAATAACCTGATTAAAAAATGTGCCAAGACTGAATAAGCATTGTTCAAAAGAAGATGCACAAATGGCTAACAGGTGTATCGAAAGATGCTCAATATTAATAATCTTCAGGGAAATGCAAATCAAAACCACAATGAGACATTACCTCACACCAGTGAGAATGTCTATTATCAAAATGACAAGACATAAGTGTTGGTGAGGATATGGAAAAAAGGAATCCTTGTGCACTGTTGGTAGGAATGTAAATTCATTCAGCCATTATGGAAAACAGTATGGAGATTCCTCAACAAACTAAAAACAGAACTACCATATGATCCAGCAATCCCATTTATGGGTGTATGTCCAAAGGAAATGAAATCAGTATCAGGAAGAAATATTTGCTCTCCCATGTTCATTGTATCATGATTCACAATAGCCAAGATATGGAAAAAAACCTAAGTGTCCACTGAGGGATGAATGAATAAAGAAAATGTGACTATCTTTCTATCTTTCTATCTATCTATCTATCTATCTATCTATCATACACACAATATTTTTCAGTCTTAAAAAAGAAGGAAATTCTATATTTGTGACAACATGGATGAACCTGGATGACATAATGCTAAATGAAATAAGCCAGGCACAGAAAGACAAATACTGCATGATCCCACTTGTATGTGGAATCTTAAAAACTTGAACTCAGAGAAACAGAGATTAGAATGGTAGTTGTCAAGGACAGGGGGTATGGTGGGGTTTTAGTCCCCATTTAAAAAGAGGAGATTTTAGTCAAAGGGTACAAAATTTCAGTAGTACAGGATGAATAATTTCTGGAGATCTAATGTATAGCATATTGACTATAGTTAATAATACTATATAGTATACTTGAAATTTGCTAAGAGCGTAGTTCTTACATGTTCTCACCACACAAAAAACCTGATAACTGCATGAGGAGCTGATTATGTTAATTAGCTTAATTGTGGTAATCATTTCACAATGTATGTATACACATATGTATATACATCTATACTTATATATACATACATATCACATTGTACACTGAAAATATATACAACTTCTATTTGTCAATATCACCTCAATAAAGCCGGGGGAAAAAAGAAAACTGAAGCTCAAGAATAGAAAAATATATTCTAATAGAGGACCTAATCGTTTTAAATTAGTTCAAGTGGGCCCAGAAAATTTGATTTTAAGGAAATAAAAGAATATTTAGAGGTGATCATGAAACAATTATGAGTAATGTTTATGTAACTGTGCCAGCTGCAAATATATTTTTTTGTTGTTTATAATGAGAGAAATTTTATTTCTTTTTAAATTTTATTTATTTTTTTGGCTGCGTTGGGTCTTCGTTGCTGCGCACAGGCTTTCTCTAGTTGCAACGAGCGGGGGCTACTCCCCGTGGCAGTGTGCGGGCTTCTCATTGCAGTGGCTCCTCTTGTTGTGGAGCACGGGCTCTAGGTGCGCAGGCTTCAGTAGTTGTGGCACACGGGCTTAGTTGCACCGCAGCAACTTCCCAGACCAGTTGCTTCCCAGACCAGGGATCGAACCAGTGTCCCCTGCACTGGCAGGCAGATTCTTAACCACTGCACCACCAGGGAAGTCCCTGAAAATGGTTTTGACTGCAAGAAATACAATGCTCAAATAAGGTGATTTATGAAATAAAGATGTTTCACAACTTTGGAGACAGGAAGTTTTAGGCCCCATGTCGTAACTCAACAAAATTATTAAAGTCCTAGGTTCTCACTGTTTTTCCATTTTGCCATTCTCAGAATATTAGCTTTTATTAAAATAAATGCTTGTCACTTCTTAGCTACATAATGAAAAGCACAACTCCAAGCTGTCATATCTCCACAGAACTTTGTTCAAGGTAGGAGTGTATTTATCTTGCTCTCTTTATATCCATGCAGCAAAATCCTTCCCAGAGCCACCATGACCCCAAGCAGATGTCTCCTTAAATATCTTCTTCTGTAACTCAATCACCTCATCATCTCTATAAAACTCTGTGACAGAGTAAATGTGGTAACCAAGCTTCATTTAGATATTCATGCTTCATCCCCTGGTGAGTAGGGAAGGATGCACTTTCCTTGAGCATTTTAGCTCCTAAGAATATTGGGGTTCTATAAACAAATGAGGAAAGAGTATTAGGTAGGCCTAACAGTATCATTTTCCAGAGTATTCATGAAAGATATATTTGTCAGAACACAAAGATAAACAGTGTGTGTTTTTTTCTTAATTCTTTTTCTAAAGTTTCATTAGGGAAAATTCAAACATATTAAAGCAAAGTGAATAAATAACTGAAACCACCCCCAGTACCAATCTATCAGTTTTGATAATTTTCTATATTCTGCCAGTTTTTTTTTCACCTATACACTTATCTATTTTGTGGAAGTATTTAAAGGAAATCCAAAAACTGAAATATTCCATCCTTAAATACTTGCTTTTTTAATGACTATCAGATGAGGATATATTCAAGAAGTCTAACAAGACTTTTATCACATTAAAAACGCATACTAAAGTATATAATTAAAGTTGTACAAAACTTTCTAATGGTCACAAAAATGCCTTTAACTTTTTATTTTAAAATAATTTTAGACCTACAGAAAAGTTGCAAAGATAGGACAGAAAGTTCCTGTCTACCTTTTATTCAGCTTCCCTTAATGTTAACATCTTACATAACCATCATGCAATTATCAAAAGTGAGAAATTAACATTAGTAAAATACTGTGAACTGAACTTCAGACTTCATTCAGAATTCCTCTATTTTTCTACCTATTTCCATTTTCTGTTCCAGGATACCACATGCATTTATTTGTTACATATCATTAGTCTCCTCTGATCTATGACATTTTATACAATTTAGTATCTTCTTATAGAACAAGAAAGATTTTCTATAAAAGATAGTATAATTTGAGAGATGGTTTGAACAGCCCTAAAATAAGATCATTATTTATTTAAATAAATAAAAGTTTATTATTTAAACTTGTTGCAATTATTTACTTCTTATAATTTTATTCATTCCACAAATATTTATTGAACATATAATATCTCTCACATATTGGGGATATGGCAACAAACAAAAAATTCCCTGCCCTCATGGAGCTTACATTCTAAGATCACTAGTAATAAAAAAAAAAACCCTAAACTAAAATAAATGCGCGCATATTTGGGGGCAGCAAGGAATCAAAGAACCAAGAGAAGTCATTCTATACCATAGAAATTTTCAGATGAGAAGAATCCTTGTATAACTGGAAAGGTGGAAGTAACTCAAGTGAGTATAAAGCTGATGGATATCCGGTGATCCACAGGAAAAATGAAGGAACTCCTTGAAAACAGCCCCAATTTATGAAATGACCTCTGCATCTTTATTAGGATAAGAATTTTGCATGACTCCGTACTACATTTAAAGTCATCCTGGAGGTGTCTCCCTAAGTGAAAACACGGTTCACTAGTTTCCATTGCCAAAACTCCAAACCTTAAATCCCAGAGCAATTTCCCCTTTTTATTTTAATCAATAACTTGGATGGTAAGATAGACTGTATTATTGTTCAACAATATCTGGTGTCCCTTTCTGGGGAAAGATTATATTTCCTTGCAGCTTTAAAATAAACTTGGCCAGTAGCTTTGGCTAATAAAATATGAGCAGAAGTTAGAAACATTAAGGAAGATTTTAAAAGTTAAGAGCATCTCACTGTATTCTTTCCTTTTAGCAGAGTCAGCAGGTATGTTCTAGATACTGCTCTTGGCACCCTGGGTCCCAGAGTATGGACCACAAAGATGTAGGAGAATGGGTTCATCTCTCCATTTACTTAGGTTCTCTGATATACCTCGGCAATACTGGGGGGGAGTGTTTAGTGTGTATGTGATTAATAAGCTTATCCACTATATTTGCTTTTTTGTAGAGTCCTTATGATATATTTTTTAACACAGATCATGACTCCTGTTAATAGAGCTGGCTTTACTTCTTCCTTTCCAAATAGGATGACTTCTATATCTTTTCATTGCCCTATTTTATTCTAAGATGGCAGAAGAATGAGATTGAACATTTCACACCACATATAAAAATCAACACAAAATGGATGAAAGACTTAAACCTTAGATCTGAAATTGTAAAACTGCTAGAAGAAAACATAGGGGAAAATCTTCTTTACATTGGTCTGGGCCAATATGGATATGGCCCTTTTTGGATATGAACCCAACAGCAATAAACAATACAATGTTTAATGGAAGTGGTAAGAGCAGATATCATCGCCTTGCTTCTGATCATAAGGAGAAAGGGTGCATTTTTTAACCAAATGTAATTTAAAATTTCTGTATTTTTCTTTGAATTTAGATCAGTTTTGGTTTCACGTATTTTGAAGCTGTGTTATTAGGTGAATACATATTTAGGAGTTCTATACCTTTTTCATTAATTGACCCCTTTATCAGTATGAAATGTCTATTCCTTGTTCTAAAGCTTACTTTATCTGACACCAATATAGTCATTCCGGCTATCTTTTGATTAGTCTTACATGACATATCATTTTCCATCATTTTTCCGTTAATATATTAGTGTATTTACATTTAGAGTGATTTTCTCATAGCTGGTTGGAACTTGCTTTTATATCCAATCTGACAATGAATAACGGAGGGCATTTCAGACTACCAGTTGCCCCACATCTACAGTGTTTTTCCCTTTTCCACAGTGAATTCGTAAAGGTTACCAAAAATGGGTTTGCTGAGTAGCTCGCCAGTCTCTGCCATGCCTAATAACAGAGATCTAGCCAGGTTATGGCCATGCAGATAAGAATTACATTTCCCAGTTTCCATGAAACTAGGGGTGACCATATGAGAACGTTCAGATTAATGTGAACAAAAGTAATGGGAATGGGCTTCCCTGGTGGCGCAGTGGTTGAGAAACTGCCTGCCAATGAAGGGGACACGGGTTCGAGCCCTGGTCCAGGAGGATCCCACATGCTGCGGAACAGCTAGGCCTGTGAGCCACAACTGCTGAGCCTGCGTGTCTGGAGCCTGTGCTCCGCCACAAGAGAGGCCACGATAGTGAGAGGCCCGCGCACCACGATGAAGAGTGGCCCCCCGCTTACCCCAACTAGAGAAGGCCCTCGCACAGAAACGAAGACCCAACACAGCCAAAAATAAATAAATTAATTAATTTTTTTTTAAGTCACGGGGAAAATGTCCTTGTTATCATCATTTGAAAGATACAGAGCTTATCCTCATCTTTGCTCCTTCCCCTTCAGATAAGCTGAAATGTGTTCGTAGCAGTGGCACAGGTTTAAACATACACATGGGGGAAACATCCAAGAGAGCAACAGATTCCCAAACAGCAACCCCAGTCCTTAAACGAAGTAGGGGAGCAGAAGTACTTTCCTGCCCTAGACTCCACCCACCTCTACACTGCTCTCACCACAATTACTCAACATAGTTTTGGAAGTTTTAGTCACAGCAATCAGAGAAGACAAAGACAAAAAGGAATCCAAATTGGAAAAGAAGTAAAGCTGTCACTGTTTGTAGATGACATGATACTATGCAGAGAGAATCCTAAAGATGCCATCGGAAAACTACTAGATCTAATCAATGAATTTGGTAAAGTAGGAGGATACAAAATTAATGCACAGAAATCTCTTGCATTCCTATACAGAGAGGGGGCTAATACTCAACATCAGCATTGTCTGAGGCACTGTATTTTTCTCTCTCATTTAAAAACCATATGATTTCTAGTTATAGTGACTATAAATGAGATGATGCAAGAATCTAAAAACTTAATCTACCCTGTTCCTTTAGACTCACTTATCGAAACAAAATACACAACCTCTACAGTTTTAGTGCCCCGACCTCCAGACAGGGATAGCAAATAGGTCCATACCTTATCACTGAATCAAGAGAAAAACTGAGATCTTTGTGGCCTCTCTCATTTTGGAAATAGTTTCCATATCATTTAAATTACCTTTAAAACAATTTTTTTTCCCATCTGAAACCAAGTAACAAGGTTATGTTATCATTGACCAGGCTTTCTCTATACCACACACTTAATAGTCTTCTCACAAATATTTAAAATTAATTTTCCATTAAAGCAAAATAAATGAATGTAGCAGTTGTATGGCTTATGGAGGTGAG
Source organism: Kogia breviceps (assembly GCF_026419965.1). Classification (NCBI taxonomy): domain Eukaryota; kingdom Metazoa; phylum Chordata; class Mammalia; order Artiodactyla; family Physeteridae; genus Kogia; species Kogia breviceps. Next base: position 18,067,742 of record NC_081326.1, on the reverse strand, counting down.
GTACAGTGGAAAAAGAGGGAGGAAAAAAACAGAAAAGAGGAGGTGACTAAACTCACAACGATAACGATAAACATGCAACTTCATTCATAAGTTATACCAAATTAGAACAACCAACATTCCAACTATAAATGAGCAAGTAAAAATCTGTCAGGGAGAACGTACAGGTAGGGTATATATACAGACTTTGACTAAGTACTGCCATATTTCTCTAAGAATGGTTGCAATAGTCAGACTTGGCACCAGCAGAGGTCCTATATCCCCTCTCCTGCCCACACCCGCCATTCTCCAGTTTTCTAATATTTTTCCAGTCCAACAGGTGTAAAGTGATACCTCAGTACTGTTGTAACATGTATTTCCCACTTAAGAGTTAGAGTGTGTCTTCATACTTTTGTGAGCTTTTTGGATTTCTTCTTTGACAAATAAATTTGTCTGTTTTTTCCATTGGGGTCATATTTTATATAATTTTTAAGAGATTTCTGTATATTTTAGATCTTAATCCCTTATTGATTCTAGACATTAAAAATATTTTCTCTCATTCTGATAGTTATCAATTTCTTTACTATGGTATTCTTTGTTAAATAGAAATTTTAATTTTGGTATGATTAAAAGGATCGACTTGGTTTGTGATCTTGAAGAAGTTGTTTTTCCCTTCTAGGTCACAGAGATATGCTCCCTCCCTTAGTTTTATTATCTTTAGTATTTTACCTTTCCTAATTAAGACACCTGACATTAATTCAGTGGACCTGTGAGTACTGGGTTAGGTTGGAATTCATTTTTAATCGTCTTCATATCATAAACCAGTTCTCCCAAAACTTTCTACTAAACAATATATTTTTTTCTCATTGATTTGTTAGCACTGAATGATATTCCATTGTCTGGATGTATCACAGTTTATCTGTCCAATCATCTGCTTAAAAACATCTTGGTTGTTTCCAAGTTTGGGCAATTATAAATAAATCTGCTATAAACATCCAAGTGCAGGTTTTATGTGGAGATAAGATTTGATCTCATTTGGTTAAATATCAAGGAGTGCAATTGCTGGATCGTATGGCAAGAGTATGCTTAGTTTTGTAGGAAAAAAAAAGAAAAAAGAAATTGTCTCCCAAAGTGGCTGTGCTGCTTTGCATTCCAACCAGCAGTGAATAAGAGAGTTCCTGTTGCTCCATGTCCTCCCTAGGATTTGATGATCTCAGCATTTTGGATTTTCTCCAGTTCTAATAGTTGTGTAGTGATATCTCATGGTCATTTTAATTTGCAATTTCTTAATGACATATGATATTGAGCATCTTTTCATAATTTGACATTTGTGTATCCTCTTTGGTCGATTCAGATCTTTTGCCCATTTTTAAATTGGATTTCTTATTGTTGAGTTTTAAGAGTACTTTGTATATTTTGGATAATTTTCCTTTGTCAACATGTGTTTTGCAAATATTTTCTCCTAGGCTGTAACTTGTCTTCTTGTTCTGACAGTGTCTTTTGCAGAGGAGAGTCATTATTTTTAGTCTTACTCTTTTTCTCCTTTCATTCTGGGACTCCAATGATATGAATGTTAGCTATTTAGTTTTTGTCCCACAGCCCCAGACTCCACTAACTTTCTTTATTCCATTTTCTCTCTGTTACTTAAATCAGGTAAATCTTATTGAATATGTCTGTAAGTTCACTTATTTTATCCTCTGACATCTCCACTCCACTACTGAATCCATCCAGAGAATTATGTATTTAGTTATTGTATTATTCAGTTCAATAATTTCCATTTAGTTCCTTTTTGATATTTTCTTTGCTGAGATGCTCTGGTTTTTTTTTTTTTTTTTTTTTTTCATTCATTTCAAGAGAACTTTTAATTGCTTGTTTAAGTGCTTTTATCACGGCTACTTTAAGATCTTTGTCAGGTAATTCCAACGTTTGATTTGTTTCTTTTTTGACATCTGTTGACTGTCTTTTCTCATACTTTCTCATAGTATGATATTCCCCTGGTTCTTGGTATGGTTTTTATTGCATTCTAGACTTTCAGATATTATAAGACACTGGAATAAATAAGTATATGTGTATGTATTGTACTTATACTTATAGCAGACCTTTTCCATGTTGCAGCATACACAAGGGCCAAGCAGGCATTTGGGATCAGCTTCTTGATTGGCTTCACCATCTTACCTCACACAAGTGGGGTGTCTACTAGTGCAGTGTTACCATCTCCAAGCAGGGGTACAAACTCACCTCCCCGCTGGGCCCCCTGCCATTAGGGGAAGAGAGATGGAGAAGCTGAATACAGACTAGCCTTACTTCTTACCACTTCTTTTTGCCTCATTGATCCTAGGTGAAGGTAGATACTCAGCCTCCCCACTGAGACCTACTGATCTGGAGGAGAGGAGTGAGTAGCCGGCTTTGCGCCACCTTGTTCGGTTTCTTTGATGCCAGGTTGCAGTGGAGGCTTACCTCACCGCTGGATCACACTGACACTACCTGGCTGCAGCGCTGGAGGGACTGCTGCCTGCTTCTGCTGGGTGTGGAATAGACATCAGTGCTCTGCTCAGCCCCAATGCCATCACCCCAGCGAAGGAATGGAAACACCTCCTGCTTCAGCTGGTTGAGGAGGGAAGGTCAGCTGCCTACTTGATCCTGTCAGCATCAGGTGCGGGGGCATCCAGAGCATCACTGGATTCTGTGAGGCAGGTGTGGGTTGAAAGATCAACCTCACCTTCCACTTCTCTGGAACCATGGGGACGGGGTCAGTTGTTCTGTTGATGTTTGAGTAGAGGAGATATTGCCAAAAACATTTTCTTTTTTAGGCTACCCTTTTCTTGGAAATTTTAAAAAATATCTGTATCCTTAGATGGTTCCGGGTTGGAGGTTTCTGCAACACCCTAACCAGGATGTCAGGATGAAGCAATAAAGAAGCCCAGGGAATTCACCCCCAAGGAGTCTCTCAAGTCCTGAGTTTCCTAAGCAACCCGTTTGAATAGAAAATTCTAAGTTCTTTATTTTCAAAACTTAAGAAATATTACCCCTTTGAAATTTTGTACCCAGTGGTGCTGTTGAAATGCTTGATGTTCATCTGAAACTTATTCTTTTTTTTTTTTAAATAAATTTATAGATTTATTTATTTATTCATTGGCTGTGTTGGGTCTTCATTTCTGTGCGAGGGCTTTCTCCAGTTGCGGCGAGCGGGGCCCACTCTTCATCGCGGTGCGCAGGCCTCTCACTGTCCCGGCCTCTCCTGTTGCGGAGCACAGGCTCCAGATGCTGAGGCTCAGTAGCTGTGGCTCACGGGCTTAGTTGCTCCGTGGCATGGGGATCTTCCCAGACCAGGGCTCGAACCCGTGTCCCCTGCATTGGCAGGCAGATTCTTAACCACTGGGCCACCAGGGAAGCCCTGAAACTTATTCTTTTGTAGGTCTTTTCATTCTCCCTGAAAATATTTAGAATTTTCCCTTTGACTTTGATATTCTTAAAATTCACTACACTAGGTGTGCATTTTCCTTTCTCCTGTTTTGTACTCTCTGAATACTTGCAATCTCAAGTCTTTCACATGTATTTTTCAATCCTGGGAAATTTTATGTAAATTGTTTCTTCAAAATTTTTTTTTTTTACTTTTATTTTTCTCTTTTTCTGAAGCTTCTGTGTGGATTTATGTATTTCTATTTCTGGTCTCACTCTCTCTTAGCAATTGTTGTATGTTTTCTATAACTTTATACGATTTTGCTGCTTTGGGGGAGAGTTTCTTAATTTGATCTCTCAACTCATTCATTCACCAGCTACGTCTATCTTACTATTAGTGCTCAGGGATACCTTTATTTTCCAGCTACCGTATCTCAGACCATGATCTTTAACCCCCTGATACCCGCTCCATTATCCTCATTTGCTTTCTATGTCTGTCCTGCCTTCAACGTAACTCACACACATCATGTGCATCCTTTTATTTTATGCCTTATTATTCTATTAATCCTAATTTCTTACGTAATGTTTTGTTGTTTTAATCCTTTACATGACACATCCAGCTCTTCCAAGATGTCTAAACCTCTCCGTGAACAATTGATGCTTATGAAAATTTACATATCTAACTTCTCCTGTCTAGTATCTTTATAGACAAATCTGATGGAAGGGTTGCTATTAGCCAGTTTTTCATACATTCTCCATTCATGGATGTTTAGTCACCACTGATACTGTAAGACAGTGGTTTGTTGTTCTATCCTCACACAAATTCAATTACCTGTATACATTTTACTGATGGAAATGGTTTGCTTAAAAATGGCTGTAGAAAAAAAAAATGGCTGTAGGATAGGAAGCATGTGGCATTAAGAGTCCTAAATATTTTAATCTATACTGGTAGTTATTTTCAATAATGCTCTTGAAAACATCTTTGTCTTTCCAAGACTTATTTGTTCTTGATCCTCACTGTCATCTTTCCAAAAATGAAATCTTTTAGGTTTTATCCACTTCATTATATAAGCTGTAGAATAAATCATATGCATCTAGAACATAACAGACACTCAATAAATATTATTACAATGTTTATGTTAGTTATGGTTATATTATTCTCAGGAATTCAATTATGCTTTACTTAGGTTATTACCCTATAATTAAATATTCTTAATATTTAAATTATCTAAATAATAATATATATGCTAAATTTTGGCTCATAAATAATTAGAACAAAGACAGTACTTCCTTGTTTATTGTGGAGGCATGTTTCCCTGGAAGTATACCTTCATCTTACTCTTGCTAGAACTGTGTTTCCTCTAAGTGTAAATAACCTGTAAAAAAAAACCTGTTGATACTTCTATCTAAAGACTTTTTTCATTGTATTGCTTTGCTTTTAAAATCCGTGGAAGCAATCGTTGTGTGGTTATGAATGACATAGGAACATTTCTCGCTTTGATTCATCATTCTAAAATTTTTCAACTTTTTTAACTTTATGGAAACGAATTCTCAAATCCTTTCCCATTGTTTTTTTCCTGAACTTTTCCATTTCTCCTCTTTCACCCTGCCCAAGTTTTCACATCTATATCTGTTTCTCCTTTCCAGTCAAGTGCTCCAACCAGCGGGCAAAGCTGCCAGTAAGCAAAGATTTACTCAGCGTGTGAGGGCGTGGAAGAATATTTGGCTGTTGCGTGCCCAGGCTAGCTTTCTCTGGCAGTGCTACACTGAAGGCTACTGTCAAACAGAATGTCATATTAACCAAAAGAGCTGGGTAAGAGCCATTAGAACCAGCAAAAATTATCTGTGGGTTGGTCTAATTTTTTTTTTTTTCACTGTGGAGGAACATTCCTTCTTTCCTTTTGGAATTGTCATATTTCTTCAATTGCCAAAAGGAAAATGTTTAAATGGTTTGAAAAAGACAATTTAACACATGCAATAAAGTTTATATTTAGTAATACCTGTTAATAAAGAGCACATGAATGATTTCCTAATTTATATTCTTATTTTCAAATGTTTGCAAAGTTTCACATTTACATTATTACATGTGAGATGCTATAATTTCAACACTGTCATCTGTGGTATTGTAAGGAAATAGACTGTATGCAGATAAAAAGAAAAAATGCATATATAAAAAATAAATTATTGGTCTTGTGATCATACATAAATTGTTCTTAATATGCATATACTATGTGTGTGTATTCTTGTACATAAATCAAAATGTACAAGTATTTATAAACTCTATCCTATGGATAAAAAAGTTAATGATTAAAATATGGCAGTATTCAATGAAATCCTGATTTATAATGTAACAAGTCTCTTAAAGGCAGTAAAATCAATACATCAAAGTAGAACTTACATTGCAATGGATTAATATCCTCTTAAATAATCTTAGTTGGGTCCACACCAGATCACATGCATCACTACTTCTTTTTTACACAAAGCAGTTAGAGGGTCAAGCATTTTGGTTAATAACACTATTTCAACAAGGAAAGGTATAGCGATAAATTCTCCTAGAGTAATGTACACAAGACACACATGACACACTTACCTTTGTTGCATCCATCCTACACAAGCCTTCAGGGCAGCTGAACCATACATTTCTCTTTGACATCACAGACTAATAAACTTGTCCAGACTGTTATTCTCTTCTGTATTCTCACTGCTTTTATTTTTCTATTATGTTTATTCTACTTTATCAACTTTAGGTATTCCAGACTCCAGCCTACTTTATCAACCACTTAGTTTCCCACCATTTTTTGATCTTCCAGATCTTGGGTTTCCCCAATGACCTGACACTATCAAAGCTCTCAACTCTTAACTTCTTGTCAGCATAACGACTCATTGACTTTTGATCCTAAGTGTCTGCCCTACTTATATAACTGCAGTAGCCCTGTATTTCAATATGGCATCAACCAAATGAATGAAGGATTATCTCCAAGCACTGAGGATATTTTAAACAGTCTCTAGTCTGTATCTGCTAACTCTGTGAAAAAAAACCAAATACACCAAGGGTCATTTGTCTTCCAATCATTTATAAAAGTAGCCTCTTCTAATTCTCTGCCCTTCTAATTCTTTTCTCCAAACTTATCATCTGCTCAATTTTTACCTACACTATTTCATTTAACCATTTCTGGGTGAAATATTTCTAATGATTTTAGACTATATGATAAGCATAAAATAAAATCTGAACTAAGATCCAATATAAATCCTTAAACTACATAATACTTTTTTTGGTACATGAGTCAAGACCAGAAATCTTCTCAAAGACTCAACATCAGTTTCAAAAATTATGTGGTAGAAATGTCTCCTTATTAAGTTGATAGATATTTCAAATAAAGTAGCAAATGACAGAAATATTTAGTTTCCCCTTTTGGAATGTATGATTGTAACACTTTTCTATGCCTTTGTGATTATCGATGGTTTGTTGTTTTGATGTAAAAAATTTCACAGGCTTTAGATTGAGAAAAAAGTGATATTTTTGAGCCTCCTGTGACAATATAATATTCTGATATAAGTAACAGTTAAAATGTGTATGTCACTCTACTATTTCAATAATTTCACTATTTCAGTAAATGCATGGAAAATTTCAGAATCACCTCCATAGGGTCTTAATAATTTTTTTAATAAACAAAATTAATAGCAATCATATTTAAAGCAGAAGTGTCTTATTTTATTTTCAAATCATTTTGGAGTTCAGTAAATAGAGTTTGAACCTAAAATCATTTAACATCTCTGCTTTTGCTTTCCCCATTTATAAAATGGAAAAATAAACATCTATTTCATGGACTTTTTGTCAAACTCAAATTAAATACTATATGTGAAAAAAGCTTGTAAATTTTAAGACACTACTGGAATTTGAGGAATTATTATTTGACATGTTCATCAGACTAACAAAAATCAAATTAAGATCATTTTCCTCTACTAAAGGATGTAAAAGAAAAATGTTAATGTTAAATGAGTTTTATGGTATTTATTGCTTTCATAAAATGTAGACTGGAATCATAACTTAAAAGGTACAAGCTGCAAAGTTTTAGAATTTGTGTATATTCCAATGCAATGCATATTTATAGCAGATAGAATGAGAACCAGGAACTAAGTGAAAACATTCTCTAAATTCAGTGCACAGCTCAATGTTGAAAGATATTGGTTATGTTATTCTTTTTTGGTGGAGACTACACCTTGCTGCCTATTTATATCAAATACTTCTTTGTTATGTGTTTTATACATTTATGTCTACTAAATCCTACTTAGAAAGATTAGAGTTATTTTGTAACAAGACAGAAGGAGAAAAGGATGATCTCTCCCAGAAGCATTCTGCTGGGCAGTGAGGAGATGGTGGCAGTGAGGAGTGGCAGCAGGAATGTCACCACATCACGAAGTGCATGTGACATATGACCTCACATTACAGGCTCTGGGGATATCATTGATCCAGTTTAATAAAAAGAAGAAAAATTATGGTAGCAGGAGCTGTAATTATAACCAAACGCATAAGGCAGCCAATATTATACCTGTGTCTCTAACTGGACTATTAACTGACAAAAAATGTCTTTTATACTTCTTATGAAAATATAAACATGTGAGACTAGCTGGCAATTTTTAAAAAACACAAGTAGTAAGCCATAAGCCATACCAAACATTAAAATATATTACAAAACAAATTAACAAGACATGTTAGTATTGGCTGATAGATAGCGAGATCAATAGATCAGAAGATACAGCCAAAAATTATATCAAATATTTATGGAAGTTTAGTTCAAATAAGATAGTATTTTCAAATTTATGTGGGAAAGATGAATTATTCAAACAACAGTACTAGGAAAAATGGATAGCCATTTGGAAAAATATAGTTGGATTTCTCCTTCCTCGGTCCTTATACCAAATAAATGTTAGATGTATCCAATATTTAAACATAATAAATAAAAACAAAGTGCTTGAAGAAAACATTGAAGTTTTTTTTTAGTGTATGCTTAAAGTAAGAAGGGCTCCTCTAAGCAGAATGACCTCTGAAATCATTAAGGAAAAGATCTAAAAAATTTAACAACATACACATACAAGTTTAAAAATGAAAAGAGAAACGACTGGCCAAAATATTTTAAATTAATAAGGAGGTGTTAATTTCTTAATGAGATAGAATAGCATAATGGTTAAGAGCATGTATGCACAAATCCATAAATACAAAGACATGCAGATCTGTGACTGTAAATCCATATGAGGCTTGGTTGAATTTATAAAGGGAAACTTTATAAATTCAAAGTAATATACTTTTCATGATATATCTTTAGAACATCTGGATTTTTTAAATTGTTGCCATGGGCTTCATTACCTCTTCCAAATCAAATACAGCTTATAAAAAAAAACATTTGTAGCTTTTTGGTTCCAGCCAGAGTAGAATAGCCTGTTTTGGACTAGCCTTCCAGCACAGAACAACTATAAAAGCTGAAAAAAAATCTATAAAACATGGATTTGAAAGTTTTGGAAAGCATCAAATATAGGCAGGGCTTGAAGGGGTAAAACCCTTGTGAAAAGGGAATTGTATAATGAAATATCAGACAAGGGAGACAAAGCAGAAGCAAGAAGTGTAAGTCTTACTGTGTTGAGAAGACTGAGGCCAGATGTCGGTGCTGCCATACTGGCTGGGATTTAATAGGCAAACACCAGTGGAGAAGGAAACCTCTCCTTCTCCTCCCTTTAAGAGAGAGCTTAAAATGAGTATACACATCTCCCCTAAATCATTGTCTGACCTGCTGTGCACTCACAGGGTAACACTCAAAAATGTTTTTAACACTTACTAGAAGCAGCATCTGGGAGGTTAAAATGCTAAAGCAGACATGGCAATAGCCACATGATTTAGGGAGAAACGTTGGAGTTCAAACCCAGTCAAGGTTAGGGGTGGCTTTCGTTACTACCCAGTGCTTTGATTTGAGACCCCAGAAAGGTTATGCTCTAATAGTGAGGGCTTTGGGAATAAAGACAAAAATAAAATAACTAGCCCTAACAAAGACGAAAACCAAGCCTTAATAGGACCCAGGTGATGCAATAGTGCTGCGGTTGTTTTGCAAAAGAAAATTTAGCCCACCTGGAGGAAGATAACATCATTTAGAATTTCTACACTTTTCCTCCAATCCAAACATATGAAGCATGGAAAAATAAAAGAAACAAATGACCCCAAATCAAAGAAAAATAAAAAAGGAGAAGAGAAATCTACAGGTGATTTAGGTATTTTAGTTACCAATTGATTATTAGTCTGATTGCCAAAAAACAAAGATAAAATTTTCAGAGCGGCCAAAGAAAATCACACTTTGCATTCAAAAGGACAAAAATTAAACTTAAAGCTAAATGGTCTTCATTACTCTAGAAGGCAGAAGACCAGGGAATATCTTTAAAGTGATCAAAAGGAAAAAGACAAGTTACTTAGAAATTTCTCTCTAGCAAAAATGTCCTCCAGAACTGAAGATGGAGTAAAGAGGTATCAGATAAATAAAAGGTAAACAAATACATGAGCAGTTGGCCTACACTACGGTATGTTTTCTCATATTAAATAAAATATGACAATATATGGAAACCCAGAACTTCTGAAGTAAACAAACCCTGGAAAAAGTAAATATAAATAAATACTGACTACTTCAATGAACAACAATAATGTCTTATAAGGCAGATCACAAATGTAGAAGTAAAAATTATGATAACACGAGCACAAAAGGCAGGAGTGGTGGTAAATGAATTAAACTGTTTGACGGCACTTGCATTTAGAAGTGACAAATGTGCTAGTTTAAGATAGACAGTAATATAATAAAAAATGCATATTACCGTCCCTATCAATTACTACTATGAGAAAAATAAATGAATATAGAGCTAAAAAGTTAATGGAAAAGTTAAAAAAAAATGGAATAATTAAATATACCTGACTCGTCCAAAAGAAGACAGGAAAGGAGGTACAAAGGAATAAAAAACAGATGACCAAAATGGAAAATATATATCAAGTGTAGGGGATTTCAGAGCTGATCAAGGAACAATATACAACCACAAGGTGGCAGGAGCACACACAAACTTTACTGGGCAAAGCTTTGACAGGTTTTCACGGGGTTGGGGAGTCCCTCACAACACGAGGCCAATTACAGGCTAAAACGTGGGGCAGAAAAACAGGAAACTTACTTGTCTAGGTGACGTCCCTTACCCCGGTGGGGAGCTTGTTGGCCTGGTTATTGAAGCCTCCTCTGCAGTAGATGACTTTACAGGGCGTTTGCTTACAACAGAAGTATCTTCACACCTTGTACCCATTCTGAAAAGTATATTTGCATAAAGAGATTAGGCTGTCTACACAGCTAATAAAAGATGCTGGCTGTGGGAGAGAAATAACTAATACGAGGTCAGAATCTAGAGCCATATTTTAGGAGTTCAAATCCTGGCTCCAATATTTACTTAATGGGTGATTTTGAGGAAGTTACTGAACTCTTATTATCTATAAATGAACATAATAATGGCCCTCTCCTCACTGGACTGTAGTGTGGACTGTGTGAGTTTCCATATAAACTGTTTAGGACAATGAAAATGGCTATTACTAGTACTATTTATAAAAGCATTAGATAGGCCTCTTAGTATTTCACACAGCAATACCAGTTGTCTGGTAGCTTTTTAACGTCTTACAGACTTAGTGTATATGTTGTGAATTTTTTATTTTATTTTTTTACTTTTTAAGAAAGAGATTCTGATGCAACAAATATGCTTCTAAATTGACACATTAAATTACCTAATTAGGTTTATTCTTTATTAGTGTCGTACTCACCCTTACTGGTAGAGTGTTTGTAGTATAATCACTGACTGTTGATACTTTCTGAAGTGTGCAAGGATGTATTCAAAGCATTCAGGCATCGGGACTCTAACATTGGGTTTGTGTGTTTATTCCTGGCTTTATCCCAGGGAAATATAGAAAATATGATTGGAAGTCTGAAGACCTTACTTAAAATTATTCACAGCTCTGTAAGACTTAGGCCAAGTCAGTGCATATTCAGTGTTTCCACCTGCAAACTGAGATGATGAATGGTAGTTAGATGAACACTAAGACATTTATCTAACACACCATCATTCTATGAGAAATGTAAATTTACACACACATAAACTCATATACAACATAGACAGAGGTTGTCCAACTGTAGTTCTCAAAGGAAGCTAAGATTTTTTTTGTTTTGTCGATTAAAACTGTATCAAAGTTATAGAACAATTTCCAGCACATCTGTTCTGAATACATTATCATAATTATTTCCTTACATTGAACATCTCAGCAGTGCCAGAGCAATGGGCCAAGTAGGAGCAAAAATCTTATTATTAAGCAGTGACAACAGTTCCCAATTCTTTTCTTCTCTGTTGTTTGATAACTGAAGTCAATTAAAGACTTCCAGTGGAATTCTTTAAGTTAAAATAAAGGTTATTTGTATTTAACAGCTATAGATGAACACTCACCTCCCGGCTAAGTGCAAATACAGTATTTGGTTCATTTTTATGACTGCAAGGTCGGGCCAAGGTCCAGCCCGCTGCCCAGCCGGGTCTGGGCAGTGGCGGGAGAGGCCAGGCCGCAGGCTGGGAGTTCCAGAGCAGCAAGGCGCTGCCAAGGTCCAGCCCGCCCCGCAACAGAGACGCCTGTTCCCCTGAAGCCGATCTAGGGAACTCCTCAGTCTTGCCATCCAGGGCCCCATGGGAAAGTCCTCTGCCGCTGAGAGATGCCTCGGAGGCCTGACTCGCACAGAGGCCGCCCTGTGTACCTTCCCGGCACAGGGCCACGGAGCGTCTAGCTCCAAGGACCTTCCCTGCTCCACGTCAGGAGTTCAGTGGGAGAAACAGCTGACCCCAGGAAGATGGGCTACGAGGCTGGACCGGCCCTGTTCACACGGCCCTACAGCTCCCGGACACCTGAGAGCAGGTGCTCCGTGAGGACGAGGTGGGGGGGTGGGGGTGGGGGCGGGGCGAGCGAACTGCCAAACTGCGCGTGCGCATCCTGCGACTCGGCATCCGGGCTCTTTGGGATCTGTCCCAGGTCGACGCCTTGTAGGGAAGGGCTACGCCCATGTGGCCGGAGACTCCTGGCCAGATCTCTGAGATCTGTAAGATCTCAGGGGAACTCCTCAGTCTTGCCATCCCAGGCAGTACCGGGAAGTCGGCTGGTGAGAGACACGTGGGAGGCCTGACTCTGGCTCTGTGTACCTTCACGGCGCAGAGCCTTGAGTCTGGCTGCAAGGAAGTTCCTTGCTCCTCTTCTAGAGTGCAGTTGGGGGAAACGCTAGCCCTAGGAAGATGGCCGGCTGGGCAGGGTCAGCCCAGGTTCACAGATGTTCATAGGATCCCGGGGAGTGTTTGCTAATACCAGCCTGACTCAAAAAAGAGCAATGAGAGAAGAATAAATGGAACCTTTTCCAGAGCTCACCAGGACCCAGGAAACAAGCTCTGAGCAACCGGAGTGGCTATTCCTTGCGTATCAGTGGGAGCACTTCATAGAGACCCCAAAAAGATTAGACCTTAGTATGAGACTAAACAATCTCTACACAGTGATGAAGAGAAAATCGTGAAAGCTGCCAGAGGAAAAAGAACCATTATGTAGAGACGGATACAAATAGAATGATTGCAAAGGTATCTTCAGAAAATACATAAGCCAGAAGGCAATGATGTGACATCTTTAAGATGCTAAAAGCAAACGACTGTCAACACAGAATCTTATATCCAGTGAAAATAGTTTTTAAAAATTAAAGCAAAATTAGGACTTTTGAAGAACACTTGTAAAAAAACACAAAACAACAAAAAAAGTAAGTTGCACTCCATCAAATTTAAATTTTCTTCTCTCCAAAAAACATCATTAAAAAAGCAAATACATATTTACATATATACTGCTTAAAATACATATCCTTATATGTATATGGATGTATATGACAAAAGCCTTATATCCAGGATATATAAAAAACTTACTATAATAATTCAATAATAAAAAGACAACCAATCATTTAAAAATGGGCAAAAGGTTTGAATAGACACTTCACAGACTAGATATATAAATGGCACATGAAAAAATGCTCAATATTATTATTCATGAGGTAAATGCAAAGTAAAACCACAATAAATGAGAGAGGATTACACATGTATTGAACAGCTAAAATTAGAAAGATTAAATGTAATCAAGTTTGCCAAACATGTCGGACAACCAAGAGCTCTCCTACATTACCTGTGGGACTGCAAGATGCTACAAGCACTTTGAAAAAAGGTGAGCAAAAATCTTTTAAACACATATTTGCTATATAACCCAGCAATTCTTCTACCTATGTATCTAAAAGAAATGAATATATGTGTATAGGCAAAGCCTTGTACGTGAATATTTATAGCAGCTTTATTCAATATTACCTAAAACATGGAACATTCATCTGCAATAGATGAAGGGATGAGTAAATTGATGGATATTCATACAACAGAGTACTATTCAATGTTTAAAAAAGAAAAATTACTGATAAATGTAACAACATGAGTAAATCTTAAAAACATTAAACATTATGCAGAGCAAAAGAAGCAAGACACAAAGCAGTACATACTATGTAGATAATTATATTTATATGAAACCCTAGAGGTGTTCAATCTAATACTGATAAAAAGCACAACAGTGATAGCCAAATCTGAGGGCATTTGGAGGATTGACTGGAAATAAGCAACACAAAATTGGGGGGTTTATGGAAATGTTTTGTATCGCCTTATAATGGTAGTAAATACAAATGTATAAATTTGTCAACACTCATGTAGTTGAATTGTGTTCTCCAAAATTCACATGTTTAAATCCTAATCCCCAGTACCTCAGAATGTGACCTTATTTGGAAATAGAGTCATTGCTGATGTAATCAGTTAAGATGAGGTCATATTGGATGACTTGTGTACTTATAAAAAGGGAAATTTGGACTCAGGCACACACATAAAGAGGATAACGTGTGTATATTGGGTTTATGCCACATGCCAAGGGAAAACATAAAAATGTCAGCAAACCAACAGAAGATAGAAGCGAGGCATGGAACACATCATTCCCTAGAGCATTCAGAGGGAGCCTGGCCGTGCCAACACCTTGATCTGGGACTTCTAGCCTCCAGAACTACTGTGAGACAATAAATTTCTGTTGTTTAAACCACTCAGTTTGTGGTACTTCATTAGAGCAGGACTAGGAAACAAACACAACTCATCAAAGTGTATAATAAATGCATACCCTTTCTTGACTGTAAATTATACCTCAATAAATTTGATTTAAAGTGATTGAATCTAGTTCATTAATATCTGAAATAAAGTCTATAACTTTATTTAAATAACTTCTGAGAGTTCACATGGAGATAAGTTACTTAACCTTTTAGAATCTACATTCTAATACATAAATTTGGGAAAATAATCTTGCCTCACAAGTTGTGAGAAATCAAATAATATACATGAAATCTAAAGCAGTGTTTCTAACACATTGTTGGTGCTCAATACATGTCATCCCTTCTCCTAGAATAAATGAAAGCAGAAAGCTTCAGGAGGGGCTATTATTTGTTCATTTATTCGTATTTTTCATTGTATTGTTCCTAACCAAGTTGTTCCCATACGGCTTCCAAAAAAAAAAAATCTTGGTTTTAGCATAAGAGCTCAGTCAGGCTGGGATTTTAACACTCCTAATGTTGTTTTAAATCAATCCATACACTTTTAAATATTTATTCCTGATTTCTATTTCATGTTACATACATGTCCCTTTTTAAAAGTGAGCTTATCAGATACAGCCCTGTGTAGGCCCTCTGTTTTCATCTTCATCAGCATAATCATAAATATAGTTGACAATTAGAGTTTTAATTAGAAGATATTTTTTAGTAGTCGCTGAAAAATTAGTTTTCACAATTTAATGATCTAGTACAAAGATATTTGCTTATCAGTATTGTTTTACACTCATTATTTTGCAGAACATGACAGGGATTGGAGAATGAGAAAAAAAGAGAATATCTAACTGGTAGGCATAATAGTAGAGTTCTAAAAAGTTTGCCTTTTAAAAATCTCAAAAGTATAATTTAGCCTTTAATTCCAACAAATTAGTGAAAGAGGTTCAGGTAATTTGACTAAACTATTTCTTCAGCTCCTAAATATTATGGTGCCAGGGTTGAAATACCACCTCAGATAAGTGTTTTAAATCCACCGAAACAATGTAATTCTTTGTGCTATAAATTAGCTTAAACCCTAAATCTTGAAGTTTGGTATGTTCGCAAAAATCATAGCTTTGTTTCTTTACTTAGCTCACCATGTTCTTCAAATGAGTTTATATTTAAGAACATTGTAGAAATGCTAGAGAAAAGTCAAGACTTCAAGTTACAATATTGAATAGAAAAATATACACTATAGCATGCAAATTATCAACAGATTTAGGAAAGAAAAAAATTTTGATTACTCTGCTTTGCTTGAAATGCACACATTATTTTTATTAGATGCATAACATTAAAGTAATAGTTAACATGTGGTCTGTGAAACTCTGAAAGGCAAAATAATGATGTTAATATTGATACTATTATATAAGCATTGACCTCTGTTTTAAGTCCACATTTAGAATGTTTACGCAATAAACTATTTTAATTAGCTATAATATTTTATTTCTGCTGTAACAACATGCACAATGTTTACTTATGTCATCAAGAATAAAATTAGGAATTGTTGGACTATTCATTCAACAATACCGACCCACTATTTATAGAGGATAAAAATGACTCAGATACAGAGATAGATAAGAGTATTACCATTATCCAGAAGCTTATCCTTAAAGAACTAAATATAATATAAGGCAAAATTTAAAAATTAATATGGTTAAGTTAAAAAGGCATATTAGAGAACGTTATTTTATTCTTACCAGGAGAGTTGCAGAAAAATTCCTGGAGGGTTTCACATTTAGTTAAATGCTGAAGTATCAGTAGTGTATTATGACAGATGCATAGTTTCCCCATGGTAAATAACAACAAAAATGATTATAAAGATATTAGTAATAAAAACTAACATATATTGACCATATATTGTGTGTTTAATGTTCTTTTAAGTAGGTTATACATAATATCTCAATTAATTCTTAGCGCAATCCCTATGAGGTATTATTTGTCCCATTTTTCAGGTGAGGTAATTGAACCATAGAAAGTTATGTAACTTACTCCAGGCCACACCCTGTAAAACAGCAGAGATAAGCAATGCGGAGCAAGACTATGGAGGGTCTTAAATGCTTTTATAAGATGATTTGGTTTTCTTAAATAACGGACTTATGGAAGAGAGTAATTCCAGTGTAAATTAATGATGCACTGAAAAAGAATGGAGAGGAACAAAATGAAAAGGCTCCACTTGGAGACATTGTGATAGTACAGAAAACTGAGGATGAATAGCTAAACGAGAGACAAATATAACAATCCTTATACTGACTGAATTAATGGGGTGTCCCTACTCGGGGTGGGGGAAGGAGTGAGGAACATAAGATGAATCTCACTATATGTGTTTACATTTCAATCACAGTATTTAAGAAGGTGTATGTGTCTTTTGGAAAAAAATATGATCCCACAAAATTTGCTTTAAGTTTTGACATTTTTAATATATAAATGGTTACTTTTTGATTACCTACATTTTGAACCAATTCCCAGCCAATACTTGATAACTGATCATGATGTTAGTTTCTTCACCATTTGCCTCTCCAGCAGCTGTTTATGTGAGCCCCTCTTTTCTTTCCTTTTTTGGTAAGATCCAGATCTCTTGCTTTCTCTGATCCCTCCTGTAATTTATCTCTCTTTTATCTGTTCCTAAACACCTACTCATTTCCTTTCTAAAAATATTTGAAGTATTTGTTGCCAATTTTTCATAATCATTTTGTATCTTTCAGATTCCTTCCTTCTAATTTATAAATAAATCTCACTTTTTTGGAATTTCCCTTAATATAATTGTTTCTAAATATATGATTGTCTGTCCCCTCCTTCACAAACAAATAACTAAATAATCAGGGTGACTCTGCAACATCTGATATAAGGAGTGTTGTTTAGATTAATGTCAAAACCCAAATTCAAAAGACTTACAATAATTTTGTTAACTGAAAATGATTTCTAAATCAAAATAAGGGGACTAAAAAAATACTTTGAAACATGATTAATTTTAATATGTTTACAAGGAAAGAGTAAATTCACCAGCAGAAAAAAAATTACCAAAATTAACATTTTACAGTTTTTTAGTCTTAAAGCACAATACATTTTTCATACAAATATATCACCATTATAGATATCATAATATGGCAACATTTATACACAAGGCCATTTACCATTAAGAAAATCAGTGGCAATGGTGATGCAATACATCAGTTCATGTTTGTTAAACTTTTTGCTATTATACTTCCTGGCCCGCAGGAGTATTTGCCAGGATACAATATAAATGTGTGACCTCAGTTTGAACAACACATAGAAAGCTCTGGTTGCCCACGCTTAATCCTATATTTATTATATGATCACTAGAAATGTTTTCGTACCACTACTCTTGACGTAATTCCATTTACTATTAAGACCGTTCCCAAGAAATCAAACATTTTCACAGATTCACTTGGATATTAAGGAATTATTTTATACAAAATAAGTGCAATATCAGGACTTAATATTCTATATGCCTAAACTTAATAAAAGAGAAAAATTATACAGGTATTATGTGGAAAATAATTTGATATTATATGGAGTAGGTAATCATAGCATTGAGCTTGGGAAAATGCAGGATGTGTTTTTTTCATTTTTAGAGTTACTATTTTTATTATTGTTTTTAAATGCACCAGATGATTTTCTGAGGAACATTCACATTCAATGTTTAGTGTCATTTTACTAGTGGCATATACAAAGCACCATATAATATAACATATGAAATGTAGAACAATTATGACTATGTAATACTGTAGAAATAACTGCTAAGAAAATATAGCAATATTTAACACAGGATTTCTAAAACCATTACATATTCATTACTTTTCCCTAAACTAACAATGTCCCATGTTTTATTTTATAGATGTAGTCTATCACAATTTATATGCATTTGACACTCATGGGGGGGTTGAAAATAGTTGATATCTTCTGTACAGTAATGTTACAGTTTTATACAAACTTCAGAAATATGGCATTTGGAATAGTGTTCCTCCTCCAACTGTTCCATTTCACACAACAGCAAATACTCTGAATGCCTTTCCTCCTGGAGGATTCTGTAAACTGCAAAAAATACACAAAGTGTATTGATGTCATCTCCATATATAGTCCTTCAAACAAATCATGCTTTCTTATGACAGTCAAGAAAGCAGCTCTATGAATCCAGATGGTCAACTTTCTTAGACTGCTATAATTTATAGTTATTGGAAAGCTTGAGTGAGGATGACATAATTCTTAAAATCTTGGTTGTACACAAGTTTACTAAAAACTTTTAAGGTGCATAGTGGTAGTAATAGTACTTTATACAGAACGTTATAGATTCCAGGTCATGTTTTCATATATTAGCACCTTTAGTTCCAATAAAGTAGAGTTAAGTGGCTCTTATGCCATTTTACTGGGGAAATACTAAGATACAGGTTTACAACTGACCGGCATGGTTAAAAGCTAACTGCAAGTTAAAGAGATGGAGATACTTAAGAGATACTCTGGAATACTAACTTATTATTCCCTAAGTCTGACAAAATTTAAATTACATAGCTAGCAAACTTATTAATATTGTAACATCTGTGCTTTCAAAAAATCTTAGTGAGGAAATTTAATGGTCAAATCTGGAAGGTCCTAGGTATTTCTTCACTGAAATGGAAACACACACACACACACACAGAGCACTCAATCTCATTTCAGAAGTACTTTATTTTATTTTATTTTATTTATTTATTTATTTTTTTGTGGTGTGCGGGCCTCATTGTTGTGGCCTCTCCCGTTGCGGAGCACAGGCTCCTGACGCTCAGGCTCAGCGGCCATGGCTCACGGGCCCAGCCGCTCCGCGGCATGTGGGATCTTCCCAGACCGGGGCACGAACCCGTGTCCCCTGCATCGGCAGGCGGATTCTCAACCACTGCGCCACCAGGGAAGCCCCAGAAGTATTTTAAAACAGAACTTTAAAGCAATGCAAAATCATTCCTTTTACTCTTTATTTAATTATTTCTATTTTATTTGACAATATTAATCAAGGTATGTTTTGCTTAAATGCCTCAAGTTAAAACTGGTTGATAATGGCATTAATCATTATTTATTCTAATCAAATGTAAACTATTGAAGTCCATATTTTTGCATAAAGTATTATTTTCTTAATAATACAATAAAAGCTTTTAGAGATAAACACAAATGCTAAGAGAGAGACAAAGTGCAATTTGTTTTATATATTTATTCATGTGTAAGAAAAGAAAGGAGAGAATTTTAGAATGAAGAAGAGATGAGAATGTCACAAGTGTACACACACAACATTACATAATAAACACACACATATACACAAGCCAGATTTTTCATACAAGCAGACGGCTAATTGAAAGCCATTTTTATTTGTAGGAAACAAACTGACAAAGTGCCCTGGAAAGTGTCTTTTTACACAGTGATACACCGGAAAAATACATATTTTTGAACTTACAGAACTAGTTCTGAATCTGAGCTCTGAGACTGACTAGTTATATGACCTTGGGCATATCATTTAACCTTTCTGAACGTCAGTTAACATGTCTGTAAATTAGGGTTTATAGAACCGACTTTGTAAGGTTATTGGTAGAGCTGAGTTAATATACTTAAAGGGCCCTCCAGAAAGGGCCCTCTGGAAAATTCATAGTAGATGTTCAAAAATAATTATTATTCTCAGTTTTCTTAGGATATCATCTACCTTATAGGTTTAAAATAAATTTAAGAAATATGACAGGTAAATGAAGCCACATTACTAAGTTTAGCTTATAAAACTGCATATCATACTCTATAACTCAATCTACTTTATATATTGTGTCTTTCATATATATATATATACATATATATATAGAGAGAGAGACAGACAGACAGACAGACAGACAGACATACAGAGGGACAGAGAGAGAGAGAAGGAGAGAGATGGGGGAAGGGTGTGGGGAGCGAGCTCTGTGTGTTTGTTTACATTTCAGTGAAGAAATTCTTAGGATCTTACAGGTTCGACCATTAAATTTCCTCACTAAATTTTTTTTAGATGTTAAAAATATTACTAAGTATGATGGCAATGCAATTTAAATTTTTTCAGACTTAAGAAACGCTAAGTTAGTACTCTACGGCATTGCTATGAGCCAGCTAAGCCAGGTTGTGGAGAAGTCACCTCCTTAACAATGGCCTCCTGATACAGTCTCATCTGAAAATAGATGCTAAATACAAAGCTGTCATTTTATGAAGATGGCACCCAGATGCTTATGTGGAAGGCAATCTAGGGATCCTGCATGGCACATCCTTTGGTGTCCTTTACAGAAACTTTACCATATGTGCAAACCCTCCACCGGCACTTTTGAAGAACCTCGTAAATGTTTAAAAGTTAGGGATTTATCTGTATCTATACAAAATACATGGGACTTAATATTACTTCCCCAAATAACAATGATTTTAAAAATCACTACAGGTTTTTTTTCTCTTAACTTTTATTATTACTTGATAAGGTAAGTCACATGAATTTTCTCAAACCACTGAAATATATAATACTAATGAGCCAAATACCAGATGACCTGAAAGGGTTCATTTACATCATACTAGGCATCGAAATTCCAATCAAAAAGAGAATTTGGTTCCAGGGAAAATCAGACTCCTTGTTTTGGTCAAATACTTTGTCAGATAACTGCATTAGAGAAATATTCAGTGCCTCGCTCACCTAGAAAGAGTTACATGTAAAAACTAATCTAGAAAATCCAAGAGGGTGAAAGAAATTTCCTTATTATAAGATCAATTAACAAAAGAGTGGTTCTGACTCATAATCCGATTTTCATGTTGATTTTTATAAGCCTGCAGGAGACAGGCATCTCTGGTACTGCAGCTTCTCCCATCCCTGGAAGACCTACTATTACACAGCGTGCGTGCAAAGAAAGCACACTGGCTCAGTCACGAAACCCCAAAGCCATGCTAAGGAAGTTAGTTGTAAAGCCAGCATAATGGGAAAGATGATATATCTAAATACATATATGTTTATAAATATATATATCAATTGATTTACCTTTCTGAGGAGATTCCATTCTGAAAAGAAGCAGTGTAAATCTTTCTTTTGTCCACAGGCATCACGTCAACATAACCCCCGTGATCTTGAACCACGCCAGCATGTACAGCTGCTCTGCAGATACTGGACAGCTGAGGGAACAAGGAAAACACCACCATCATTAGAAAACGTCTGCTGAACTTGTCCGGCCGACTCTTCTATTGGACACAAGGTCGCTGACATCTGTCTCTATGTGGATACCCAGTGAACAGTTACAGGATGATGTTTTGTGCATAAAGGAATGTTTTAAAAGTCACAAAGTTAAAGCCAAGCAAGTCGCACCTGAAGGTAGATCTTAAGGGTGGCTGCAAGGAAAAGATCCCTTCACCAGCTAATCTGTCCAAACAGCAAGCTTTTACTACTCTCCAAGCAATAAAATGTAAATTAGCTCCTTTTATCTCTTCAAGGGCCTATTTATCACTCTTAAATTTCAGCCTTTGCTAGTTTCTACTCCGGTCACTCTGACCAAACGTTCACAGGGGGGATTATCTGGACCTCATTTATACTCAGTTTTGACTTTGAGCAACTCAAACATAGTTCTGTATATCTCTATAGTCCCTTTTCCAAAATACAGGCATACATTAAATGAGGAGGTTTATCCTATTAGATAATATAACCTATGTAGAGAAAACTTGCCCAAAAGAATAAGCCCAAGAAGAAACAAAGATGAAGAAAAATCATCGCTTCTACCTAGATTTGCAATGTACATCACTCTGGTTTGAATGGTCTGACATGAGGTACTAAGAAAGTTCTATTTTTGCATTGTACCAGTTATATAATCTGAATTGAATGGAATTTCTATAAAAGAGAAAATTGTTTCAGGTCCAACAAACACTTTCCATTTTTTTAACACGACTGAGTTCTAGAAGTCAATGCTTTTCTTGTGGCCAATTAAAGTCTTCTGTAGATTTTGACAACTGCTTTCATCCAAATGTTCTACCAAAATTTGTCAATAGCTGAGTATAGCCTGACAAAATCCTACAAAATGAAACGCTTGAACTGTTTCAGTATAAAGCAATCTACCCCATATCCCGATGGGTCTTTTCTGAACCCACTGGTGTATTCTTTTCTTATCTCTATGCACATGTGAGTGACTTAATGTGCTTTTTTAAGTTCACATAAGCATGTGCATCTTACGTGACCTTGCTTTATTACTGTGCTCTGAACTCTGTGGCATCAGTCAGTATTTATTAGATCAGAGAGACCAAATGCCAAGCTGTCTAATACTTTTCATGCTTTTGCTATATCACAAAATACCATACATCCAAAACCCCATATCCTTACTCTGAGGACACATTTTATTCACCACTTAAAGTCCCTCACTGAATTAATATTTGTGTCTGATATGGTTCATAAACGATGGAATTAAAAATAACTGTACACTTTTCAGTATTTATCCTGTTCTGTTAAAAGGTTATCATCAGCATTTTCCCCAAGGCAATAAAAGTGCTTAGATATAACATTCACTAAATGCAAGCACTTAATATGGTTTGAAACTATTGTTTTGCCCATAACTATGCAGTCAGCAGGCATTACGATTTGAGTTCAAAGGTCAGAAAAGATTTTCTTTTCCTACCCGCACTGTATTAAGAACTAATATACCACGAAAAGAAAAAACTATATCTGTGAAAACAGTGGAACATTTTTAATGAATGCAGAAATTAATTTTGTCTGTCATAAATGAGAAATAAAAGCTCAAAGCAATAGGATGTACAAGTTGTAACTCTATAAATGGAAAGAGAGAAAGAGAGAAAGAGAGAAAGATGGGGGAGAGAGGGAGATTGATAGATTGTTCCTCATTTTTCCATATCTTGTATTTAAATAGATAATGTATTTTGTAAGGGATGGGAAGATTGCTTAATTAATGGCTGAATCTGATTTTGTACTTAGCACACACAAAATATATATTTCCAACTTGTTCTACATAGTAATACAAAATTTCTTACCCATTTCACTGAGTTAGAAAGATAAAAATGATCTCAGGATATAAGTTCTAATAAAACCTGAACTCTAGCAAAGAGGTGGCTTATAGATACAGAAGTGTATAGGATATTTTGAAAGATTTTCACCAGATGTGAATAAAATTAAGTTTTTTTTACTTAAAGGGACAACCTGGGAAGAATGATTTCTTTGGAAATCTCTGATGATTCTAGATTTCCTCATTCATATATATTTATTAATTTTTTTTAAACAAACATTTATGTTTCAAGGTGTTTGCCAAATGTCTGATATCACTGCGTGCTCTAAGTTCTGTTAAAGCAGGAACTAGGCCTGTCTTGTTCACAGCTTGGCACATGTAAAATTGTTGATGAAAAAACAATGCAGCTGCTGCCTTCAAGAAACTTTAAAATTAATAAAAGAGGTGGGGAAACAATCATAATGCCTAACAGAATCAGTTAAGTGCTAAATAAAAGGAAAAAACAAAGTAATAGGGTTAAAGAAAAGCAACACCGGGCTTCCCTGGTGGTCCAGTGGTTAAGAATCTGCCTGCCAATGCAGGGGACACGGGTTCGAGCCCTGGTCCAGGAAGATCCCACATGCCGCGGAGCAACTAAGCCCGTGCACCACAACTACTGAGCCTGAGCTCTAGAGCCCGCAAGCCAAAACTACTGACCCCGCGTGCCACAACCACTGAAGCCTGCGTGCCTAGAGCCCATGCTCTGCAACAAGAGGA
The DNA here is from genome assembly GCF_026419965.1 of Kogia breviceps. Taxonomy (NCBI): domain Eukaryota; kingdom Metazoa; phylum Chordata; class Mammalia; order Artiodactyla; family Physeteridae; genus Kogia; species Kogia breviceps. The sequence continues at coordinate 18,043,423 of NC_081326.1, read as the reverse complement.
GCCACGACAATAAGCCCGTGCACCACAACAAAGAGTAGCCTCCACTCGCCACAAGAGAAAGCCCATGCACAGCAACAAAGACCCAACGCAGCCAAAAAATTTTTTTAAATAAATAAATTTATTTTTTTTAAAAAAGAAAAGCAACACCATACTTGGGTTAGGAGAACCAGTAATACACTTCACAGAGAAAGTGGCAATAATTCAGAAGGTAAAGAATAACCATGATGTTCACAGAAAAATTAGAAAAAGCATGTTTTCAGAGACAAGAAGATAAGCACAAATTGTGAGGACTACCAAATTAAGATACCAACAGGACATTGAAATTGCAGATAAGAATACTGCAAACCTGGAGCTGGGAGAGAGACTTAGATTTGGAGGATAATTTTAAAGGTAAAGCTGAACTGAAAAAAAACCCAAAAAAACCTGAACCCGAAATGAATTCACCAAGTGGTGGTAATACCCACATTTCAGGACTCTTCATAATCGTATCTCCATAGTATTCTACTGAATAAGTACATCAAGAATATATGTCTTAAATTTCTTTTGGAACTCTTTGGATTAGATGTTGATAGTGGTTTCCAAATGTCTGACACATAAAATCTAAACTTATCAGCTTGTATTTAGACTCCAATTACATGTTTCAAGAGCCGGATCCATCACAGCTAATCTTCCTGGTCCAACCCCAGTCCTGGCATCCATTACAATACACCCTTCAACCGGTTTCCTTTTGTATGTATTTTAATGATTACCTGTTTTTGATTCTATGTTACTTGCTAAATGCCCATTTGGCAGTGGAGATATTGTTCATACTTTTGACAAACTCTTAATTATCCAGTTTATACTTCAAGTACTGAAGAACCAAAAGGAAGGTTAAAGAAAAGTAAAATGCTTTTTCCTTCCCAAGGATGCATCCAAGCTATTTCATTTAGTATCTGATATAAGAGATATAGATAGGATATGAAGAAAAATTTAGTCAAGATAAATGATTATGCATGCATATTTGCATATAGATATTTAGTTTTTAGTGTTACTGATGATTGACCTTTCTGAGAATATGTATATCAACAAAGAATCTGTTCCTTTTTCTGTATATAAATGTACATATATACATTTAAACAGGTGTGCATGCATATAGATAGATACTGAGAGCTGCATAAATTAGGATACTTACATCAGAATAAATTCGAGTTCCAATTACACGAGCATAATGTGGATTTGCCTGCATACAGTTCCGAGGACAGTATACTCTAAAAAATAAATATATACTTACAAATATTAAGTAGCTGGTTATTTCAGTCTTTCTTATTAGTAAGATCATAGACATGCATACACAAAAGTAAATTCAGCATTCTAAATCCTACTCATTTTTTATTGAAGTATAGCTGATGTACAATATTATATAAGTTACAGGTAGGCAATATGGTGATTTACAGTTTTTAAAGGTTATACTCCATTTATAGTTAGTATAAAATATTGGCTATATTCTGTGTTTTACAATATATCCTTGCAGCGTATTTTATACCTAATAGTTTGCACCTCTTAATCGTCTACCCCTATCTTGTCCCTCCCCACTTCCCCCTCCCCACTGGTAACCACCAGTTTGTTCTCTGTACCTGTGAGCCTGTTTCTTTCTTGTTATATTCACTAGTTTGTTGTATTTTTTTTAGATTCCATATATAAGTGATATCATAAAGTATTTGTGTTACTCTATCTTATTTCACTTAGCATAATGGCCTCCAAGTCCATCCATGTTGTTGCAAATGGCAAAATTTCATTCTTTTTTATGATTGAGTAGCATTCCAGTGTATATATACACATTTTTTCCTTCTGAAATAAATAGGTCAATTATACAATCCTGGAAGTAAGCACAATTGGTTCTGCTTACTTTACCTACTTCCAGCTTTGGCACAGATGTGTTTCTTTTCTCTTTCTTTTTCTTTAAAAAAAAAAAAAAACGCTTAGCCAGGAAGCTTTCTAATTGGGGGATTCAAAGCTGAAAGAAACATCAGGAAGTATCTCTCTCTCAGTATCTGGGAATTTGGTACCCAATATGACTGCAGAATTTAGTAAACATATAACTTGGAAAAACTGAATCATTGTCTGCCACAGACATCTCATAGTTTCTTTTCTCTATGTTCACATCTTTGGTATCTCATCCAATTTCATGGCTTTGATTATCATCTATAAACTACTGATTTCCAAATTTATATCTCTAGTTGAGACCTCTTCTCTTAATTCTAAATTTGTATGTCCTACTGCTTATTGAATATCTCCACGTAGACCTAATAAATATCTCAAATTTAGCATGTTTGAAAACAAACTCCTAATCTTCTCATCCAGTCAGCAAATATCTTCTTTCTGTAGGCTTCCTACAATAAATGTCAACTCCATTATTCAGGTGCTCAGGCCCCAAAAAAACCCTTTATTCTATCCTTAACTCCCTTCCTTACCTCAACCTTATATTCAACCCAATTTCCATTCGTTGTACACTGAAATAAAATCAGAGCATCCTTAAGCACCTCAATCACGGTAACTCTGGGCTCTATCTTCCAACATCTAGCTCACTGCAATAGGCTCCCCTATGATCTCCCTGCTTCCTATTTTGCCCCCTCCAATCTATTTTGCCACACATTTACACTGAAGAATACAAGTCTAATCATATCATTGCTCTGCTCCAAATATTCTAGTGGCTTTCCATCTAATTCAGAACAAGTGACAGCATCCTTATAATAGCCAATAAGCCCTGAGTATTCTGTCTTCCCATTACCTCTCTGACATTATATCCTACCCCTCTTTCACTTTCTCACCCAGCTCCTGTCACACTGGCCTAATGGTTATTCTTCAAACATACAGAATAATCTCATCCTCGGGGCCTTTGAGTTTATCTTTCTCTCTGCAAGGAATGTTCTTTCTCCAGATAGCCTACTCCCTTCCTGATACTTTAGCTCCTTTTTTCAAAGTTTCCAAAAGTTCTTTTCTTTAAACGTAGGGTCCAATTATCAGTGTTCAGTCAGTCACATGATATTTTAAAAAATTCACTCCCAGAGTTTAAGAAACTGCCAAGTGGCACTTATTTAAATTGATTGGCTCTTCTGAATTCACACACACACACACAAGTACACACACTCATACACTAAAAGGAAATCAAAGCTAAGACTGGAAAAAACATAATTCATTCTACACAGTAAATCAGGGTCTCAACAAAATGACTATATGAAAATCATTGTTTGATAAAAGTATCAATTATTTTCCTAAAAGTATTCTTAAAAACAAAACCCAAAACTTCATTGCAACTACCTTTACCAATTGAAGCAGATCTTCCTCAACACAGTTTTTAAGAAATGGCTACATTTCTTATTTAAATTTCATATTCCTAAAATTTGTATAACACAGTACAGTTTAGCATCTAAACCAGAACACTTAAATATAAGTAATAAATGAATAAGTTTTTATAACTTTGAATTAAAGGGTTGGTTTTTATAAAAGATGTCTTCTGTAGGAAGAAGGGTGTCCCCATCGACTATAAAATTTTATTTTTGCATTTGAGAACTGCTGTGCATTCATTGCCCACCCTATGGCCATAAAACCAGCTGTTCTGCCCTTAGGATCATGCTGTGCATGCTCTACCTTAACCATATTTAGCACTTGGTCTGTGGAAGGCCAAGATCAGTAGATTCAAACTGAGTTCATTTCTACGTAGGTAAGTTCAGGTCAAAGAAAGACTGCAGGAGCTTTTCGCTTGTCTGAGTTCTAGTCTCTGGTTTTAACACCTTGTTATATATCTGTGAGAATGTAGATAGTGATCTAGTAAACATTCCTTCATCTACAACTTCCGTTATGCTTTGAATAAAAATGCTGACACATTTTAACAGTACCTGCCTTACATCTAATCATAGGGAAAGGGGCTGCTTGGCCCTGATGTAATCCATTAAAGAGTCATGCAATGACCAGACAAGTGCCTGACATGTGTAACTTGTAACTTAATGGGTGGCCAAGCCTCATAATGCTGTAGGGGAATGAACATGTGATTCTTTCTTCTAAATGCTAAAATAAAGATTTTCATAGAGACAAAAAAAAAAAAAAACCCACATTTTTTGGAGAAAGTACACCAGGAGTGCCTAGAGTACATGCAGTTTGTGGTGTCCATTGCTCCCTGCTGCTAGCAGTTCAAGATCATACATCTTCTGAGTCCTAGAGACACCAGAATCTCAGGCAAAAGCAGTTATCCAGGGTAAAAGGCCCCCTGTTCACAGGTTAAAAACGAAGGAGAAAATCTAGAAAACAGTACCTTGGGCAATGTGAAGCAGGCTTATGAAAAGGACAGAGCTGTTCCACAGTTGTTTCACAAGTGACAGCCTGAACTGAAGAATTCAAACACAAAACAATAAGCAAACCCTTTAGAAAGAATAATGTGCAACAGAGTGGTAAGAAAATAAGACAAAGAAAGTGCTAACCTGTTACTTTAGAGACTGTGAAGGAATTAGCAGACTGATACTTGCTGAAGATAAAAACATAAAAATTTCAATCATCAACATCTTACATGAATCACCATCAACTCTTATATTTTTTAAGTCTATGAATATTTAATTTTTTCTTAAACGTTCTTATTTAAATACCTAGACATGTAGCAGTATAAGAATTAATCATCTGTCTTATGCTAAGTTCATATTACCTTCAAGTATGAGCCAAATAAATACCATTCTTGATATCAGAGAAAGATCTCTTTTCATTATCAATCTCAAAAACTTATACATACTAGCATAAAATAATACACATTTGTATCTATATATTTGTTTCCTATTAAAATTAAAACTCTCAATATACTCATTCCCTGTTACCACAGAACCAATTTAATCTTTCAAAACAGTCAATACAAGGCAGTGTAAAAAGACTACTAAATAATAAGTACCTTAAAGGAATATGCATCATTCATTTTTTTGGTCCCCCTAGTAGCTAGTAAAATGTCTACAATAAATGAATGAATTCCTCCTTACATGTTTTATTAAAAAGCAAGAATATAAGAATAGGTATTTTAATTGGTTTATCTATACCCAGGCTTTCATAAAAAACATCTATTGCAAAAGGTAATGCTTATTTGTGATGGTACTTTAATATGACACACACACGTTTCAAGAGAGTTTATATAATAAACAATTAAAAAAACAAAAGAAAAAAGGTAAATAATAGGAAATAAATATTCTTTAATGCAACACCCAATGTTTGGCTTACCAAAGCTAAAAACTAATATTTATTATTTATTTAAGATAAGTATTTGCTGGGTGAATAAATTAATCAATAAGTGTTTCTGTAAAACTTTTACTTAAGAGATTAATCACTAATGGCTAAAAACCACACATCAGGCCTTTGAATAAAACTGTATACAGAGGGAATCATTCCACCAATTTACAAGGATTCTTAACAAATTCTTTCTTATCATTATGAATTCCATACTGTGGAGTTTCATGCAATTGTTCAGTTACAAAGGAAGGGAGACTACCATATTTCCTAAGAAGAGGCATTCCATTATGAGGTTCAATAATGTCTATTATTTTACATAGGAGAAAGAGAAACTACAAAGATATTTCAAAAGCCTACATTTTTCTACTTTCTATAGAGTGTATATGAAAATATGTTGTTTTATAATAATACATTTAGTATATTTAATATGACAAACATTTCAAAAGTTAATCAATGCTTTTATTTGGGGTCACATTACATTTTAACAGACAAAAGAAAGGTGACATAGTGCACTACATATTTAGAGGCTTTGCAAAATGCTCTTTTACCTAGTAATCTATCTTATTAACAAAGTTACTGTTGCATGAAATAAATAATTCTCCCAAACAGGGCAGGAAGAATATGCAAATCAATTAGCCTTCTCAGGCACTTTTTATCATAGCTGAAAAATGTATTGCTTCACAATGGGAAAAACTATAAATTTGTACATTCTTAATGAAACTAGAAAATTTAGAGTTTTAGCATGATCTTTATAAGCAAAAGGGTTCAACTTTGAATTCAGATACTTTTCCTTCTTTTTGCCCACGGAAATTATGTAGTTGAAATGAACCTTGAAAATTACCTTCTCTCTTTATAAACTAAATTCTTCTATGCTTTGCTCTAAATGAATGTAACTTATTGTTACAACTTAAAATCTCTGGTCCAAAAGATTATTTAGGTACTTACCCAATTGTCTGAACACCATTTCTATTGGATTTGATGAAATAATGTTTTCTTCCTTGTCTAGTGATATCCACCCAACCACCGTCATTGTCTATTATACCATAATGAATTGCAGCTCTACAGATGCTGGATTGCTGGGAGAAAAGGAAGGGATAAAAGGATGTTAAAATGATAAGAATTCTGCATAGGATACAACTCGTTACTATGTATGACTTTAAACAATTCTGAGCAAAATAGCTATACATATATAAATTGTTATTTTTTCCCATTAAAAAATCAAAATATTATATGAAAGGATCCTATCCTCAAATAATGACATTTATAATACTTACCATTTCATAATGTACACTGCCAATAACTTTAGCTTTACTATCCAAACAGCCGGCAGGGCATTCATATCTAAATAAAAGAAAAGGGGAACAAAATTTAGCTTCTCTGAATGTCCATATAAAATGAAAATATTTTTTATATCTTGCCAGTTAATTTTGAGAGTAATCATAAATATTACCTATTGCAGGTTGTGCCTTTGCACTGGTCCCTTAATCTTATTTCGCAAGAAACAATTTGAGCTAAAATTCAGAAAATAATAATAATTTAGATTATGCAACAGCTGCTCTAATTCATCCCATACAGTCTAACGCCAAGTTTTTGCCATTCTAAAAATGTTCAGATTAATAAAATATAGTTGAATATGCCAGCAATGTAAACTTTAAAAGGTTTGTAAATAATGCAGAGATCTTACACATTTGCTGTGTGCTTATGACTTCGTTTCTGTTACTATCATCTGCTATTGTCCGGATGTGGGTGTCAGGGACTTGTGACTGCTGCCGTTCAATTTCATTTGTTTCTTCTTCTTGAGGAGGGTAATAGCTATCTGATCCTTCTGTTAGAGAGAATGGATTTAAGAAATACGAATCCATCTTAAATGTGCACAAATTACCAATGATACACCTTTATATGCCTGTTTAACACTGAAAGCTACTAGAAAAATCAGTACTGTATATTGGCACAAGTTTGGGCTTAAGGTGGTGATCTTACATACTGCATTGGAATAAATAAAACAGATGCATAAACCTTTGAGCCCTTGACTCATTTATGCTAACATTAAATGGAATCATTTCTAAACTTCATTTATATTTTAAAGTGGTATCAATGATTACCTTTCATCATGAGGTCTACACAGTGATCTAATGAAGTCGGGCTTAGTGAATTTGAATTTGTTTTCTCAAATGAAATCATATTTTTAGGAGGATAACACTTAAAATTTTCAAAAGGATCACATTTAAAATTCTGCTGAAAGGAAATTCAGCCTAAGAAGGATTGACATGCCCTTGCTATTTACCACAATATCAGTTTCCATGGAAAGGTTTCTCCTGCAGAAGGAAATTCAATGTGTAGAAATTTAAACTTAACAGTGGAAAATATGCAAACTTTGAATTTAATATTTTTTCCAGGATGGCTTGTATTAAGGGCTTGACAGGGGCACATTTTGGAAATGTGGTTATTTGCATGTATGTCCAAGAATTCAGAATCTAGAAAAAGGAAGTATGAATTCAGAGGAAAGTCAGCTTTAGTAAGACACTGTGGTCATTGACAATGGAGCAAGCAGGTTGGAGGTTTGGGGGATGGAAAACAGACTCAGGCACAAGGATAAAAGCTTTCAGAAATTAAAAATGGCTCATATTACACAGTGAACTATATGCTTACTTCTTGTCTACTTATTATAGCTAGTGAGCACTCAATCATTAAGGAAAAAAAGATATCTGTTTATAAGTACTGAAAAGTGGCTGTATTTACACATATTTCCAAATACACTTGGTCTGCATTAATCTTTATTTAGTCATCATTAAGAACAAAGTAGTACAAGAGGGTAAAAATGTTCACTTGGATGCCCAATAAAAAGCATGACTTTCACAAAGCTTTGTCAGGTAAGTTTTATCTTCATGTGTTACAAAAAGGACATCATATTTATATTTATTTTTGAGGACATCCAGTACATTTGAGACAGTATTTTTTGCAACAGTTTTATAATACTATTATATATATATTTTTTGTTGTTATTTTGGCATGACAAATTGTATACTCTGCAGTAAGAAGCAGAGAATTAGTATAATTCATTGGGCATGGTTCAGTAAGATTCGTGGATAGGTATTTAGGCAAAAACTCTTAAAGTGCTTAAAATAAATTGTGTTATACTGCTAAATTCTTCAGAAATGATGACATTTATGGAAATAATTCTAGTCAACACTATATCAAGATGGCTTTTAAGAATGAAAATATACTTGTCACTCTGGGATAATTTCAAAGTAGAATTAAATGGTTATCTGGAATAATCCTGAAACTTTCCTTTAAATACATGTTGGTATAATAGACTTATTAATATTATAAATTTAAAAAATATTTTAAATGACTTCTAAGTATTTGAAATAGAGTTCTAGAAACTTTTCATGTAATAATTAAATGTGCTTTTGGCTTTCAAACACAAATTAATGCAGAAGTTGGATGAAAATATAAATCAAACTGAATATTACAGCACAATATCACATACCTTTGTAGCACAGATTTTCTCTACAGCCTCCTCCAAAACTAGGTGGGCAAGCAGAACAGGGACGGCCATGTTTGTAGGGGGCATGGCCCCACCAGTTTCCCCTTAAAAAGATAATCCACTCCATTAAGAGGTGGTCTATTTTTTGAGAAACCTCCATACTGTTTTTCCACAGTGGCTGCACTAATTTACATTCCCCCCAACAGTGGACAAGGGTTTCCTCTTCTCTACATCGTCACTAACATTTGTTATTTGTGTTCTTTTTAATGATAGCCATTCTGACAGATGGGAAGCGATATCTCATTGTTACTAAGTTTAAACATACACTGCTACCTCATTCTTTTGAAAATATTCTAAATAATGTGTTATGTATATTGCTAAAAACTGAAAAACCAAACTTCTGCAAAACACTAACCTCTGCTATGGAATATTCATCTATATCCCATTTGTTTTAATAAAAACAGATTTTAGACATAGATTTGACCCTAAGTTCAGTTGTACAATATTTTCAGTGTAATTATTTGAAGGGTCTTTACATAGGTGAAAATACATTTCTCAGTCTATAGCTTCTCATCTCTAATAAACAAAAATTATTAAACATTTACACAATATAGTAGTGCAATAAATAAAACTGAAGCCCTAAAAATATGATTCCTATCTTTACAAAGATTATATTTACAATCTTCATATTCCTTTTAAGCATCAATTTTATGCATCAGGCAACCATAATTGTTGCCATATGACATAAACTCAGTTAAAACAATGCACTTTACTCAATAACACACACTGAAAATAAGGAAAAAAATCAAGAATATAAAGTTATTTTTATGTTGTTAAGAAATACTTACATATGAAAGTAGTGTTTTGTTTACTTACTTTGGGGAATAATTGCACACCAAGTAGACAGCTTTGGGCCAGATCTGCCCCCAGATGTTCATGTTATGGCACAAATTAATGGCACAGCCTATTCTGCTACTTGTTGCCCACACCACCTACATTAGAGAAAAGAAAGGCTCAGAAAAAGTAGGCTGAGATGAAGTAAGACAACAATGTACCTGAGAAAAAATGCATAAAAGTGAACTGGAGAACCAACAGTTACTATTCGAAATGAAATGAGGCAATATCAGAAACAATATTTTTCCTGAGACTTGGGGAAGTACTTAATTTAACTTTAAAAAAAAAAGAGATACACAGGTATATAACTCTACCCAGACATAAGACATAAACATCTTATTTATCACTAAATAATTCAAATGTTACATCCTCACAAACCTAAATGCCGTATTAATTTTTCTGTGAAGAAACGTACCTACCAAATGAACAGAATTTCTCATCTTAAAGCAGAAAGTACCGGAGCAAAAGTTTAGGTGTGCAAATTTCTTATACAATGTGACATTTTCACTGTGCCACTGGCTATAACGGAGTCCAATACTGATCTTACTCTTGTCCCATGCAAAGGCATACAGAACCATTTGCTTTATAGTCACTAATAATCAGTCATAGAAATTCTAGAAACTCAGATCTGTAGTGAGCTTTATCTAGTCAAATCTGACATTTGTTGTTTGATTTAGAAGTTTTAGAACATGTCCAGTACCCAATCCAAACACTGAAAATTTTAAAAAATGATAAATGCTGCACACAGGTGAATACTGAATGTCATGGTAAATAAAACCATATTTTTATTTTTTGAAAATAAAAAAATTGACATCTGAATTTGAAGATGGTAAATTTCTTCCCATTTGCATTTATTGGGGTCATATTAAAGTATTTTATATGTAAAATCATTGAAATAATATTTTTAAGGAAATGTCTGTACTTTTTTGATAATTATTCTTATTGTTTATAAAAATTTGTAAGCCTGTTCTACATAAATCAATATTAATATATTTTTAGTAATCATATAAATGACATAAGGAAGGCAAATGTTCAGTATCCTAAGTTCTCCCATACACACACACAAAATAACTTTGTTAGTTTACATGAACTCAAATTAAATGAATGAAGTGTAATATATCCCAAACATACCTGTGTATAATGAGTACATACAGGACCAGAACATCTGAATGGACAATACGGGTTGCATTCATGTTCATATGGGTAGCTAAAGTCTTTGACTTCATCATACCATGCTTGTACATGAAATGTTGGGGGCCTGTATCTATTTGAAAGAAAATAACCACAAAAATCAAGTAAGGCTGCAGAAAATATAAAACCAAATATTGCCAAAAAGATTGATGAAGTTTGGTAGAGAGGCAGTTTTGTGTAACTTATTAATATCAAATATTTTTGCACTTTACATCACTAATATATCAATTACTTGAAACAAAAATAAGTTTAAAATACTACTGATCATTCTGGTATGATATTTATTTTTTCTTATTTGTCTTGGTGTGACTGCTTGTTTTCCTTCTAGGCACTAAGCCTTTGAAAACTTACAATGACGAATTAGTAAGTATTTCATTTCAAGCTCTTATGTTTTCCGAAACAAGAAGTTGTATTTTAAGCTACCTTCCCCAATGTGCTCCCAAATTCTGTCCAATTGATGGAAGCATGCTTGCAGGTCCATGTTCCCACAAACAGGTTTCAGCCCAGGATTCTGCAGATCTTTCCAGTTCTACATCCCATGTCTACAATTCAAAACAAAAACAAAATACAGACACGAACAGATAATGTATATAGAAAGTTTGGATATTTCTTTAGAATCTAGTGTTACTCAGTTCTTATGTTTTCTCCCTTCTTCTTTGCAAAGTCAGCAACTTAGCCTGGGTTCTCTCCATCTCTCATATAGATTTTTGCACTAGCCTCCTAATTAATCTCCTTTCATCCACCTCTCATCCCTCCAGTCTGCTCTACAAGTGTTTAGAATTACCTAAGTGGACAAAAATACGCTTAAGTGATTCCTCTAACCGCATCCAACAAATCTCTGTATACTGTTCCCTGTCATAAAACATGTTATTCCTTGCTTTTGCTGGCATCGTTTCCTCTGCCTAAGACTTCCTTCTCCCAATTATTTGTCAGACAGGCTCTAACTCTTACTTCACAATCCAGCTTTATGTAATACATTCTTGACACATTTTCAATGCTCTTAGAAGTAAGCTAGTTCCTACTTTGGGCTCTTAAAGCTTTGTTATGCTCCTTTGTTTAGCAGCTATTACACAGCAGTGTTAGTATTCGTCTATGTCACTTTCATGGGACTGTGAGCTGCTCGGGGGCAGTTATTTAACTCACGCTGGTATCTTCCAGCCTATTATCTGTGTCTGCCATATGGCAAGGTGGTTAATAAACATTTGCTCAATACATGAATGGTTAATGAATCTGTATCCTATAAAATAGAAATGCATTTTTGTGTACAAAATTCAACAATATTAATTCATATTTTAAAAATAATTTATAAAGCGATATTTAAAATTATAAAATTATTACTGAAATAATTTCATATGTCCTGGGTTTAATATTCAATTTGTTAATTTGAAAATCAGGCAGTATAGTGAGTGTGGTGGTAAAAACAAAGAGTTGGATAGAACTGGACTCAATATTGGCACAATTACAGGATTCTGGGCATGTTAAGAGGGTAGAAAAATAGTCCTGGAACTAGAAAATGAGGACACAACCTAAGGTGATAGCAGTGAGACTGGAGAAAAGCAGACAGTCTGAAATAATGTTTAGAAATTTAAATTCGTAGAAGTTGATGGATGACTGAAGGTAGGTGGTGAGGGGGAAAACAAAAAAAAGGGTGAAGACTGATGGGGTTACCAAACTGTGAGAAAGAAAAACAGAGAGAGAAATAGATTGTTGTAATAGAAGTGTATGTCTATTCACTTCAATGCATATTTCAAGGGTGATGTGTGAGGTGTCTGTGATACATGCAGTATATATGTCAAGCAGAACGTGGAAATAGATGACTGGGGTTCTGGGGAAAGAAATACACTCTGAAGATATGGATTTTGAAGTTATCCACTCAGAGATGAATTTCTTCAGGAAGATGATACAGAATTAGAAAAGAAATGCCAAGAAAATTCTGGGGTTATCAAAATTGAAGGGGAGAAAAAAACAATGAGTTAGTAAGATGAACCTGGGAAAATGGAATCAGAAAGGTTAATGGAAAACTGAAAGAGGATTAAATTCTAAAAGTGACGGGACAAGAGATTCCAGGAGAAGAGAGTGGGCAATTAAGGTCAAATGTTACAGAGAAGTCAAGGAAGATGAGGTCTGCTAGGTACTAATTCATTGTTACGAGCAATTTCAGATCTGTCCTAGGCAGAAAATCACAGCGCAGAAGGTTAGTAAGTGACTGGTAAGAGAAAGTGGAGGAGACAAGTGGGAGTTACTTTGTTAATACTTTAGAGAGGAAGAAGAAAGATGGACAGAAGCCAAAACAGATTTGATGCCAGGCTCTAGAGGGAATTTTACTTTCTTTGATTTTTAAAGGATGGAAGGAACCTAATCGTGACTATAGGCCAAATGGACAAGACACTAGAAAGAAGCACCAAAAAAAAAAAAAGTATGTGTGGGGAAGGGAAGTTTCTTCACTCTTCATATAATTTTTTTATATTAAACATTCCTCCTCATTCACTTGGGGATCTGAAATACATAAAATCATGCTTTCAAAGCCAAAAAGTAACATGTATACAAAATTAGGGTAAGTAAATTTTTGTTATAGTGCATCTTTATTATCTAGCAAAAACACACACACAAAAAGTGTATTTACATGCCACTAAAAAATTAACAGCAGCAAAAGTATCCGGTTTTCATAAAAACTTGAATTTCACTTTGAATTAATATCAAATGTTCAAGATGACTGATTCTGTGATACAGACGTCCATAAGTATGTATCAGGTAAGCACTTTATTTGCCAAATACAAGCATACTATTAATTAAATTCATGACTTAAGTTAGACCTAATTTTTATAATTACATATTATGTAATATGCAAAGGCATAATTCAACTTGCTGTCATTATATCCCCAGATAAATTAGGTAAGAAGCAAAGAATTTGGCTGAAGTCCCAGAAATGAGTAAGATGCTGATTTCCTTTTGTTTTCAGAAGGTTGGAGAGATGGTCATCTCTCAAAAGCAAACATGTTCCCAAGTAGAGTCCCCTGGAAAGTAAGTTGTCCTTAAGAGACAATCAAATTTTTGTTTTCAATCTTGGAAATCAGGTTCTCATATAATACTTTAGTCATTAGCATAGTGAAACTATACTTATCCATAGGTTTCTAATCTAGCAACATAGCAATCTCATAGTCAAAGAGCAGCTGGGAACCAGAAGAAAAACGTAAACATTCCTAGATGGAAAAAAAAAAAGCCTTGAAACCTTGAAACCACTGAGATGGTTTTAAAACACTCCTCCCACAAAGGGTGGAGTTGAATTCCCTCCCCTTCACTTCAATTTAAGCTAGATAGTGATTCCCTTCCAACAAACAGAATGGCGCTGAGACTTCCCAAGCTAGGTTAGGAAATACAGACTCTATCTGATTCTTTCTCTTTTAAGGACACACATCTTAAAAGACCTGAGTCAACAAATTAGGAGTTCAGCTACCCTAAATAGGTAGCTGAAAAAAATAAGATGGAGAGACCACACAGAGACAGACAGAGATGCAAGAGGAGTTCCCACTGTTTGAGTTTTCCTAGCCCAGTCAAGAGATCTGTGAGTTTGCAAGTCCAGGTCACTGCAAACAAGTGAGAGACCCAGAGCAAGAAACCCCACCAAGAGAGTCCTTAAGACCCTTATTCAAGGTCAATTTAGTCTTGCTTTACACACAATTCTACAACCTTATATGTCAGTTTTTCTTACGAAATTGAAGATGGATCATTTTTAGAGAAGATACACAACCATTTCCAAATTCATAAATATGCTGTATTTCCAAAGTTTGTTTATATATCTGTTGTGTAGAAACTGGAAAAAAAAATCTAAGACATATCATTCAAATGCTTTAAGCTATGTTTTTTAATTTGTAAAATGTATCAGTTGAGATAGAAGGTAACTCAGGTCCCTCTGATTTATCAATTGTTGAGTATATATTATGGATAAGTTGTTTTATAGCATAACTTGTCTTCTATTTAATCCATTAAAAATGGGGGGTGGAGCATATCAAATTAACTATGATAATGTTAAAATAGGGACATACATTATTTTAATATAAGAACTGAGGCAGAGGGCATGCAACTAAAATTTGCTATCAATATTTAATAAATATTAGTTAGTGACAATTTTAAAAGTAATTATTTGAAAAATCTAATCAAGCATTGGTGTATAGGGCAAGTTCAATAATACAAATCAAGGACATTCTTTTTAAACAAATCACTGAAAATATAGCTGTCCTGTAAGAAATACTATCATTTAACATGACAACAGCATGGAATGTATATTTTTATGCTACAACATAATATTTCAGGTTTTAAGCCTGGCAATAATTCATACCCATCCCATTTAAATGCAGGTTACTCTCTATACATTTCTATTTAAATTCTAGATTGCAAATTAAGTCAAGATGGCCTAACCGGCTTCATTTTTTCTCTCTGAACTATTCACCCAGGACTAATTTAAAGCCAAGCCACACTTAAAATTACCATTTCTTTATAGAATGGGTACTTGAGGTGTGCAGAAATAAAAACCACTCTATTTTCCATCTACATAAGTAAGCTGTTCCTTCTGAGAACATAGTAAAGTCTTTAACTTAAGTTTTATTACTAGAAGAAACATTTAGAATACTATTAACATACTTTGTCTCCAGCGACATTTTTCAACCAATTCACCATAGTGGCTCTATCGTTTCCTGTGTGTGTGTCCATAAGAAACCTTAAACCTTGACATAGAACTTTCAAAAGTAAACCTAGAAACATATAGTAGTTTTAGCACTAAAATACTGTTTGTAAAAATCAAAAATTATGCAGCTAGACATGTACAGAAAATTCCACTGACTGCTATCGTTTGTGAAATATGGTGGGTATACACAATTCATATTCCTACCAGAATACTTGTTATCCTTTTATAATAACAGTCAATGACAGTTGCAAATCACTCAGGATTGTAGCTTTTAATAGAGTTAATATTGCTAGCTTACCAGAAGTTGTATCCCTATACATTAGGCAAAAACAGTCATTAGTAATATGACTCTTTCTCTTTGATATTGAGAATAGCTTCCCTCTTAAAAAGGATTAAGTATTTTCAAATATATTTTTTGACTATTGTAAATTTATAGCTCTTTCCAGATTTACATAATTTTAAAATTCATGTCCTGGAAATCACTGACTATTTATAGTGTCAAAATTATTATTGTAGTACATTAAACAACAGTTGAAAGCCAATGTTAGTCACTATGAACTTGTCTGAAGACCATTTTCTTAAAACTGAGGTTTCAAAAAGATTAGTATAAAAAACTAAAGTGAACGGTAGACTATTTTTCAAATAAAAGTCAACATTAATCTGAACTTTTAAATTAATTATTATTATTTTAGATTGCATTAAAGCAGATAAAGTAAAGTTTTGTGATATTATCTGCTTGATGCAAATTTGTGTAATTAGACTCTTCATACATAGATCCTCAAAGATCAGAGGTAGGGATGGAGATAATGGAAATCCCTTTATCCACAAAGGTATTGATATGCACTTCTCGGTGAAGGTATCATGATAATGAGTCTACCAAAGGAAATACGCTAGGTGACACTGAAGCTGTGAAGTAGTTTATTTTATATAGTTAGGTTCAGCAATGAAATAATACATGAGTAAACAAAGAAATTTTAACAGGAAATTGACCAGCATGATCTGATACCTTTAAATGCACAGAGAAATAATCTCCTGACTGGAAACTCTCACATAATTTAATAACTGTTCAGTGTCATTCTAATCAGGGAGAAATGGGATTGCAAGATTTTCTACCATTCTCTAGAAATAATGTTTTAATTCATTATAACTTTTTGCAGAATTGATACAGCTTTACTGGATTTCCAAGATAAATAAAAAATTTAAAAAAAGGTCTTTGACTATCTTACTATTAGGTATCTTAATTAAATGGCAATTAACACCAGTCCATGACACAATTTGCAATTTAATAGGGACTTTTAAAATATGCATTGCTCTCTGGCAAAGTAATAACATCAAAACACAGTGGTGTTGAAAATGCAGTTACGCTGGAAATCCCGATCTAGGCTGAAAGCTCTGTTCTTACCTTCCTACTAAAAATGATAAATAACAATGAAATTCTTTTTAAAAAACTATGTAAGTATTTGCAATAAAATTTGAAAATGAATTCCACAAAGATTTGTCTTTTTAGACATATACATCAGCATACAGAAAACCACCCTCATGTCTCCAAGCCTACCTCAGTTCTGAACAGTCACTGGCTGTCAGAAGTAATGATACCATTCCAGCTTTCCATATATTGAAAATACCTTTGAGTATTGAAAATACTCTTTCCTTAGGGCTATGTCTTCTAGACATATGCAAGCAAGGTCATTAATGATAAGTGTTTCTTTCCTTTTTTTATATAGACAGAGATAAAACTAAGCTTGCACTTGTTCCAGTTATTCAAACTAAGGTTAATTAAAATACATGATACACCCTAGAAGAGTCTTCTTTCCCATTTAAATTGTGTACTTTCAAATTTATCTCTTTGATTATGTCAAGTTTGGCTTCTGTTTCCTTGTCTCTGACATTAGTAAGCTGAAGTAAGTCTCTTCAATTCCTTTTAGCTTTAAAATTCTATTATTTTGTACTTACAGTCTCTTCTAGAGTGCCCCATATTGCTTGTAGAATCCCATGAAAACTTTCAAACATAAAATAATATTTCTGATGACAATAGAGGGTATTTCTTAGCTAAGAAGAAAAAGTTGATTTGTGATTTTCAAGACTGCAAAGCCAAGAAGGTTTCAAATCTTCTAATTATGAGTCTAGAGGAGAACTGTTTCCGAATCACCTCTATTGGGGAAAGTTTTAATATTGTCCAAAACAGAGAAATACAACTGAAAACCTTCCATAAAACTTCCCAGTAAAACGTCAACATAATTGAATACGACAGGAAGATATTCTCAGTAAAAAGTTCAAAATGGGTCTCTCTTCAGCTTAGTCCTGAAAACCCAATGGTAAAATCTTTGAAATAAAGCACAGATTTCCACACATAATTTTTCTACACAGCTAAAAGGAACACCAGGATTTTTCAACCAGCTCATGAATATAGAAGCAGTTGAAGAAAATTAAAGACATATAGAGTTATCTCTTTCTAAACACTACCTTTAAAAGATAATTCTTGTCCTGTCATACCTTCTGGAAAAACAGGTTTGCAAATATCCATCATATGTCACAACATAAATCCCTCCCAAATCACTGTACTTAAACCAGAAAGTGCAATCCCCAAATCTTATGGAATAAGCTGTCAGTGTTATCCTCACAATAGCAATAACTTGATCTCCAGGAAAGAATTTGTTTTTCTATGGAAGTAACACGTTTGACAGTTCACAAAACTTCAGATTCAAATTCCAAAAATAATGCCTCATTATAAAATCTTAGCCACCTTCTTTTCTCCCTGATGGGGGAATTATCAGAACTATAACAAAGAAATAGACATCAATGAAATCAATTAATCAATCATTCAATCTACGCTGAAAGAGTGTATGAGGTTTCTGTGACAAAGTCATCTGGTATAAAAAGCACTATGGAAAACAACAGTAGTACATTCCTTACAACTCAGAAATTACCTCAGGTGTTTAACTTCTGTGCTTCACCTGCTTTGAAAAGACTGTAGTTCCAAGGAAAATGCACGAGGCTCAGATTTCAAAGGGAACACCTGTGTTTCAGGACATAGAGGCTTTGCCAGGTACTGAGAAAGTAGCAGCATTACCTCAGGGCAATGCACATATTAGGGTCTCCTGGAAATTACAGAGATGCATGTGAGGCAGATGCAGCAGAGTTTTACTTAAAATCTACTTCAAAACAAAGCCTTAAAAGTCTTAAAAAAGATAATTTAGGGAATTGCCACTTCCTTTTACTAAAATTAAAATAATTTTTGGAATGGAAATTTAATGTGTGGATAAACTGACAAGATCATTTTAATTAAACTCATTGTTTCACTATTATACAGATAGACCAAACGCATGGTGTAGGGCACATTGTCTTTGTGAGGCAGCCTAGACATTAATTCAACAAAATCCTTACATTTCTACAGAATATCTGCTGATTCATCTCTCATCTCCCTGTCAAGGCCCTCTCAAGTCTGGCTATAACTTACCTACCTCACTTATAACCCACTCCTCAACATGGGTCCTCAACTGCTGGCTCTCTGGAAAGTTAAAGTGCCGGTAAATCATCAGGAGATCTGATACTGACTTGGTAGGTCAGGAGAGAAATCAAAGTTATGACATTTCTAACACTGATGCCAAAACCATACACTGAATACTTCAAGAAGCAAGGTTCTAGTACCTGTCTGTTCATATTTCTCGGCCATTGAATCCATCAGAAATTTTCCCCTACAGGACTGTTCTTTCTTTCCTCCCCTCCTTAGTTACTTAAACTTTATCCTTTCACCAAAGTCCTGTTCATAATCACTCTCCTCTTGGAAGTCATTCCAACCACTATACATACTCCATTTATCTCACCCTTCTCTGAACTTTCTTAAACATATAAGTTACCAATTACTGTATGTTCTCCTTGATCTGTTTCTACTACTTTCGGTCTTAATTCTCAAACTAGAATTTTAAATCAAAAACTGTCTCATACTTTTTCTGTGTTTTCCTAATGTCACCTAATATACTTGGCATATAATATGTTGCCAATATGTACTCATCAATTATCTCTAGCCTCAGCTGGCCTGTCCTGGGCAATAACTTGGATCAGAGATACAGGAACCTAAATTCCCTGCATCAAACATACATGTGTGATATAAACTTGGGTGAAAGGGTGTTCATGATGTACCTAGGCTAAACAAAAGGTGATTCTTGAAAAGTTGAACTCGGATTATTTTTGTAAAGGTCATATATAACTATCTTTGTATTGACTTTGTGATAAATTCAACACTATAATGCTTTCATTATTTTTGTTGTCATTTAGGAGAGAAGTAGCTAATCTTCAAGACTATATTCTGAATGTTTAAGGAGACCTCAAAGGAGACTTGAGAAAGTACAGTACCACCTATCAGTTATTTAAGTCTTCATCTACAAATATTGAGCCAATTTATAAAAATGAGGACCTATGTTTTAGTTTATTTATAGCTCATAAATTTAGATAGATATATGATTAATCTAAAAGTCAAGCCTAAAATATGCATGCTAGGAAAGATAAACTTTCATAATAAATCACTCTGCATGCATTAGTTCATACATTTAAATAGCAAAATGAAAGTAACAAGTTTTGCAAGTAAATAAAATATTAATTGTTTTTATTTATCATACTTGGGGATGTCTTTTTAATTTTCAAAAAGAAAAAAGAGATGGGTTAACGAATGAAAATTTCTTTTTGGAAAAATTAGTAAAAGATAAAGTTTATGGACAAATAGAAACCGAAACCTAAAATTTAACACCATTACTTCAACTTAAACCAAAGGCTAATATAAGAAACATTTAAACGCATATGTTTACATACTTTTAATGAAACTGCTATAGTAAGTTGCTCATTGTTCCTATATTGGGAATTCTGTGTTAAGTTTTCACTAATAATTCCTGCTTCAAGAACGATAAATTATAATGCTTCCAAACAGTCATCGAGAGCTATGTAAACCATATGGTCTCCTGTTTTCCTTGGCTGCTAGGAAACTCAAAGCTGGTTTAGTAACCATAGCATGCTCAGTCAGACGTTTAGGTGTTCCTTAGGAACTTGCCTATACATTTGTCTTCAACAACTAAACAATGACTAAGAAGATGATGTAAAAAAATACGGTTTACCAAAGTCTTTATTTGAAAATTTGAGAAAGAATATTGTGTTAAATATTCTTCATTATCTTCTCAGCCACTTGCTGCCATACTCTATGTTCCAAAAGGCTCAACTCTATATCCTGAGTTACTTCAGGCTCTCTTGGCTCCTGGGTTCTACTTGAATTTGGCCAGTAGAAGACATGGACAGGAAGTCAGAGGGTGAGAAGTGGATTTAAGTATGTATTACCCCCTCTTCAACCCCACTCATCCCCTGAGTACTCTGCCTCACAGTGATGGCGCCTGTGTCCTTTCATACAGCTCTACTACCAGGCTCTGGTCCTCACCAGGCTGTGGTACCACGATTCATGCCTGGGTGTCCCCCATCCTTGTGGTTCGCCTAAGCCCTGCCCACAACTCTGCATACAGAGCCTTCATTAATTTTTTCCTGTTAAATCCTTGTTATTGTGGCATTTGTTTTCCTAATGAGAAATAATATCTGAGAATACAAATATCTCATAGAATGTGTATTAGTAAGCTGCCTAACGTGTTACCTGATACCTAATATATCTTAATAAATGTTCTCTTATTCCTCTGTTCCTCTAAGAATCTGCTTCATTTGCTGTGATTCACATAGCCTTTTTATGGCACATTGTTAATATTCACGAGACTAAGGAAGAAATTTAAATCCCAAATTTTGAATGATTAGAAAAAGATAATCACTGCCACCTAAATTTCCGGTGAAAAAGTAAATTTCGTAGAATTCAAATTTAACACACTGTCAGTTATAAAACGAAGTTTAGAGTAAGTTATGCGTAGCTTTGCTTTGAATCTATTGACAATCAACTCTATAAGTCAGGACCTTTGTTCACATTAAATTTCCAGGATGATATTTCCACTGAAGCCTCCAAGTAAGTACTTGTGTAGTTTAGGTTTAGTTTAGTGTACACACACACACACACACACACACACAGAGGAATAGTTTAAAAAGTGTTAATAAAATCAAATTTTGGAAATCCTTTGTAATAACTGTATAACTTACAAAAGTCAAACTAATACCAAATTATGTCAAATAAAATGCTTCTTCATAGGTATGCAGAGAAGGAAAATGTATAGGGCTATGTTGCTCAAGTCTGTCATGAGTCGCACTTGATAGAGCAAGATTATTTTCATCTGTTCTCACAGATCATGACTGCCATGCCCTCTCCTTTCAATCAACTGTATACATATTCTCATATCAACATCTTCTCAGTTAAGGTTCTCATCATCCAATGCCCTCAACCACGGTCCCTACCACACGTTGACTATAACGTCTTCCAAACACTATTTGAAAATGTACC
The DNA here is from genome assembly GCF_026419965.1 of Kogia breviceps. Classification (NCBI taxonomy): domain Eukaryota; kingdom Metazoa; phylum Chordata; class Mammalia; order Artiodactyla; family Physeteridae; genus Kogia; species Kogia breviceps. The sequence continues at coordinate 18,021,520 of NC_081326.1, read as the reverse complement.
TCTTCTAAGAAGACTTTCCTGGTTACTGCTTTATCCTGAAATACTTTTATTTATATACAGTTCACAACATATTCATTTGTACTTCTTATCACACTCTGATTTACATTTTGAAAACAGTTCTCCAGCAAAAGCCATGGCATTCTGATCATTGTGTCTCCTGGAAGACTCTATCTCTACTTGCTGAAGAGTCTGGCCATCCCCACTTCATGAGACAGAGGTGTCCATAACCCAATATAACTCTGAAAAGTCACTAAAATCCAATGCTAATTTAGCCACTTGTCATACATATTAGAATGATTTTACCCTAACCAACAAGGTAAAGTACTTAAAAATAAAACATAAACACTTTGAAATGAATGCTTTTGCAACTTTCTAATAGTATTTTCTTGTCAAAACAAATCAAATCCTCTTTCATTCTGCCCATTTCAGAATCACTGTTGAAAATCCAATCCTCTTTTAATTTTTTCATTCATTCATTCCATTTTTTTCCCTTTCGACTAGCATAAACTGAGCTTAGAGCACGTTTCAGCCTCTCAGCTGGGGAAATGCAAAAATTACGAAAGCACAGTTCCTTCCCACAAAGAAAAGTCAGGCTAGAGAAAGAGACAAGGATGTAAATCACAGAGGCAAAGGCAGGTAGAAAACGCTGTGGAAGCCAGGGAACTGGGGTGAAGTGCACCTAACTCCCTACAGGAGGGTTTAGGCGAAAGCAGATTAGTCTTTAGAGGTGAGTCTTGAAGGAAGAGGAGAAATTCACTAGAGAGAAAACGAGATGCACATAAGTCATTCTAACATCTGCAAAAGCAACAGGGCTTGGCAAGATCCCTACAGCATAAAAAACCCCAAGGTATATGGAAGAGCGGTATAGATGTTCCTGGGAAATAGCACTGCTTTTTATTTGTTTAGATGTATTCACTATGTTCACGGCATTCAGCTAACAAAGCTCTTCTCTCAACCCTTTCTTTCTAGACAGGAGTTCTGATGCTCTTATTTCTATCTTCATTCAAAAGCCTCCCCTCACCACCCCCCACCCCGCTTTTTTTTTTTTGGGGGGGGGGGTGGTACATGGGCTCTCACTGCTGTGGTCTCTCCCTTTGCGAAGCACAGGCTCCGGACGCGCAGGCTCAGAGGCCATGGCTCACAGGCCTAGCTGCTCCGCGGCATGTGGGATCTTCCCGGACCGGGGCACGAACCCGTGTCCCCTGCATCCGCAGGCGGATTCTCAACCACTGCACCACCAGGGAAGCCCACCCCACTTTTTTTAATCTCTTTGGTTTCCTGCCTCTGGACAACATCTGATCTCACTGTAGCTTCTTTTGAGCATATCCGTCAATCTTTCAGTATTTCAGATTTGGATTTGCCATGTCTTGAGCAAACATAAGATATAGTTTTATATTTTATTCCCCTGTTTAGATGGTTACTTTGTACTGTTTGAGTTGCAACAATAACGCAAAGGGGAGAGTTATAAAGAGTAGCTCCCATGCTCATTTTGGGTCTTATCTAATAGCTCATTATCTGATCTAGCTGACTCTTCCCAACCCCACACTGCCACCCCCGTTCCTGCTCACTTTGGAATTCTACTTCCTTCTCACTCATATGGCCTTTAGAGTCTATCCTGTCACTGACTGCACTTCACTTTCCACCATCCTGCAGAACTGTGCCATCAACTACATTTGACATTTCATTTTCTACCCCTCCTCCAAGCAGATTTAAACATTGAGTCTTGGCGACTCTCACTGTTCAAGCTTCTTCATCTTTTTGGTTTCTAAGCACTTCATGAAAGGGAGTGAAAAGGAGTTTCTATTTTCCTGCACTAAGAGTTAGAGTTGCTACCTTATAAAAAGGAGAAGGTGAATGTGAGAGTTGAGATGAAAAAGAAAGAATCTGGATCCTAGAGTCAACTTTTAATGTCTTAATTTAGATCTCGCTTTCTCCAGAGCCTAAAGCTTTCTACTCAAAGTTCCATTCCCAGACAGCAGCTGCCTCATCACCTGGGAGCTTGTTAGGAATGCAGAATATTGGGGCCCACCCAGACCTACTGAATCAAAATCTGTATGTTAACAAGGTTCCAGGGAATTCATATGCACAGTAAAGTTTGAGTGACACTAGACTAAAGCACCCCTTATTTCTCTTCCCCAAATCATACCTAGCTGCTTTCCACGAAAAACACTTGCTACTCAATTTCCTGATGTTTGACTTCAAATTTTTCTTTGATTAAAAACAAAACATAAAGCATGTATAGACTATTAAATAGATTCTATCCATATTCATATATTGCCTTTAGGTTAATGAGTTTCTAATAGAGAAAATCTGTTGCCTTTTTCCCAATAAACTATATCAAAGCAGTTGACTTAATTGCACCTCATTGATTCTGTTAACTAGTTAAAAGAAAAAAAACAAGTAAGCTTCACTGGATCATAGTTCCAGGTTCTTATATTTGGTGAGTTTAATAACCCACTAATCCAAGTAACATATTTGGGTCATTCCCATAATTTAATTTTTAGAGTTCCCATACAACTATGTGTATTCAACCTCACTCTGCAGCTTGAACCTCAAACACATTATTTGGTCTATATCTGTATCTGTACTTGATCTGTATTATGTAATATCTGAATACCTAAAAAATCAACCGCCCTCCCCCCCACCCGGGCTAATATGCCTTTAATCTCTTTCACATCTCCAAGAGCTGCCTAGTCAAATGTCTTCAGAGGTCAAGCAAGTGACACCACATGATGTGGCTGGAAAGAGCGGGGTGACCTATGGCAAACCAGAGAAACCATTACTTTAAATCTTCCTGGTTTTTGGAAATACTTTACTACTACATACTCTAGTAACACATACTCTAGTAAACCTCTTCCCTATCTATTAGATTTTGTAACTTAAAGCATGGTGAACCAAATGAACTTAAAGTACTTCAAAACATCTCATACGTTTGACTCCACAGAGATCTTTAGATAGTAACTCCAAAATTACCATTTCATAATATCCTATCCTCACACCCCTCCATTCCTGCCTTCTCAATCTCAGCTGACGATCTTGCTCCATACTTCACTGGGAAAAACAGAAGCACCCACATGAAAATCCTTTTTCCATTAAACACACCAAACGATCTGCTTGTGTACCTACAACCTCAGCCTTTCCTGTCAAAATAAATGAACTGACTTTGGAGTTATATTTTCTCCCTTCCACGTCAAGTGCTTTCTCAACTTGTGCATTTCCATCAACTTACAAGCATGCTCTTTAAAGAACAAAAGCAAGAGCATTGCCATATACCCGTGTAGCGCTAGCTAGTTCCATTTCTCAGATCTTCACAGCAATGGTATCTTGAGGAGTTACTTAGTTCCTTCTCAACTGCCCCACCTTTCGTTCTCTTCTTCCCACTTCAGTAAGACTTCGGGTCATACTCCACCCTGAAATGACTCATATCAAAGTCACCAACAGCCTCCGTGTCCACAAAACCATTGTTGGCTTTTCTTCCTCTTACTCCACTCCTCAGCAGTATGGAAGCTGTTGAGCTCTCTTCTCCTGGCTTCTGGGACACCAGTGTAGCCTGTCTTTTCCCCCAACCTCACTGACCACTTGTTCTCAGCTTCCTTTGCTAGCTTCTCCTTTCGGCTCAACTCCATATGTTGCTGGGCCAGGGCTCAATTCAAGGCATTCAACCTCTGTCCATAAAAATCTTCTCCTCAGATGGTTTTGTTCAGTCAATTAAGATGGTCCCTAATAGCATCTACATGATTTCCACATTTCTATGTCAAGTCCCACCTCTCCACTGAATATTAAACTCAACTGAGGATGACATAGCATCGCAAAATAAGCTTGGCCAAAAAGAAATGCCTGATTTCATCGCCACCTTCTCCTTTCTGTTTCTCCTCCCGTCTCAACGAATGCTTCAACTATCCACAAACGTGCTTGAGTAAAAATCTAAGACCATTCCTCCTTATCCTTCACCCTTCACATTAAAGCTATCAAAAAACTGTCAGCGCTACCATCTAAACATACCCTGAAACTACCCACTTCTCTCCATCTTTACCACTATCACCCTCGTCTCAGTCACTATCATCTCTCACTCAGAATATACCAATGGCTTCCTAACTATCTCTCTGCTTTCAGCTGTGACCCTCCTGCAGCTCAGTCTCCATAACATAGAGTAATTTTATGAAACCATAAATATGACCGGGTAAATCCCTTGCCAAGAATTTTCCAATGGCTTTCCATTTCACTAGAAACAAAATCCAAATTTCTCTTCACCAATGACCCAAAAGGAATTCTGGCCCCTGCTTATATGTCTACTTCATTTTCTAACACTTTCCTCATTACTAAATAAAATTCAGCCACCCTAGCCTTCTTTGTGGTCCCTGAAGACTCCTACCTCATTCCTGACTTAAAGACCTTTTGCCCAGTATCCCTTCTGCTTAGATCTCTGTAGCTTTGTGTAGCTGACTCCTTCTTGTAATTCAGCTCTCAGCTCAAAGGCCACAAACTCAGAGACGTCTTCCGCAACTGTTTAACATGTTAGCTCCACCTTTATCATTCTCTATCATCTCACTTTGCTTATTTTCGTTAGCTTGTTGAACCTTTTATTAATTAATGTATGCTTCAGCATCAAAAAACAGTGGCTGGCACAAAAATGCTCAATCAGTAGTTGTTGAATTAAATGTTTTCTGAATCACAAATTTATCAATGAGAATAACAAATTGTTTTAATCAATTATAAATGCCTTTCTATAACTTCTTGAAATTATGAAGACAACAAATACTTAGAAAAATAAGGAAAGGGTTATTAAGCATACTTACTGTAATACCTTCACCAGACAAGTCATTACCACTTGAATTTTCACATTTTCTTCCAATGAACTAAATGTTTTATGTTATATATATATATATATGTATATATAAAAAATACATAATAACATATAAAATGAGCATAGATTTATGCTAGTTTCATAAACTTTAATTCAATTAGTAAAAATCATCAAAAATATGAGAATTCAAACTTTAAATCATGTACAATTACGTGGTTGTATAAATTCCTAAAAGAAGTATGTGAAAGAACAAAGCTGAACAATAGCAAAGAATGTTCTTGAACTAAATGTCACTCAGTTGTGATTATAAATGCTTATAAATGACCATGTTTGCTTTTAATGAAGGCATTCAGTAAAGGTAACTACAAAAACAAGCAAAGAAACTGCATTTTCCTACTGACCATAATGATAAGTTTGGGATATGTTCCCTAACTAAACTACCTCTTCTAAAACTAAGTTAAAACTTTTGGTTAGAAAAGAGTTAAGGCTGCAGAGCCCACCTGGCCCAGAGGAGATGGTTCATGTTTGATGAATGCGTGGGTGAACAAGCTTACTCATTTCTCCCATCCATTCTTCCTTGAACCATCCTAGGACCACTATGATGCCACCCAAACTGATTTTTGTTTTTTGTTTTTGCGGTACGCGGGCCTCTCACTGTTGCGGCCTCTCCCGCTGCAGAGCACAGGCTCCGGACACGCAGGCTCAGCGGCCATGGCTCACGGGCCCAGCCGCTCCGCGGCACGCGGGATCTTCCCAGACCGGGGCACGAGCCCGTGTCCCCTGCATCGGCAGGCGGACTCTCAACCACTGCGTCACCAGGGAAGCGCCCAAACTGTTTTATCAGACCTCCAGTGTGGCCTCCATACCTCAAAATTCAAGGGTCCTCACTTTACTTGGTCTTTATAAGCAACATTTAACAGAGTTGATAATCCTTTCTGCCTTGCTTCATTTGGCTTTCAGGACATCTTGCTTCCCTGGTTTTCTTCCTAGTCCTCAATTCCTTTTGCAGCCCCTCCTCCCCTTCCCTACGTCTACACTGTAAAGTATGTCGAGGGCTCACTTCTTGAACATTTCTTTTTTCTGTACTCATTCCCTTGATGATCTCATCTCTTCTACTGGCTTTAAATACCATCTAAATTCTGATGAATCCTAACTGTATGGTCCAGATTAGACTACATATATCCAATTGCATACATGACAAATTCACTTGGATATTTAAGGGAAATCTTGAATTTCATCTATCCAAAAGTGAGCTCCACCTTTCTCTACCCAAAGCTGGTCTATCCACATTCTTCCCTATCTTAAAAAAATGGTAACTCCAGTACTTCCAGTTCCTCAGGCAAAATCTGTATAGCCACACCCCACATCCAAAACCTGTCTGTTACCTCCAAGAAGGAATAAAATCCCAACAACATACTCCATGATGGTGCAACTAGTCCTTAATGAACAGGAACTGGGCCACTGTCCTGTTCTGCTAAAGTGCTCACCTTCTCTTGTTTTTAGGGGGAGTGGGAGAATAGACTGGAGGTGAGGGCAGACCACGTGGAGAAACAGCAAGCACCTTTATCCTGGGGAGCAAGGAGGCAGAGTTTGCCTCCGCCTCCTCTGATCTCTTGGAATTGGGTTGGCAAAATGGGTATCAGTAACCTGCCGATTTCTAGCATCTCTGTAACCACTCTGAAGTCAATACAAGTTGAAAGCTCCCCATCGATATTTAAACCAGAATGGAATCTGCCACCAGTTTTCAAAAACCACAGCCAGGGCTTGGGTGGGTTTAGACCTTGCACCAGATGCAGTAACTCCCAGCCTATTGGCTGCCTGGCTGGCCAAGTCGATTGCACTAGTCTTGCAACAAGGCTTCCTTGAATTTATCGAGATTGATGTCATGACTACAAAGGAGTTTCAGTGTGGATTCACACCATGCCATCTCGTCACCTTCAAGGCTACCATCCCACTCCTAACCACCATCAATTGCTGGAATGCTCATGGCAATAGCCTTGAATCCCTGCTCACACCGTTGCCCACCTCCCACCCCTTTAAAGTCTGTTCTCAACAAACCAAATCGATTCTGAGTAAGTATAAGTAAGATCGTGATACTCCTCTGTTCAAATGGCTCAAATGGCTTGTCACTCAGACTCAGAGTGAGTGAGTCTTTAAAATGACTACAACGATGTGTATCTCTTCTCCTCAGATAAAGCTCTGACCTCATTTTCTGCATTACTTCCACACTCACTCTGTGTCAGCCACATGGGCCCCCTTGCTGAGCTGGGATATGAAGATCTTTACACCTATTCCAGTAAAGGAAGAATGTTTGTTATGTTTACTGCGGGGTCGTAGACAGTGCCTGGCATTTGATAAATTCCTAATACCTGTTGAATGAAGGAATAAACAACAATAACAATTTCAAAATTTTGTGACACTTTTCTGGCTCTGGGTGTTCCACTCTCCTAACGGAACTGCTTGTCGTCTCTTGCCTTTCTAAGATCCTAGATTTGCTGCTTACATTTAATGAGGAATCTTAATCTCCCAGAACTCCAGGGTAGTAGAACTGAGCTACAGTGTCACTACTAAATTCAGTAGAACTGAGCTACAATGTCACTCTCTTCCTATAGGTACTTCCATCTACAGTGGAACTTCCAAAAAGGAAACTACATTAATTTAAAGTGTCAATGTCTTTTAAAAAACAAACAAACAAAAAAAACCACACAACTATGTATCAAATTAAGGTTGTGAAAACTTTTAAATTCAGTAGACGAATAAACTAAAACAAAACATAGCTTTATTGTATCTAAACAACATTAGTGGAGTAAACATTAGTGAAGTAAACTAAAAACACTTTAAGAAAATTAAATGTTATTTTAAATATAGAATAAACTTTTAAAACTCTAAATAAGAATAACATTCTTTGAAGCAAGAAAGATATTTCATGTACCTTTAAGTGCATGAAATTAAGTGCATCTCATTAAGAGATGCAAATATTTAACTTTTGAAAACTACCAGGCAAGTGCCAGCATACAGAGAGAAAAACCATTGTTTTAGGAATCAAGAGTTGCAATAAAATCTTACTGATAGTGAATTCCTGCCACTTTTAGCAAGATAAGAAATGTGTAGACACTGAGCTTTGGGTAAATAAGTTATGATGCCATCATTTCATTCTTTGCATTTATTCTGGATATATGTCATTGGTGGCAAATAATGTCAGAAAACGAGAAGTTATAAGAGTTGTTTTGTGAGAGCAACTCACAAGCCAAAAATCACTTTTTCAGGCTTGGATTCATGCTACAGTTAGTCAGAAATAGGGCAGAACTCAGACTAGCATCACCCTGTTCAGCAAACTAGGTTACCCCCTGTCCAGTTTCTGGAATTATCTGCTGTACTGAAGCACAGAAGCAAAATATCTTGATTTCCAGTGTTAAGCATGACCATATAAACAGTATATGTGACAACTGGAACTAAGCCATCGTTTGCATCAATATGTACCATGGACTGCAAGTACCACTGGCTATTTGGCTTGGAGCCTCTGGTTGCCCAGCAAAAGGATAAATATCCAGATATATTTTGTTCCACATTTGGAAAAATGCTGTGCAAAGTTTCTGCCCCTAGTCTCACCATATGAGAAGTGAGAGCAAGCAGACACAGCTATCAACCCTCCCAGCAGAGTATCTGTCAATGGGGGGATGGTGGTGGTGTGATAAACTGGGAGACTGGGATTGACATATATATACTAATATGCATAAAATAGATAACCAATAAGAACCTGCTGTATAAAAAGTAAATAAAATAAAATTTTAAAAAAACAGTTCTCTAAAAGACATGGAAATAGTTATAATAGTGGAAAATGGCTTATATAATTAGCATGATATAATGACACATGTCATTTTCAGGTAACGTGTCCTTATGTTGCGAAAATACATTCTAGACTTAGGTACGCTTTCTATCACAGTGAGCTATTTTGGATTTTAGCCAATCAATAAGTTTTAGAGGTTCTATTAAAAATTTGTTTGAAGGAGTAAATACTCACTAATTTAATTATTAAATTAAATTATTATTAATTTATTATTTAAATTCATTAAATTACTTTAAATTAAATGATTATTTAAATTCCAGAGCATTTGAGTATTATCTCAGCAGCTCTATATTACAGGACGATTTTTGTATAGCATGAATATTTTTAAAAATAGAAAAAAAAATCCTGACTTATTTATTCCTTCAACTCTGGTATTTCCGGTTTCCATGTCACTATCTCTGGGGTTGGTGATATCCTACCTTCCAGAACTTTTATTATTTTAATTCCCCTTTCTTACCTGTCTTTCATATTTACCTCATATAGAATCTTACCTTTTCTTCCATCCCTCCCTTTATTCAACACATATTTACTATCACTCAGCAATGTTCAGTCAACACATATTTACTGAGTACTTCTTTGCCATCAGGCACAGGGTTATATATATAAGTAGGGTACATCCTTACCCTTCTAGGAATTCAGTCTTGGAAAGGAAAATAGACACGTATATATCGAATTGCAACAAAATTTCAGGACTATAGATAGGCTTGAATAAAATCCTTTAGGAGCACAGAAGGAGTGGGGCAGGTGAATGAGTGCATCCGAGGAAGCTTTACAGAAAGACGGGGTCTGAGCGCAGTCTTGAATTTGTCAGGGGGAGACAGGATGCACAGGCATTCCGGGCACAGAAGAAAGTGAACTAGCAAAGAGGCACAGAGACATGAGGAACACCATCATCTCTAAGAACAGTGTATATTTTAAGTGTGAACACAGATTCAAAGATACGCGAGGGAGTTGAGGCTATGGGGCATATTGGGCTAGACCTTTTGCACATTATTCAAGGTGGGCTTTAGCTTGCGAGCAGCCAGAAGTTCACAGAAGCTTTGGGCAGCTGAGTGACCACCAGAGATGTGTCTGAGGGAAAAGACAGACTGAGTAACAGGGAGGAAGGCGGACTAAAGTAGAAATAAAGTAGGACTAGACGGTACAGTCCACTGCAGGGGAAGCTGCGGTACCCATCACAGGGGCGGTGGAGGAGGGGGAGACCACGAGCATCCATTAGGATGAAACAGAAGACACGGCTTCAAAAGACATTTCTGAGACAGAATCTGGAGAATCTGGCAAGTAACTGTGTATTCATGTGTGTGCGCGAATTTTACGTGGAAGTGGGTAGGGGCAATGAGAGCAAGGCAGGAGCTGAGGATGTGCCCAATTTTCTGCTTTTTGTTTGTTTGTCTTCTGTTTAGAGAGGACTGAGCCGATGTCCATGACATCCACGAAGAAAAGTAGGACCGTGGGCAAGGATGGAACAAAAGCAGCTCATTTGCTTTTTAGTAATCTTAAACTTGAAGTAAGTGGGGAGTCCAATTACATGGAGACGACCCAGTGGGCAGCAGGAAATAGGAAATCAATGCTCAAAGAGGACTGTTGGATGGAGTGTCAACTACAGAGCCATCAATATACATACGGATAGTATTTCAAGTCAAAGGAGTCGATAAGGTCCTGTAGGAAGGGAGAAGGCCGAAAGTAAAACCGTTGGGGCCAAAAGTAAAGTTTCAAGAGATGAACAGCAAACAAGAATATGCTGAAGGGGCTTCCCTGGTGGCGCAGTGGTTGGGAGTCCGCCTGCCGATGCAGGGGACGCGGGTTCGTGCCCCGGTCCGGGAAGATTCCCACGTGGCGCTGAGCGGCTGGGCCCGTGAGCCATGGCCGCTGAGCCTGCGCGTCCGGAGCCTGTGCTCCGCAACGGGAGAGGCTACAACAGTGAGAGGCCCGCGTAACGCAAAAAAAAAAAAAAAAAAAAAAAAAAAAAAGAATATGCTGAAGAAATAACCAGAAAAATAAAAGACCCAAGTGATGGGGTCAAAACCCATGGAAAGGAAAGGCTTGAAGAAAACTAAGACTATGCTCAACAGGATCAAATCTCTTACCTCATTGCAGCCTGTGGGTTTTATACTCCTACATCGATTTTACCGATGAGAGAAGCAATGCCCAGAATGATTGCTGACCGCCAGACTTCACATACCAGTAAAGCAGCAGAGACAACACGAGAACCTAGGTCCAGCGCCAAGTGTTGTTTCCTCAAAAATCCATTGCCTCTTCAGTAACAGCTTCATTTGATGACCTAAAAGCCCCCGTTTTTCAATGTATCCTAAGTTAAATGCTGGTAATGTCTCTCCTTAAGTTCACTGGTTTCTATAATTAACAACTCGTTTCTCTCCTTCCTGATTCTGCCACAGGGCTTTGCTGTCATCAACCTATTCTGCTTCTAGTTTCCTACAACCAGCCTGCCACTTACTCCATCCTAACTCAGCAACGGCCTCCACTCTTGGCCACAATTTGTGGTCCCGATCACCTTCCAGGAACAACATAAACCTCATCTTCCCCATTGATTAACTCTCTCGCTTAGGAATATTCCTAAATGATTCTCCACGATTCTGTGCTCCCTTGGCATTATTCATACACGTGAACAAAGAACTCTGTGTCCTTGCTCACTTGAAAATTTTCAACTATGTCTATTCTTTCTTCTCAATCAGCCTATAAGCTCTTCAAGGGAAGAGCTGGCCTTGCAGAAGCCATTTTTAACCCTATTAAATGAGCATTAGAGTATGGGTATCGTTGTGATGTTAATAAATGTGGATGTCACTTGGCTGCTGGAGTTCAAGCACAAAGAGTAGACTAAAATAAGCACCAAATGTAAATAAGGTAACTGGCTATGAAAATTTTTAACATAATATGACACACAGAGTGTAAGTGGCCAAAAGTGGTGGCACTTATCATAGGGCATTGCAGATTTTACAGGAAGTGTCTCTTTAGTTAGTTTTCAGTTTTGTTTTATCAAAATAAATACACTTTAAAGAACTATTTGAACAAATTTTGTTTTCACGGGTTGATCTACATCTGCACTTCCATTATTAATATGTAAGATATAAACCAACAGTATTTCAAATAAATAGTATTGTTCATTTAGACTGTCCCATAAATATGTTTTCTAGAAAATGTGTTCCAGTACTACCACTGGGAAATAAACTCCTCTGCAGCCCAGTTATTGGCCAGGACATAGTTCCAGTATCCTTAGATACTGTTAGAAGGACAACACAACATAAACCCTGGCTGGTTTCTGAATCTACATTTCAAGGACAGAAACTAAAAAGAAACTCATATAAACATCGTAGACCAGACATCATACAATAGGCAGTTGTTTTCTTTGGAAGTCAGACATGAAAACAAATCACAGAATGTTCTTTCATTATTCCCATATTACTTAAAACACACACAAATATTTTCAGATTTCTTTTTGTGGGTATTAACTCTCAAGTTCTTCCTTATTTTAAATAAAAAGCAACTGAATACCTATCCACATGGAATAAGCATACAGTGGCCTACTTGGAAAAGCTCCATAATTGGCCCTTTCTGTTTGAAAGCTCACAGATGAAGAAGTCATAGAATTTTGTACTCTGAACAAACACTTTAAAATACACAAAAATCAGAAATGTGAGACATTACAGATGTCATATCGTGCACAGAATTTTGAAAAGAGCGAACCATTTCCTCAGATATTCTATTTAAACAGTATAAGGAGACATAAAATTGGTTATATGTCTGAGTAACATTTACTGGGACCTTGTAACTGCAATACGCCTGATAATGAGCTAAACTTTACACAGGTCATCTCATTCCTCACACAATCCTTGCAACAACCCTCTGAGGTGAGTGTGTGTGCTAGACATGAAGAAACTGAAGTAGAGGGAAATTTATAAGCTTCCCCCAGTCTCCTAGCTAGTATCAGTGCCAGAATTTAAACCCTGATGGCCTGATGTTTAGACCCTGATTCTTAATCTCTGATGAGTTCTCTTGAGTGCTACCTACTTTCTTTAGGGTAAAGTATTTTTCTAGAAAAAGTTAAAATAATATAATGAAATATTTTGTAATGTGTAATGTTACCTTAGAATTTCCATGTTTCATGAAAGTTACCTAAATAGAGAATACCTACCAAAACTAATGTAAGTGCAAAAAAAAAAAAAGTAAAAACTAGAATGTATTAAAATTAACTGCACCCTGCAATGTGTCCAAAGGAGAAATGTTAGCACCACTGTTCCTTAAGTTTGCTGTCACCAATGATCATTATCAGCCTTTGCTAGTGCATTCCTAATTCGTGCAAGTACTATAGATTTTTGAAAATTTTTCTAAATATTTAGGGTATGAAGTATGCTAATATTAATGAGTTACATTCTTACAAGAGTAATAACTAATAGTCTTTACAAAGTAATTTTGTTTCCCCAAATTGCTAATTTACTCTCAGAGTGAATATAAGGTTATTAAGGATAAGTGACATATTTTTATTTAATCCTTCACCCAGGCTTATTTTCACACGTCAAACTTCACAAACAAATCCAGAAGAAAAAAAAAAAAAAGCCATTGCCGAAGTATTCCTTAACATAAAGCAATCACAGAAATGTACACTTTACAATATGTCATTTACATACTTCTAAGAAACAATGGCCCATTAGAAATGGTATAGTTTGCAAGGCAGAAATAGAGACACAGATGTAGAGAACAAACGTATGGACACCAAAGGGGAGGAAATCAGGGGGGGGGGGTGGTGGTGGTGGTGTGATGAACTGGGAGATTGGGATTGATATATATACACTAATATGTATAAAATGGATAATTAATAACAACCTGCTGTATAAAAAAATAATAAAATAAAATTGAAAAAAAATGTAGGGAAAAATGGTAATATGGGGGCATTTGACAGTTAATAAAAATACTATTTTCTAGAAAAAAAAAGAAATGACATATATCTATATCTATCTACCTGTCTATCCATATATGTATATCATCCATCTAAGCATCTTCAAATTATTGATCCTTGACTTTTTTCAGATCCACCATTCATAAGAAGATTCCATCGGTTAGGAATTAGGAAACAATTATTCAACTAAGTCACTTAAAAGCAAATACACCAACTATCAGCACTTTCAGGATAGGAATCTGTCTCCCAAGAGTAGAATTTAAAGTACTTAGTAGGAACATTAGACCTAAAGGTATTTTATTCTACTTTGAAATTCAAAGAGCTCTTAGAATGGAAGGAGCACTAATGAAAGAGTATGCAGAAGAAGATACTCTTGAAGAAAATCTTTTTTTTTTGAAATTTTATAGAGGACAAATAGTAAAAGATTAAGTACTAGCATGATGGAATTTAACCATGGAAGCTAAACGCATTATTAAACATTTCTATGTACCTACCATTTGAAAATTTTTCTTACCATATACTCCATATTAGAGGCTGCTGGATACACCTGACTTCGTAACTTATTATGAAGGTCCAGGATACTCTGCATGTCATCGTCCGTGATGGCCCTTTTCCCTCTTTGCTTTGCCATCCACCACTCACCATCCTCATCCATGTACTTTTCCAAAAGTTTGTCCAATAAAGTGGCATTAGGAGCCACCATGGCTGGAATTGCTCTGGCCATGAATAGCACTGCGGTAACTCCGAGCCACTCCCGCGCAGTACACCTCATAGTGAACGATCTCAGGATGTCCCCGGGAAAAGCTCCAAGAAAGGTTCTTCCACTCCGTCTGGCTACAAGGACATGCAGTGTAATTAGGGTGAAAATCCCGGCAGATATTAATTTTCTAATAACAAAAATAATCCAACGGTTACAAAGGGATGGAGCCAGTTTGATTTGTTTATATAATGCCAGCAAATGGACATGCACTTTTTGAAATAAATCTTCTCCCATCCATTTTTCCTCCAGAGGACTTTTCACAATTGTTTCCACAAAATAGATAGCAATATTTTCCAAGATAATGTGCATGACCCCAAAAATAAACGGCCAAAGTAACCGAGAGGAGCGAAAGCTTGAAAATAATGTCTGAATGACAAAGCTTTAAATGGCGAGATACTACATACAGCCTGCAAAGGGTATGATGTCCCTAGAATGTTTTATCAATCAGTCCAGAGGTTCACGATTCTCTCTCTGTTTTAAGGTATTATTTTATCTCAAGTGTCCCATCTCTGGTTCATAATGTCAACGAAATTATGAAATTGAGGGTGAATGCTGTAAAGAAGTACAAACTGTTATTCACACACATATCCATGGGTACTTCTAGAGGGACCCCTGAATGAATGCGAGTGAATAGTTACGGTCGCTGGAGGAAGTCTCTTCTTATACAGCCACAGGTCAAGAAGAAAATCATTATTTCCTAGAAAGTGTGTGCCTAACCTGTGGCCCGCACCCGATGAAGCCAACAGTACGCGGGCAGCTTCACAGCCTCCCCTCCCACCCTCCGCAGGCGCGCACTGTTCACTTAACCCAAACGAAAGGGAGCGACGGGAGGAGGTGAAACTCACAAACTCAGAAGAAGGAGCTCCCACAAATCTCCATCGTGGCTGCTTTCCCGAGCAGCCCACCCACCCTCTGTGACCGACCATTCTCTGCACGTTGATTTTTTTTTTTTTTTTTTTTTTTTTAAGTAGGGTTTAAGAAGCCAAAAGTAGATAGGAGAAGGCGGGAGCCTGACGACTCAGCGCTGCAGTTTTAGAAATGTCCTTACCTCTCCAGCGTGAAGTTCCCTACGAGGGCTGAGCCGAACGAGACGGCCGGCTTCCCGCAGCCAGCACGCACGACTGCACATAGACAGCCCGGTTCGGGCAGAACCCGGGCACGGCGCGTTCTCGGGCGACAGGGGCGCTGCCTGCAGGGGGACGTCGGCCCCGGCCTCCGCGGCTCCTCCCTGGACCTGGAAGGAGGAGCAGGCAAAAAGTGCTCCAAAGTTAAGGGCCTGAGGCTGGGGCGGAACGGCGGCTGCCCGGTTAGCTCGCCAGGGTGGGCGCCCGTGCTTCTCGGAGCCTTATCAGTCGGCGCGAGGGGCTGGGACCCGGGCCAGGCTTGGGCGGCGAAGGCTGGAGACGACCTCGCTCCCCCGCTCGGTGCAGCCGCCCCGCGCAGAGCCAGGCGCCGAGCGCTTCCGCCGCTTCCTCGAGCTCCCGGGCATTTATTGCGGTCCCAGCGCGCGCGCACGTGACGTGAGCTCCCCCTCCTCGCCCACCCCACCTCTGCCCGGCCCTGGACGGGGGCCCACGGCGGGAGTGACGAGAGGCCGCCCTGCTTCTCCCCACGCCCCTCACCCCCCGGCCCAGCGAAGCCGGAACACTTGGCCTTTGTGCGTGTGCATTGGGCTTCAGGGACCCGGGCGTGGAAGGTCTGGACCCTGTGGGAGGCGTATGCAAGGAGGTCCTCAAGTCCTCCCGCCCTTCCTGACTCGATGCTAAAATGGCTCTAACAACCCTTACAGAAAAGGAGCTGCCCCCCAGAGGGCCTGCGGAGAGGGTGCAGGTGGGGTTAACACGTTGGGTTTTGGAGACTTAGAAGGAGAACTGGGGCGGAAAGAGGGGACTGGGGAGAAGGTAGGCTGGAGAGCAGACGTCTTTTCCTTTTCTTTTCTCCAGGGCATCACTTCCCTTATCAAGACCCATTGTCTAGAATTGGGAAGTTGTTCTTTTTGGCTCCGTTAAAACCTTGATGATGATGACCAAACGGGGAAGAGGTTTCACAGAACGGTGGGTGATCTGTGACTCAGGATTACCTGACCGTTGAGAGCTCCACTTCTTGCATAAAATGCGTTGCATTTGGGTCCTCAGGTGACCACAGAACTTTTTTTTTCTTCTAATGGTGTAATCATTTATGGAGTTGATATGAAGGGTAGCCTCAGTTAATTCATCAGCGCTACCTTGACAGGAATTCAAAATCCAAACCTAGAACTGATAGTGAGCTGAGTCAGTTTCGCTGTTGTTCACGTTCTACTTGGAAGTAGGAAAATTACTAATTTTAAATTCACAAAGGCTCACCCTAATTAATGGGGTGCTCTTCTACAGGTATGTTTCTTATTAAGCATTTATTTAATTTACTTACCTTTGCTTCCCTTCTGTAGTGAGCCATGAACTCATTTTTTTTTTTTTTTTCCCTAAATGCTAGCGTCTATGGCCTATGGTCAAATAAAAGTAAAACATTCTGATAGTAATTCCCAAATCATCCCAAATTGCTACCTGTCTCTTTCCACACCACCCAATTACACTTTATCAGATCAAACAATTCAAATCTAAGCCCCTGGTGAACATGAGACCTTCCTTG
Organism: Kogia breviceps; assembly: GCF_026419965.1. Lineage (NCBI taxonomy): Eukaryota > Metazoa > Chordata > Mammalia > Artiodactyla > Physeteridae > Kogia > Kogia breviceps. The sequence continues at coordinate 18,004,572 of NC_081326.1, read as the reverse complement.
GTCTCACAATATAGAAAAGAGACAAAAGGGAAACATGACCTATCAGAAGGGCACAGAAAGTGAAAAGTTTTGGTGCACATACCACTTTCATAGAAGGTGTAATTTTGCAATTTTGTAGCAGCTTAAGCACAAAAAAGACTTACATTTGCACTTTTCAGATAGTTACTTATAACTCTCATGCATTGGTTTTCCTTCCTGGAAATTGATGGAAGACCCCGAAGTATGTGGTAAAAGAACTATCATTTGTCACATCGGATGAAGAACACGTTTATATACTGCCATTTTAATGTGGTATTGAAAAGTATACTGAGTATCAAATAACAACCACTTAAAAGTAATAACATTACTTGAAACATTTTCAAAGAGAATTTAAGTTGTGAAGAGGGAATTAAGATGCTAAGAAATGAAGTTAAATGCACTGACTCTTGAATGTTTCTATTATAAACCTTTCCACACAATATACAAATCAGACACCTAAAGGCTCACATTAAAGAAAATTAGATTTGGTTTTAAGGTTTTAATTCCAAAACTTTCTCCAGGTAAAGGAAAAAAAAAGTTTGTATTCCTTGTCTCAGTGTTTCTATCTGCTTCCAATTTGGTACTGCAGGTCATATTTTTATATAAAATAATTAAACATTCACAATACTAAGTATTAACACTTCAATAATACATCATGTCATGTCTGATTTAATATATATGCTGAAAAGGTCATTTTCAAGAGTAATCAAACACAATATTCTGGAATACTCAAAGATGATAGTGTTCACTTTTTAATTTGTTGTTGAGAAATCTGAGTGTAGACAGAAGAAAATGTCACAGAATTCATGTAAAGGGGGCACTTTGGTTTGTGGCTAAGGCTGTTACTTATAAAGCCACAGTCGTTTTTAGCATTACTACTTTCTTGTGGCAGACACTGTTGGTTGCCTAACCCCAAACCAGCCTCCTACCTCCTTTCTTCCAAGCCCATAGCCTCCAATTTACTGGGGGTGTTCGCCCTCTCACATCCTGTCAAACTGGCATCCCTAGGAGGTGAATGTTGATTGGTCAAAGGCAGTCATCACACTCCGTCCCTGCTACCAGTAATTGACTTAGCATGGGCTTGCCTTGCAACCTTGGCTACTGAAAAAAAAGGAAGAAATCTTCTTGGGGGCAAAGAGAGGGTTGGCAAGGGTTTTCTTTTGTGATAAAAAGAGATGCAAAAAGAGGAAATGTCCCTTCAGGCACTGATGTATCAGTTTGTGAAGTTGAAAGATGCACCTGTTGTTGTGCAAAGAGGGACAAGCCTGAAGACAGACTTATCATCTTGGCTGAGCAGAAAGGCAGATAGTGCCTGAGTCTCCCTGACGCTGAACAATCATTGAACACCTAGCCTCCGTTTTTCTAGCCATAACAAGCAGTAAATGTATTGTTTAAGCCACACTGACTTGGGAATTCAGTTACCTGCAGCTCAAAGCATTCTAATAGATACATTTCTACGAAGAAGATACCTTCCTCTGGCAATGTCATGTTTTCTCCATGCTTCTGCTGCTATTATGTTCTGTTCATGTGCATACTTAGGAATTATTATTATTATTTTTAAGATGTTGGGGGTAGGAGTTTATTAATTAATTTATTTATTTTTGCGGTGTTGGGCCTTCGTTTCTGTGTGAGGGCTTTCTCTAGTTGCGGCAAGCGGGGGCCACTCTTCATCGCGGTGCATGGGCCTCTCACCATCGCGGCCTATCGTTACGAAGCACAGGCTCCAGAAGCGCAGGCTCAGTAGTTGTGACTCACGGGCCTAGCTGCTCCGCGGAATGTGTGATCTTCCCAGACCAGGGCTCGAACCCGTGTCCCCTGCATTGGCAGGCAGATTCTCAACCACTGCGCCACCAGGGAAGCCCCAGGAATTAACTTTAAGTATATTCTATGTGTTTTTTCTATCCCCATGATTGCAAAATCGGGTATATATTCATCTCTGAGTATTTCACCCACTGTATAGTTTCATGACCCCAAACCTTAATCTCAAACTGAAGCATACTGACTGTTCTATCACCATATTTTTACTAAGTCCATCCTCCATTGGAGGATGTAAGAATAGAATTTGTGTTATGTTTCGTGAGGTGGAATCAGTGTAGTACAATGTTTTAAAGCATGTAATTTTAAATTAAGATGCTCGAGTTAGTTTCATGACGTGTCACTAGTCCTTGGACCTTGATTATGCTACTTGGCCTCTACCAGCCCTGGATCCTTTTCCCTTTCAAGAAAATAATAACGGTAGCTATCTCACTTTTTCACTTTGTGTATTAAGATTAGTTAATACATGGAAGCACTTAAAACAGATAAACAGAAAGTACCCGATAAGAGTTAAAAATTATTATTATGAGAACCAAAGTAGAGAATTTATAGTTGCTATTTTATAAACTCAATGGGCTTTAATCAAAGTATTGTGCAGTATAAGAGTTTAACTTTTAAGTAGAAGATAGAAATAACTGGCCATACACGTGATAAAAGCAATCTATAATGTTTCTGGCAGTGCTTAGTGAATTTTCCTCTCACAGCTGTTAAAGTATCCAGTTCTGTTTACAATAGAACACAATTTCCATTTTTCTCCAAAGCAGCCATTTGTCTCTGCCTCAAGATGGTCACACATAAGTCTTTCTACTCTAACTACAAGTGTGCAATCAATTATTATAACCTTATTATTTTTGAAATGTAACATACATGCATTAAAGTGTAAACATCTTAAGTGTACAGCTCAATGAAATTTTACAAAGTTAACACACTGTGTGAAAACCACTCAGATCCAGATAGTGCACCTATCCATCTCCTAGAAGTTTCCTTTGTGCCTCCTTCTTGGTGCATTCTCCCCAAAGATAAGTAATATTCTAATTTCTTATCCAAAATTAGTTTTAATCTTTATGTGCATAGAATCATACAGTAGACAATTTCACTGTCTGGCTTTTTTTGTGTCTTGTTTCTTTCATTCAATATGTCCGCAAGATTCATCCATGTTGTTGTACATAGCAATACTTTGTTCTTTTTATTTATTTATTTATTATTATTTTTTTTTTTTAATTTTTTTTTTTTTTTTTTTGCAGTACGCGGGCTTCTCACCGTTGTGGCCTCTCCCGTTGCGGAGCACAGGCTCCGGACGCGCAGGCGCAGCGGCCGTGGCTCACGGGCCCAGCCGCTCCGCGGCATGTGGGATCCTCCCGGACCGGGGCACGAACCCGTGTGCCCTGCATCGGCAGGCGGACTCTCAACCACTGCGCCACCAGGGAAGCCCTATTTATTTTTTATGAGCCTTCTACAATTTTTCTACCCATTCTGTTGTTGATTTTAACAGTCCTGTTTAAGACTGAATGCTGCTAAGGACATTCCTATACGTGCCTTTTTGTACACATATTCACACTTTTTTATTGGCTGTATAGCTTGGAGTAGAACTTCTGGGTACTAACATATACTTATATACAATTTAAGTAGGTAAATTGAGTTTATACCTTTTTCTTTTTGAACTGTAAGAATCTTTTGCAAGTGCTGTGAACATGTCCTTTTTAAATGTAAAGTATATTATAAATTTCTTATTCCTTTCATTTTTTTGCCTTTTCACTCTGTTAATCATGTCTCTTGATGAACAGAATGTCCTAATTTTAATGAAGTTCAATTTTTCAATCTTTTCCTTTATGGTTAGTGATGTGTAAGACCTGTTGGATAAATATTTGCCTATCCCAAAGTCATGAAGAAAAATCTCCTATGTTATCTTCTACCTTTATTATTTTACGTTTTACAGTAAGATCTTTGATCCATCTGGAATGGGTTTTTATGTTATGACAAGGGAGTAACTGAGTTTTTATAGAAAGATTTCAGAGATTATGTTAAAAGCCTGCATATCTTACAAGCATCACTATAAAACTCTTTGTGAATTTGTTCTGGAAAGGAGGTAAATTTCAAAATTAATGGATAGAAAAATGTCTTTGTTCTTTAATCTAGAGTTACTATGCTTTAATCAGATTATTTAGAAATGCAAGTGCTGAGATCCATGTTGATGCCATAACCTGAAAAGTCCTTAGTCTGTCTCCTGATGTAAAGGAAAGTAGTTATTTTACGCTTCTTTTTAGATTTTCAGAGGAACTATTTTGTCATCCATTTGAAGTTTGACTGATCTGCAATCACTAAATGCAATGATTCATTTTTAAGTTATCTACTACCACCAATACTGCTTGTACACATTTGAAAAAAACGCGTTCCGTAATTTCTGTGCATGCTTCTGTGCCTGTCTTGGTAAAGTTCTCACTGGTTGAAGTTTCTTCCATTCATTCTCTTCTGAATATTCACACTCTAACCATTCTACACAAAGAAAATTACGGATCCAGTCAACCATTTTCTCTATTTTATTTTCCTCTAAATCTTATCAATTTCTATTATATAAATTATGGCTAGGGCTTCCCTGGTGGCGCAGTGGTTGAGAGTCTGCCTGCCGATGCAGGGGACACGGGTTCGTGCCCCGGTCCGGGAAGATCCCACGTGCCGTGGAGCGGCTGGGCCCGTGAGCCATGGCCGCTGAGCCTGCGCATCCGGAGCCTGTGCTCCGCAATGGGAGAGGCCGCAATGGTGAGAGGCCCGCGTACCGCAAAAAAAAAAAAAAAAAAAAAAAAAAAAAAAATATGGCTAGTCTTATATTTTCTTAGCTCTCCAACAACGCTAAAACCTCCTTGAGAAAAGAGATCATGTTTATGTGTCCTCTGTATTACTTACAATATATGTTAAATGAACAACTGAATTTGGATTTTTGGAATATTCCTATTGACCAGAAAAGTACACACGTCCCCGGATGTACAAGCTTGTAGGCAGAGGCACAGAATCCACAATGCACACAGAGCTCCACATCATGCTGACTTTCACCTAGATATTTTTCTTTGGAGAGAGATTATGTTATGTTGAAACAAACATTTGACATTTATGTCATAAATGATCTAGAAAGCAGGCAGGCAATTCAGACTAATTTTAAAATGAAAACTAGGCATGGCATAACTGTTCTCTGCAAAATCTCCAGACCCGCTACCATCAGTGGTTCTTCAGTGGAAACGTTTGAGGAGTACAGCCCTATGCCATTTATTGACAAAGTTTACGTGTGTAAACTTTTCTTTTTGAAAAAAGAATGCAATCCACTTCTAAACCACTTATTCTTTTCAATGTATCATTTCTAAATTCATAGGAAAATGGTGTTTCCTAAAGTAAAGAGATGTCAAATATTTATTAAAAATATATTTGGTTCCACTTATACGAGATACCTAGAATAGTCAAATTCATAGAGTCAGAAAGTACATTGGTAGATGCCAGGGGCACGGGGGAGGTCTGGAGGGGGAATGGGGAGCTAGTGTTTAATGGGGACAGAGGGTCAGTTTAGGAAGGTGAAAAATGCTGGCGATGGATGATGGTGAGAGTTGCACAACAATGTGAATGTATTTAGTGCCACTGAACTGTACAGTTAAATATGGTTAAAATAGTATGTTTTATGTGACTTTTACCACAATAAAAAAACATTAAAAAAGTATATTAAAAAAAGTATATTTCAGAACATTGCTCTATTTGATTGATGTTCTACTATGTCTGTTTTATCTATTGAAGGCTTATATTGCATGTCTTTTTATGAAGATCTGGCACGTGCGTATTGTTAACATCTGCAGCATTGCAGATTACAGCAGGAGCTGTAGATGCAAAACTGAAAAGAGCTATTCATTGATATAAAAAACTCCATCCCGGTTGAAATATTATATTTTAATTTCCGTAAATCAGAATATCCACAACAGTAGGCAATGCTAGAAACGTTTTAAATTGAAGAAGCGTCTCTGAAGTACATTCAGGGTGGCGTGAGGACTCTGGCTGCAGCTTCATCTTTTGATGATCACTTCTCTTTCTAGATCTGCAGAAGTGCTTCACAATGCGCCTGGGTTAGAGGTTGCCTTTCAGGTTTACTGGGAAGGGCTGTTGAAAGGCAGGCATGATAAAAGGAAAAGTATCTACTCTTTCATCTACAGCATTAATGTCAGAGACAGGCTTTTCATCCTAATAAAAGGAGGATAAAAACTTTCTCAACTACCATTAGCTAACCCATGAAGAAATAGTTGGCAAACACCCTGCAGCCCACTTTTAATGGCAATTTTAAGGAACCATATTTAACAAAAGTGGAAAAATGAAAATCCCTGATGTTTTTCTGCAAATACACCATCCACAATTAAATGATTTTTATATAATTATAAAATATAAAAATTATATATATGTCAATGTGTAGATCGTAATTGAATGTTAAGCATTATTTCACTAGATAACGAGAGAGATTAAGAAAATTTAATTTTAGTTAGGTAAGTTGTAGGGAAACACACTGCAAATATGGAAGAAAATGTGCCACTGTTTACTTGCTATATGTTCCCTTTAGGTATTCTGCTAGAATAAGCACAAGAATTAACAGAGATTTTCGAAATGCTTTGGAATTAAAAGAAAAGAAAATGAAATAACTACCAAATACCGGTTTTTGTAAATAATAACTTTATAAATAATAAACAGAGCACATGGACAAATAGGAAATATACTTAAATAAACAGCGTTCACAAACAGATCTGAAACATTCATAACCTCAATACTGTGTAACTGCACTGTCCACAGAAGGTACTCTGGTCCTGTCTTGCTTCATGCTGTTCCCTTAACTGGGGTACTAACTCTTGGCATTTCACTGCCTCCTGAATATTCCTGCCCTTGTGCTCTTTGCCCCAGTTTTCCCCAAAGTATAACATCATCCTCAATTGCTGCATGTACCTCTCTGCCCCTTCCTTTCAAGTTTTCATCACAAATCCTAACTCTTTCAAGAAATTGTCCTAATTGTCCTTATACAGAAGTGTTCTAGCTATACTCTTAGATTTCCATAGACGCTAAAACATGGAAAGAAAACCAAGGTTGAGAGTAAGAACGTGTCTGTTAGACTTGAGAAGACGCTATTCTTAAAGTGGAAGGGTTAATTACACTGATGATCCAGATATTTGGATCTTTTAAAATATAAACTCTTTGATATAAAAGAAATACATAGCAAAGTATATTCAGAAGAAGCTTATAATAAGGAGAATTTAATTTCATATATACTTTCTAGAGTTTAGGTATAAAAATGTGACATTTTAGGTATAAAAATGGAAGTGGGTTTTCATTATGTTTTAAACATTCATTGAAAACACACATATTCCAGCCGGTGTGATACTGAATTACAGATGACCCTAAACAATGAGTGTCAGTCCACTTTTACACAGCTTTTTTCAAAAAAGAAGTATTACATACCACACAATCGGGGTTGGTTGAATTGTGGATTGGAAGGGCCGACTGGAAAGTTACACAAGGATTTTTGACTGTGTGAAGTGGGGTTGGGGGGCCTTAAGCCCCAAGTTCTTCAAGGGTCAACTGTATTTGCCTACAAATCTTTCTCTTACCATTGACTTTGACCTTGGCCATGTGACTTGCTTTGCTCAACAGACTCATACTTTTATGAGTAAAAGCTAAGACTTTTGGAGGCATGTTCTTGGAGTTTCTGCCTTCTGTCATGAGGAGAGCATGGCCAGGTGGCCGTTGCTCCTTTAGTTTAGGTAGGACTGAACCAATCTAAACCCTGGGATCCAGCTGAGGCCAGAGCCAACTTGTCAGATCCCGAAACACTCAATAAATATTTCTATAACCCCCAAGATTTTAATGTTGAGTGCTTCACAAAACTATCACAACAAAAGACTGACTGATACATACTTTTATATTTAACATATCAACATTATAATGACCCTGTGAAACACATATTACTGACGTTCAGAAAGATAAAGTGACCTGCGCAGCATTTGATGGTAAATCTTTTCCTCAGAGCTAATGTGCTTAGCATGACATCTCTCTCTCTGCCACCACTCCTACCCCACCCCACTGCTTCGTTCTCTTTCCAGTGCAAGTAAAGAATCTTTAGAAAATGCAAAAATTGGAAGTGGGGAACAGGAGTTAAGAAGTAGCAAACTAATAGAAAACATGTGTGCCAAGCATTTTGTTTTGAAGTTTCTAAATTTTGTTCATGGCCAAATACCCTCATCTGTCACTTTTAACATTTGAGAACATTTTTGTGAGCCTGGGCAAAATGCTGATTGATGTATCTTAACAAAATAACAAATACACGTAAGTAGTGGTGTCTACGTGATCTAACCAGTAGGAGTAAATAAGGATGAAATGTTGTATCATGATATTCCATAATTATCTAGAGTGTGAGATTGCGCTTCCTTTGAAAAATCGTATCACTTCTCTAAATAGTTTCTTGACTTAAAAATTTGCTAGGTAAATTTCTGTTTCAGTCAACTCCAAGGAATAATAATGTTATATATATTTTAAATATCATAGTTTTGTCCATGATAGAAAAACAGCCTTGAAAGACTGTTTCAATCCTGAGTGGGAGTCTTGAGTTTGGAAGGGACTGATGGTGGAAAAACGTATGTGCACTTGAATGAAGAAATGAACAACAGGAAGTGTATAGGCTCAAATACAAGGTAAGGCATATTTCTTGATACTGGAAAAGGGAAAATGAGGTACAAAGGTTTTCTGCCCTCAACAGTATTATATAAAGGAAGTTATGTCCTGAAAAGCAGGGTCATGCTGGTGCCAGGAAGGAAGAAGTAGGTGTGCATGTTTTGAGATGCGACGAATGGCTGTTGTCCAGATGGCAGGCAGGGCGGCTGAAGAAGGAATCAGAAGAATTCAAGACACGTTTCTCGTTTTGCCAAAGTAGCAGTCTCTCCAAGTTTATTCAAGATTTAATACTTTAAATGTGAGCTGAAACTGTAACTTTAATTATACATTTGGAATATTTGAAAATTAAGATTGCCTGTAGTTACAAGAAGAACACCTGGAAAGGAATATGTAAGAAAAAAACGTTACTTCTGCAAATCCCATAAGACGGATTCAATTTCTATTTTAAATTAATAGCTTATCTGTTAGTAACAATTCAGCTCACAGACCATCTATTAATAAGATGAAGCACTGCTCCCACATGTTGAACAAATTGCCTTTGCTTTATCAGACCAGGATTCCTGTTCCACTTTTGGCTTCTCACAATTTGTTTTAAGTCTGCCCTTGGCTTGCTTTGTTAAACCAAAGGATAGAAACAGAATTAAAGGGATGCAAACACGAATAAAAATAATTCTAAGTTATACTATATACCCTTTCTTTCAGTTTGCCTTTTTACAATTCTATCCACTATTCCCTTTTTTACTATCTCTTTTAAAAGAGAACTTCTTTTTGTGAAGTTCCGTTTTACTTTTAATATTATTATGTTTATCTTTGAAACATGCATTTAGTTAAGAATCATTTTGGGGGGAATTTTTTTCGCTATTTAACTTGGTAAAATATACCTTGCTATTGATCTTCATTTTGTGGCATAACCCTGGCGTCACTGTATTACTGTGGCTGTCTAAGGGAGAATGTAATATCCTTAAACAGAAGTAGCTCTGTCTTGGCATTTCATGAATACTCAGTAATTATGACTTACTGATTCATAAGTCTACATGACTTTGGTTGCTTTCCATTGGTAATCAACATCATGAAAATACCTACAGAGAGCTTCAACAAACCCCTGAAATGTATTTTATTCATTAGTTTAGTTTTCACTTACCCATGTGTTTTATTATACAATGGTGAATACCTTTGGGTGATTATAAAAATGAGTAATTCAAACTATTACTGCCCTACTGATATATTAAAAAGCATATTAATTTTCTTTACTTGTGTTTACTGAAAAGTAAAAGAAATAACCATTCACTATTGTTTATGCATATACATTTACTAAGCCAAATTATTGGCAAAACTTTGTCAATTTTTAAAAATTAAAATTCACTAACTTAAAAAGAGTTTTCTGCCAGGAAAATGCCATAATTTGGTCTGTTCTCAAATGTAAGAATCATGTCTTTCATGACTATGAGAAAAGACTGGAAGCCGAAGGTCAGTCTAGGCTTGAGGTTTAACCACTGGAGATAATATCTCAGAAGACAAAAGGGTTCACGATTTCATTTCATTATTATACTCATTTACTTAAATATGGCAAACTCAAAGGCCACCATGCCTGTAAAGGACAACTAACAACATTGGTTCCGTATTCTGAGATAATATTTTCACCTATTTTGTCAACTTTACTAAGACTATTTTCTTTTTAGTTCATAGCTATTTCCAGATTTCTAGTACAAGAAATAATCTTTTCTTTTGGATTCAAGTCTGATAGAGTCATAGTTTAACTGATGTATAAGAATGAGTTCAAAAGAATGGAGGACTCAGCACACATGGACATTTTCTATACCTTGTCATTTTTTATAGATGAAGTGTCCCTTTTCTAAAAGAGGAATACGTTTACAAATAAAATCCAGTCAATCAACATTGTTTTTATTCTGTGTAAAAGTTGAATGGTTAGAACTCTAACCAGTGCACCTTCGACTTGATTGAGCTTCTAATGGAATTATTACACTAATTGGATGAAATCTAAATATTGGTCCTCAAAGCTGCATCAGATGAGGTTCTCAGGCATGCCTTGACAGTGATGGCCCTTTTTTTTTTTCTCACATTTAACAGCTTTATTTACATTATGTATTTTTTAACATTTTTATTGGAGTATAATTGCTTTACAATGGTGTGTTAGTTTCTGCTTTATAACAAAGTGAATCAGCTATACGTATACATATGTTCCCATATCTCTTCCCTCTTGCATCTCCCTCCCTCCCACCTTCCCTATCCCACCCCTCTAGGTGGTCACAAAGCACCGAGCTGATCTCCCTGTGCTATGCGGCTGCTTCCCACTAGCTATCTATTTTACGTTTGGTAGTGTATATATGTCCATGCCACTCTCTCACTTCATCCCAGCTTACCCTTCCCCCTCCCCATGTCCTCAAGTCCATTTTCTAGTAGGTCTCTGTCTTTATTCCCATCTTACCCCTAGGTTCTTCATGATCTTTTTTTTTTCTTTCTTAGATTCCATATATATGTGTTAGCATACGGTATTTGTTTTTCTCTTTCTGACTTACTTCGCTCTGTCTGAGTGATGGCCTTTTGACGAATATCAAAACCAGACAACTCACCTGCCACAGGTGCTCATAGTATAAAGAGAAGGCAGGGAAACATCACTGGGAAATACAGTTTTTAATGAGATTGATGGTTGAACTGACTATAAAACTGGATCCAATTGGTTCCACTTTATTACTCTATCTAGGTGGAAGGTTTTCAGATATATTTTAACTGTTTTTTTACTGAGCCTAGTTTATGAGGGTAAAAATTTCATGCATGTAGGAGGATTTCAATTCTTTCCATATAGCAAAATCATATTCTTTTAAATTTCTGAGCCCAAAGCATGATAAAGTACATCTACGCAGACACTAACTCTCCCAAACTAACTCTCTAACAAACCTTGAAGAAGTGAAATGATTCTAGCTGCAAATTCAAAATATTTTGGAATTTTTTATCTTGGAAAAAGTAGCAAACAATTCTAGTCATGACCCAAAGGAGATAACTTGAGTGAGATTTTCTCTTCTGGTCAAGACACAAAAAGATGAGGTATTAAAAAAATCAATGCTTACTACCACATGTTGGAGCAGCATGGCTGGGAAAGCTTGGTGGAATTTGTTTTAAAAAGGAACACTTCCAGTAGATTTTCTATGATTCTATCTCTCCAAGTTCATCTTTTTTTTTTGTTTTTCAGGGATCACATCCGTAAGTGTGCAGCAGGGCTAGTAATGTGGAAGCTGAGCTGGATCCTTGTCGTGTGTCTTTTTAAAGGATTTAAATACCCGTTAGAGTGGTCAGTAAGTTAAGAAGTCATTCACTAAGTTGACAAGGAGCCAATCTTTATAAATAGTAACCCATGATGATTTGTGCACAATGGAAGTGAGGAAGCTAAAGATCTCTAAGCGTGGCCTAAAGGAAAAGTGGCGAATGCTGTCCACGAGGTTGGCTACAGAGCCTCTTGTTAGTTACATGCTATTAACAAAGTCCTTTCTACCTGTCCTTAAAAATGCTTTCTGGTTCAGGGATTGACTGTTTGACCAATGGGTTAGAACACAATAAAACCACACCTATTTGGAAACTTGGTATATAACAAGTGTGGTATTATAAAGAAGTGGGACTGGATCATTCAATAAATTGGCACTGTGAAAAATCATTTTCATTGTGAAAAAATGAGATTCTATACTTATTTCATATCACGAACAAAAACAGTATCAGTTTTATTAAAGACATGAGAGGGTCTTAAAACTTGTAGAATAAATATAAGTGAAATAGCTTTTTAATACCAGGTGAGGAAAGAATTTCTTAAACGAAATAGAAAAAACACAATACCCGAAAGAAAACTTGATGCATTTAATTACGATAATAACTAATAGCTTTGGTATGATAGAAGAACAATTAAAAAATTTAAAAACAAAGCACAGATTCAAAGAAGGTAATTGTAACTTATATACCTGACAGATTTGTATTCAGAATAAGCAAAGAAACTCAAAAACTATTAGTAAAAACACAAACCACCCAACCAGAGAAAATAACCAAGGAACAGAATTTAAAAATTGAGTGGAATTTTATGAATTTTATGACCTCATTAGTGATGAGGAAAATGCAAATTAAAATAATAAATAATAAATACCAGTTTTAAACCATCATATTGACAATATTAATATTTGAGCAGGATGCAGAAAAAGAGGGACTGTTATACTGACACTATTGGGACTTACTCTATGCCAGAAACTCTGCTGAGCACCTTCCATTACTGATACAAATTTAACTATGGATAAAGAAATTATAAAACATGCATGGGAATGACATATACCAGCTTAGAGTAGAGGTTGCCTTTAGGAATGATGTTAGGGGAATGTAATCAGGGAATACAGTTCCAAAGAAGGTTTGTTTGCATCTGTCTGTTACCTTTTAAATTGGAAAAGAGAGACAGAGAGAAGGAAAGACAGAGAGGGAAACAGGGAGAGACAGAGAGATATGAGTCAAGATGGTAGTTGGTAGATTTTATGCTTTCTGCAGCCTCCTTACCTCTGTCTTTGAGCAGTCATATCCCAGAACTCATGTTCTTAGTATCTCTATAAATGCTCTCAGCAAGTTGAGATAATTATTTTTCTACTTAACGTACAATAAAACAGAAACTAGAAGATGTTAACTGACTCATAGCTAGCAATTTGGGGGGCCATAATTAGAACCCAGATCTGATATGTTCCAAACTTTTTTTTGGCAAGGCGTTCTACCAACTAACAGGGAGCCAGGGGACACACTTGTAGGCAACATCTGTGGCACAGCGGAAAGGCATGGTGTGGAGTCCAGACAAAGAAGTCCAGTCCAAGCGCTGCCGTTTTTGAGCAGCATGAACTCAGAAGAGTCGCAGAAGCTCTCTGAGGCTCTCTGAATCTTGGTTTATCCATCTCTAAAAAAAGATCCACCTACTGCAAAGAGTTGTGAGAGTCAAATGTGTTGCTAAATACAATGAACTTTATCAGTACTAAGGGATGGACAATGTCCCTTAGAATAAGGAACAATTTCTGATTAGGAATTAGCAATCCCCACGTCCCCCCATGGCCTAGCACAGTGTATGCACTTGCTAAGCATTCAATAAATGCTTGTTGATGGGTATGTTGACTGGTCCACACGGGAACCTGGAAGCCAACCAGAACTGGCAGCTCTCTATGGAAGTTCCTGTAAATGTGTTACCCTACAAAGGAGTAGAGGATCCCAGGCTGACATATATGGGTTTGTTATTAATACTCATTCTAATGGAAAGGAAGTAGAAGCACACTAGGATGTCTTGCAGGGAGCCTCTTAGGGTCCCAGAGAGAGAAGCAAAAACAAGACCAGAAGAATATGCATATCAGGCACTTATTTGCTTTACTTCTTGCCTACCCCTGATTGGAGAGAATGCAGTCTAGAAAGTTGTGGGCAGGAAAAAATGACTTAGCTATGAAAAGACGCTTGGTAAAAGATGTCCAGGTTCTGACAGGAAGCAGCTAGTTCACCAGCTATAGTCAAGAGTCCACCTGTACTCTGAGTCAGGGCCCGAGTCAGCTTTTGTGACAAAGGTATCAGCTTAGACAAATATCAAGACCCTCTTTAAGAAAAGGATAACAAAATCCTGAAAGAAAATAATTCAATGTTGCATATTTTCTTTAAAATGAGAAAATAAAGTAGAAGGCAGCAAAATGCAACTTACAAAAAGCTAACAAACACTAATATCACAAAATCTAGGAAAATATCATGATGTATTTATCAATTACTACATGAAACCCTTCAATACATAATCTTTTAGTCACTGGATGCATAATCTTTGAATGCCTCTTCATATGACAGCGATCTTTCAATATTTCCTAAAATCCTAATAGAAAGATACTTAGTCTTTCCTCCAGCACGGTTGATCAAAGAAGCCATTTCTAATACAGACAGCTAGCAATAACAACTATATCTAGAAGAGATCCTGAGCTACATAAATCTACCCTGCCTATACCAAGCTAGATGGATAACTGCTCAACTCAAGTTCTCCTTACCCAACACTCCGTGGGGCCATTTCAACATCACCCTAGATGATGAGCAACCTAGATGTCCATCAACAGATGGATGGATGGAGGGGATGTGGTGCAGATATACAACAGAACATTGCTCAGCCATTAGGAAGAAAGGAATGCTCGGCGCTTTGGGACCACCTAGAGGGGTGGGATAGGGAGGGTGGGAGGGAGGGAGACGCAAGAGGGAAGAGATATGGGAACAGATGTATACGTATAACTGATTCACTTTGTTATAAAGCAGAAACTTACACACCATTGTAAAGCAATTATACTCCAATAAAGATGTTAAAAAAAAAAAAAGGAATGATGCCATTTGCGGCAGCATGGGTAGACCTGGAGATTACCGTGCTGAGTGGGTTGGGTCCCGCAGAGAAAGACAAGTATCATGTGATGTTGCTTATGTGTGGAATATTTTAAAAATATGATGCAGGTGAACATCACCCTGCAGGAGGTAAAGTGTGATCGAGGTGAGTTCTTAACTCATCAAAATACAAGATTTTGCGAATTTTACAAAAACACAATACCCTGTGAACATATCGCTAGTGCCTTTTCTGAGGTAGGGCAAAGGCCCGTGCAGATGACGGACACTGAAGCTTCATCTTCATCCACTTCAGCTAATCTGCCTCTACTCAGTTTACCCTCCACCCACTAAGACATGCCAAGGGAGTTCAAAGTCAGGAAGTTGGTAATAAAGGGCTGGGGAGAGGAGGAGCTTCCCTCCCTGTCCTGTGAGTTCCTGTTGGCATTGTAATAATCTTAGTTGTCAAGCCTCCCTGAAAACTGGCCAGAATTTCAAGTTTCCTCCCCAGTGGAGATTGTAGAAGAGAACCCCACCTTCCCAGCGAAGCTCACGCTCTTCTACTGTTAAAGAAATTAGACTCCGAATGGCATTTCATTGATGTTTAAAGTAACTTAGCCTGACAGAAACGGCTTTTATTATCTTTGGAGAGAATTTCATTACTCCACAATCATGTATTAGGAAGATGCTTCATCGCTGAGACTAGAAAGATCTGACTGGCACTGTGAAAGCTCTGTGTTACTAAACTGCACGCTGAAGGGAAGCTCTGAATGTAACATGTGTGAATTCGATTGACTGTTGGGTCACCGTTAATATTTCTTTCCATGCGCTACATGGAACCGTGGCAGTTCAAAGAATCATCGCCTGCCTAGGTTACCCTCCTGGAGTGACGTATCATATAGGCTGTTTAACCAGAGGGCATATTTGGCATACAAGAAAACGGGGCTTAATGTGAAATTCAGCTTATTGCCTTTCCATCTCGGCCACGAGGAAGAGGGAACTGGAGGTTCAGATGGGGACAGCTTCAAAAGGCAACTAAAAAAATAAAATAAAAAACCCTTAAAACCAAACCACAGCCATGCTCACACTAACCTGGCCCTGTGGAGCTCTAATTCCAGTAACACCCTTGGATCGCATCCATCCTTCCCAAGGCGCTCTCCCAGGACCGAATGAGTGGAGGAGAGCCTTTTCGCTCAAAAGAGACTCTGAAGAACAGATTCAGCAATATGGCAAAGCATATTCCTGTGGACGGAGGAGCCCCGTGAACAGCTGTAAAGGGGAGATGAGTTCTTCCTGGTTCACAGGCCTTAGGTTGATCGTTTATCCATGATATCAAGTCACCAAAATTCACCTTTCCTCAATAGAGTAGAGCCTCTGAAAAACTCAGTTCTGTATTTAAATATAAAAATATAAAATATAAATATAAAAAATATATATATTTATATATATATTTATATATATATTTATATATTATATATATTATATATTTATAAATATATATATATTTATAAATATATAAATATAAAAATATAAAAAGAAATATGAAGTTTAGGTTACTCCTGTATATTCATGATTCTATATTTCATATGTTTTCCGTAATTCTAATACATAACATAGTCAGGCAGTTCCTTATTTTAAGGACATACACAGATAAATTTAATCTCAAAAGCATCTTATCTACCAGGGACAACAGTCTAGGTATGAAGCAAACCATCTGAAATAAATATTTTCCTCATCATTCAAGTTGAAAAATAATCGTTGACACCTTTTTGGACAAGGTCACCTAAGACAAAATGTTGAATATTATAATTGGCAATGAAAAGTGAAAAAACAAGGGAAAACTTATATCTGATATCATCCCTTTCTTCTAATCTTTGAATGGCTAGTCCAAAATAAGTTTATATCAGCCATTAATCCATTATGTTTTTGTTATACTTTTAAGATACTGTAAAAACAAGAAGTAAAGAGCAAAAACATGGTCCAACATTGCTTAATCTGTTAATGGTTAAATAATAAAAGTTGCATCCGGGCAGTGGAAAAAAGAAATGACGAGTAACAACTACTTTAAGGCCATTAAACTATCTTTTGACATTCTCTTTCTTCTACGGTTCCATCTTAATTTTAACAATAACTTATTTAGTTTCTTCACAAAAGGGAGGTAATTGAAAAGTGCTTTGTTCTCAAAATGTATTGCAGCTTCTTACTACAATTTAGAAACTCTAATTTTTCTTACCTTTTATTTAAATACGGAATAAAATGTAAAATACCAAACACATTCACGTACAACTGTAGTGAGGTTTCAAAGCTTTCATGCTTATACAAATTCCAGAAAGGTAGACAGATGAAGCATTTAGAGACTAGATAGATGGTTCCCTCTTCTGGTAAGTCAGTGTATTTCAAACATAAAATGTTGAACATGTGGCATTGGGTTTAGGGTAGTTTTAATCTTTGAGAGAAATAAATGTTACTATAAACTATATAAAATAGATCACGATTAATTAGAAGAGCTCCCAAGCTAAAACCTTAGGTGATAGATTTAAAATAGGATCTCTGAGGGCTAAAGTTAAGTTTTTTGTATTTTTTTGCCTTTGGTAAGTAGTGAATTTTTTTCACCCTAAAAACACTGCAAGTATTCCCTGACCACTACTCTTGCATATAATTACTATTCAGATTGAAATTTGAGATGTCTGGTAAGCACTGTATTGGGGTGGAGGGAGGAACCCACTGAAGCAGAAATATGCTTTTCGCCTCAATTTATAAAGAGGTCCAAAAGAAGGTACTCTGAAGATTCGCTTTCCTCTGAGGTTTTGTTTGTTTAATTTTGCCTCTTACTCAGCAGGGCAGATTAGGAGGTGGGGATCAGGTGACAGAACATGTTACAATCAAAGGAAAGCAAACCAGACAAATGGTACAAATGATGAAAATAAAATTTTGTTATTTTCCTCTTCCTCTGTCTTATTCCACTTGGTCATTACTGAGAGTCATTTATTTCTGAATGGATTGTGTCTAAGGTCAATTTGTAAATCATTGACTTGTAATTTGTAAGGTTTTGGTTTTTTTTTTCCAGAGAATCAAGGCTGTCAATGGTTGTTAGTCCCTTTCCTAGTTATTAAAAAGTCTAAAAAACGTGTAATGTAGGAGAAAAGATAAATGATTCCTTTACCACCAAGTATAAAGAGGGAAGAGTCATTCAGGGAATACCTTGAGAGACTCCTCTGAAGGAGGAAAAGCTGTAGCCCCGAGGAGTTACTTTGCAAGGAAGCACCAGATGGGAAGTGTGCTGTATGCTGAGAAATAAGGAAACTGAGAGAATAATAAGAGAAAGCCCAGGCAGCATGGCAGAAGACCAGAACCTCGGGGAAAGGTGATCCAAGTGACCATCCCAGAGTCAGGAGAAAGCGACGTTTTATTTTGTAAAATCCCGTTGTTTTCTGCAACTTTGTTCTAAAGTAGTGAGAAAGCTGGCGCCCTCTAGAGGACCATTCTTGAAATTTGTTAGAGTTTTGCGTTTAGGGAATTATTTCGTTTCAAGGTTTGTTTGGGGAGTGGGGAAGATGTTTGTGGCCTGGTGTGGCCCGTGGCCAGTGATACTAGACAACCACGGAGAAGGAGGAGGAGAAGGTGGAGGGGGAGGAGAAAGAGACAGGGGAGAAGAGCGAGGCGAAGGGGAAAGGGGAGAAAGACAAGAAGAAAGGAATATGAATTTCAAATATATATGTGTGTGTGTATGTATGTGAATATATACATATGTGTGTCTTTAGCCGTTATTTTCAAATGTCAAATATAAAACTTTGGTAAAGAAAACACTCAACTGAATACTTGAGAGTGAAGTTAGCTCGCTGATGAACCGTTCACAGTGTACCTACCCTGTCAATACATTTTTTTTTCCTAATGAAACGAAGAAAACCGTCAAAATTAAATAAACATTCTACAAAGAAACAGTTTTAAAGTTGGCAAAAATATGTCACACTTCTGAGAGTTTAAGGAAAAGTTTGAAAATTGTAAACACAGTAACTGGAGTATTAAAAAGAAACTCATTAAAAGAATAAAGTTCTGGTTGACAATTACAGAATAGCACAGATGATAGCGCTGTCAGGAGCCACGCACTGCTGGAGAAAATTTAATATTACAACTGTAAGCGAGGTTAGTATACCATGTTGGAGAGAAACACCAGTGATACAATTTCTATGTTTCTTTTATAGTGTTTTGGTAAATATTTGATATTATTGTTAATTTTTGATTCCATAAAAATTAAACATCAGAATTAAAATATTAAATGGTATGGCAAAGGTTTTTATGCATTTAAAAAGTTCAGTTTCCTCTAACTCTGTAATCATGTGCACTAGATTTCATTAAAGTGAATAGAATTATCTGGTTTATCAACAAATTAAAGTTACTTTAAAAGTTTCCTTGCTGACCTAGAGCTTTCATAGTGTTTGTCTTTTGAGATAGTTAGATTATATATATATATATATATATATAACTTGTACTTATTTGGAGGCTATTAAATAGATATGCTGCTGGTACTTAAAAATTCTTATGAATTTAATATTGGTATATTAATTTGAAATAAAGATGGAATGCACTAGCCAACTTTTGAAGAAAGAATTAATTGAAAATAAAAGATGACTTTGAGAGCAAAGTTGAATTACCAAACATTTGAATCTAGTGAAGGCGTTCATGCACACGATTTTTGGAGAGAAGAATAATTATTATGGCTTTTTCAGTTGAACAGTAGCTGAAGAGTCTTTCACTGAATAGTGCAGTTACAGCAAAAGTAATGAAACTTAAGTATGTATCATAGAGGTGATTTCAGACTCCTTTCTTTATGTGAATGAAATCTTAAGTTATCAGACATGGAAAATGCAAAGATTTCATGAAGATTTCATTATTAATGATTTCATTATTATTAATTCATTATTAATGAAGTTAATAAATGTTTAAAAATACCATAACATTGTTATACTAAATATTTTACATTTATTATAGCACAAAGGTAAGTAATTTATTTTGTTGAAATTTCATATTTAAAACCTGAATTTATTTTTGTCTTATTTATTGTTTTTTAATCATATTCTGATATAGTCTGCAGAGGATTGAGATACGACTTGGATATAGAATCTTTTATTGTTTTGTCCTTGTTACAACCTGATATCTGTTCCCTATCAAATACTGAAGGTAGCGTTTTCAGGTTATTTTTGAGAACTAGAGACTTAATGGTTGCCTTGACATATGGTATAATTTTAGATAGGAAAAAAAATTTTCTATTTTACGTATCAAAAGCCTATTTGTATGACAAACACTTCTTTTGAAATGGCAAACATTTCTAATATCAAGAGTTAGTTTGATGCTACATTTTAAAATAAAGTTCAGCTTATTTACAGGAATATCAATCATGCTTCCTTATGTCTCTCATTCAACAGTCAGTAACTTTTCTTGGCACAATATTCTTACTTCAATTAAGGTTATTTCCATCTTTCTCTTATTATTACTCACTGATTTGTTACTATTTGTCCTAACACTTTCCTATTTCTTCTGATTGTCTTTATTCTTTTCATTCCAAGTGTTTTATTATAAATATGTTCAACAATCATCAGATTACTCCATTTCGTCTCCCAGTGTATTCAACTCAAGAATTTTTATGGATAGAAAGGCATAATTTCATTATTTTCCTTTTATTTCTCATTGCTGTTTTAATGAGAATATCACGTTTATTTTTTAATCATTAAATTTTCAAGTTACTCTTAAATGATATGGGATACTCACTGGCCATAAAAGGAAACAAGCTATCAATTCACACAAAAACATGGTAAAAAAGATAAGTCTTCGTTAAGTTCTGATCAAAACCTTCCCTCATTTTACATAGTAGTCACATCCCTGGAAAATTCAGTGTATACTAAAACGGTACAAGAATATTCTGTGTTTTACTAAAAAGAAAGTTGCTAGTTCAGATAATTATAAACAGATTTTTCACCTATGTGAAAATCTAGCAAGACATTTAAAAGATACACATAATCTGAAAAAAGATCTTTAAAGTGGAAGATTGTCCTGCAAATTGGGCTAGTGAGCTGCTAGATTATATGAAATTTCTTTTCCACTTGTTAAAGTAAATCTATCCCCATTTTGTTTAAATTTTAAATACCTATATTTGATATGATCATGACACAGCAACTTACATAAAGTTTTAGTTGTTAACCTCAAAACTAAAAACAGGACACTATTAGCAAAAAACTTGATGTGAAATTCCCCAGCTATCAATTCCGTTTCATACAAAGAAATCTATAAAACCTAACTAAATGATTTCTCTTTTCACAACAAGCTTTGAAACATGTCTCACTTAGCTAGTGAATCTGAACATGTACATAATGAGAGATGAGTAAGCTGTCCCTTATTAACTCATCATGAAGACACCTAGTAGTGTTTTTAGGATTAAAATTATGCTTCAAGTATTTACTACAGTGCCTGACTTATAGAAAGACACAACCAATAGTAGCTAATTATTATTGAGGACAGTTCATTTAAGGGGACTTATTTTTAAATTCTTAAAGTGTTTGTTATCATTCGCTGGAATATAGTGAAATCTTTTTTTTTTCTTGCCCAAAGCTAGAGCAATTTGAGCAAGAAAATAACTCAGATCTTGATATAACTGAACATATAAATAAGTATCCATGAGTCCACACTGATGTAAATACTTGAATATATAAATAAATAGGGGAGAATAGACAATGTCTCTTGCAGAAGAATTAAAAATACTGTCTGTGATAATCTACCCTCAAAAAGGTGGAACATAACTCCCCATTCCTTGACTATGAACTTGTGCCTAGTGACTATCTTCCAAAATGTACCGTAGAGAAGTATAAAAAGAGTAACTTTGCAGTGGAGAAACCTGACGAACACTACTTCAGTCACGTGATCAAGGTCAACCTCGGCAATGATAAATCATGTTGAGTGTATGTACCCTTGAAAAGATGTGATGCAAATGACACTTTACCTCTGTGATCTTCCCCACCACCACCACCAAATCACATAACCCCTGTCTAATCATGAGAAAAACATCAGGCAAATCTTAAATAAGGATATTCTACAAAAGACCTGACCAGTACTCCTAAAATCTGTCGATGTCATTGAAATTAAGGACAGTTTGAGAGAAACTGTCACAGCCTAAGTAGGAACCTAAGAAGACAGGATGCTAAATATAATGGGATTTAGGAATAGAAAAAGGAGATTAGGTTAAAACGCAGAAAATCAGACTTAAGTATAGGTTTTAATTATTAATAGTGTATCAATATTTGTTCATTGATTGTAACAAATGCACCATACTAATATAAGATGTTAATATGAGAAATTAAATGAGGAATATAGGGAAGTTTTGTACTGCCATCACAATTTTTTTATTGAGATATAGTTGATGTACAGTATTATATAAGTGACAGGTGTACTTTAAAACAAATGGAAACCTGTTCTTAAATCAAATTTTTAAGAAATATCTTAAATCATAGATCTTTTTTTCTAAATCACATAGTCGAATGAAAAGAACCAGGGCTTCTTAGAGAAACGGTGAATCAAAGACTGGTATATGGTAAATGTAAGATGAATTTGGAGTGTTTGTTTTACCAGAAAGTAAGAACGCATTTCCCTCAAAGAACTTCAGAATAACAGCACAAAATACATATGGGAGCATCTGAGGAGGACACAGAAGCCAATGTGGAAAAGCTCCCAATTACCAAAGATGAGATGATTTGAGCAAAAATATAATGATACTAATGAGTTATAACCCAAAGAATAAAATAAATATCCACAATCCTGCAATGCTATAAACAAATCACTGAATACATAAATAAATGGGGAAGGAAGAGAAAATGTGCCTTACAGAAGAATTCCAAATAAAATATTTAGATAGTCACACCTCCAGGAGAGAATTCTCACCAGGAGGTGGAACTCAAATCCTCTCACCTTGAGTGTGAGTTGGAATTAGTGACTTTATTCTGAAGAATTGAGTATGTAAAGGGAAAAATAGTAACTTGGTGGAGAAACCTGGCAGACATCACTTTAACCAAGTGATCAAAAGTAACAGCACCAAAGATACACCATGTTGACACCATGTACCCCTGATACGACATAAGGAGAAGTACACTTCATCCCTGTAGTATCTGTCTCCCAAACCTATAATACCACTTAATTCTGAGAAAACGTCAGACAAACACAAACCTGGAGATAACCTACAAAATACTTGACCAGTACTCTTCAAAACTCTCAAAATCATAAAAAAAAAGAAGAAAAGACTGAAATTGTCACAGATCAGAGGAGAGTAAGGAGTTAGCATGAGTAAATGTACTATAGTATCCTCAGTAAGATCCTGGAACAGGAAAAATATATTAGAGAAAAAAACTGGTGAAATGAAAATAAGGGCTGTAGTTTACTTAGTAGTATTATACCAATGATAATTTCTAAGTTTTGAGAAATGTGCCATGGTTATGTAAAATTGTCACCATTATGGGAAGCTGAGCGAAGGGTATATGGGTATTCTATCTACTATCTTTGCAACTTTTCTGTAAATCTAAAACTATTCCATAATAACTGTCTTTTAAAAATAGCCGTGAGTTAGTGAAGCTATTGACATCTTGAATTCAGACATGAGGAAATTAACAAAAAGAGAGGTACAATGGCTTCCTGTCTCAAAGCTGTCTAATGACAGAAAAGGAAGTACCCCAAATGAGACCTGCATTTTGAAATGATATCAAAATCTTAGAAAAACAGATAAAGAGGTACTAGAAACAATGATTTTTCCAAACAGGTTGTTTTGTAATTAACGGGTGAAATTAAGAGTTCCAATGTTTACTTAGAACAAGACAAAATTTTAGCTGCTGGTGTAGGCTTGAAATATATTTTAGCCAGTCAATTCTCAAGGGATTTTACTATTTTTTAAAATTGTGTGTTTTTAAAAAATCTCTTTGTATATTTTTCATAAAAATTGTATATATAAAGTGTACAATATGATGATTTGGTATGCATATACATGGTGAAATGATTACCATGGCCAAGCTAATTAAAATATCATCTCCTCATATTAGTTACCATTTTTGTGTGATGAGTGCATCTGAAATCTACCCTCTTAGCATATATCCAGTGTTCAGTGTAGCATTGTTAAGTATAGTCAGCATGCCTGTACATTAGACCTCTAGATTTGTCCTGCATAATTGCGACTTTGTACCCTATGACCAACATTTTCTCATTTCCCTTTACCCCAACCCCCATTCCCTCAGCTCCCGGTAACCACCTTTCTACTCTCTGCTCCTATGAGCTCAACTTGTTTCACGAGATGTTAAAAATGTAGCTTTATCTGGCGTGAAGCCCCTAAAGATAAACTTCTGTCGAAATTTATTTCAATTCTTTAGAAGGACCAAATAAAAGGAGATAGAGTATAAATGATTTCTAGAACTGTCTATACATCATTAACCTCAAAAAAATTGTTATAGTTTCAATTTTTAAGTAAACAAATGAATCCTGCACTTAGATATACTTATTCATCATTTAACTAGCAAAGAATCTGGAAGGGTTCCCTTTCATTCATGATCAGTATAAATACAGACGGTAATATCTTTTACTCACTGTTCAAATCATTGTGTACACCGTACACAACTTCAAGCCAAGATCATATGCTCTCATCCATAATTGTCTCATCCTTGCTCTTCAAAGTACACAGATTTCCAAAGCTGATTTGTTGTCCTCTCTTAAATTAATTGTCACTTTCAGGGAATGTATTTTGAGAACATGTACATTTAAGTAAAACTTAAGCATTTTGAACTATGGAATTAAACCTACAAATTTACAGGCAGTCACTAGAGTAATGCTTTACCTTTCTGACAAAAGAAGCATGAAATTTACTGTAGGAGATATGCTGAGTATTTTTTTTTTTCAGAAGCACAGGGACCGGGTTCTATCTCACCATTGCCAAACCATATATTAAAATTGGACATTAACTTACATACATGTATGGAATATTCTCTCTCTCTCTCTCTCTCTCTCTCTCTCTCTCTCTCTCTCTCTCTCTTTCTTTCTCTTTGTGAGGAAAGAAAAGAGCAAGAACACTTTTGAAATAGAGCAGGACCCTCTGGTCCTTGTCCCCCATGTCCTCAGCCTGCCTTTTGTCTGTAGAAAAACTTTAGCCAAAGAATAAGTTTAATCAGAGAAAGGAGAAAATGCAGAAACAAAGGAAAACGGTCAAACAAGACCAAATAATAATAGTTGAGTCATTAAGCAAAGTCAAGGCCCTTTAGTTCCTCCTCAAGGGCTATACATAATATTCTGAACCATGTCCTGTGAGCTGTCTTATAGATACTGAAACCCTCACCACGTAGAAGAAGTTAACTAATGATGCCTAGAATGTAGCCATGACATAAGCTGCCACAATTCTGAGAACTGGCCTCAAAGAAATGGGAACAAACTGACCCTGGAATTAAAGACTAACTGTATTTAAAACAATCAGGACGACGCTGATCAGACCACGGCAGGACTAATTTCAAGAAGACTGTCAGATCTGACTGTGCTGTTTCTGCATGTAACCCCCTCTCTCCATCTATAAAAGCTCTTGCCCACTGATTGTCAGTACGGGGGAGTCAGCCTTTGGACAGGAGTCCACCCTCCCCTCTGGTTGCCAGCATCTGAAATAAAGCAAACTTTCCACCAACCTTGCCTCTTCATTGGCTTTTGAATGGCAAGCAGCCGGATCCCACTTTCTGTAACACTTTGACCCTGTTACATTGAGAACTGCTCCCCTCTACACAGACCCTAAGGTAGCCCAACTTTACTTCAGTGCATGGAGAGAAAGTTAGTCTTGGCGCACTCTGTTTTGTCAATAAAAGGCACCCTTGCATGTTCTAGGCCAAGTGATAGTAATGAGAAGAATTGGAATGGGGACACATGGTAAGTCAACCGGCACCTATGGACTCACAATCTCTTCACCACTGTGATCCCAATCAGAATCAGTATGCATGTTTGAAGTATTACAAAGGCATGTCCTTGGCAAAAAAGGTTGAGACAACAGATTTCTTTGTGCTACAAATATTACATTTCCTTACATTAAATTGCCACCCTTTGCTTACCTCACAGGTGTTAAATGATGGAATTGTGTGAATGAAGTGTGTTCTTGAAAAGTGTCTTCTTACAAACTTTGAAGACTTGTGCTTCATTCTTCAAGCTGATATCTCTAATCACTTAATTTTCCAAACTATGTTTAAATAACATAGTTCAAACATGTAAAAAGGGATTACTGGTTTAAAATTTTAGAGCATTTTCCTCCCTTAGGCTACTGGCCTAGTCCCAACTTCTTAGAATAGGGTATATTTATTAGGATGGAGATATTTTGAAAAGCTATATTTTAAAACAACAAAATATTATCAGTAAATATATGTAGACCACATTTAATAATTGGAAAAAATAAGTAAATAGATTATCACTTAATAATTCCTAAATTTAGGACAGAATGAAAGAGTGGACCCTTGCCATCTGAGCTGACCTTCAGTTATAGAACTTGCATATTCTTTAACAACCGTGTTTTGTCATTTTTTAATATAATTTGAAATTTACCAAATGGAGACTACTTTCTTTTTCAATTTTTAACCAGCCTGCAGAAATAACCAAGGAGGTATGGGCAATAGTGATTGAGGCCCCCGTTCATTCACTTATTCAGTAAATATTTATTGAACATCTACTCAGCTGGTGAGTGTTTGATTTTCAGATTTGGTTCTGTTCTGTGGACACCAATTCTCTCATCTTGATGAGAAATGTAATTCTTGTTGTTTTTTTGCTGCAACAGTAATTAGGAAAATTTTCAAGTTCTGTTTATTATTGCCTCACCTTGAGGGATGAGAAAAAGAGAGTAGGAGTCAGCTTGTTATGAGAAATGTCCAAGTGAATACTACTTAATGATTGCCTCATTTAGGAAAAAGAACTCTAAACAGGTTTAGTTTGAATATGTTGTTTTTAATGATTTTGTGCATGTCATGGAGACCTGGCAAAGGAATTGCTTTGATTTCAAGTCATAAATCCACAAATTGAAGAAAAAACAGTAGAATTGATAAATAAATACGTTAGTTACAAAAACAGATAATTTTCAGAGGAATCATGAATGTCTAAAATTGACCAGAGGCAAAATATTTGAATAATAAAGTGACTATGAGAAAAACTGAGATAGTTGCCAAATACCAGCACTCCACATTCGCAAAAAACACTGGGTCAGGATGACTTTAATGTAAAATTCTTTCAAACGTCCATGCAATAAATACTAATATTCTATTTAAAATTATCCACAGAAAATAGAAAAAGAATTTCTGAAGCTGTGTACAAAGCTAATAGAGCCTTGAGAAAACATTATAAAAATACCTAAAAATATATATAAAGGAAAAGAAAGGAAAAATGGAAAAATTAAAAGCAATAGATTAACAAGTGATTTTTTGAGACTCAAAATCAAAAGTGAAATTTAGCAAATTGAATTCACAAATTAACATTAATTGTTCAGTATGGCCAGGAAAGTTTTAAGAACCCACTTTGATTGAACATGGTATAATCTCTGAATATAATTCATTACAAAAAGACAGTTGAAAAAAATTGCATGATAATCTTGATACATTTCAAAAAGTTATTTCCTAGATGTTCAGAATGATTTTAGATTTATAGAGTTATTAATATAATGCAAATTAAAGGATGATTTAGAACAGCCACGATTGTTTAGTAGTTTGGATTAGTGTCATTCCTATTAAAAATAAGTGTAATAACCAGGATAAGGTAATTACTGTAACAAACAAGCCCCAAATTTAGTGGCTTACCCAATAAAGTTTCTCATGTAACTTTTCAATATGAGGGTTCTTAGTCTGGCAGCTCTGCTGGGCAGCTGTCTTCTAAATGATGACTCAAGAATCAGACTCCTCCTTTTTTTAACTTCAACATCCACTAAGGAATGGGAACTTTTGGCCTCTAAGCTCAGATGGGAAAAGAGAAAAGGTAAGGAAGATCACTTAGAAAATGTTTAGGAAGCAGGCTTGGGAGTGATGTACATTATTTCTGCACACATCCCATTCAATTATATGGTACTACCTGACCACAAAGGAGGATGGGAAATACAGCTAGCTGTGTACTGAAGAGGATAAGGAAATGAGGTTTGATAAATGCATAGCACTGCCTTTATGAAAAAACAAACTAAGGCTGCTTTCTATCACTTTTTTGAACCATCATTTCAGAAATGGTAAAATTATTGTTAAAAGGTAGGAAACGTTATAATTATTTACTGATTACATCATATAAAAGGAGTAAAAGAATTTATTGAAAAGTTATTAGAAGTTATAGGAGTTCAGTAAAACTACCAGTTGTAAAATGATTACACAAAATCCAAATTTTTCTTATACAACAGTAATAATCAGTAAAAGTATACAAAGGAAAACATTTAGTAATACACATAAAAAGAAAAAATTAAAAATCCATGATGCTTATAGGAATAAACCATCAAAATCATTCAAGAAAATACAAAGCATGAGAGAAACCTTGAATGAATGGGGAAACGTTTTTCTATACATGCATATACAGTATAGTCAGTAGTTCTACTTCACCTAAATTAAACTATAAATTTAATGTAATTTTCAGAAAAATCTTGTGATTATTTAAATTTTGTGATATTATTCTAGAAGTCACATGAAAGAATAAATATGTTAGAAAATTTTTTTAAAGTTGCTATATCAGATGTTAGGATATATACAGAGCTACAATATTCTAAACAACCAAAGAACAGAACAAAAATATATTTTAAACCCCAACACTAAAGTAATTGTAAAGTCTGAGAATGATGCCTCTTTTAGTTTTGTGATGAAAAGAGCAGGATAAATCAGAGGAGAAAGTTCTAGTTTTTCAATAAAAGGTATTCATTTGCAAAAAGTAAATTAATAAGGTCAATTCCTAACTTTACATGACATATCAAAATATATTCCAAATTAGTTAAAGAGATCATAAAGGCAGTAAAAATAACACTTAATATGTCATACTGGGGAAATTACTTTTAAAGACAATGCCAAAGGTAGAATCCATCTAATGATTCTTTTTTTTTTTTAATTCTACAAATTTCCCTGAGTGCCTAACACATGTTAAGCACTAGTGATCAGTAATAAATTATTTTCCATGTTCTTACCAGCTAAATCATTACATAAATATTTAGTGCAGGTGTGAAGACCAATATAAAGGATAATCATAGGAAGATACGAGAATATATAACATGGGAAACAAACCTACTTTGGAGTGTAAAGTGGTGGTTCCCTGAGGAAGTGACATCAAAGCTTGGATCAAAAGATAAGTAGGGGCTTCCCTGGTGGCGCAGTGGTTGGGAGTCCGCCTGCCGGTGCAGGGGACGCGGGTTCGTGCCCCGGTCCGGGAGGATCCCACGTGCCGCGGAGCGGCTGGGCCCGTGAGCCATGGCCGCTGCGCCTGCGCGTCCGGAGCCTGGGCGTCCGGAGCCTGCGCTCCGCAGGGGGAGAGGCCGCAGCGGTGAGAGGCCCGCGTACCAGGAAAAAAAAAAAAGATAAGTAGAATTTAGTCTGGCAATGGAAGGGAGATGATTAATATAACAAATATATAATTGAGGTAGACACAAATAAAGTAATACTGATTTTCCATATTTAGAGTTTTTTCCCCTTTATCTTAAGAACTGGGGGAAGTCCTTGGAGGGATTTGAGGTAAACAGGATTGGATTTTTAAAAGATTATTTTGGCTGCAGAGTATAGAGTGAATTCAAGAGACACATAGGGAGAAGAGGGAAGAAGTCTAGGTGAAAGATGAGGGTTTGAACTCACCTTGAATAGTGACTAGTGGTAGCTGGAGAGATGGAGAGAGTATTGGATTCATGATATATTTTACAGGAAGAATTCACCAGGCATAGTAATGAATAACTTGATGGGGAAGAGAGGGAAATGCAAAAGATGACTCCTAGACTTCTGATAGGAACAAAGCGTGTCTTGAGGGTTCATCTCCTGAGACAGGATACTCTGGAGGAGACATTTATTGAAGTTAAGGGAAGGTCAGGAACTTTGAACATTTGAGTTTAAGAAGCCTATGAAACTTCTAATTAAAGACAATTAGTAGAATGTTAGATGAAAAATGTGTAACTCAAAGTATTCTCACCAGATTGGTTCCCAGTTATGAGCATGTATAGACAGAACGGAAGTTTCAGAAATAGATGGCATTGTTCAAGGATAAAGACCTTAATGTGTGGGAAATACAGTGTGTCTATCAAATGAGAAGGGATGAGGAGGACCAGAGGAATTCTACCACTTAAAGATCATATAACATGACCCTAGGTCAATGCTTTTGGGATTCCAGCATCAGCATGAGAGCTTTGTAGACTTTGAATAAGTTAAAGAAATGAAGAATTCCGGTTTTTAGAAAGAAAAGAACAATTTTCCTTTTATTTTTGTATCACCGCTTCTTTCCCCCCATCCTGCTCTTAAGTGTAAAGACACTATTTTGACAAATTACCTGGATATCTCATTTATTCCCTACATATTCTGTTGCGTGGTAGCTTTCTACTTATTGAATTAATGGTATCCATGATTGCTGATGTTGGTGGATAAAGTCTAAACAGCTCAGCTTGTGTTTCAAATATTTTGATTTTTAGTTCATGGATAATAATCTTGAATCATGATATGGAAAGGAAAATATTTTGAGTTTAGACAGGCTCTTTAAAAAAAAAAACCCTGCTGAAAAAGTAATGATGCAAAGAAAATAACCTGTATTGATTATTAATTGGTACTGTTCATAAATGTATTTACCACACTGCAACATCTTTCTGAAAGAAAACGATGGCTAAAATAAGAGCAAATTGTGCCAGCATCTACTAGACAGAATTTCACAATTTATACATTCAAACATAATTTATATCCACACCATCAGCTTTGTATACAAAGTAAACTTTAAAAATGACCTGAGCAGTCGTATGTTAAATCATTTATCATTCAGCAAATATTTGCTGAGTATCTCCTATGCTCTAATAACTTGTGTCTTGAGGTAGTGATACAAGAGGACGTAACATCCAAGCTGAGAACCTAGAAGTAAGAACAGATGATAGGAAAAATGGGAGTGAAGCATATACCTAACAGAGGGAATGACTCTTAAGAAAAGCAAAGTGGTTAAAGAGGACCACACATTAAAGAAATGAAGAGTGGTAGGAAAATGTCAGAGAGCAAGCTGTAATATTAAATAGGTGAATAAAGTGGACCTCATTGAGGAGGTGAGATCTGAGCAAAGAATTTAAGGAGGTAAAAGATTAGTCGAATGGATACTTGTGGAAAAGGGATTCCAGGCATTGGGAAAAACTGGAGGAAAAGTCCTAAGAGCCTGGAGCACCACCAGGAGGAAGAAGTAACAGATGAGCAAGAGAAATAAAGAGAGGCCAGATCTACATTATAGCCCAAGGGACTCTGCTCAGTATCCTGCAATAACCTAAATGGGAAAAGAATTTGAAAAAGAATGTATATATATATATATACGTATAACTGAATCACTTTGCTGTACACCTGAAACTAACACAACATTGCAAATCAACTATAGTCCAATATAAAATAATTTTTTTTTTTTAAAAAGAGAGAGAGAGAGAGAGACCAGATAATCAGGGCCCTGTCAGCCCTTGTTAAGATTTTGACTTTACCCTGAGTGAATGAGGAGACAATGCCATATTTTGAAAGAAGCAACGTGATGTGGCTTAGGTCTACTCCGTTGGCTGTATTTAAAAAGATTGTAAGTAGATAAGGCTAGAAGCTGAAGGATACAGTAGGAAACGATTGTGGTCCTTAGATAATGATGGCTTGGACAAGTTTAGCAACAGTGCAGGTGATGAGAATTGGTCAGATTTTGGATATATGTCAATGGTAGAGTCATGAGATTTTCCTGGAGGTTTGGAGGTAGGATATGTCAGAAAGAGGAGCCTCAAAGAATACCATGGTTTCTGTTCTGAACAACTTCAGTGATGGAGTCAACTGAGATTGGGAAAGTGAAAGGTAGAGCAGTTTGGAGGGAAATATTAGGAACTCAGTTACAGAAACATTAAGTTTCAGACATCACATCCAAGTGAAAGCAGTTGGATAAATAAATCAGAAGTTCAGGAGAGAGTTCTAGGATGGTGGTACAAATTTGGGGCTTATTAGTAGATGATATTCAGTGCTATTCGTATGTGATGGGATTATCAAGGCAGAAATGTAGCTGGATAAGTGAACCAAAAATTAAACTCTGTGAGCATATTACACCAAAGACATTTTTTACAGTAGTAAGTGTGATCCAGATAGCATGCCCAGTAAACACATAAAGGATTGTAGATGGCTCCACGGTGTGCATATTTGTAAAGGAGCAAACAATCTAATTTTTAATCGTCATAAACAAGGTTGATCCCAAGGGGAGGATGCTTAGCAAGCTGGAGTGGTGTGCGTTCATCAGGTCCTGGCCAAGGCCTTTTGAAAGGAGAGGTGAGACTAAAAATACAAGGATAGCCTGATTATTTGGCTAACTCCAATCAAATAAGGATAATTCCCAAGTAATTCCCAGATTTTTGCTACAGACAAGACAAACCAACTTGTTTGGCATTCTTGCAAACATTTATGAATTCACTGAGTCCCTTACAAAGATTTTTTTGCGGAGCACAGGCTCCGGACGCGCAGGCTCAGTGGCCATGGCTCACGGGCCCAGCCGCTCCGCGGCATGTGGGATCCTCCCGGACAGGGGAACGAACCCGTATCCCCTGCATCGGCAGGCGGACTCTCAACCACTGCGCCACCAGGGAAGCCCCCTTACAAAGATTTTATAATCTGAAAATTACAGAAGGATATTCATGCAGTAGCATAGGTATAAGAACAACATTTATGCCAGTGTTATTTCCTTTGGCAGAAATTTTACAAGTTCCCATTTCAACTTTAAACAGCAGGATGGTGTACATGACTTATAACATTTATTTTTTTTAACCTTCATTTAGTAATCATTGCCTTAAATGGGAACTATCAAGTTTTCGTAGTCACGTTGAAGTCCTAGGAAATCAGTTTTTTTATTTTGCAGAATTTCACAGGAAGGAACTGTTCTAATGATGACATTGACACAGAAAAGAGAGAGAGAGAGAGAGGCAGAGGGAGGAGACAGAGAGATACTGAGATTGGAATACTGGTTTTTTCATTTCCCTACTACCAAAACACCTCCTTTGTCTCTTGGTGCTTCCCCATCTGCCTTCATAGAAATGTGTTTATTATAATCACATGATGAATGGGTTCTGTAAGGAGGTTTCCATGACACAGCAAGCTAATAAAAAAGAGCAGTATGCTGTTAGGCTTATGGGTCATCTCCTGTGATGCCTTCAGTGAGAGAAACAAGAAAGTTCAGCCCACAAGAAAAATTAGAACCAGATGGTTAATAAAGGCCCTATTCTGACACACAGGCATAGAGTTATGGGATTGACAAATAGACTTATTTTCTAAATAAATTGACTCTCTTTGTCCAAACAAGCGGGGCATTTTTTTAACTATCTCTACCTAGTTTCACAGATTCCTGCTTGGGGCTTATCTTGTCCGTTCAAGGATCTATCACTCATGAAGGTGTTTTCAGAGTCCTTCCAGTTTCTCACAACTGCCAGCTGCTTTTCTGCACCTCAGCCATAGCTGGTCTCTTCAGCTTCCTGTGTTGCTCAAGTTATTGAAAGACGTGACCTTAGTTAGCCTTTGGAGATTTCTCACTAGCAGTGAGAATGTGCTTTTGCCTCTGATTTCATGGTTTACTCTTTTCTAGTGAAAAAAGAATACTACTTCACTATGCAATTAAAACTGCTTTTATTAAAATAGTAATTCCTTTTTTCTTCCTTTTTCTTTAATTTTATCTTTTTTACTGAGGTCACATTGGTTCATAACATTATATGTTTCACATGTACAACGTTATATTTTTTACTTCTAAATACACTACAGTGAACAAAACTCTTATAAAGTTCTCTTTCTAGCCTCACCAACTCTATGACTCTCCTTTGTTCCTGAGGGGTAACCACAATTCTAACACATGTCCCTGGAATCCATGATTTTTGTCATTTATCCACTTATAAATCTAAATATAATATGCAGTGTTATTTCATCATGTAAAAATTTCCATAGTTAGTACTGCACTGCACATATCTTTGAGCGACCAGCTTTTTTTTTCACATATTATACCCTTAACATCTTTCCATGCTGGTACCTGTAGCTCTAGTTCGTTCATTTTAACTGCTATATCGTTTCCCATTTCCGGAATAACCATACACTTTCCTTCTTCCAATCATGGATGTTTAGACTATTTCCAGACTTTTATTCTTACAAGGAATAGAAAAATGGCCATTTCTTCTGGGCATGGAACGATTTTTTTCCAGGATACTCTCTTAGAAGTGGAGTAGCTTTATTTTAGACTATTCAACATTTCTATAGCTGAACAGATTAATGTCCAAAGAGGTTAACAATTTATATTCCCATCAATAACAGTTCATTTGGTTCATTGAAACATCTCACACCTAAGGCATCTGAGGTATACATAGAAGATATATATATATTCTTTCCTCACAAAAATACCAACATTTGGAATTGCCAGACTTTCTTGTTTCCTTATTTTTGAAAATTTAATTACTAGTAAGTTGGGCATATATTCATATGTGACTTCTGGCATTGTTTTATTGAAGTTTGTGTTTTCATGAATGATGTTTAGGAGTTATTTATGTATATTAAAACAGTAATGCTTTGCCTGCTTAAAAATACAGAAAATATTTTATCTCTGTCATGTTTTAAACTTAATTCATGGTGTCTTTATTGTATATATAGAGAGAAGAAATACATTTATCAATCTTTTCCTTTATGGTTTGTGCTTTTGGAGTATAATTCAAGGTTATAAACAAATTCTTCTACATTTTTCTAAGCCTTCTAAATTTTTATTTTTCATTCTAAGTTATATGTCTAGAAACTGATACATTTATACCTCCCTGCTATTTTCCAATATATCTCTGATATATATGCATGAATCTGTTATTAACTTCTTTTCTATTCAACTGTTATATTTCCCTCTTCTTTCACAAATATCACACTGCTTTAATTATTACTGCTTTTAATGTCTTACTATCTCTTATTCTTCTTCTTCAATATTTTCTGGGCAATTTTTAGTTGTCTGTTTTAATATGAATTTTAAAATCAGTTTTTAAACTTACATGAAAAATTATGTTGGTATTTTTATGTGGGTTGAATGAACTTGAAAAAGTTGGTACTTTGTAATACTGAGTCTCCTCTCACAAGTTTCACTTTTATGTTCTTAAGTGAAGTTTTATACATTCCTCCATTTAATATCTTGCACTCATTCCTATATATGTTAATATATAGTAATATATTCATACAAATATAGATAGAGTTACAGATATGGAGAGTAAACACTGACAGAGCTTTCCAAAGATATGAACAAATTTACCCCCCCACCAACAATGGATCAGAGTTCCCAGAAATTCATTCTGGTGGAAGTATAGTGGTATGCAATTTGTTTATAATTTGCATTTCTCTTATCTATCTATCTATCTATCTATATGTCTATCTATCTATCATCTAACTATCTTGCATTGTAGGTATATAATTTTTAAATTCGAAATAAAATTCAGATAACACAATATTCACCATTTTAATGTGGGCAATTCATTGTTTTTTGTATTCACGTGGTTGTACAACCCTCACCACTATTTAATTTCATAACATTTCCATCATCCCAGAAAGAAACTAGTAACTGTACACAATCATTCCCAATTTCTTCCTCCTCCCATCCCCTGACAACCATTAATATACTTTCTGTCCCTATAGCTTTGCTTATCTGGGGCATTTCATTTGAATAGAATCATATAGTATGTGGTCTTTTCTGTCTGACTCTTTCACTTAGCTTAAAGTTTTCAAGATTCATCCATGTTATAGTAAGTATCAGTACTTCATTTTTATGCACAAAAATATTCTATGGTATGGATATACTACATTTTATTTATCCATTCACCAGTTTTAGGACATTTGGGTTGTTTTCACTTTTGGATATTGTGAATAATTGTGCAATGAACATTTGTGTACAAGTTAGTGTGTGGATATATTTCCTACCAGGATGGCTAAGGTCCAAATACTGACAATACCAAATGTTGGCAAAGGTGTAGAGTAATAGGACCTCTCATTCATTGTTAGCAGAAATGAAAAATGGTGCAGCCACTTTGGAAGACAGATCATCAGTTTCTTAGAAAACTAAACCCACTTTTATCATGTGAACTAGAAATTGCACTCTTAGATATATACTCAACTGATTCAAAAACATGTTCACCCAAAACCCTGCATGTGAATATTTATAGCAGATTTATTTACAATCACCAAAAACTTGAAGCACCCAAGATGTCTTTTGATAGGTAAATGGATAAACTGTGGCAGTCCTATAATGGAACAGTTTACAATGATATAAAAATGCATGATCTTTCAATGATGAAAAGGTATTGAGGAACCTTAAGTGCATATTGCTAAATGAAAGAAAGCAGTCTGAAAGGCTTCACACTGTATAGCTCACTTATATAATATTCTGGAAAAGAAAAACTATAGAAATAGTAAAAGTATCAATGGTTGCTAGGGTTTGGTGGAAGGAGGGAAAAGTTAAATAGGAGAAAGAAAAAGATACATTTAGGGTGGTAAAATGATTCTGTATGATAGTGCAAGGGCCAATATAAGACATCATGCCCTTGTCAAAACCCACAGAACTTAACAGCACAAATAATGAACTTTAATGTACACAAATTTAAGAAAATA
Organism: Kogia breviceps; assembly: GCF_026419965.1. NCBI lineage: Eukaryota > Metazoa > Chordata > Mammalia > Artiodactyla > Physeteridae > Kogia > Kogia breviceps. Next base: position 17,967,883 of record NC_081326.1, on the reverse strand, counting down.
ATTTATGAGGTATTCAGAAAGTGGATCCCAGGAAAACATTCAGACTATGAACCTAACCATATTATATATATATATATATATATATATATATATATATATATATATATATATATATATGAAACAAGCTTACTGGAATGATGAGGGGAAAATTGATAACCTAAGTAACTTTGGAAATGAGTGGATTCTGTAAGACCAAAGGCAAAAAGAGCTGTACATAAGCACTCAGAGAACATAAGTACTTTAGTTTATGAAGTTGTTTCCCATGGGGAAACAACTTGTATAGGTTAACGATTCTGATACTGTTGTACATGCATAACAGAATTTAAAAATCAACTAGTTGGCAGATTGTTGGAGCCAGATTTCTCACTGTTGGAGAATGACATTACAGATAAGCAAGGAGAGAAGGCTAGGATGAACCATGTGGTAATGGATTAGAATTACAGACATAAGTGTAAACTCATGTTTACTTTAATACAGATATAGATACATATATGAGTATTTATGCATGTGTGTATGTAAACAAGTTAGCATATAAACATATTTATTTTCTTTCTGTGTTAGCTGCAAGAGCCTAAAATCAACAACTCCCCAGTAGCAATGATCATACCTAGTACCCAGCTCTTAGTTTCTATTACTATTCCCAAAATGAGAAGAATCAGGCCACCTAGGAGAAGTGGGTGATTCTACAACTAAACAGGAAATATACAAGCTGAGCTGGAGCATCCCATAATGCCACAAAGTAAAAATGTGCTCAAAAAAATATGGATTATACCCATATGGATTATATGATTTATAACCCAAAACATAAAATGAATATCCATGAATACATACTTATATGAATAAATGATTTAATAAATTAATAAGCAGAGGAAAAGTGACAAATCTCCCATGCAGAATTCCAAGTAGTTTATGTAGATATTCACCACTTTTATTCAGTATGGTCATAGTCCATATGTCTATGGACACATATGGACTTAGAGTGATCATGGCAATAAAAATAAAATAAAAGATGATAAATTAGATTTTATCAAAATTAAAAAATTTCTGCTCATCAGAAACATTGTTGAGAAAATAAATAGATAATTTGGGGGAGAAAATATGTACCAGACAAAAAACTGTATCAAATATATATATATATAAGTATTTTAAACATTTAGCACTTAATAATAGACAAATATCTCAACTGAAAATGGTTAAAGGATTAGACCACACTTCACAAAAGAAGATATGTGAATAACCAACAAACATATAAGTGCTTAATATAATTAGTTATTAAGTAAACTACAGCTAAAACCACAAGATACCATTGTACATCAACCAGAATGGCTAAAATTTAAAAGACTGACAATACGAACTGTTGACAATGTTTTAGAGCAACTGAAACTCTCATACATTGTTGATAGGAATATAGGATGACACAACCACTTTGGGGAAACCTGGCAGTTTCTCATAAAACTAACATCACTTCTCCCTAAAACCCAGCAATTTTATCCCTAGATATTTACTCAAGAAAAATGAAACCACATTTTTCAAAAAAGTTTTATAAAAGCATGCTCTTAGCAGCTCTAGTCAAAATAGCCTCCAACTGGAAACAACCAGTGTCCATAGTCATCCAATAGAATGGCACTCAGCAATAAAAAGGAAATGAAATACCAATACACAAAGCAAACATAAGTAAATCTCCAAACCACGCGGAGTGAACTAAGTAATACATAAAAGAGTACGTGTCATACGTCTCTGTATGAAATTCTAAAAATGCATAAACAATTTATATGGAAAAGTCAGAAGAGTAGTTTCCAAGGGAAAGATTGAGGAGTGACTGGGAAAGAGAGTGAGGAAATCTTCTGGCATTATCATAATGTTCTGCATCTTGATGGGGACAGGATTACCCAGATATATACATTTGTCAAAACTTAGCACATTTTCCCTTAATATTTGTGCATTTTGTAGGTAAAATTTACGTAATTTTGACTGATATTGAACTCTAACTGATAGGAATGCTAAAGTATTTAGGGGAATGTGTACTCATATCTGCATCAATAAAAGGAGAAAAATGAGATAGCTTAATGATAGGTAAAGAGATGAATATGTGATAAAGCAAGTATAATAAAATATTACTAATTAAATCTAGGTTATGAACAAATGTTCACACTAAAAAGTCTTTCAATTAATGTTCGAATTTTTTCATAAAATACTGGTGAAAGTTGCTCCTGAATACTAGCTACAATACATCTTCAATTAAGAATACATTCTCTATTCTCAGAATGTATCATACTTTGCAGAAATTGTACAGCAAGAAAATAAAAAAGAATTTGTTGTGGTTTGTCTTCTGACAGAGACCCCAGGTTGCCACTGCATGACACCCCTCAATTGTTTTAAGATGGTTGTTAAAATACACTAGTACATATGAAAAAAATGTATTTAATATTTAAAAAAAATGATTTCTCAAGATTTTGGTCCCCTCCAATGTTCATATTTCTTGACTCCTACTCACATCTTCCCCCCTAATAAAAATCTATACACCAATATTGGCAAATCTGTCAATTATTAATAACTTAAATATGAATACCTTATTAACACATTTCAGTTCAATCTTGAGCTAGAAGATCCTTGGCTGGTATATTTTTAATTTTCATAATACTATCATTTTGGTCTTAGTCCTTCATGGTGAATGAACTTATAACTATTATAGATAGTAAGAATGGAATTCCCTAGATATATTTCCTGAATAGATATTAAGTCATTCCAATAAGCTTTTTCTCAGATGATAATACAAGGATATCTCACTTTACTCAAAAGGGCACATATCTGCATCTCCAAAGTACACAGGACTGTTTAATGTGAATTAATCTGTATGTGAAAAGCCTAAAACATTTTGGATACAACTGAAATCCAAGAGATGGCAGTGAAATACAAAAAAATCACTGATTCTTAAATTCTTACTTGATTGCTTTCAGTGGTAGGCAGCTAGTCTAGTGCCAATTAAAAACTCTCATAAATTGTAGAATCTCTTTAGAATCATATTACGTTTTCAAAATACTGTGAGGTCTTGGATAAGAAATAGCTCCAAACTTACTGGGTCCATGAAGATGCTGTGGCTTTGTGGGATTAAAGGACTTGTTTGAGGTTACATAAGCAAGTCTGTGGTAAATTCAAGTGTAGAATCAACATGATTCAATGGTCCTTGTGTGAATTCTAAATCCATCTCACAGCTGGATGTTTCTTGAAAGATTGATGCTGTATTTGATTAATATTAATAATCCATGGATGGAAAAGAAGTACAGGATGAGTCTGGAGATGGGCAGGGGTTAAGCCATGAAGGCCCCAATTTTATTGTAAATGCAAAGCATAATGCAATGAAGTTTAACTCTAGCTTTTCATTTTTATAATCATTTACAGAGTTAAAAACAACAACAACAACAACCTATTTCTCCATAGACCCCCCCCCCCAGAGATACTGATTTAATTTTTCTTGGTAGGGGTCTGGGAATTGGCATTTAGAAAAGCTTCCCCAGATGATTCCAATACGCAGCCAGGGTTGAGAACCTCTGGCATAGTAGTAAAGATCATGGACTTTGGAATCAAAAGAGCTGGGATTTACTCTGTGCTTGACCCACTTCTAAGCTCAGTTAATTTTTATACTGATACATAATTTAATCCCTTTAATCCTCGGTTGACTCATGTAAAAATGGGTGATGATAGTTTTACCTACTCCATAGGATTACTTTTGGAATTACATATATATCACTGCATTTCTAATCTTTTACTTCAAATAGTTTTATAAATTCAACGTGACTTCTCTTGAATGTGTTCTTTGATTCTTCAATTGTGGAACTCCATTTTACTTTTATTGTTACTGTGGTATTTTATTTTGACATCAATTCATGAATTTCATAGTTGACAATCACATCATTCATTCAAAGACTTTCATGATGACACAAATACAGATTATCATCAAATTTGAAAGGTAATGCTATTGAATTGAATGGTATTTTTCTGAATCAAGTCACCATAGAATTATTTTTTACAGCACAGGCGTAAGGATTGCTATATAGAAAGGAAATTTTTCTTCATATCAGTTAGCTATAGCTGCATAATAAGACACTTCAGAATGTAGTGGCTTAAAACAACAACAATTTATTTAGCTCTGTCAGTCAGTTTAGGCTGGTCTCACATGGGCGGTTCTCCTGGTTTCAGGCAATCCTCACTGCAGTTCGTGGTGTGTTGATAATCAGCTACTGGGTCTGCTGTGCGCTGGTGGTCTAGAATGAGCTCAGCTCAGGTGACTCGACTCAGCTTCAGGTGGCCTCTAATCTTCTAGCATGCTAGTTTGGGATTCTTCAAATGGTATTACAGGGGTCCCAAGAGAGCTGGCCCATACACGCAAAGCCTCCTGCTGTTAAGGCTCAGATTTGGTACACTATCTCTTCTGGAGCTTTCTGTTTGTCAAAGTAAGTCACAAGACCAGCCCAGATGTAAGGGATAGAAAAATAGTTCCTATCCCTTGATGGGAAGAGGTGCAAGGGTGTAGACATAGAAAAGCATGAAGGGTCAGCAGCATATATTGCAATCTATCTCTTTGAGGTGTCTCCAAAAATAAAATTTCTAGTCAATTGTTGGGAATTACAGAAAGATAGATATCAGGTAATCTTCAGGAAGAATCTTATCATAGTTGAAATAATGAGCTCTCTGTCACTGCCAGGGAGTTGCACACATAATGTAGAAATGACTGAAGCATTATTTAGAAGATTTGATAAGGAGCTATTGACTTTGCCTTTGAATTTGAAAGCTTCATCTCACTTTTATTCTACAAGGGATCGTTCTGAAAGGGCAGGCACAGCTGTAGTGTAACCAAGTACTTACACAAATTTCAAAGAAATCTTCAGAAGATTATACGTGCCAAGCCGATGTGTTTCACTTATGACCATCACTTAATTGTGCTACATGGGCAAAAATAAGTAAAAAGAAAGAGAAGGGAGAAGAGGAGAGAGAAAGAGAGAGAGAGAGAGAGGGGATGAGAACCACATCAAACTCACTGACCCACGTAGCTAGCATTTATGAGTAGGTGGATATGTTACAGGAGGTTGTAGAAAAGCGAACAAACTTCACAACGCTCTGAGAAGAGTGAGTTATTAGATTTGCTTCACCTTTGTGTCCATGTCAACAATAAATGTATTTCCTCAAGGATGAGGTCTTGACGAGTTCTGGTACAGTAGAAAGGACAAGAGACTTCGAGTTAAAAGATCCATTTCAAATTCTACCTTGGCCATTACCCCTTGTTTTCTCACCTGTAAAATGAAGATAGTAAAAGTGCATGGGATTACATCTTACTCATACACCTCATTTATCCTGTTCCACTGCAACCACACTGATGCCACTTCATCCCTTCTAGCCTGGTTCACATAACGGCCTCCTAACTGGACCTTCTGCATGTACTTTCAGAACATTTTTCCACTAACTTTCTAATGAGGAAATATGAGTATGAATCTCCTCTATTCTTCACTCACATCCAAAGTTAAAATATTGGGAATTTTCATCTAAAATACTAGTTACGTAGTGGTAGGGAGAAAACTTTAAAAGTTGGCAACCATATTAATTCTTATTATGGATGTAAGGATAAAACTTACCCATAATGCACAGAATTTTCTTGTTGTGGAAAAATGCCTTGTTGCACTAAGATAGTGCCTGTCATACTACCTCATCTCTTGACCCTTCACACACTTAGTAAGTAGTGAAGATCCCGATGGGCAATTGTTTCTGTGTGTCGTTTCTATTCATCTTACCATATTCAAAATTAAACCAGAACAAATTTTGAAACTGAGACTAGACAAGCAAACATTCTATTAGCCTTTGGAAGGATGCTGTCATCCCATGTCATATAGCACCTGGAAAAATCAACTGTTATCCTCACGAGACAATGAGAAATAAAAGGCACATAATTTCTTAGTAATTGCCATGAAAATAGTTTTGACCTCGCTGAACGCTGAATGACCTCATTTGCGAATCACTGCTCTCAGAGGAACAGAATCTCAGGAATTTGCAGGAATCCTGGAGGGTTTAAGTCTTCCACAGGCCACGGATTAGCAGTCATCTGAGTACACTTACCGAGATCTTAAAAGGCAGGGAAGCCCTGACGTGACGTATGGGTCGTATTTATGTGTGATGATGACATATTGGAAACAACACAACCCACAATAATTGGATAATGAAATAATTTTATAGTGAAGCCAAATCAAAACGCTAAAAGTTAAAGTTTCAACAAATATTTACTGGAGTGAAAAATACTAACACATAAGAGAATAAAGCAAGTCAAAATGATTGGAGTCATGATAAGTGTAATATATACCATATACAATACAAACAAAAAGTATACTAGGAGGAAATAGATTTAAAATTTAATTTTCTCTGGATGCAGAATAATGAGCAATTTTCTCTCTTTACAATTTTCTATATTTTCCAACATTTCTACAGTAAATAGTTTATAAATGTGAACATTTATAAAATCAGAAGATAACGTTTACAAATCTTGGATCGTTTCCCTTTGCTTTCAGGATATAATCCAAGCAGCTTAGCATTGCTAAAGCAGGCTATCGTGACGGTTGCCAACCTCTGCAGACCAAACTTCTACTAATCCATGCTGCAGTCATCTTTAGCAATACCTACCTGCTCAAAAGGCACACCATACTTCACGCACCTACGCCTTTGCTCATCTTTACGTGGAAGACCCTTCATTGGTTTCATATGTGGTTAAACCCTACTGTTCAGCACTTAGTTTATCGCTTTTTTTTTTTTTTTTCTTTAAGAGTTTCCTTCTCCTTGCTGCTGTGCATTCGTGTGTGCTTTTGTAGTGGAATTGTGCATCAAGCTTTCTGTCTCTCTTTCTTCATGGAGAAAGAATTCCTTGTAGTCAGGGACTTTAAATTGTTGTTTTGTAGTCTGTTTGTTTGCTTGGGTTTGGTTTTTCGACTGTTTGTTTTGCTTTACCCAGACACTGAGAAGTAGATACTGAGAGAGAGAGAGAGAGAGAGAGAGAGAGAGAGAGAGAGAGAGAGAGAGAGAGAGAGAGAGAGAACATGGGGGAAGCTAAAGGGAACATATTTCTCTGGAATACATTTCTTCCAAGTACTGCCTTTTCAACAACATTTGAGGTAATATGTTGACATGACTTGTTCAAAGTGATTCAAAAAGAGATGAAGCAGTGTGAAATCCAGAAGTTGACGTATGTAGAGGAGTGAGGCATTGAGACTGTTTATGTGTTTCCCGTTAGACAACCTAATGGTCTTCTCCCCTCACCCCAACCATGGCTCACTTCCACTGATGTTTAAACCCGGTTGTTCTTTGATCAAGAATGTGTAGGTCCTTATTAACATTTCTTTTTTTTTTAAATGGCTGGATGATGAATGAATGAATGATGAGGGAAATTTAAACTGGGAAACATTGTTGAAGCAAGCCCACTGCAATCATATTCTGTCGACATAGCCATTTATGAATAGTGGAAGACAGGAGCATTCAGGTGGCTACTATGTTGTGAAAATAACGTGGGTCATCAAACGGAAGGAAGGTGGGATGTCAGAGAGAAGAAACACAGTTTAAAGAAACACTGAAGCACAACTTTACATTCGGTGCCACAGGTGAAGTCGGCCAGGAAACCGCAGCTGGAGACCAAATAACCCAGCACACACAGGCCAAGTTTGGATAGTCCAGGAGATAAAAAGTCAGACTAGGAAATAATGCCAGGTTATTAAATCAGTTACTACTACCAGAAACCAGAGGACTTTCTTAACCATCTTACCATAACGAAGAGCACACTTCTGAACAGTAGAGGGATCGTCAAAGCAAGGGCACCAATCTCAGCTCAAAGAGCAACATAAAATAAATACATGTATTTGTCTATAAGCAATACAAACTTGCAGCACCATGCCTAGTTTTCGCAATAATGTTAACTTACTTCTTCAGTAAAATTTTAGATAACACGAGGTTAAAAACCAACCATCAACTTACGTTCATTGCTGGAAAGAAATTTCCAACCTATTGATTTCAAAGTCCGTGATGAAAAATTTTAATATATACGTAGATCGTTTATTGTGCATAATAGTACAATTGTGCTTCTTTACTTCAACTTGTATCTGGGCCACTTAGCCATGTTGGATCTCAATTTTCTCATCTGTAAGTTGAGGTGCTTGAGATGAGCTCTAAGGTAACTCTCAAATCTAAGCTTACTCTATTATTCAATGATGGGTTTAATTATTCTGAATTCTATTTTTCTCTGACATGTTAAAAACTTGACCTTTTAGGGAGAAAAAAAAGATAGTTTTCAACTAACATTAAATCTGACCTAAAGCCATGGACTCCAGAGAATTTATAATATATAGAAAAAATCACACCTCTATCTTTATTCAATTGTCCTTTTATACTGATTGGGTAGTTGTTTCAATCTGTAATCCTGATGGAGTTAATTAAGGACCTCAAATATAATTTGAAAATGTTTACAGACAGCACATTTTAGGTTGCCAATCCCATCTGTGGACACTGCTATATTAATGACACAATATTTGTTTTAGAGGTCATAGCGCTATTTGCCAGGTTAAACATTTGTAATCTGGATCCAGCTTTAATATACCCTTTCAAAGAAAGCCACAGACTGCTATACACTCCATCAGCAGCACTCTTCAATCGAATGCTCTGTGAGGATTACAGAGGCAGCTAAGCCAACAATAACAGGCACCTTCCATGTGGATGCTAACTAGAACGTTGACATAATAAACTCCTTACTCGGGACAAGTTGGTGTTCAGAATTTGCCACCCCACATCATGTGAAGGCAAAGCTGTTAATAGAATTTGTCCCTAGAGTGACCAAAGGCAGAGCACAAAGAGCTTCTGCCCCGTTTGTACCCTGTGGTGGTGGTGAGAGTGTGGGTGTCAACTCCCGGTTGCACACTGTCTTCTTATGACCACACAATGGTTAATTTGTATTTCTCCTCTCAAATATCACTTTTAAAGGTCACTCTTCTGTTTGCTAAACTATACATAGGTAAGCAACATCAGAATAGAGCCCTCAGTGTGCATTTGAGGTTTACTATCCATACACTCTTTTCCTTTTTTGTTAAACTGAAGTATAGTTGATTTACAATATTGAATTAGTTTCAGGTATACAACATAATGTTCCAGTACTTTACAGATTTTACTCCATTAAAAGTTATTACAGATAATGGCTATGAGTCCCTGTGCTGTACAATATATCCCTGTTACTTATCTATTTTTTACATAGTGGTTTGTATCTCTTAATCCCATACCCTAGCATCATACTTTTTAAATGATTTCAAGTATATATTACTTTTTTTGTACTTTTAATGATATTCTAGGACATCTTTGAGTTTATATAGTGTCTCAGTGTTTTTTAGTTTAGTGTAATTTCACATATATTATCTCACCCTTTTTTTAAAATATTCACATGGGATAAGAAATGTATTTAAAAAAATAAATTAACAATTATATAGACTAAGAAAATAAGACACAAAAAGATAATTCATCAAAGTTGCAAGGTGAGTTTTAGCAGGATACAGTAGCAATAGCAACAACAAAAACAAAAAGACATTGAAACAGAATATCAAAGGAGGTAAAAGGCTTTTATCAGGCCCACCAATAACCTCTAAAATCTCAGAATTATAACATATAAAGACAACCAACTAAGCAATCAACAATTATTGGGCACTTATGATATGTCCAATTCTATTTTCTAATTTTACAGTACATTATTATTTTACTTATGTTGAGAAATAAACCTTCATTAGTTATTGCCAAAGAGTAGGAAGAGTGTAAAATGCCTTTCCTCTTATAATTGTATGGAAGCAAGTTCTATCTTTCATTGTACCTACATGGTGACCAGATGCCAAGATGATCCCAAATGATCCCAGCATGGAATCTCCTCCTCCTGAGTGTGCACTGGCCCAGGGACTTGCTGCTAACAAATAGACTATAGCAAAAGTGGCAGAAAGTCACTTCGGTGATTAGATGACATAAGATGGTAACTTCCATCTTGCTAGCAGACCCTCTCCCTTGCTGGCTTTGATGAAGGAAGCTGCTATACGGAGAAGCCATATGAAACCCAAGATGGCTGACAGCCAACATCTAGCAAGGAACTGAGGCCCTCAGGTCAACAACTTTCAAGGAACTGAATCCTGCCAATAAACACATGAGCTTGGAAGCAGATCTTTCCCTAGTAAAGCATTCATATGAGACCACAGCCTAACTGATAACTTGCTTGCAGCCTGTGAGAAACCCTGAAGCAGAGAATGCAGATAAACTATGCCTGGATTCCTGACCCACAGAAACTGTAAGATAACAACTGTCTGCTGCGTTAAGTTACTGAGTTTGTAATGATTTGTTATGCATTAGGAGATACCCAATACTGTCTCTGACTTAAAGAAAATGCATTTCAGGTTTGAGATTTATCAGTTACTTCAAAGGATGCCTTGGTTTAATTGTTGGCACGGGGTAACCCATGACAACTTCATACCCTAAAGATATTCTAGTAAATAACAAGATACTAGAAATCACTTCTCATTTTCATGTCTGAATTAACTTCAGAATAATTACCTATTGTCAACACTACCAGTTGTTATATAAAATGCATTAAAAACTTCTTCATTTGTTAGCTATTCACAGAAGCTTTTTTTCTATATTGAAATATCTATTAAAGTAGAATACTTAACTTGCAAAAATGGTATTTCTCATCTGAATGTAACATATAAAAGTATATGAAATTACAAATCAGATCATTAAATTCATTCTGGATATGTGTTTTGGAAGAGTCGAGTTGCATGTCATGATGTTAAATCTTACTCAGAACTACTTCAGAGATTTAAAAGCTTCAGTGAAATCTCATGGCACTGTCTGGGATAATGAGGCTATCAATGTCATTCATTGCCATATAACATGGTATTCCTTAAACTTGGATATAAATAGAACTTCTCACGCTTTATCTAAACTCCCATATACTAACTTTAGTAAACAGTGGTCAAATCTGGGCAAGTTAATGTTCACACTATTCACAGGATTTTGAATTTTACAGTCTTGGATTATATTACTGAACCTCTGTAACTTTTGTACTTTAATGACTCCTATTTTTAAAAACCTATAATCACATACATGAGGACCCTCCATCAACTTTATTATATTAACTACACTTCCTAAAGAGAGTCAAGATTTTTTTATGTTAGCCATGACCTGCTCAAAATATTCCAGATGCACAATAATAAGATGGCATATTCTCTTCCAGCGTCCTAAGGAGGCTGCCTATTTTACTTGGCCTTGCTATATGGTGCGATTGAATTCACACAGGGCATAAAGCTTGAAAACAAATACACCTAGAATGCACTGTGTGGCTTTGAACAAGATACTTATTTAAGCTTCAGACCTCTCCTCTGTAAAACAAAACAAATTTCCTGTTTTGAAGAGATATAGTAAGTGTACAGGGAGAAAAATGATTTATAAAATTCAAAACTAGGAGTGAAAATGGGAGTGTATAATTTCTTTCCAGATTATTTAATCTATACCTATAGATGCAAGAATATAAAATACTCAAGAGACAATTTTCAGAGAGGAAAACAAAAAGAAAGCTTAACTTCTCTGCACAAAGGAAATGAACGGAAATTTTGGAATGAAAGAGGGTACAGAAGAAAGGAGGTGGGTGTGGACCAAGAGGACAGAGAGCCAGAACAGTGTTTAGATTAAGAGGTAGGTGGCTATGGAGATCTGTGGGAAAACACCTGGAAGCAGCTATTCCAGTGATGAGTATTTCTAAGAATTTGCAAAGTGATGAAAGGTAATTGTATTGCCCCGAAACGTAATAGATTTTCTTGAGCAGGAAAATTCTTACTGTGAATGTTGTATGGGGAACTCAAATATCAGGAACACTTGGGAATCACATCTGGCCATCGGGGGTGGGGGAGGGGAAAGTACCGCTAATGGGATGAAATGAGACACAATTGATAATGGAACCTTGGGGGAGACAGGAAGCTGGAGAAAGAACTGACTTGGAGAAAGATTACAAGCTACTTAGAGTTGGGGGAGATCAAACACTCAAAGGAATATAGGGGAGAGAGTTTAAACTAATTGCTTGTCTCAAAGAACAGAGTGATCCCAGCTGACATCTGTATTACTTAAAGATTTAAATTAGCTAGAATAGAGCCTACTTCAGCACTCAATAAACACAATTTGAGATAGACTCAAGGAGTTTAAGGAATTACTTTGCCAGCTAGCTGAAAATAAATCAGACAGAAGTAAAGAATTTGACTTATTAAAGAAATTCACCTGTTTGGACTTGAATCATTTCTAATCATTCGATGGATGTGTTAATTCAATGGAAGCAATCTTTTCACAACATATACGTATCACATTTACACTTTAGCTTACAATTGAATTTTCAATTATACCTCAGGAAAATAACAATAAAATATATATAATCAAACAACTTATGCAGTTATATTCAGTATTGTAATATGCCTATATCTATACACACGTATAACTATTAAGCTACAAAGTAAATGCATTGGAATCCTGTTATTAGTATGTTCTTACCATGGAATTTATAACACTCTCCAGACTGTGGGCCCTAGCTGTTCCCTCTCCCAGAATGGCTCCTCTGCTCAAATCTTGTCCTGTGTGTGAGGGGTCCCCCAACTACACTCCTTAAAATAGCAGCATTTATTTCTCACGGTTTATTTCTCGAGATTAGAAAGTCCAAGATCAAGTGGCTGGCTGGTCCGGTTCCTGTCCAGGGTCCTCTTCCTGGCTATGTCCTTACAAGGTGGAAAGCGAGAGAGCTCTGTGGGGTCTCTTTTATAAGAGCACTAATCCCATTCATGAGGGCTCCACCCTAGGACCTAATCACAACCCAAAGACCTACCTCCTAATACCATCATCTTGTGAATTAGAATTTCAGCATATGTATTTGGTGAGGGGGACACAAACATTCAGACCATAACACCTCATAAAACTAGATCTGTCCTGCTGTTGCTTTGTAAAGAACTTAGCACGTGCTATCACAGACACTTATCTACATGTGGATTGTGTTTAATTGTAGAGTATGATCTTCTCAAGTCCAGGTTCATATCATATTGTCTTTCTATCCTGACTGTGACACATAGCTGAGTGCACAGTGGTCACTCAGTAGATTCCTATGGAAGTGATTTGTTGAGAAAGAAATAGCACCAAAGTCCCTCGATTCCATCTCACTCCTTTCTCATCCTGTAATACAGGATGAGATACTCATTTTCTTTCTGCCATCCATTCAGAAGGTTTCTTTGGGTTAATAACCAGCGTAGGAAGGAGCAGTTACATTTTTCATTTCACTCTTTTCAAGTCTGAGTTAAACTGTTTATATACTGAGAGGGAGCCTTGTGTCATGGAAAGAGGAATGCATTTTTTACCTTTAGGTCTGGAGAAACCACCTAATATTTATATGACTCTGGAGAAATAATTTTCCATCTGTAAGGTTCATTTTCCTTATTTATAAAAGATAAACAAACAAGCAAACAAATAAACCAAAGGGGGTGAGAATCCTTTGGGGGCGGGGCAGTATTTGACCTGGTAGGATCGCAAGCTATTTGGTAATCAGATGAAATTATATATATGAAAGCCTTGACAGCATAAATGTAAACTGTTAATATTATTTTGAAAAGTTGGGGGATAACTTTATTTATATAACTTTATATATAAACATGGGTTAGCATTACTCTTTAGTTAAATGATTATTATCCCCCAAGTTCACAAATTTAAACTCCAGAATCATAAAGTGATTCAAGGATCAAAAGAAAAATACACAAATGCACTCATAATTAGAATGTCATAATAATAAATTTTACTTGCTACTTTTGATTTCTTGGGGTTTAGAAACAAACAACTTGCTCGGCATATTTTGGCAGGACTTCTTTTTAAAAAACAAGAAAGTTAACTACCAAATTATGAGGACAGCAAATGGAAAAAAACAACAGTAATGCTCCTAAATAAAGATATGAACACTAATTCTATATTGGAAATCAAACTAGTTTGTTTTAAATTGGAGGTTGTGTGGGTTACTTTTTTAATTTACTTCTTATATTGGATAAGTTTTCCAAGAGTCTTATTATACTTAAAAAGGAGTTCCATTTTTTTAGTTCTTTCCTCCAAATGTATGAGCATTTTTTAAAAGAAACTCTGTGACGCAGATGGACAGAGAAATAAACATGTTCCTCTATTTTAGTCTTATTTAAATACATGTGGTGCATTAAGGTGTGATTAGCACTAAAAATACACACTCCATGTTAAGAAATTGTATCATTAGGATACAACATGTAGGAATGTAGTAAGAAACTTTCAGTCACTCAGTGTGTGTGAAATAATATTCTATGGCTATACACTTTTTAACTGAGGACATCAGTGTGTACTTTGTCCACCAACTAGGGAGAAAATAAAGGGAACCAATCTCTGTGGGAAGAAGACTTTTCCAAATAATTCAGACCTAAAGGATTTACCACAAGAATATCCCGGGGCTCTACTAGCTTTGGGGGAAATCAAAGTGGTAAGTCCATGTCCAACACCCACGTCAGTATTTCTAGGGTCAGTTTATTTTTTAAAAATCCTTTTCATTATCAGGTAAACTGGCAGTTTTCATAGGATTTTACTAGTAAAATCAGAAAAGGCAAAAAAATTGAAATACAGGAAATATATATAAAAAAATCCGCTGGCTTACAGGGCACAGAATTGCTGTGCTAAAATAATTTAAGTTGCATCAGGCTTCCTGAGTGACACTAGACAAGCACTCTAGTTCCAGTTCTTTCACTGACTGACTTGACTTGGTTGACACTCAAAGATGATGAGACTACAAACTGAAATAGCTTCAGGAGCTGGTATGAATCACAGGCCCTCTCAGAAGCTACCTCTAGAATTACGTTATGGGTATAAACACATCACTTTGACACTCTGGTTTCAGGGTTGCGTGTATTTCTCCATTCAGTGTCCTCAGCAACCTTGGAGGTGAAAGATATTTCCATTCCTGGACCCTGGTTTCCTCCAACGAGTTTCAAATCATTCTTTACTGAACTTGTAGGCAACTTTGCTTTCACCAAGTCTCTCTTATTCCTTAGGCCGTCACTTCTGCTATAAGCCCTGATGTGTTGTTTGGCTTGTTTAAAACATCTTTAGCCACTGTTTACAAGTAAATGTTAGCAAGGATGTTGAGAAGAGGGAAGTCTTGTGCACTGTTGGTGGGAATGTAAATTGGTACAGCCACTATGGAGAACAGTATGGAGGTTCCTTAAAAAACTAAAAATAGAACCATCATAGGACCCAGCAATTCCATTCCTAGGGATATATGTGAAAAAAACCAAAAATGCTAATCTGAAAAGATACATGCACCCCAGTGTTCATAGCAACATTATTTACAATAGCCAAGACACGGAAACAACCTAATTGTCCATCAACAGGTGAATGGATTAAGAGGATGTGGTATATATATGCAATAGAATATTACTCAGTCTCAAAAAGAATGAGATCCTGCATTTGCACGAACGCGGGTAGCCCTAGAGAGTATTATGCTTAGTGAAGTAAGCCACACAAAGACAAATGTTTCATGTTATGATTTATATGTGGAATCTAAAAAAATAAAACAAACAAATAAATGTAACAAAACAGAAACAGACACAGAGATAAAGAGAACAAACTAGTGGTTACCAGTGGGGAGAGGGGAGAGGGGAGAGGGGAGAGAGGAGGGGGAAGGGCCAAGATAAAGATAGGGGATTAAGGGCATTTGACAGCCTCTTATAATATTTCAAAACATTAATTTTAGGTACATCAAAAATTAAAACAATAAAATAGAGTAATTTTACAAGAAATAAAATATAATAACATATTTTCTGTTTACTTTTAATAGACACATTATAATAATGATGTATTGGAATTTTATTTAACAAAAAAAATGTGATATAATTATTTTGTAATGGTGCAGTAAAGGGTAGTGGCTCCATAAAAGAAAGTCACTATTTAGTGTTATATAAAAATGGAAGTAAATAGCACTAATAAAAGAAAAGAAAGTTAAAAGTGGGTCCCTCTGGGGAGCAGGATTGTGGGGATGCTATTTGGGGTTTTTTCTTTTGTTTTAATATAAGCCTTTTAGTAATGATTGACTTTTTAATCAAATGCCTACATATAAAATGATTTTAATAAAAATAAATTTGACAAAAATTAAAATTCACTTTAAAAAGTCTATAAAACGTCCACATACAGTTATTATAGCTAAATAACTATAACTAATAGGTAAATTGAATGGACAGTGCAGACAATTAGCCTTGTAGAAGTCAGAGGATAATCAGCCCTGGTGTCATGAAAGTAGATTTTGTAGACAGTGAACAATGAGAAGTTCCTTGTGGCTGGATCACACAAAGAGTGTTGAAGGGGGATACCAGCAATAGGGCAGGTGGTGATGGGCTTTGAGTATCATGGTAAGTCGTTGGAACTTTATACTGTGGTCAGTAAGAAGCTAGCTTGAGTTGTAAACAGACGAGAAAGAAAATTAAATTCATTTTTTGGAAAGATACCTGGCACCAAACTGGAAAAGAGAAGGAATTTTGGAACGTAAAGTAATAAATAGCTGTTGCAGTAGTTTTGAGACATGATGAGGGTCACAGAAGCAGTGGAAATAGAAAAAGATCCAATTCAGGAAATATTTCTGAGATAAAATCAGTAACACTTCATGAAAAATTGGATGTGGGGAATGAGGCACATATTCTAGGATAAATCTAAGCTTTCTAGCAAGGGAAACAGAGAGACTGGTGACCCATATAATTGACCCTAGGAAAAGTGGAAGAGACAATTCTACTGCTGCAGATACCTGAGAAAATCAATAGAACATGTGTTTCTCCAAAGTAGGTGGCACACCTGGAGAGTTGGTGTGGGCATATACTTTGCACAATCAGAAAGTCAGATGAGCTAAAATTAATTTTCTTTATTTCTCCTTAAATGAAGTTACTTTTGTTCATAAAACATCAATTTCAGTTGTAATGAAAATGTAACCTTGCTATTTTAATGTAACTCAATCAGATCCTGTTAGATCTCAGTCACCTTTGGGTAACTACTTACACTCTACAAGGATGTCTCCAGCTTCCTTTTCTCCTTCCCTGAAGACCAGAAGGGAGTGATCTAGGTTCAGGATACCTAGGAAGGAAGCAGAGAGTTAGGTGGGGTGGCTTGTGAATTGTCCTGGCACCAGAGGAAGCATGTCCATTCTATGGTCCTCGCATATCCTTCCTGGCCTCAGCCGGCACCCCTCTTTCTTGCACAGTTGCCTCCATCCCTAGTACATCTGCTGTGAATGTTCATAATCTTGCCACAACTCCTACTTCTCGGGGCCATATGTTATGCATTCTAATCTCCCCAATAAAAGTTTAGTTTTTCTCAGCTGGACCTCAAAATTACTTCCACCTCTTGTTCAAAGGGTGTTACAATTCCCCAGAATTTTCCCTGCAACTTGCTCACATAGGCTGTAACTTTTAAGCCCACACTCTGGACACCTCCCACAGACAGCAGCTCTGGCACTCAGAAGGCATGTTGAACTCTAGGTTTCTCCTTAAAAATCAACATACACATGGAAAAAAACCACTTTTCTCTTGTAAATTTTTGGAAGTTTTCTTTATTTTTCTCTGATTGAACAAAATTTATTTCTTAAAGATTTAAGAGCTCACATTTATTCTCAGTACGGAGTTGTCTGTGAATATCGTACATGGTTACTAGTAATAGGGTTTTTTTAGGGCAAAGATATCAACAGTTAATTATTCTATTTAGGTCTAATGGATCCTTATTTTTCTTTACTAAACCACTGAACCCATGCATTTATATATATATACATCTCTCTATATATACAGATATATATGTATACACGATATATGTATATATGTGAGTATATGTGTATACGGTTATATATGTGTACATAGATATATATGTATGCGTGTGTGTGTGTGTGTGTGTGTGTGTGTGTGTGTGTGTATAGCTATTTCAAGTAAAACAATCACTTTCAGTTACACCCTTTCGTGGGGATGAGGAAGGTCATGATATATGTGAATCTGACAAGTGGATGCCATGGCAAGAATACGGTTATATCAATAAAAATGCCCTAAAGACACTAAAGTCTAAGGCAAATCGTTCCGGTTTAGATGGCAGATCTTCACTGTATTGAAGGTCAGCAAGAACGAATGAAGGCACACACATCAGATACTCCACCTATGATATTTCAGGACACATTTTAATTCCCCTGTGTAATCCATGGTTAAAGGAAAGAGAAGGGGATATGGGGGAGAATTCAAAGTTGACTCAGCAGTTACATGAAACAGACTGTTAAAAACTGGTCGTAGGGCTTCCCTGGTGGCGCAATGGTTGAGAATACGCCTGCCAATGCGGGGGACGCGGGTTCGAGCCCTGGTCCAGGAGGATCCCACATGCCGTGGGGCAACTGGGCCCTTGAGCCACAACTACTGAGCCTGTGCGTCTGGAGCCTGTGCTCCGCAACAAGAGAGGCCGCGACAGTGAGAGGCCCACGCACCGCGAAGAAGAGTGGCCCCCGCTCACCACAACTAGAGAAAGCCCTCGCGCAGAAACGAAGACCCAACACAGCCTAAAATAAAAATAAATAATTTTTTAATTATAAAAAAAAAAACTGGTCATAAAGAAAATATTTTTTCAAAACGTAGAAATAGTATGCATATTCTTCTAACCATAAGAAAACATAAATAGACTTTAATAGCAAAATGAAATAAAATAGGCAATGCATAGCCTTCCACCTGGAAATCTAAAATAAAATGTTCTCTTAAATAATATGTCAAAGTGGAAATAAACTATGTAAAAAAATGTATAAAATTTGACAATAATGAAAACTCTAGATATCAACACCTAACATATATAGCAAAATCAAAGAAAATTAATAGCTTTAATCATTCACATTAATAAAAGAATCATAAACATAAATAAAAATTCAGCTAAAGGATTGAGAAAATAACAAAATCAACCGAAAGCACAGAAGAAAAAGGTGAAGATAAAACTAGAATTAATGCATTTAAAATGCAATAAAAATGATACCAAGAGCAGTTTTTGAAAATGCCAAAGAATGTTAAAAATATAGATCATCTAAATAAATAGAGATATCACAAATACACAAAATACAAATGCTGAGTGAGTAATCACAGACACTTGGGAATTAAAAGATGTATAAGATATCATCTTGCTCATAGTGAAGCAATTATATTTGAAAGTCTAATTAACCTGAAAATTTGTTTTTACCAAACTACCCAAGAAGAACTAGAGAATTGAAAGGTACCAACAATTACAGAAAAGTATTTAAAGACCCACTCCCCCTACAAAGTAACAAGTCCAACTAGAAAAGCAGAAAACTCCCACCAAAGTTTTAAAAATATGTAACTTTAGTATTATTTACACCATATCAGAGTATTGCAAAAAAGGGAAAACTTTCATTTTTTTCATAAATCCAGTATAACATTAGCACTAAAGCTGTTAAAGTATAGAAAAATTAATTTTATTTCATAAAAATTTAGCTAATCCTGCAAGAAAAAAGAAAAAGCCAAATCAATTGGAAAAGATAAATGAAAAACTGTGAAAAAGATGTTTTTAACAGATATTCCAGGCAAGAAGCTAATACATTTAATAAACAAAGAGGTTATTCAAATGTAGAAGAAAAAAATAATAACCAAATAGGAAAACAAGTAGACATTTGAAACCATTTAAAATTAATGTTAAGGGTTTACCTGGTGGCGCAGTTGTTGAGAGCCCACCTGCCGATGCAGGGGACACAGGTTCGTGCCCCGGTTCGGGAAGATCCCACATGCCGTGGAGCGGCTGTGCCCCTGAGCCATGGCCCCTGAGCCTGTGCGTCCGGAGCCTGTGCTCCGCAATGGGAGAGGCCACAACAGTAAGAGGCCCGCGTACCGCAAAAAAAAAAAAAAAAAAAAAAAAAGTTATAAACCACCCACAAGATGAGAAATAAACATTAATCTATGCTGGGATATCATTTTTCTCTAATCAAATATGCAAAAGCTGAAAAATATTGGTAAAAATATTTTGACCAGGGTATGGATGTGGATGTGGACTAGGGATAAATTAATCCGTATCTATTAAAATTTTAATGCACTTCCCCTTTGACTAATAATTTTACTTTCCATGATTTCAACCTATAGATACATGCACAGCATGGATTTCATCATTAATTTTAGCATTTTTACAGTAACAAAAATCAAAAACAAATGAAATTGTCCATCAATAGGTTATGCTATGTTTACCCACATAAATGTGTACATGCTGGATTCATTCAAAGCAATGAGTCAGGTCTGTGTTTATTGACATGGACTGATTTCCAAAACATGTTAAATGAGAAAAGCAAGATGCAGAACATTGTGCATATGCTATCAATTGTGCTAAAAATTGACAACAGACATATATATATATATATATATATATATATATATATATATATATAATTTGCTTGAGAACAGTTGCCTCTGAGGAATTACTTTGTATTGATTGTACTTTGTTTTTAACTTGTTGCATGAAGTATCTATTTCAACAAAGAAAGAAGGAAAGAAAGGGAAGAAAGGGAGGGAGGGAAAATGTAGCTATTGGTGGAAGATAATGGAGTGGAGTTCAGTTTTTGACCAGTTAAATATGTGCTGTTTTCAGGACCTCTGGGGACAAATTTTCAGTAAGCAGATGGAATTCCAGTCTAGAGGATGACAAAGAAGGAGAAGCTAGAGTTTATAAATTTGTGATTCTTCAATGTGTAATAGACTTTGGAGGCGTGGATAAGATCATCTTGGGAGATATATGAGAATTACTAAGACAGGAAATATGGGAAACACAATATTTAAAAAGCAGGCAGAGGAAGAGGGGCCAACAAATGTCACAGATGAGTGGCCAGAGGAAGAGAAACAACAGAGCAAGAGGGGAGAAAGTTTCAAGAAAAAAAACACATACCCTCCCATGTGTTTAACACCACTGAAAAAGCCCATGGTAAATTGTATGAACAGTGAGTGAAGCCCAGAACAGAAATTCTTTTGTTCTTATGTTAAATAAGACTACACTATACCTATGCTTATACTCTGCAGATATAAAATACTACACTTTGAGTTGGTAAAGTAGACTGTATCCCTACTTATGATAATTATTATTTTTGCTCTGTAGGTGACTAACATGGTCCTACAAAAACCTAGCATTTAATCTCATGAATCAAAGGGTGAATAAATATACAATGTTTTACATATTGTACAAAACGAATAAGCAGCTGTTGAATAAATGTTGAATAAGCACAACATACAAAATATTAATAGTTTAAGAATTATAATATATTCTGTAACCATAAATTAAATCAAGCAGCTATGAAATTGAGAATTAATCAGCTATGAGTGAGAGCACGTATCCTTTCTCATCCCTAATTATAAGCAATGAATTTAAGACTCATGTTAATTTCCCAGCTGTGGTGCAGGGAAGGAGAAAAGGTGGATGGGAGGGAGAGAGGAACTGTTCTTGCATCATTACCATTGTGACACACACTATCACACACACAGACATACACACGCAAACATAATTGTACAATTCACAAAGAACGAATAAGACAAAAACGAGCATTTTCTAATTGCTATACCACAGGTGACTTAAGATGGCATTTATATGGTAAATAACTATTAACAAAGTAAAGGAGGCACTTTGGAAGACATTTTGGCAGTTTCTTACAAAAGTAAACATATACTTAGCATAAAACCTACTAATCACACTCCTAGGTATTTGAAAACGTATCCTCACAAGAAGCTCCACACGAATGTTTACAGCAGCTTTGTTCAAAGTTGCCAAAAGTTGGAAGGAACCAAGTGACCTTTCACTAGGTGACTAAGACAACCTTAACAAGGACCTGAGAGGTATCTCTTTGATTATTAAGAAAGATAGCAATCATATCAAAATACTTTGAATACTTAGAACCTGATATTATTGTTGAGCCTGTAAGTGCGAAAAAAACTGCATCTCTTTTCTACATATTTTTAGGCAATTTAAAGATTTATTTACTTATTTATCAGTTTAGTTAGTTTTTTAAAGAGTTTCATTTTGGATAGTTAAGATACCTTACAACTGACTGCAATTCAGGTAGATGTGTACACAAATGTTTTGTATGAAAATGCTGCTTTTATGTACTTCTTTTTCATCACTGTTTTCATTATTACATAACCAAAATACACCATAGGTCACAGGTTCAAACAAGGCCATCGTCCATTGATAGATTCTCCTATCAATGCCACTGTAAATTAACCTAGTAGTTGATTGGTTTTCCAGTTTTAGAAGCCACTTTAGCTTTGTTGAATGTTAGAAGACATCTTGAACTTTGTGTATTGGATGCAGTTAGATATCAGTAAAACATGATTTCCTCAAAGGGGAAAAGGGCTTTGGCCATAAGATAACTCTTACCAAAGTTTTGATTAGTTAAATGTAAATGAATCAGAAACGTATTATATTTCACTTGAAATATACAGGGATTTAAAAATTAAGGAGAAAAAGACTTGGCAAAATGTGTTAGGAGGCTTTGCCAAACCCAAAACATTTGAAAAAAATTGTCTGGATATTCTCAGAATTCTAACTGCCACAAGTTTTGCCTATCTTTATTTTTATAGTTTGACATTTAATCGTGGAATCTGGTGGAACAGTATTGAAGATTTGGGGGGAAAGTGGGCTACAAACTAATTGCCATTTAGTCAGCAAAACTGTGTTTTTTGTAATTAGCTGTCTAACAAAACTTAAATCTACATTCGCAGCAACAGATTTTCTATTTTGACCTGGGTTCTCATGCTGCTTCTTCCAGTTACCAGCTGTTTGACCTTGAGCAAGTGACTTAATATCTCTGTGCCTCAGATTTCTTATCTCTAAAATGAATGTACTTATATAATATTACCTACATATACAATATACTTAAGAGCCTTGGGACATAGTAAGTATTCAATAAATATTAACAACTATTGGATAGCACAACTGCTTTGGCTACCAAAGACAAGACACTTCGAAATAACTTTTCTTTCTTAATTCCTACTGAAATTGTAGGAGTTAACCATCCAGACTCTAGTTATGGTGTATGGCTTCAAGCCCCCACCCAGTTTCATTTCTGAGTTCTCCTGTTCTTTATCTCCACTCTATATTTTTCCTGTGAGGCTGCTCTTACGTTCCATCTGCAGAGGAGGAGTTGTGGTCTACATCTGTCTGGGCATTTGGGATCAGGCACTATTCCTCTGCCCCTGCCATCCCATGGCTTACCACACTGCAGTAGCTCCATTCCTTGTTCCTTTAATGCTCTTTCTGGGGAAGAGGGGTCCCATCACAACACCTCCCCCACTCGAACCCTTGACATCACCAGTAGAAGTGTCAATACCAGAAAGAAAAGCAAAATCTCGTCTTGAGGTGGTAGCTTTCCCCTGAGATGGTGCTCAAAACTGATCTTTTATCATTCATGCATTTATTCATCAAATATGTATTGAGGATATAACAAATGATTTGATCTATTATAGAAGCCACATTTTATGAAAGACAGGTAAGTTAATTTATCATTGCCATTCAGAAATGTGCAATCTAGCTGAGGAGATGATGGATCCATAAATCATGGTGTTATAATGCAATCTACCTTTAAAGGATGAACTGAGGGGAACAGACTGTGGTGCTGGGGAAGAGGATAGTGAAGGCTGAGAGCTCTCTGCAAGCTGCAGGGGTCCAGAAAGGCCCTGGAAGACGTGGGACTTGAAAACTAGATCTCGTGAAGTCAGACAGTTATTAAATAGATTAAGGAAGGAGGTAAGGACATTCTGAAAGTCAGAAGATGCACGCTGAGAATAAAGTCAGGGAATTTGCATGGGACAGTAATAACACATAGCTGGAAAGAGCACAGTAAGAAAATGTACCCTAATGTTTTTTAGGATGGTCTGCGTATGGGGAATACACACACACACACACACACACACACACACACACACACACACACACACACATATATATATATAAATCAAGCCTTGGTAAATTTAAGAAAATTGAAAGCATATCAAGTATCTTGTCTGAACACAACATTAAAAGACTAGATATCAATTACAGGCAAAAATCTGTAAAGAATACAAACACATGGAGGCTAAACAATACACTACTTAATAACCAAGAGTTCACTGAAGAAATCAAAGACAAAATAAAAAAAAAAATACCTACAAACAAATGACAATGAAAACACGATGACCCAAAACCTATGGGATGCAGCAAAAGCAGTTCTGACAGGGAAGTTTACACCAATACAATCCTACATTAAGGAACAAGAAACATCTCAAATAAACAACCTAACCTTACACCTAAAGCAATTAGAGAAAGAAGAACAAAACAAACAAACAAAAAACCCCTGCAAAGTTAGCAGAAGGAAAGAAATCATAAAGATCAGATCAGAAATAAATGAAAAAGAAATGAAGGAAATAATAGCAAAGATCAATAAAATGAAAAGCTGGTTCTTTGATAAACAAAGATCAACAAAATTGATAAACCATTAGCCAGACTCATCAAGAAAAAAAGAGAGAAGACTCAAATCTATAGAACTAGAAATGAAAAAGGAGAAGTAACAACTGACACTGCAGAAATGCAAAGGATATGAGAGAGTACTACAAGCAAATATACTCCAGTAAAATAGACAGCCTGGAAGAAATGGACACATTCTCAGAAAATCACAACCTTCTGTGACTGAACCAGGAAGAAATAGAAAATATAAACAGACCACTCACAAGCACTGAAATTGAGACTGTGATTTAAAATCTTCCAACAAACAAGCCCAGGATCAGATGGCTCCACAGGCGAATTCTAGCAAACATTTACAGAAGAGCTAACACCTACCCTTCTCAAACTCTTCCAAAATATAGCAGAGGGAGGAAGACTCCTCAACTCATTCTCTGAGGCCACCATCACCCTAATACCAAAACCAGACAAAGATGTCACAAAAAAGAAACCTATAGGCCAATATGACTGATGAACATAGATGCAAAACTCCTCAACAAAATAGTAGCAAACAGAATCCAGAAGCACATTAAAAGGATCATACACCATGATCAAGTGGGGTTTATCCCAGGAATGCAAGGATTCTTCAATATAAGTAAATCAATCAATGTGATACACCAGATTAACAAACTGAAGGATAAAAACCATATGATCATCTCAATAGATGCGGAGAAAGCTTTTGACAAAATTCAACACCGATTTATGTTAAAAAAAAAAAACCCTTCAGAAAATAGGCATAGAGGGAACTTACCTCCACATAATAAAGGCCATATATGACAAACCCACAGACAACATCATTCTCAGTGGTGAAAAACTGAAACCATTTCCACTAAGACCAGGAACAAGACAAGGTTGCCCACACTCACCACTATTATTTAGCATAGTTTTGAAATTTTTAGCCACAGCAATCAGAGAAGAAAAAGGAATCCAAATTGGAAAAGAAGTAAAACTGTCACTGTTTGCAGATGACATGATACTATACACAGAGAATCCTAAAGATGCTACCAGAAAACTACTAGAGCTAATCAATGAATTTGGTAAAGTAGCAGGATACAAAATTAATGCACAGAAATCACTTGCATTCCTATACACTAATGATGAAAAATCTGAAAGAGAATTTAAGGAAACACTCCCATTCACCATTGCAACAACAAAAAAAATAAAATACCTAAGAACAAACCTTCCTAAGGAGACAAAAGACCTGTATGCAGAAAACTATAAGACACTAACGAAAGAAATTAAACACGATACTAACTGATGGAGAGATATACCATGTTCTTGGATTGGAAGAATCAACATTGTGAAAATGACTATACTACCCAAAGCAATCTACAGATTCAATGCAATCCCTATCAAACTACCCATGGCATTTTTCACAGAACTAGAAGAAAAAATTTCACAATTTGTATGGAAACACAAAAGATCCCGAAGAGTCAAAGCAATCTTGAGAAAGAAAAATGGAGCTGGAGGAATCAGGCTCCCTGACTTCAGACTATACTACAAAGCTATAGTTATCAAGGCAGTATGGTACTGGCACAAAAACAGAAATATAGATCAATGGAACAGGATACAAAGCTCAGAGATAAACCCATGGACATATGGTCACCTTATCTTTGATAAAGGAGACAAGAATATACAATGGAGAAAAGACAACCTCTTCAATAAGTGGTGCTGGGAAAACTGGATAGCTACACATAAAAGAATGAAATTAGAACACTCCTTAACACCATACACAAAAATAAGCTCAATATGGATTAAAGACCTAAATGTAAGGCCAGGTACTATAAATCTCTTAGAGGAAAATACAGGCAGAACACTCCATGGCATAAATCATAGCAAGATCCTTTTTGACCCACCTCCTAGAGAAATTGAAATAAAAACAAAAATACACAAATGAGACCTAATGAAACTTAAAAGCTTTTGTGCAGCAAAGGAAACCATAAACAAGATGAAAACGCAACCCTCAGAATGGGAGAAAATATTTGCAAAAGAAGTAACTGACAGAGGATTAATCTCCAAAATATACAAGCAGCTCTTTCAGCTCAATATCAAGAAAACAAACAACACAATCCAAAAATGGGCAGAAGACCTAAATAGACATTTCTACAAGGAAGATATACAGATTGCCAACAAACACATGAAAGGATGCTTAACATCACTAATCATTAGAGAAATGCAAATCAAAAGTACAATGAGGTATTACCTCACACTGGTCAGAAGGGCCATCATCAAAAAATCTACACGCAATAAATGCTGGAGAGGGTGTGGAGAAAAGGAAACCCTCTTGCACTGTTGGTGGGAATGTAAATTGATACAACCACTATGGAGAACAGTATGGAGGTTCCTCATAAAACTAAAAATGGAACCATACAACCCAGCAATCCCACTACTGGGCATATACCTCGAGAAAACCATAATTCAAAATGAGTCATGTACCACAATGTTCATTTCAACTCTATTTACAATCGCCAGGACATGGAATCAACCTAAGTGTCCATCGACAGATAAGTGGATAAAGAAGATGTGGCACATACATACAATGGAATATCACTCAGCCATAAAAAGAAACAAAATTGAGTTGTTTGTAGTGAGTTAGATGGACCTAGAGACTGTCATACAGAGTGAAGTAAGTCAGATAGAGAAAAATAAATACCATTTGTTAACACATATACATGGAATTTAAAAAGAAATGTTCTGAAGAACGTAGGGGTAGGACAGGAATGAAGATGCAGACATAGAGAATGGACTTGAGCACATGGTGGGGGAAGAGTAAGCTGGGACGAAGTGAGAGAGTGGCATGGACATATATGTACTACCAAATGTAAAATAGATAGCTAGTGGGAAGCAGCCGCATAGCACAGGGAGATCTGCTCAGTGCTTTGTTTCCACCTAGAGGGGTGGGATAGGGAGGGTGGGAGAGAGATGCAAGAGGGAGGAGATATGAGGATGTATGTATATGTATAGCTGATTCATTTTGTTATGCAGTAGAAACTAACACACCACTGTAAAGCAATTATACTGCAATAAAGATGTTTAAAAAATAGTAAATAATTTAACAAAAGGAAAATGAGTCTCTCTTTAATTATCTCCATATAGTTTCCAAAAGTTTGCTTATTTGAGTTAAATTTTTATGGATCTCCTCTCATCGGGATGAAATCAAGTAAGGAATTTTACAAGCATATGTGGTTAAATGCAGGGAGGGAGCAAATGACAAAGGTGGCTAAGGTCAGTTGGATATTGTCAGCATTTCTAGGTGAAAGAATCTACTTTTATTAAAGAAGTGACATATCAATTGATTAATAAAAATGTTTTTTAAAATTTTAGTGAGATAAATCTAACTTGAAGAAATTTTAACAAAGAGTTTTACAAAGGTTTACAGAAGTCCAAGAAGAATTGTATCACTAGTCACAAGAATGTTGTCAAGTTTGCAAATGCATTATTCGTACATGCTATTCCCTTGGCCTGGCTTGCCCTTCCCTTTAACTGGTGAAATTCTTATCATTTGCCATTCATTTTATGATCTATCTTTTCTTCTTTGATAGCATGCCCATCTGGAATTCAGTACAATTCTATATCTCATAAACACTGAGATGTCCTCTGTTAATGATTTTCTAAAACGGAAACATAACAACTCAAATCTGACTTTCTCTTCACCTTTGTTCTTCATGGTTGAAGGATAGCGTGTCTTGAAATCTACCAGTCTCTTAGTTATGTGAAAAAGGAGGCTCATTAGAGAGCCAGCACTGTTTCCAGGCAGATATGGAAGTTTTAGGATTGGAAATTATGATCATCATCAGACTGAGATACACGTTGAGATATAATATGGTCTTCTTTAGGTTAAGATCACACATTAATTATAAAAGCGATGAATCCGAGGGGGATTAATTAATTACTTCACGCACGCATGCAATCAGTCTTTTAGTCTTCATTTAGTACCTATATATTGAGACATGGCACTAAGAAAAATGAAAAGTTAGTATAATCACTTAAAAATTATCTAAACACAAGATATAGGAGCGTAGATTTGCTTGCCATTAAAAATTTGAGAATTTTGGTCAGAATTCTCATGGAAAGATCTGAGATCACTGAATAGAGATGAGGCATCTACAATGAAAACATAAAAATAATACTTTAATAGTTTGCCCAAGGTGAAAGAGAATATCGCTCTTCCAGGCTTTCAATAGTTTTTTTCATTGGCAGGATTTTTACTAAGAATCTTGCAAGTCAGGTTCAATACTTGCCCATAAAAAGAAAGAAATTGACATCATGACTTTTCAATTTTCATTTATTTCCTTCTGAGATTTTTGGCTAAAGTTGAATCATAAAGTATTTCGTTGTTTTGATTATTTATTTTTTACGTAAGGCGATTAGACTATGCAGTCTTACCGAGATTTAATCAATCAGATCGAAGACATTGGGGAATTCAACCTATTGATTTCACCCCTTGTATTTAAGGTAATAATTCCTTTTCCTCACTACTGACCCTGCTGCGTTGGTCCCTGACAAGGGTCTTTCTGCCTGCTGTCACTCATGCCAGTAGAATGCGACTGAGTTCGGCTCAGAAGCAAAGCTTTATTCTTTGATCAAAGAATGAGAAGGTGCGAGCTCGCGCGCGAACTCGCGCGAGAGCTCGTGCTCTAGAGCGCACACTCTGCTCTCCGTGGGTGGGGCTGATTTATCCCCGGTCTTGTCATCCTGGGATGGAGCAGAGTTCTAGCTGGGCCGGCACAGCTGTGCTGCTCCAGGCTCCAGATATAAGTGCTGTGCGCAGCGTCTCTGCACACGGCCCGCTGAGTTGAGGTGCTGCCACGGCCGTTTGGCAGCAAGAACGCTGGTCTGAAGTGCCAGGTTTGAGGCCTCTGCACGCGGCACGGCCTGCTAAGAGCAAGTGAAACTAGACTGAGCACAAAGGAAAAAAAGAGGTTAGACTTTATTTTATTACCCAGATTCTATTTTTATTCCCCGGGAATTGTTAATGGGCTTTGCTGGTGACCCTAACTTTGTAAAATTATTAAAGATTTTTATTTTTTTCAAAATTAACTGACAAAGTTTATAAAACTAATTATAAGGTCCTCTCTTGATAAAACTGCATAAACAGAACCACAAAACTCTCTGTATTGAAAAGCTACTGAAAATATACCCTTTTCTGTTTGTTTTTTTTCCACTCAGCATAATTATTTTGAGATCCATCCTTACTATGTCATGTATAGCATATACTTCATTTACATAAAACTCCGCTAAAATACCCACAGAAAGCCAATCACAGGTTGCCTAGCAACAAGAAGGGGGGCAGAGGAAGCCAGGATGAAAGAGCAGAGGAAATTTTGGGAGCCATGGAGACATTCCTTACCTTGATCATGTTGATAGTTTCATAGGCATATTCATATGCCAACGTTTATCCAATTGCATAATTTAAATATGTGGAATTTATTGTATGCTAATTATAGCTCAGAAAAGCTATTAGAACACTAAAACTTATGAAAATGAGTTTTTCACACTTTTTTAGAGAAATTTCTCCAATACGTCGTCTATTAAATTCATTCATTGCTATCTTATTTACAAACATTTTGCCTCCCAGAGTCTACAAAAGCAAGAAAACAAAAGAGTCAAAATGTTCACGATTAATACATGTGCTAACACACCTCCAGATGACAAAACCTCGATCCAATTTATGGCTCATTTTTAAGAACTAATAAAGCTGAAAATAGACTTATGCCCAACAAAAAAGCATAATAGCCCCCTAAATATAAAATGTATTGCTATGTGGTCAAGTTCTAGCGTTTGTAATATTTGAGGCCACCTGCTTCTGTTAAAGTCCTTTCCATGAAAGCACTGTCAAAATTAAAACCAAGAGAGACCATGGCATCAGAATTTCTCCTCTGAGAATATCCAGCTTGTATTAACTATCAGTTCTTTCACTGACACCATCAAAATTAATCAATAAGTAGCTTAGTTAATCAATAAGTAGCTTAGTTAATCAATAACTAGCTTATAATGCCTTAATTTCAAATTTTAAAAAATCTTGGAGTATTTTGCCATGCATTGGTATTACTATTAAAATATATTTATATATTATTAGAAAATTTAAATAAATTTTCATAGTAACAGCAATAGTATGTTATGGTAATACTAATATATTTGATTTTTAAAAATAAAACATGTTGTGCAGTCTTACCACATGGATTTTTGGCTAGTGGATGCTTCTGGCCAAGAGAAATTGCTCAATTTTTTTTTTTTTGGTTTTGTTTTTGAAATTCCCTCATGTCCTGGATGCAGCCTATCTTAACAGTCTCATCTCCTGTCTCTCTCTCATGGAACCCTTGCTTCAATCACATAATAATATTTGCTGTTTCACAAATGGACTATGGATTTTTCCAGTTCTATCCCTTTCCCTATGCTATCCTCTATCCCAAGTCACAAAACATACCTCGGAAATATTTTTCAAGAACCAGCTTTAAATGTTGAGTGAAATAATTTAGGTCAAAAAAAAAAAGTGTCCAGTGGCTCTATATAAAGTAACTATACCATAAATGGTAGTTAAGTAATATTTTTCACTGTTCCTTCTCAGCTTTTGCATAGAATGGAATTATCATAGCATATTTGGTATGCATTTTAGTTATTTTTTGGTGTGTGTAAACTCCTATTAGTACAGGGACAGACTGCATCTAATGCATAATTGCATTATGCCTTCTACTAGTCACCTAATAAATACTAGCTTGATTTAGTTAACTTGAAATTTATAAAGGGTTTGGAGATGTTCCCT
The DNA here is from genome assembly GCF_026419965.1 of Kogia breviceps. Lineage (NCBI taxonomy): Eukaryota > Metazoa > Chordata > Mammalia > Artiodactyla > Physeteridae > Kogia > Kogia breviceps. The sequence continues at coordinate 17,936,535 of NC_081326.1, read as the reverse complement.
GACTCCTAGGGCACATCATCGTGGTGGAATATAAGATATCAGATCACCCCCTCCAGTTTTTCCCTTTTGTTACAAGCAGGTAACTGACCCAAGTAAAACAGTATTAAGAAGATGAGATGTATTTGCACACTTAGGGAATAATTTGCATTGATTATAGTCTGGCTCCATCAATCCCAAATTTTCCTGGGTCAGGAGTGGAAGTTCATTTGTCAGTGGATCATATTCTAGATAGTGACTTAGGTCCACTGCAATGTGACATCGACTTTCAATTCAAGCTCAAGTATAACAAAATTAGAGTTTGAATTTCAAAAAATCAACAAGGCTATCAAATATTGAATTAATATAGGGCTATTAGAGAAAAAGCAGGTAAACAGTGTTCTGAGGTTTTTCTGAATATCTACATTTCTCCAATTTCCCTCAAGGAAGCAGGTGTAACATGGGTGTTTCTTTTTGAAATTTCTGATGGTCGTGCAACATTTCAATATTCATCCAATATTTATCAATATCTATCTATCTATCTATCTAAAACTTAGTCTCCATTTTCATTAAATTTGCTATCCAGTGGAATAAACAGACAAAAAAGTTAACTAAAGAATTACTAAAATCGTAATAAATTGTGCTATGAGGAAAAAAATGAGATCAAATATAGAAAATAGGCAGAGACAACTTTAGAAAACATGGCCAGGGAAGGTCTAATTAAAGAGGAACTATTTAAGTGGAGTTCTGAAGGATGAAAGGTAATTCATGGAAAAGACTGGAAATAAGAGTCCCAAGCTGAGGAGAAGAATAGGTCCAAAACTGAGGATGGAAAGTCCATAAACAACTTTCTAGACTATTGTTAGCTTAGGGTATGCTATAAGATGGGCAGATCTACCCAAGAAATTGCTATCTTTTCTTTAAGAACAAACACCAGATGGAACAGCCAAAACTTGAGAGATTTCTATGGATCAGACACTCTTTGAAGTCCTTTATACATAACTTTTAAAATCAACCCTATGATTAACAATCCTATGAGCTTGTTATTACCCCCATTTTATAGATGAGGAAACAGACACAGTGAGGATAAATAACTTCCCAAAGTATCAAAGCTAGATTTAAACAACGTTTTTGTCTTCAGAGTCCATACCACTATGCAATTTTGTATCCTGTGTGTTCTGTAGCTTTTGGAAAGCTAATATGAAAATATCATAATCAAGCTTACTTGGATAGTAATGGGATGGACCAGAAGAGGATATGATGGGATGAACTAAAAGTCCACAGAGTCCTCTCTCCCACACACTCCATTCCCTTGCTTATCCCCCTCCAGGACTGAGGGTAAAAATAATTGGAGCATCAGGGTTAGTTCATTAGTCCAGTAGATATAAATATGAAGAGAGATACAGAAACTGTTAATAAGGCATTTCACATTCTGGTGCCCAGAAGCTCATCTATTTAGCAGTGGTGGTTTGAGCCAAACAGGTAGAGAATCAATCTGAGGGTTCAATTTTGATTATATATGTGTGATTTCACATATTTTTTTAATAATTGATAATAGCCACATAGTCATAAAATAGCTGGAGTTCAGAGATGGAATGTTTTTCAGTGGGAGAATTAGAAGAACAAATTAGGAACCCGGTCAATGGAGACCTAAGAGCAAAGGGGAAATCCATGAGAAAAGATGAGCTCAAATACTAGAGAACTGGAATACAAAGGTTCTAGACTGATCAGTAGTATTATGGAAGTTAAACTAATACTGACCTAAGTTTCTTTATTGTCTTCATGCCTAGGTAGAAGGCCCCAGACCTTAAATATTAGTACATATGTTAACTGACCAAATCTGAGAATCATGACACTTAAAGACTAAAAAGCAGTTGATACTATAGTGTACCAAAGCGGAAGCTATCCAATGTATAAACATATTTTGAGACCCACCATGTACCAGGTAATGGAATGTCTCTTTTGTGGCTATCTCCTCGGAGAAGCCAATGGAGGGATAACTGTACACCTTATACTCTTCTTGACTGTTCCTCCCCAAGCTGGGTCCTTATAAATAGGAAGATAAGTAGGCACAGTGAATACTTTAATTAAAAACAAACTACAACAATCATTGTACAAACCATGTGCTTTCTGCCAGTTAGATAGTCCTAGATGGACCTAAGCCCAAATTTTGAGAGTACAGAGGAATTAAAGAACCAAGATGCATGAGAGCATTAGAGATTGCCAGGATAAGAGGTCATTACAATGTCTCATAAATCTTTCTCTCTACTCATCCCAACTCACATTCCAGAAATCTCCAGTCTATTCTTCTATCGCCTTGTCCTGCCACAGGTGTTGAATCTATATGGAGAAAAGGGCAACACATTCAAGATAGCTTTTCCCACCTACACTCATGGAGAAAGTAGGTGTGTCTAATCCCACTGGAGAAACTTCCCTGACTCTCTTCATTATCCGCAACACCCAAAGAGGCTATTTTTTGTGCTGCTATCAGCTGAGATTACAGAAAGTGCCACAAAAAATGTCCCCAAGACAGTTGTATGTGCAAAAGGTGTGGAAAATATATAGTGTGTGGAAAATCTCATGTATGTACTCCTTAGAAACAGAGTGCCAACACTGACAATTACACCAACTGAGAAAGGGAGACTGGGGTAATTAAAACAATACTCCACGCAGGGCCTGAACATGGCCTCAGCATCGTGTTTAAACTTCGAGCAAATCATTTACGCGCTGAAACACTTTTCCAATCACTGTTTCAATAAAGTAAATGGCTCCTTAAAGAACATGAAGAGCTAATGGAATTTTAGAGAGCAAAATCTGTCCTGTTTTTAATTCAATGTGGTGCAGAAAGTGAGGAAAGGGGGGCTAATATATTAAAATCAGGTGAGTCCACAGACATAGCTACCATGGGAGGCTGAGGGAGAGTCCCTTGCTTTTTAAGTTCTCAAATAATTGATGGACTAATATCCTGAATGCAGATATGTATTATACACAGGGCAAAGAGAGTGTAAACTTTTTTCCCCTCTAAGCCAGAAGCTGGTTTTCTACCTTTTGAAAAATTATTGTGTACAGGCAGACACAAAGACCTCTCTGCTCAGGAACCAGCCCAACTGCCGGCCGTGGTTAGTGGAAATGCTTCTTTGTTCTGGGAAGCAAAACTAGTGGGAGAAAAAAGGGCAACTTTTAAACAAATTACTAAAAAGAAACAGATCTGAGGAATCTGGTGAAACTGAAACTTTTAATCCAAAGAGGATAATAATGACAGAATGGAAAATAATATTCATACTCCTATTTTGATTTCAAACATTGGAAATTCTTTTATGGTCTAGAATTGCTGCCATCGCAGTATATAATTGTGCTCGATCGGCAGTTGTTTATTGGAGTTATTTCTTCTCTTAACCTCAGGTTAACTGATCGCAGCAAAAGAATTAGTTGGGGAAATTACTTCAAAGATAGCTGTTTCAAATGAAAGCCCGTCAGCTACTACTGGACTCCTTTGGCTTCCAGAGAAAGAACGATCCCATTATAAAACAAGGGAGAGAACTCTACATAGGCATGGCTACTTTCAGAGACTAAGCCCTGCTCAAGAACATCTCTTCCGGGGACTGATGTGATCTTACTAGTGAACAGGCTGGCTTACGTTTTAGGGGAAATATCAGTGTAGATATGTGTCCATTCATAATCCATGTCCAAAAATGCCATGTTGTTCCCCATTTGGCAAATCCAGGTGAGAAAGAAAGAGATACTACGTATTAGAACTAGAAAGATAGACTTTCTAACCTATTGCTCCTATTGACCAAGGTGCTTCCTGTTTTTCTAGTTTAGTAGTCTCCTCTGCCCTCCAGTGGGTACAATCTCTTGGTTATATGTTTTAACCAAGATATGCTTATACGTTTTAAGCAGGAATTTTCATTTTTATCTGAAGCCCTCTCGATCCTCTATGGAAACCACTTGGACTTTCTTTTTTGTCAGTGAAAACCGTAAGTGAAAGTGTAGTGAAAATTATATCCACTTTTTTTTTTTAGTGAATTAATGTTTTATAACTTGAAATGATAGCAATACGGTAACTTGCATTCTTTCCTTTCATTGTTTCTCAAACTATTTGCTTTACCAGAGCATTTATTTGAATTATTCATCGATATAAAATGTAGTGTCTCTAAGGCAAGCCTCAAATTCATCTCTTTCTTTAGGTAACTGAGAGCCGGAGATAACCAGTAGAAAAATTATATTTTATGATGAAACAACAACAACAAAAGTATTCTAGAGAAAATGTTAACCTCTTTGGTGGAGTAGAGTTAACATTAGATTTTTTTTATTATAAAAATGTTACCTTGCACATTTTGTGACTTCTTTTTAATGTTCCCCAACTCTCAGTCTACTCTTTGCCCAACACCAGACAGCCAGTTAGTCTTTTGGAATAACAATATAGCATTTAGCCAAAAAATCTAAAGCCACCTAAATTTTATGTCATTGTACTTAAATTACATATTATTTCCATTTCTATATTCATATTGGAGTCTGGTTAGTTTCAGCATCTAGAGTTGTGGTTTGGGCGACTATTTCTACTCTTTTTAAAAATTTTAGAATCAAAAAATGTATTCAAAACAACTAAAACCAAGTTTTAATTACATGCTAAAGGTTTTTAAACTACACATGAATGCACTTTCATTATCATATTAAAATATTATATATTGGGATTTTTTTTCTCAATCATCTCTCCATGAAAGCTCAAATTACTGGAACATATAGTACTCTTTTAAACTTATGGGGAAAAATCTCTGCTTGACAAGACTATTAGAAACTTGATGAGATCTCTGAAAGGGAAAAGTTTAAACAGCAGAATTACATACCAAACTTTCATTGGAGAATGTAAGCAAATTATGGTAGTTTCATAAATGTTTTACAAAATTCAAATTGCAAAAATGAAAGATTTATTTTGATTTAGGAGGAGGAAAGTCAAAATGTAAAAAATATTTTATTCTACAGATAATATGAGTGTATAAGCAGTTAAATTATACACAACAAAGTGCCTAACTTCAGGGAGGGATCAAAAAGATATTAATGCGTGTTTGATGACTTACTGTCAGATGGTGAATCCAAAACCAAGATCATTTCTCCTGATGCAATTGTGGGTGAACATAGCAACATATGGAGAATCCATCTAAGACATGGTTCCTTGATTTTCTTTACTCAACTACTTTCACTTCTATAATCACTTGAGTGTTATTACTTATGATAACAATAGTTATTGTTATTATTTATAACCAGTTATTTGGTCTTTAATTAGGAGCAATGCCATTATTCAATATTTATCAAATTTCCATTAATTCACTAGTAACCATGTCAAGAAATCTATGTACAAAATTGAGTAGTGGTTAAGAACACAGTCTGGAGTTAATTTGTCTGCGTTCAAATTCTGGCTCTGCCACTTACTAGCTGAAGATACCCTTGCTTATGGTTCAAACCCTATTCAGATTATGTAAAATACAACTCTGCTTTCAGTAGTGTGGTAAAAGAAATACTTTGAAAACCCCTCACACTTGAAATTATTAAAATTCTGCATAGAATATTTATTTACTTTAATTCATTTCTGAGCTGACACAAAAGGAAGGAACCTGAGGAACGTTTAATAAAAGAGGAAGCAGGTGGGTAGCCTCACAGGGGACTTCACATAAAGCTGGACCCCTTCAGTCAGTGTAAGAGAGGGTGAGAAATAAACCCACTACACAGGAGGGGACAGCTGGAAAACTTGCCTGACTTGATCTTGGCACTAGGTGGTAAGAAAATAAAATCGTCCTTGAGAATTTATAACCACAGCCTAGCCCTTACACGACAGATGTTTCCAGTCCAAATCCACCCTTTTTGCGGTCTTAAAAATCTTAATCAAGGAACTTAATTTAAAGTAGTTCCAGATTGGTAGCGTCCCTTTGGGACCAACTGGAGCAAAGGAAGCTCATCTTAGAGCGACGGGGCTTCAACCCAGGCCTCAAATAATGTACAGATAACCTTCCTGGTTGTGTGAGGTGGGGGGAAGGGAAACGGGGCATTGTCAAAATCACAACAAAAACAAACCAGCAAGAAATTCAGATATTTGAATTAGCAGATACAGAGTATAAAATAACTATATTTAATTTCTTCTGGAATAAAAGAAGTCTATACATATATAAATGGAATCAGATGGTATAAATAATGACCAAGCAATTTTGAATAAAAGCCAGTTAGATCTTTGAAAATAAAACCTCAAATGTGTTGTCATTTTTTACAATTATGTCTGTCTTTTTCTAATTGATTTATTCAATAATTCTGGATATAAAAACTTCCAGAAGTGCATTATAAAGTGTTTCTGCCAGTTCATGCTTTGCTTTTTTTTTTTATAATTGAAGTTGATTTATAGCAGTATATTAGTTTCAGGTGTAAAGCATAGTGATTCAATATTTTATAGATTATACTCCAGTTAAACGTTTTGCAATATAATAGCTCTATTTCCCTGTGCTATACAATATATCCTGTAGGTTATATATTTTATATCTAGTAGTTTGTACCCCTTACTCACTTACCCCTCTCTTGCCCCTCCCCACTTAACCTTTCCCCACTGGTAACCACTAGTTGTTCTCTATATCAATGAGTCTGTTTCTGTTTTTTTATATATATTTGTTTTATTTTTTAGATTCCACATATAAATGATAACATACAGTATTTGTCTTCCTCTATCTGACTTCACTAAGCATAATACCCTCCAGATCCTTCCATGTTGTTGCAAATGGCAAAATTTCATTCTTTTTTATGGGCGAGTAGTATTGCATTGTGTGCATGTATGTGTGTATGTATATCTATCTATCTATCTATCTATCTATCTATATGTATATATACACATATAATAATTTATTTATCCATTCATTTATTGATGGACCCTTGGATTGTTTCCATATCTTGGCTGTTGTAAAAAATGCTACTATGAACGTTGGGGTGCATGTATCTTTTCAACTTAGTGTTTTTGTATTTTTCTGATATATACCCAGGAGTGAAATTGCTGGATCATACAGTAGTTCTATTTTTAGCTTTCTGAGGAACCTCCATACTGTTTTCCATAGTGACTGTACCAAGTTACATTCTCACCAATAGCCTGCAAGTGTTCTCTTTTCTCCACATCCTTGCCAATATTTGTTATTTGTGGACTTTGATGACAGCCATTCTGACAGCTGTGAAGTGATAGCTTGTGGTTTTTACTTGCATTTCTCTAATCATTAGCCATGTTGAACATCTTTTCACGTGCCTTTTAGCAATCTGTATGTCTTCTTTGGAATCTTTTGCCCATTTTTTAATTGGGTTGTTTGTTTGTTTGTTTGTTTGTTTTTGGTGGTACGCGGGCCTCTCACTGTTGTGGCCTCTCCCATTGCGGAGCACAGGCTCCGGACGCGCAGGCTCAGCGGCCGTGGCTCACGGGCCCAGCCGCCCCGCGGCATGTGGGATCTTCCCAGACCGGGGCACGAACCCGTGTCCCCTGCATCGGCAGGCGGATTCTCAACCACTGCGCCACCAGGGAAGCCCGGTTGTTTGTTTTTTGATATGGAGTTGTATGAGCTGTTTGTATATTTTAGATATTAACCCCTTATCAGTCATATCATTTACAGATATTTTCTCCCATTTGGTAAGTTGTGTTTTCATTCTGTCAATGGTTTCCATTTCTGTACAAAAGCTTTTAAGTTTAATTAGGTCCCAGTTGTTTAGTTTTATTTTTATTTCTTTTGCCTTAGGAGACATCTGAAAAAAATATTGCTGTGATTTATGTCAAAGAGTGTTCTATGTTCTTTTCTAGGAGCTTTATGGTTTCAGTTCTTAGATTTAGGTCTTTAATCCATTTTGAGGTTTTTTTTTTTTAATATGGTATGAGGAAATGTTCTAATTTCATTCTTTTACGTGTAACTGTCCAGTTTTCCCAGCACAACTTATTGAAGAGACTGTCTTCATGTTTTACCTTTTCATTCTCTTGATGCCATTTTTTGATAAGCAGAAGGTCTTAATTTTAATGAAGTTCAATTTATTAATCTATCCTTTTAGGTTTAATGTTTATTATGTTTATTGTGTCTTGTTTGAGAATGTTTGCTCACCACAAAGTTAGGAAGCTCTTCTCTTAGGTTTCCTTCTAGAAACTTGATTGTTATACTTTTCACTTGTATATCTATGAGTCTATCTCAAATTAATTTTTGTGTATTGAGTGAGGTAGGGCTTAGTATTTTTTTCAAATGGATATCAGATTGACAAGGAACCATTTATAGAAAATATTAACCTTTCCTAATGAACTGCAGTGGTGCCTGTGCCATAAATCAGGAACCATATATGTAGGAGTCTACTCATTTTGATTTGTCTATCTTTGTGCCAATACTACTCTGACTTTACAGTAGTTGTAAAATTAGTCCTGCGATCTGGTAATGTACTTCCTCCATTTCACTGCTCCTGAAATTCAAGATTTTCTTGGGTATTCTAGGTTTTCTGCTTTTTCATATAAATTTTCAATTCATCTGACTGATTTTCACATACACACAAAAACACACTGGAACTTTAATAGTGATTGTATTGAATTTGTAGATCAATTTGGAGGGTATTGGTGTCTTTAAAATATTGAGTTTTCCAATGCATGAAAAAGATATGTACATTTTGATCAACAATTGAATCAAACTTCTCTCAGTGTTTGTTTTTTTGGGTTTTTTTTAGGGTAAAGGTTGTACATATAATTCATTAAATATATAACTACGTAGTATTTTGGTACAACTATAAGTGAATTTTTAAATGTTCATTTAGTTTTAGTTGCTAGTAAGAAGAAATTCAAACTGGCATTTATATGATATATATATCATATATGATATATATATATATCATATATATATATGATATCTATAATGAGCAGTGACCTTGTTAAATTACTTATTAGTTCTAACTATTTGTAAATTCTTTTGGATTTTCTATGTATGCAATCATGCCTTGTACTAATAATGGCAGTTTTAAATTTGTCTTCTCTATATTTTATATATTTTTCCTCTTTTCATATTACAGTGACTAAGGCTGAAGTAGAAATATTGAATAGAAGTGATGATAGTGTACATCACTGTTTTATTCTTACCTCAGTAGAACATTGTGTTCGGTGTTTAACCAGATTAAGTAGTATGGCAGCAGTAAGACAGCTGTCAATAGCTTTTATCAGGTTAAGGAGGTTCCCTTCTTTTCCAAACCAATGAGAAATTACTTTTTTTTTTTTTGTTAGTGTGCTAATTTTTATCAAATGATCTTTCTGATTTTATTCAGATGATATATGAATTTTCTTCTTTATTCTAATAATGATGATAATTACATTGATTTCTGAATGGTAAATAAACTTTAAACTAGTAGAATAAATATTCATCATAATAAACATAATATGCTATCATATATATATATATATATATATATATATATTTTTTTTTTTTTACTGGGTTCTATTTGAACCTTTTATCTAGTATTTTACTGTCTTGTGTTGAAATAACTTCCTAGGCCCAAGATGGAGCAACTACTTATGGGGGCAACAAATCAGCAAGCTGAAACTTAGATAACATTTGCATTTAGTGTTTTTCTGTAAATGCTTCCCTTGACCAGAAACACGGTATATTCAGTCAGCCAATCCCCAAACACCAAGCCAACCTGGGGCTTCTTACCCAAAACAAGGTTAACTATGTGGCCCCAGCAATCAGGTATTTTCTATTTGTCTCTTCCTTGTTCTTTATTCTTTATCCTATAAAAGCTTCTTGCCTTCTGCCCCACTTGGTAGTTCTCTGAAAGGAGATGGTCCACTTCATGAAATGTTAAATAAATTTTGTTTGTACCACCTAAACTTTTTCTTTAACCTTTTCTTCTAACATGTATTTTTTTAGAGGTATTGGCCTGTAGTTATTCTTTCTTGTAATGTCTTTGACAGGTTGATACATCAATGTTATGCTGGCCACATAAAACAAATTGGAAAGTATCCTTCATTTTACTACTTTTTGGAAGCGTCTATGGAATTTTACTATTACATTTTCTCAAATTCTTGTATAATTCACTTGGGAAATCATCTGGTCCTGAAGTGTTCTTTGAAGGAAATTTTTTTTCTAAGTTTTGTTTTTTGTTATTGAAGTATAGTTGATTTACAATGTTATGTTAGTTTCTGGTGTACAGCAAAGTGATTCAGATAGATAGATAGATAGATAGATATTCTTTTCCATTATGGTTTATAAAAGGATATTGAATTAGTGAAGGAATGTTTTTAATTACCTATTCAATTCATTTAGTAGATATGTTTTATTAAACTTTTTCATTTTTTCCTATGGGAATTTTGTTAATTTTTCTCAACTGTTTTGCTTATTTTATCAGAATTTTCAAATGCATTGGCATAAAGCTATTTATAATATATTTATTATATTTTAATATTTGCAAGAACATAGTGGGTTCCAGTTTTTCATTTGTGATATGTCTTGTTAAGGGGGTATCACTTTTATTAATCTTTTCAAATAAGAACCTTTATGATTTGTCTGTATTCTCTATCATTACCCGATTTCTTTCATCTATTTTTTCTCTTATTATTCTTTTTTCTTCTATAATCTTTGAATATACTTTGTTATTTCTTTGTGAGATTCCTGTGATAGAAGTTTAAATCATTAATTTTTAACTTTTTTCCTTTCTACTGTATGCATTTAAAGCTATAACTCTATATTGAACACTGCTTTACTTGTATTACCCAAATGTTTTGGTAATTTTTTCATTATCATTCAGTTAAAGATATATATAAAATCCTTTGATTTCATCTTTGACCAATGGATAAATTACTTAATTTTCAAGCTTTTGGGATTGTTTTATTTATATTTATCTTTTTTTCTAGTTTAATTTCATTATGATCAAAGAACATACACTGTGTGATTTCAGTCTTTTGAAATTTGCTAAGTCTTGCTTTCTGGCTCAGCATATGGTCCAATTTGATAAATGGTCCATTTTTTCAATATTTACAAATGTGTATGTATGTGAAGCGTATAAAAATGTTAATAAAATTATTTTACTATGGCATTAAGTTTTTGATAGATCATTTTTCATTTGTGTATTTTGCTTTTTTAAAAATTTTAAAAACCTAGAAAATAGATTACGTGCTTTAAAATGCCCTGAATAGGGGCTTCCCTGGTGGCGCAGTGGTTGAGAATCCGCCTGCCGATGCAGGGGACACGGGTTCGTGCCCCGGTCCGGGAAGATCCCACATGCCGCAGAGCGGCTGGGCCCGTGAGCCATGGCCGCTGAGCCTATGCGTCCGGAGCCTGCGCTCCGCAATGGGAGAGGCCACAACAGTGAGAGGCCCGCGTACCACAAAAAAATAAAAAAATAAAATAAAATAAAATAAAATGCCCTGAATAGTATTTAAATAGTAGAGTTGAATATAACTATTTACATAATAAAGTTATATTTGGCCAAAAATCATTAAAGTTACTTAAGAGGATCAACCCTTACATTGTAATCTGTTTCTAAATGTTTACTAAATACAAATTACCTGTAGTTAATTCAGCTTTGAAAATACTTTTAAGTAAATATAAAGTACAGCATTGAATCATCTTTTAATATTTACAATTCTATGCCAGTTTCTCAAATTCTTTTTTTTAAACATCTTTATTGGAGTGTAATTGCTTTACAATTGTGTGTTAGTTTCTGCTTTATAACAAAGTGAATCAGCTATACATATACATATACATATATCCCCATATCTCCTTCCTCTTGCATCTCCCTCGCACCCTCCCTATCCCACCCCTCTAGTTGGTAACAAAGCACCGAGCTGATCTCCCTGTGCTCTGTGACTGCTTCCTACTAGCTACCTATTTTACATTTGGTAATGTATATATGTCCATGACACTCTCTTCATCCCACCTTACCCTTCCCACTCCCTGTATCCTCAAGTACATTCTCTACATCTGCATCTTTACTCCTGTGCTATCCCTGGGTTCTTCAGAAACATTTTTTTTAAGATTCCATACATATGCACTAGCATAAAGTATTTGTTTTTCTCTTTCTGACTTACTTCACTCTGTATGACAGTCTCTAGGTCCATCCAGCTCACTACAGATAACTCAATTTTGCTTTTCTTTATGGCTGAGTAATATTCCATTGTATACATGTGCCACATCTTCTTTATCCATTCATCTGTTGGTGGACACTTAGGTTGCTTCCATGTCGTGGCTATTGTAAATAGAGTTGAAATGAACATTGTGGTACATGGCTCTTTTTGAATTATGGTTTTCTTGAGGTATATGCCCAGTAGTGGGATTACTGGGTTGTATGGTTTTATTATTAGTTTTTTTGAGGAACCTCCATACTGTTCTCCATAATGGTTGTATCAATTTACCTTCCCACCAACAGTGCAAGAGAGTTCCCTTTTCTCCACACCCTCTCCAGCATTTATTGCGTGTAGATTTTTTGATGATGGCCATTCTGACCAGTGTGAGGTAATACCTCATTGTAGTTTTGATTTGCATTTCTCTAATGATTAGTGATGTTGAACATCCTTTCACGTGTTTGTTGGTAATCTGTGTATCTTCTTTGGAGAAATGTCTATTTAGGTCTTCTGCCCATTTTTGGCATAGGTTGCTTGGTTTTCTGATATTGAGCTACATGAGCTGCATGTTAATTTGGAGATTAATCCTTTGTCACTTGCTTCATTAGCAAATATTTTCTCCCATTCTGAGGGTTGTCTTTTCATCTTGTTTATGGTTCCTTTGCTGTGCAAAAGATTTAAAGTTTCATTAGGTACCATTTGTTAACTTTTGTTTTTATTTCCATTTCTCTAGGAGGTGGGTCAAAAAGGATCTTGTGGTGATATATGTCATGGAGTGTTCTGCCTGTATTTTTCTCTAAGAGTTTTATAGTGTCTGGCTTAACATTTAAGTCTGTAATCCATTTTGAGTTTATTTTTGTGTATGGTGTTAGGGAGTGTTCTAATTTCATTCTTTTATGTGCAGCTGTCCTGTTTTCCCAGCACCACTTATTGAAGAGGTTGTCTTTTCTCCATTGTATATTCTTGCCTCCTTTATCAAAAATAAGGTGAACATATGGGCGTGGGTGTATCTCTGGGCTTTCTATCCTGTTCCATTGATCTATATTTCTGTTTTTGTGCCAGTACCATACTGTCTTGATAACTATAGCTTTGTAGTATAGTCTGAAGTCAGGGAGCCTGATTCCTCCAGCTCCATTTTTCTTTCTCAAGATTGCATTGACTCTTCAGAATCTTTTGTGTTTCCATACAAATTGTGAAATTTTTTGTTCTAGTTCTGAGAAAAATGCCATGGGTAGTTTGATAGGGATTGCATTGAATCTGTAGATTGCTTTGGGTAGTATAGTCATTTTCACAATGTTGATTCTTCCAATCCAAGAACATGGTATATCTCTCCATCAGTTAGTATCGTGTTTAATTTCTTTGGTTAGTGTCTTATAGTTTTCTGCATACAGGTCTTTTGTCTCCTTAGGTAGGTTTGTTCCTAAGGTATTTTATTTTTTTTGTTGCAATGGTGAATGGGAGTGTTTCCTTAAATTCTCTTTCAGATTTTTCATCATTAGTGTATAGGAATGCAAGTGATTTCTGTGCATTAATTTTGTATCCTGCTACTTTACCAAATTCATTGATTAGCTCTAGTAGTTTTCTGGTAGCATCTTTAGGATTCTCTGTGTATAGTATCATGTCATCTGCAAACAGTGACAGTTTTACTTCTTTTCCAATTTGGATTCCTTTTTCTTCTCTGATTGCTGTGGCTAAAAATTTCAAAACTATGCTGAATAATAGTGGTGAGAGTGGGCAACCTTGTCTTGTTCCTGATCTTAGTGGAAATGGTTTCAGTTTTTCACCATTGAGAATGATGTTGTCTGTGGGTTTGTCATATATGGCCTTTATTATGTGGAGGTAAGTTCCCTCTATGCCTATTTTCTGAAGGGTTTTTTTTTTTTTTATCATAAATCGGTGTTGAATTTTGTCAAAAGCTTTCTCCTCATCTATTGAGATGATCATATGGTTTTTATCCTTCAGTTTGTTAATCTGGTGTATCACATTGATTGATTTACTTATATTGAAGAATCCTTGCATTCCTGGGATAAACCCCACTTGATCATGGTGTATGATCCTTTTAATGTGCTGCTGGATTCTGTTTGCTACTATTTTGTTGAGGATTTTTGCATCTATGTTCATCAGTGATATTGGCCTATAGTTTTTTTTTTTTTTTGTGGCATCTTTGTCTGGTTTTGGTATTAGGGTGATGGTGACCTCATAGAATGAGTTGAGGAGTCTTCCTCCCTCTGCTATATTTTGGAAGAGTTTGAGAAGGGTAGGTGTTAGCTCTTCTGTAAATGTTTGCTAGAATTCGCCTGTGGAGCCATCTGGTCCTGGGCTTGTTTGTTGGAAGATTTTAAATCACAGTCTCAATTTCAGTGCTTGTGAGTGGTCTGTTTATATATTCTATTTCTTGCTGGTTCAGCCTCAGAAGGTTGTGCTTTTCTAAGAATGTGTCCTTTTCTTCCAGGTTGTCCATTTTATTGCCATATAGTTTTTTGTCGTAATCTCTCATGATCCTCTGTATTTCTGCAGCGTCTGTCGTTACTTCTCCTTTTTCATTTCTAATTCTATAGATTTGAGTCTTCTCCCTTTTTTCCTTGATGATTCTGGCTAATGGTTTATCAATTTTGTTTATCTTAAAGAACCAGCTTTTAGTTTTACTGATCTTTGCTATTGTTTCCTTCATTTCTTTTTCACTTATTTCTGATCTGATCTGTATGATTTCTTTCCTTCTGCTAACTTTGGGTATTTTTGGTTCTTCTTTGTCTAATTGCTTTAGGTGCAAGTTTAGATTGTTTACTTGAGATGTTTCTTATTTCTTGAGGTAGGATTGTATTGCTGTAAACTTCCCTCTTAGAACTGCTTTGGCTGCATCCCATAGGTTTTGGGTCATCGTGTTTTCTTTGTCATTTGTTTCTAGGTATTTGTAAAATTTCTTCTTTGATTTCTTCAGTGATGTCTTGTTTATTTAGTAGTGTATTGTTTATCCTCCATATGTTTTGATTTTTTACAGTTTTTCTCCTGTAACTGATATCTAGTGTTATACTGTTGTTGTCAGAAATGATTCTTGATACAATATCAATTTTCTTAAATTTCCCAAGGCTTGATTTGTGACCCAAGATATGATCTGTTCTGGAGTATGTTCCATGAGCACTTGAGAAGAAAGTGTATTCTGTTGTTTTTGGATGGAAAGTTCTATAAATATCAATTAAGTCTGTCTTGTTTAAAGTGTCATTTAAAGTTTGTGTTTCCTTATTTATTTTCATTTTGGATGATCTGTCCATTGGTGAAAGTGAAGTGTTAAAGTCCCTGACTATGATCGTGTTACTGTTGATTTCCACTTTTATGGCTGTTAGCATTGCCGTTATGTATTGCGGTCCTCCTATGTTGGCTGTATAAATATTTACAATTGTTATATTTTCTTCTTGGATTGATCCCTTGATCATTGTGTAGTGTCCTTCTATTTCTCTGTAATAGCCTGTATTTTAAAGTCTATTTTGTCTGATATGAGAATAGCTACTCCAGCTTTCTTTTGAAATATATTCCATATCCATATTCCATTTGCATGGAATATCTTTTTCCATCCCCTCACTTTCAGTCTGTATGTGTGCCTAGGTCTGAAGTGGGTCTCCTGTAGACAGCATATATACAGGTTTTGTTTTTGTATCCATTCAACCAGTCTTTGTATTTTGGTGGGGGTATTTAATCCATATCCATTTACATTTAGGGTAATTATCAATATGTATGTTCCTAGTAACATTTTCTTAACTGTTTGGGATTGCTTTTTGTAGGTCTTTTCCTTGTCTTGTGTTTCCTGCCTATAGCAGTTCCTTTAGCATTTGTTGTAAAGCTGATTTGGTGGTGCTGAATTCTCTTAGCTTTTGCTTGTCTGTAAAGGTTTTAATTTCTCTGTCAAATCTGAATGAGATCCTTGCTGGGTAGAGTAATCTTGGTTATAGGTTTTTGCCTTTCATCACTTTAAATATGTCCTGCCACTCCCTTCTGGCTTGCAGAGTTTCTCTTGAAACATCAGCTGTTCACCTTGTGGGGATTCCCTTGTATGTTATTTGTTGTTTTTCCCTTACTGCTTTTAATATTTTTCTTTGTATTTAATTTTTGATAGTTTGATTAATATCTGTCTTGTCTTGTTTCTCCTTGGATTTATCCTTATGGGACTCTCTGTGCTTCCTGGGCTTGACTGACTATTTCCTTTCACATATTAGGGAAGTTTTCAACTATAATCTCTTCAAATATTTTCTTAGTCCCTTTCTTTTTCTCTTCTTCTTCTGGGACCCTTATAATTCAAATGTTTGTTTGTTAAATGTTGTCTCAGAGGTCTCTGAGATTGTCCTCAATTCTTTTCATTCTTTTTTCTTTATTCTGCTCTGCAGTAGTTATTTCCACTATTTTATCTTCCAAGTCACTTATCTCTTCTTCTGCCTCAGTTATTCTGCTACTGATTCCTTTTAGAGAATTTTTAATTTCATTTATTGTTTTGTTCTTCATTGTTTGTTTGCTCTTTAGTTCTTGTAGGTCCTTGTTAAATGTTTATTGTATTTTCTCCATTCTATTTCCAAATTTTGAATCATCTTTACTGTCATTAGTCTGAATTCTTTTTTAGGTAGACAGCCTATTTCCTTTTCATTTGTTTCATCTAGTGGGTTTTTACCTTGCTCCTTCATCTGCTGTGTGTTTCTCTGTCTTCTCATTTTGCTAAACTTACTGTGTTTGGGGTCTCCTTTTCACAGGCTGTAGGTTGGTAATCTCATTGTTTTTGGTAAACCTTACCAGTGGGTAAGGTTGGTTCAGTGAGTTGTGTAGGCTTCCTGGTGGAGGGGATTGGTGCCTGTGTTCTGGTGGATGAGGCTGGATCTTGCCTTTCTCATGGGCAGGACCATGTCCAGTAGTGTGTTTTGGGGTGTCTGTGAACTTATTATGACTTTAAGCAGTCTCTCTGCTAATGGGTGTGGTTGTGTTCCTGTCTTGTTAGTTTTTTGTCATGGGGTGTCCAGCACTGTAGCTTGTTGGTCATTGAGTGGAGCTGAGTCTTGTCATTGATTGGAGCTGATTCTTAGTGTTGAGATGGAGATTCGTGGGAGAGCTTTGTCCGTTTGATATTATATGGGGCCAGGAGGTCTCTGGTGGACCACTGTCCTGAACTCAGTTCTCCCACCTCAGAGGCTCAGGCCTGACACCCTGCCAGAGCACCAAGATCCTGTCATCCACATGGCTCCCTGGGCTATTCTGAGGTTCTGAGAGAAGAGGGAATTTCAAGGCAGATCAGAGGCTGGCATCTGAGCCATGGAAGGAGGCAGTGGTGTCCACCCTAGAGCCATCCCTGGTTTTGGAAAGAACGGTCCTTATTATTTTTTATTAACTATTATTATTCACGTGGGAATGAACAGGTCATAAATTTGGCTCTTGGATTTTTAGCTGCCAACAATATTCATATAAATAATATATAGAAATTTTCACAAAGGTAAAACATGTCACTAAAGTAACTATATTGGCTGCATTAAATCTGGGAAAATGTCATAGATAGATTCCTGAAACCTCATCCAAATCTAAATTTGTATAATTTTATGGGTTAATTATGGAGTAGATTATTAATCTCAACATTTGCAGATGGCCAACCTTTGTAATAAATTACAAGATTATTTAGAGTTTATGGCTCTCTAATAAAATAAGGGAATAAAAAGGGAAGTGACTGTTCAACAATAATTAATTAATTAAACAATTAAAAAGAGTAACCTAGTTATTTACTTGCATTATTCTTCCTCTTCCTTCTCCCACTAATTACCGACAGACTACTGAATAAAGTTTTGTATTTCTTTGTAGCTCTGTATTTGCAATGTACTCCACTAAGGTTGTACCCTCAAAACACTGTCTTTCAAAATCATCTGAAAGATTTTTGTCCCCTCCATACTGTTTCTTTCAGATTCCTGGAAGTAATCATCTTTATTCGTTTTAAATTTACTGTTCTAGTTTTATTTTCACCAATTAAAAACAAATATCTATTATTTCCTGTGTGTTTATATGTATTACTCCCTCTTGTCTTTCTTACAAGGTTAACATGCTAGTTACACTCTTACATATGCTGCTTTTCACTTGTACTCACATCCTGGCGTACCACTCTATCAATTTAGAGATTTTTCTCATTCCGCGTTCATTTGCATAGTATTCTCTTATGCCAATCCCCTTATGATGGACCTTTGAGTTGTGTCTGGCCTTTTACTAGAATAATGCAATAATGATTAATGTTGTACACATGTCATTTCATATATTTCCCGTGTATCTCTGGAATGGATTTGTGGAATAGGAATTGCTGAGTCAAAGGGTAAATGCATACACAATTTTTGGAGAAAATGGCAGATTCGAAGGCTTGTAGAATTTTCATGTACCATTTAATTATTTGAGAATTCACTTTTTATGGAAAAAAAATCATTTCTGAAGAGATAATTAAGGACATTGCTCAATTTATTATGTGAAAACTCACAGAACAAATCCCTGTCTACACTCACGTTTGGTAAAACAAAAGTGCCCGTGGATAAGTGGCCACATTAACTTCAATCAATAGGCTATCAATAAAGGAAACATGCCAATACCTCACTCCTCTTTCATCAAGGGAGACATTTGGGGCCAGAGAGATTCAACTAAGGTTGGTGCCACCTCTCCAGTTTGCTAAGACAAAGCCAGTCACTCCTGCAGTATTGGCTTAACAGTGCAAGCACAGGTCAGGAAGAAGTTGGCGCCCTTGGTACTGCAATGCCAAGGTTACTGTCTCAGAAAGAACTGGGTCAGAGTCACTGGCAGTGGGGATAGGCTTTGCTCCCAAGAGCATAGTCAGCTGTTTCTGGTAAAGCTGATGTTTGCCTTATCAGGGTGTGTCTCCTTCTCATGAGATGGTCAGCCATAGCTCTCACTGTCGGGGAAGACTAAATGGGATCAGGCACCCACCAGCGCCCCATTTCTTCACTGTCAGAGGTGTGCAAGACCCAGGGACAAGACTTCTTTTGCATCCATCCGGCCTAGTCTTAGGGGCTATAAACTGCAACACACACACACACACACACACACACACACACACACACACACACACACACACAAACATCAATGAATGAAGCCCCACCTCCTGTAGAGATGGAAAGAACTTTCCAAACGTGGATGAGAAACTGGAGGCATAAAAGAGGAGGAAATAAAGTGAAAAGGGAAGACTAGCAAGAGAAAGAGAAGCTGAGAGGGAGCCACAGAGTTCTGGAGGATGGGAGACATTCTGAAAAGGCTTAAGTTAGTGAGGCTTTCTTATCTTATGTGAAATAAGGGGAAATTACAGCCTTGGGCCAACTAGTGACCAGAGATGGTGCTTCTTCCCCAGGAATGCCTGTGGTTTCTCTTTTTGCTCTCAATATGGGGAAGCATGAAAATATTTACGTGCAACTGCTGCAGTTTTCCTCAGCCAGAACTTCTTGATATAATGTTCTTTTACTCTTTTTCCATGGAACTGTGTTGTATATTGGTACCTCAAAATATTTTTTGAATTAAATAGAAAGAAAAATGGAAGAAGGAAGGAAAGAGGCAGGGAAGGAAAAAAAGAAATGGAAAAAAAGAAAAACAGTAGATCTCATGTATTTCAGTGATGCCCAAAGATATAATCATTTCTGCTTTAGAAAAGTAGTTCATTCCTTATCAAAACTCTCATGCCATCTCCTTCTAATTCTATTGTAAAACTACTGAAAGCAAGAAAACAATTAGATTGTTATTAATTAAAACCGTAAAAACAAAACAATTAATTATAATGTTTTATTGAAAGAAAAAATACAGCAGAGATCAAAAAGCTACATTTGTTATGCTTTATAAAGGTAGATGTTTACACAAGTTTTATAAATGCACACATTGATGACATTATATCACAATATCAAAGGCACCTTTTACTGCCACAGTATTAGGTAATGAATAAAAAATATCAAATTAATCTTTAAAAAATCTAAAATGATACAATATATTTTAGGATTATGTACATATTTGGAACATTTAGATATTTTTAAACATTATTTTCATACGTGCATCAGAATTACCTCTAATTCTCAAAATATTATGGTACCAAAATTCTGTTTGTCAAATAACAAAACACAAGATGCTGGAATCTATAACCAAGCACCAGTTAAAGTCAGTATTTAAAGCTCCATCAGTTTGGCTTCTAACACGTGCAAAGTGAAGTGGGTATTTAAGATAATCATTGCAAAACATTGAGTCTCAATTTTCTGTGTCTTTAATTAGCTGATTATTTTAGAGAAAATGGGGAGAACTGGATGATTTAGATCAATGTTTTTCTAATGGTTCAGTGGAATCCTAGGGCTCTCAGAAGAAACTTCCAAGGCACAGAAGAGGGTTTGGGAAATAAGTAGATGCATTATATGTATATTATATGTTAGAGCTTTGTGCAGGATTGAGATCATACAAGAGTTCTATTGCTTTAAAATAAGTTTGAAAATACTAATTTGGAAAACTGCTTCAAAGCATATTTCATTTGATTATGCTAACACAGTTTAAGAAATATCTTTGTCAAAACAGATTATCACACTTAGTCAGTTGCACAACTCAAGTGAAAGTTTATCTAAAAATGTTGCCTTCATTGGTTACAGGGGATATAATTCTAAGTTTTTCTGTACATTTTTAAGTCTAGAAAGACTTTGAATGGAATAATAAAATGTTATCATTAGCTCAATAGTATGACTAAAGAACATTATCAAATTATAGATCAACACATAAAAGTGGAGAGATAATCCTTTGATATATGGAATTAATTGTTTTAATATATAAAAATAAATGATCACTTCTGAAAGTGAGACGCACTATAATTGTTGGCTAATTTTAACTTTTATTGTATTTATGATGTAAACAAAATTAAAAATGTATTTTATTAATACCTACTTTAAAAAAGAACACTTTAATAAGCACCTCAGATCTGGAATATCATTTAAAAAAATATTATTATTTAGGAAAATCGATGTCAAGATATATTATCTCTATTATCTTCCTAGAAAATTATGTCAATAGAGTCAAGCACTTTTTAATGCTCTCGGATTTAGAGAGTATCCAAGAATTTAAAACTGTTCAGCTTAAGTTTTTATTGAACAGAAGAAATGGTTTTGTTGCTGGCCCAGTAGCCATCAAGAATTTGTTCTTATAACCACCAGAGGGCGCCAGTGCCTGCAGCATGGTTGGTGTAGGTGTAATCTAACCTTTACTTGAATTTTAAATCGCCATGCTAAAAAATGCCTTTAAAAAAAATTGAAAACTTCTAAGAAATATATTTACATTCTGTAACACCTAAATAATGTTGGGCTATTAGATTAAAAAATTGAGTGCACTGGCTGATTTTGGTTAAGATTAATTTAATAGGACTTTATTAATATTTCTAAATCAGGAATTGAATGGATAACACTTTTAACTATGAATAAAAAGAGAGTCCCTAAGCTCCTAACAGTAACAATTCATTTAGCACCACATATTTAGCACCAGAATAGATACTGATAGTTCACACTTAATAAAAACTTTAATTCCGAAGAAACTTCAAAATTGTAGCAAGCATACGGTGGTTGTTATGCATTTTCAGCACCATTAACCAGTGAATTGTGTAACTTTCTAAGTTTTTGATTGACGTCTCATAAGTGAAAGTCAGACCATGACATAATTTTTAAAAATCATTCTGCATGCGTTTAAATATGTCTTCCCGCACACATACAACAATACAAAAAATATATATAAAACAAAGATAATATTAGACATTGATAGAAATCGAATTTCACTCTACCTCAACACTTCTGCAGGAAAAGGCTTCCCTACATCCATGTCAAGATTTGTGTCCTATGCTACTGCGGAACATAGGGCATGCTGTTATACACGGGGGAGAACACAGACCCCAGGTTAAGCATGACTTTTCCTTCCTGGACACATTCAAATTATCTGTTTAACTTAGGTTAAGCAGGATATGAACACAAAACACATAACTGGCCTAAGTGTGTTTGAGATTTGCTTATGCAGATGTTATAAGTTGATCTAACACAAGCATGTATTAATGAGAAAAAGATACATTGTTTCAGTTCAAATATTGAGTAAATTGTATCAGTTGAACTTTCCCTAGTGTTTGGTCAACTCTTTGCTAAAGCTGCATGGAGCTTTCAAATGAATATTTCCATGAAGGTTTCAAATGAACACCACAGCACTGCCAATTGAATTTGGTAGGGAATCCCTAATGGACCACAGAAGTGATGCTGCTTAGATTACTGAACAGACAAAAAACATGATAACAATAAAAACCGTTTCTGCCACATTTTAAAAGCATGCTTATCCATCATGACCAGCAACATTAAGGGTGTACCTACACAACTCAAATACAATTCTGTACAGAAATCCATCAGTTTAACAGCGAAAATTGTAATTTTTCCAGTCTTTTGGTGACATGGAAGCCAAAAAAAAATCTATATCAAGACAGAACTTTTTTACTTTTCTACTGAATAAAGGATGACATGAAAAATCTATACCAAAGATAAAACCAATGCTGTAGAATATGCATGCCAATTACTATTTCTTTTGAATGAAACCTATTAAAACGAAAACCTCAGTAATGACTATTTAAAGCTGCTCTTATGAAATAGCTTATACCCATACCCTTTGTGCTCTGGGAATTACAGTGAGAAATAGCTATCCTAGCACCATTGTTGCATGCTGTGAAAAAATATGACACTCTGTGTTGATACTAACAAACTTTCATTTGCTTTAGCCTGGAAAATAAAACATTTCACACGGCCACTTCATATTACTAACTTTAAAAAGTACAGATAGAATAACAAATATACCCGTTATATTTTCAGCTGAGTTGTTAAGTTATAAATAAACTTACAGTTCTAGCTGTGATTTGGAAAGGACCGTTGTGTACAAGTTATGAGTGTGTGAACCATAGTCATAATCTGATATGTTTGATGATTTATCTGGATTGTTGATGCACTCAAAGCTTTGTATTTAAGACATTTTTGTTTTAATGAAACATGGAAAGGTGGGGTTCCTCTAAATTCTTGCAGTTCTGGACTTTTTAGTTAATTCTAAAAACCCATTCATGTAAACATTTATTACATTACAGCCACTATATAAGAAGCTGGTATAAATACAAAGATAAGACAGAATTTCTGCCAAAGAGGAGCTCAAATAATTTTATCTCAAATAGAAGTTTCACAACATTAATGATAATTTTAATATTCATACATTTCTGTTAATATGGTAATTTTACCTTCACATGACAAAATATCATTATACTTTTTGAGACTTGAGAAACCAAGCTACACAAGTAAACCAGCAACAGAACTGGAACTGATAGTAACTTTTTTTGGTTTATTAGTACTTTTACTACTTCTGTAGAACTAATTTAGCAAACTCAAGGAAGGAAATATTTTCTAGATAGATCAAATGAATATCCCACAAATGAGCTTTCTCTTCAACTGCCTATATATATGTTAGCTAAAAGTTGATTTGGGGCCTGATTCTTACCATTATTTCTATTTATTATTTTAGTCTCCAAAAATATTTAGTTTTAATAAAGTCTCTATATGTTCCCACAAAAACAAAGTAGTATGATATGAAAACATTTGGTCAGATTCAGTTTGTAAAAGGAATCAGGCCAATTGTTTGTCATCATGTAAACCTGAACTTCAGATGATGGGTGTTTCCCCCATTGGATTTAATTAACTACCTGTCATCTTTCAGTGCATCTACCCTAAGAAATTGCAAATGTGTAGGGAATTTTAAACAAGTAGTTTTCTTCTGTTATTTGTACTCTGGAACTAACGGTGTTCACTTATTCTGTGATTCTGTTGAAGCATTGCATAACCTGAACTATACACACACGCCCACACGCATGCAAATGCATGCACGCTAGAAATGTAACGTGTTAAGTGTCTTGACCCATGTGTTGAACTCCCCTCTCTGAAAGTGATTCCCTGATTTGGAAATAAGCATTTTCAAAGTCACATGAGTGAAATTTTCATAGTGACTTTGATTTGATTTCCACCAATCTTAACGGAGAACTGCAAATTATTCTTCTACTTAGATATGGGAATAAAATTTAGTAATTAGTCCTTAGAGAATCATCTGAAGAGGCCCCTTTAACAAAATCATAACTGTCTGTGGTGTGAACATGGGAACTTGCACATGATGCTCAAGGACCATGGTGATCAGATTGATTCTCACCAAGTAAGGATGGGCAAAGCAATGGAGAGCTGGAGGTGTCCTTGACACCTACAGTGTTTCTTTCTGACATCCCTCACCTCCTGCTGAAAGGCTTCAAGTTACGCTAGACCTTCCGCATACGCCCTTCAGAAGCTCTCCACCTGTGTGTGTGTATGTGTGTTGGTGTGTGTGTGTGTGCAGTAACCCTATTTCTGTGACTTCTCATACCTGTGACTTTTCATACCTGAATCTCATTTCTCTTGGACCTTCTCAGTTTACTTAGGTCTTGCTTTCTGCCTTCCAAAATCACAACTATTTACTCTCACCCAGTAATCGCTAGGCAGTTGTTAATCTTTCCCCGCCTTTAGTTTCAGTCGCTATAGCTACATTTTCATGCTAATCAGAAGCCTTACATACTACACAGTGTGGCCTGTCACCTGTTCCATCTACATGTGAATATTGTTGCACTCACTTCCTCAAAAGTACATGAAAAATAAATCTGTCAAAAAAATAATACTTTTACAGCAATCTAATTAGGTGGCATTATTTCCTGAATATTTTTGTGAGCTTCTCGAAGTCAGGAATCATATCATATTATCTTTGCATGATCAGAACAGAACTATCAGAGTACCTTGCCCATCGTAACCACTCAACACAAGATTCAATAAAAAAGATTAAGCAAAAGGCATGATTTGAACCTTACATAAGTCAAGAGTATCTTTTGGTGAACCCAAGTAAGATAAAATATCTCCAGAATGAAATCTGTGGTTGCTTAATTAAATTATTATATCCAGATATTACTGGGTGTTGTTGTTTTGCAAATTATCAGTTTGGGGGCACTATAGAAGTGGGTGCTGAAGATGGCCCAGCACCTCACATACATTTTAGAATAGGATTTTTAAAAATTTCCCTCAAGTTAACTACAAAATCATATTATTATCTATGTGTTATATCATCTATGTGTGTCGATATACACACACATACATTATAGGCCAAATATATATTCTATTCCTTAAGAACATAATTCCTCTGGAAAACAAGTTTTGGAATTGGATGCATCAACTATGTCGATACTACATACACAATATTTTAATTTAGGCTTAGAGGTCAGAAAACAGAAATGGATGCTTTGTTTACCTCCAAGGATTAAACAAACATAATAGACAAACACTAATTTATACAATGAATAATAAAAGGAAAACAAGATTATGATAAAATATGTATAATATGTGCAAAACTCAATATATATATATGCCTATGATTCCCAGAAACCATTATATCTCCTGGAGGAAAAGACAAGCTTATTTAAACCAGTATAGGTAGTTTGACGTTACTCCTGCAAAACAAAGATTGTCAGTACAAGACCCCCCGTAACTGGGAGGGCAAGCTGAACATGGTACCCCTACTTTATATGGTGCTTCTCCAATCCAGTTTCCCCTTGAAAAAAAAAGAAGAAGAGAGCATTAGTGCTACTTGCCCATTCTTTAAAATCTGATTGTCCTTAAGCATATGATCACGTGTTGACATTTGATGATATTTTTAGAAGTCTGTCGTTTTAGAAAAGCACTAAAAGTGATAACCATTTCTTATTTCTACAGTAACTTGTTCTGTATATCTTACCTTTCAAATGTTTTCTTTCTGAGTAAATTAATATTATGTTCATTTACAGTTAAGAAGTGAGGCACTACAATGCATGGTGACATTATTAGTCATCCGACACCGGGCTTGATACACTCACCACAGCTGCCTCGTTCCTGCAGCAGCCTTCTAGAGCACACGGGCTGTGTCCACTTAAACTTACTTCTTAAAAAGCTCATGCTAATATTATTATAAAGATAGTAAAGTATATACAGATATAGATATATACAGGTCCATTATCTATATAACAATATATGCATGTAATTCTGGGATGCTTAGAAATGGTGAAATGAGCAAGAAGTTGTTACAAGCATAAAACATAGGTTTTAAGTGTTCAAAGGATTTCTTTGTCAAGTTGAAAAAATAGTTTAGATTCTCAGTATTCATAAAATGAGATACAGAAAACTCAGTAAGAGAATAATGGCTCACAGAAGCAGCCATTAAAGGTGATTCCAAAACATTTTCCCGTATGTAAACTCATAGTTATAATTTTTAGTAATACTATCAGTTTTTTTTATAATGCTGGACTTATTTAACTGAATTATTATGTGTTATCAATATTTTTCTTCATCTGTAATTATGGCCATGATTATAGTGATACGCCAAATTCACCATTTAGGATAGTTAAAAACAGCCACAATGCCTTATGTTATTAAGCTCTTTTAGCTGTGAGGAAGGAGGCAATGAATGTATTCTCAGTAGCATGGTGATTAGTAACTACAGTACTAAGAGACAGCAATACAGCCAGTGATGTGAAGGAAATTGAATGGTCAGGAGAAAATTTGGTTGTAGATAGTAAAAAGTCAGGGTTGAAGATAAGACAACAGTGTAAAGTCTA
This sequence comes from Kogia breviceps, assembly GCF_026419965.1. NCBI lineage: Eukaryota > Metazoa > Chordata > Mammalia > Artiodactyla > Physeteridae > Kogia > Kogia breviceps. Next base: position 17,909,785 of record NC_081326.1, on the reverse strand, counting down.
AAATATGAAACAAGTGGGTCTCATCTTTAAGACCTAAATAAGACCAAGCAAATGACTCATACAGTGCATCTACCAGACATGAAGATATCCTTATTCAGTCAGTTGAAAAGTCACGTTTTTATCTATAAAATATCTGTAAAGGAAAATTTGTCTGTAAAATGAAAAATATGCTGATTATTCATATTACAAAATGAGATGAGATTACAAGTCGGCCCACCTCTATCTAGCTTATTCTACACTCTGCCTTCTAGAGAAGCTTCCTCAAGCATAATTTTGGTAATGTTACATGTTTGCTTATGAACATTCAAGGAGGTCCATTCCTCAAGAGTGCAGCTCACTCCTTTATCCTAATCTCTCCCATTCTATATTCATAATCTTATTTCCCTCTATATCTTTACCCAATCTGATAAAAATATATGAACCCAGCCTGTGGTATTTTAATTTCATATTTTTCAACTTATTCTACATAGCTTTCAGAAATTACACAGCATATATTTTTGGTAATGTTAACTTAGAAATACAATTTTATTATATATTATATTACGAACTTTTACACGAATGGAGGATAATTGTATTCAGTAGTAGGTCCGTTGATAAACTTGTAATATTCTTCCTTCTAATTTTTATTCTATTTCATCTAATTCAATTCATTCTCATTCTCTCATTTCTCTCTCTCTCTCTTTCTCTCTCTGTCTCTGTCTCTGTCTCCCCCCTCAACCCCTTTCCTTCTCTGTTTTATTTTGTCCCTGAAAAACAGTTATACTTGAGATAACTTCATATTGGGATTGGAAGAAACATAGTCAACTATCAGTCAGGATTTTAAAACTTTCTTCATTGCCTAGGTTTCAAAAGAATGGTTCTCCATCACAGTAAATATAGCATACTAACACAATATCTTAAACTCTTAGACTTATAAAATAATCAGACATCTCATCAATAATATTACAAAATTCCAACCATTGGCCAAAAACAGAATAGTTAAATGAATGTAATAAAAAACCGCTTTCACTATTTGAGTACTACTTGGCCTATTTATGTCAGAAAGAGGGTTAAAGTCTTAACAGGAAAATATACAGTACAAAACTGAAAATATCAAACAAATGCAGCTTTAATGTTTATCATAATGCAGCCACATTTTACTTTCCAAATCTTACTATTCTAGTAACTGTGGAGAGGGGACCATCGGGAAAATTGCTATTTTTCTAACTTTGCAAAAACACTGCCACTGGCATAGTACCATATAAATGAGTAATGCAGTTATTTGTGAAACATTTTCTCATTCCCTCCCCATACTGGCAAAGCTGGAGAAAATCTTTGTTTGGGACTTACTTTGGAAGACACCAGGAGTGTCATAAATCCTTTGTATATTTTAGTATTTATTCCAAATGAGAACAGACTCATGTATAAATACTGGAACATTTTATCCGAAGAGTCATTGTTATCAAAAAGGCATTTTATCAGATGTTGACAAATGCTTATTTATCCTCATTTATAAAGAATGTTCATAAATATGAGCCTATTTTATAATCTTTGATCAGTTTTCACAATACCTTTTAATGTATGCCATAAGAAGAAATTACTGAATATTTTTGTACTGAAATTTAAATCATGGCAAAGCTTTCATTAAAAAGAAGTCATGGCATTTAAATTTTCCCTTCTGATTCTGAATGCCTCCTTAACCATCTATGGAAAAAGTAAACTGTGATTTTAATTTTACTCTTAAAAGAAAGAAGAAGGGCTTGTTTTGCTTTCCTAGTGAAAAGGCTAAGCCAACATTCTAGTACTGATTGATGAGAATACTGTGGTGTTGATAAATTCCCTAGAAGATCCTTTCCTGATGCCTTTTATATAGCTATCAAAAGCCTAGAAGCATATGTTTATTTTATAATTACCACGCCTAAAGAAAGATGGTAAGGAGAATTTAGTGACTCTCCAAATCACAAATAGTCTTGCCTGCAATTTTAATCTAGAATCCTTGTGAAAAGAAACCTTTCAGCTTATAACTTTTCAGATATACAAGAAGATGGAAGATTTGAGGATTAGTGCTTGTTAGTTAAGTCTTACTCATATCATTTACCTGTTAAAAATATCTATCAGACTGAAGATATTTAACATCCAAGATTCCAGGAAGTAGAATCCAACTGGATACTTACTTTGGGGCATAGTTGCATACCAAATAAACTGCACGGCGCCATACAGCTCCCCAAACATTCATGTTTTGACAAGTATGAATTGCACATCCTATTCGATTGGAAGTGGCCCAAACCATCTGAGAAAGTAAATCGATATACTGTTATTGAAGCTGGAGCTAAGAAAATTCATGTTCACCAAAATAGTAAGACCATTTTTTAAAAGTATGAATCAAAAATGAACAAAACAATTAAAATAACCTGTGTATAATGGGTGCACATGGGGCCAAAACATCTCATAGGACATCTGGGATTGCAATCTTGGGGATACGGAAAAGCATAATCTTTCACTTCATCATACCATGGCTTGACCAACTGGAGAATAGAGCGATATCTAAATATCAAGAAACACAATGAGAACTTAGAGTACAGTAGTGGCAATATATAGTGGACTCACGTTAAATTATAAGTTAATTGGTTCTTTTGCAGATTATTCCTGGTAAATCAAGAACATATGTACCCACCCCTCACAATTACCATCATCACCTAGTAGAATCCTCTATTCCTCCAAGTAGAGCCAAGCATGAAAATGCCCAGGACTGGAGCAAGGGATCCTGTATTTTTCTAAGTATGTGTCTGGTTGTTTCAAAAAGAGAAATGCACATCTTTCAGGAATTATCATCTTTATCTTGTTTTACCAATGTCAAAAATTTCTTCCATCAGAATCTTATAGACAATTAGGAATTCGATATATAAAAGAAGCTGTGATACTAGACTCAGTGTGGATTTTTTTTCCCCCCTTAAACTTGAATCATTTTAATTTAATGATTGTACACCTGATTTTCCTCCCCCATGTGGAAGAGAATGAGTCTTCGGAACATTGGATGATGACATTCCACAGTGGTAGAAAAATTATCCTCTTACTGGGAACAGCTTTATCCATTGTTGCATATACTTGCATATACATACGCGTGCCTATTTATATATACATATATGTGTAAATATATTGAATTTGTACAACACACACAGATACAGGTATATGCAAACATGGGAAGGTTGCATACACAATAATGGCTTCTGCCACCATCAAGGGATTTTTTCTGGGGTAGAAGAGATAGGATACAGGATACAGCCTGATCCTTTCAAAGATTCTGTGAGATAAGTGTAGAATACAGGCTAAGGGAGGGTGTTCCAAGGGTGAAAGGGAAAACTGGTTTTTCTAGGCCCTTTTAAAAAATTAAATAATCCTTGAAGCCATCTAAAACAGTCATAGGCCAAGCATCAGTGCCTGACACATAGAGAGCCCTCTTGCAGATATTACTTGAAATTGGTGTCACTAACCTGTGGAGTCCATAAGCAATAAAGTTACGTGGATAAACAGTATCAGTGAAACTACTTCCTACCTTCCAGTTCGTACAGATAGATTTTGACCCAAAAATCTCAATAAGTAAGAAGGTCCATGGTCCCAAATGCAAGTAGCTGCCCAAGCCTCTGCAGATTTTGCAAGATTTTCATCCCAGACCTGTGAAAGTGAAAAAAACCTTCAGCTTTACTGGGTTTGCTAGTAACAAACAAAAAGAGAAAAGAAATGGCACTACTATTTCCTAAAGTTCTTTCAATTCTGCTTCCTGACTAGAAGAAGGCAAATTTAGACCATTGTTATTCAAAGTTCTACAGTGCAATATTGTTATTCCTCAAAAATCTTTATTGTTTTTACAGGGCCATCTAGACCCAAAGTCCAGACATAAATTTTGGTAAAGCATAGGTTAACAAAAATATCGTATCCAGATGTAACTTGGAGATACCTCATACTGACCACTGAAGTTTGAATCCACCAAAGTCAATTGATTTCCCTGGAGTTTATTCACAGCAAAAAGGAGCCATGCTATTGATATATCTTAAAAATTAATGAGATCAAATTTATTCAAATCAATGTACCAAAATTAACAATGTCTCATAGTCCAACTTTTTTATTGAGATATAATTGATATATAACATTATTAGTTTCAGGTGTACAACTTAATGATTTTTATGTACATATATATTGTGAAATGATCACCACAATAAGTCTAGTTAACATCCATCACCACACACAGTTACAAATTTCTTTTCTTGTGAAGAGAACTTTTAAGATCTATTCCCTTAGCAGCATTCAAATATACAATAGAGTATTATTAACTATAGTCACCATGCTGTATATTACATCCTCAGGATTTATTTTATAACTGAAAGTTTGTACCTTTTAACCACCTTCACATATTTCACACACTCCACCCCCCCAACCTCTGGCAGCCACCTATCTGCTCTCTAGATCTATGAGTTCAGTATTGTTTTTGTTGTTGTTGGTTTTAGATTCCACATATATATGAGATCATAGTTATTTGTCTCTTTTTGACTTATTTCACTTACCATAATGCCCTTAAGTTCCATCCATGTTGTCACAAATGGCAAGATTTCCTTGTTTATTATGGCTGAATAATATTCCATTTATCTACTTATTTGTTGATGGACAATTAGGCTGCTTCCATATCTTGGCTATTGTAAATAGTGCTGCTATGAACATTGGGGTGAAGGTATCTTTTTGAGTTAGTATTTTAGTTTCCAGACTAATACCCAGAAATGGAATTGCTATATCATATGGTAACCCTATTTTAATTTTCTGAGGACACTCTATACTGTTTTCCATAGTGGCTGCACCAATTTACATTCCCACCAACAGTGCCCAAGGTTCCCTTTTCTCCACATCCTCACCAACACTTGTTATTTCTTGACTTTTTGACAATAGTCATTCTAACAGGTGTGAGTTGATGTCTCACTGTGGTTTTGATTTGCATTTATTCCAACTTTTAAGTGTCAAACTATATTAAATTATAATATGATATAAATGATATTTTATATCATTTGAATATTTGATAGTAATAATAATAATAGAACATTTAATTGTTATGAGCTGGAAACATAGATTTGTTTAATTGTAACAATGTATTTAAGTGAAAGGAAATTAATTTAGTGACTTTGAAATAAAATAGGAAAACAAAATTGATGAACCCTTCAGAGACACTTCTGCCCTAGAAGGCCATGGCACCCACCCTGAAAAAAGATTTGTTAGTCACTTAGAAGTTGTCTTAAATTAGAAAAACAAAGTCATCTTACATACATCTATCTAGAATTACATTAAAATAAATTCACTCACAAAATTACATGAAATCAGAATTATCAAGAAAGGATCTGGAGTAATTCTATGGTGACAGTGGCCATATCTCCACTGTATGTGTAAAAAGAAAGATCATTCAAAAAGCTATAGTAAGGGCTTCCCTGGTGGCACAGTGGTTGGGAGTCCGCCTGCCGATGCAGGGGACACGGGTTCGTGCCCCAGTCCGGGAGGATCCCACATGCCGTGGAGCAGCTGGGCCCGTGAGCCACGGCCGCTGAGCCTGCACGTCCGGAGCCTGTGCTCCACAACGGGAGAGGCCACAGCTGTGAGAGGCCCGCGTACCGCAAGAAAAAAAAAAAAAAAAAAAAGCTATAGTAAAATACACTTTCCTTAATTATCCAGAATATAATCTGCCCATTTTGTGGATTAATTAAATGTGGCAAAACATTACACAATACCCTTTTAATAAGTAAGTAATCAGTGTTAAATACAGTATATAAATGGAAAATACTCATTCTATAATATTTTAAAAGTTAGTGTCTCTTTATATACCTGTTTTCTCCTTTGAATTGATATCATGCTTTTTTACAGTTATAAAAAATATTTTGTATTATTCTTTCACACTTAGCTCTGTAAAATAATCATTTGATATGTTTTATGAATTATTACTTCAAACTTCTTTTGTTTGTAAAAATTCTGTGCAGAAATATCAGTGACACAAAATAAATTTGCAATGAAAATCATAGTATTCTAGAACTGAAATTAACTTTTAAGAGCATTTCGTCTGGCTAATAATGGATTCATTTAGTATTTATTCTTCTGATATTTTTAATGAAATATGGATTTACAAAATATGGATTTCAGTTCACCAAAATGCATAATATTACCATTAGATCACAGATGAATTTTAGATGGAATAGCATCAACAAATTATGTCTCTGAGCTAATTGTAGTCACTTTGGGAAAAAAATACATCTAAATATTATTAACATATTGAAGTGGTGTGCACTCAGAACACTAACTGCTAAAAACATGGCTTTTCTGTGTTTTTATATAATATTTCTAAAAACAGTCTTTCTTATAGTCTTGTTCTGAAATACCAGCACTGCATGGCACAAATAATACTGAAAAAAATATATATCTTGTATTCTAACCCTAAGCCTACTGCTAAGGTCATCTGCGACTGAGGACATGTCAACTATTCTGTCTCCCAGTTAACTCATCTCTAGGGTCCCTTTCCTCTTCAGCATTTCATGATTTAGTATACCTGAGTAACTCCAGCATCAGAATCAGAAAGATCTGTTATATTGACCTATGACTTGTTCAGTTCTAGCCTTTTCCATACCGCAGAGAGAGGAAACCTAGATTCTTCACAAAATAATTTAAAATATTTAAGGCAGTTAACAAATTTAAAGTAATTTAACATATATAATTCTATATGCTTACTCATATACTTAAAACGTATTGTGCATGTCAAAGAGATAAATCGAAGAGTTCATGCCTGAAAAATATCTTACAGGAGCACCATTTTTAAATTATTGTAAAGGATTTTGATAGGAAGACCACGTATTTAGCATTACCAATGTCTACATTTTTAGGTGTTTCCATGATAGTTGTGAGGGAGGAGAGATGCTGGAGACCCTGGCAGCACTGGCCAGGTCCCAGACAGAGAGTGGGATCATTTTGCCTTCCCATAGGAGACATACCAACTGTCTCTCTGATGCCCACTGCAGAGGAAGTCAGAAAGTCCTGTGCTCTTTCTTGCCTGTTTGTCCCCAGGCAGGACTCACACCCATCCCGTAAAGAGGGGGAGATCCTGCTCTGAAATTTAGGAATTGCATATCTACTGTATTTGCTGTCTCTGTCTTTCTCCGTTGGTTACAACCCCCAGGAGAATATGGGTGAGTGATGTATCCCCTTAATCCACAGTGGAATTTAAATCTATTAATACGATGACAGGTCTTTCAGGGTTGAAAACAGCCAATAAGGATAGCTTCTTTCTTATCCAGAAGCTCTGAATTGCGATGAATGTTGCCAGTTTAACCATGTGAAAGAATTCTAACAACTTATACAAATTTAGGGAATGAAGTTGTAATCACCTAAGCATTTGACTAATATATACATTTCTGGATGCTTAATGGATAATCTATCTGCTGAATTTTGCTGAACATCTGTGATATTTATTTGAAATAATTTTAGTATCATACCCTACAAATACAGCAAAAGAAAAGAGGTCACAGGTGTGTACTTACTTTAGATTCTATGGAATGACTGGCAAATATGCAACATATTATCATTTGTTAGAAAAACTAAACACCTTATATTTATTCAGCTTTTATGCAGCTAGCCTCAAATTCTGTATTTCTAGTTCTTGTCCCTCTAAATGGATAAAATACGTTCACAGATAACTGAGTTGTGAACACTTAAAATCTTATCATGCCTTCTAAAAATCAGGCAAAAATTAAGATAATTATGCATGGAGACAAAAAAACATTTACAGGAGCTAGTAGACGTTAGATATTATGATTAACTAACTCACAAAGTAAAGATGGCTGAAAAAGGTGTCAGAGCATGCATAAGCCTATATATGTGCCCTATTGCTCCACATGGGTTTCTTCCATTCTTTGCTGTTACGAGCCATTTAGTTGGTCAGCTTGTAAACTGATTGATTTAGCTCTGGACTAAAATGTTTACCATGAACTCCTCTGCTTATCAATAAATTTAGCACCTTGTCTGTGGAAACCACATAGTCTGATGAAGCCATGAGAAACATCCAGAATTCAAACTGATGGCATTTCAATAGCTAGAAGAGTGTGGCTCCAAGAGATAGGAGGGATATGAAAAGAATGCAGATCGTCCTCAAGTCCAGAGGTCTTCAGAGGTTAAGCCAAAGAAATACAAAATTGAGTCAAAGAATGTCTCAGCATGGGAGAAAATCACTTACTTCCGTAAATTAAAGAATTAGAGAGTGATATGATCCAGCCCAAAGATGAGGTTGTTTTATCAGCCATTTCCTTAAGTTTTGTTACCCACAACACAGTGGGCACCAGGACATCCGAAACTCCCTTCTTAAACCCCAGTCACTATCTCTGGACAATAAGAAATGTAGACCAACTGAAAGGCAACCCTGAAAATTACTTGAGAATATATCCCCAACGCTGTTTGATATGACATACTGTTTTTTTTCAAGTGGGTAACATCTTTTAATTCCAAACATAAGAATTAAATGTAGAAGTGTTTGAAAGAATTAAATATAAGGTGTTAAAGAGGATAGATATTTCTAGGTAACGAACCTGTGCATATTTGATATTATTAATATTTATAGTGGTTCAGAGAATATGGCAACAGGTTATTATTATTATTATTTTTTTTTGCGGTACGCGGGCCTCTCACTGTTGTGGCCTCTCCCGTTGCGGAGCACAGGCTCCGGACGCGCAGGCTCAGCGGCCATGGCTCACGGGCCCAGCCGCTCCGCCGCATGTGGGATCTTCCCGGACCGGGGCACGAACCCGTGTGCCCCGCATCGGCAGGCGGACTCTCAACCACTGCACCACCAGGGAAGCCCAGCAGGTTATTAAAGCAATAGGTTAGCCTTGTAATTTACATAAAATATATCAATAATTATTTATATTTGTGGTTTTAAGTTAAAAATTTTAAGAAAGGGCTTCCCTGGTGGCGCAGTGGTTGAGAATCCGCCTGCCGATGCAGGAGACACGGGTTCGTGCCCTGGTCCGGGAAGATCCCACATGCCGCGGAGCAACTAAGCCCGTGAGCCATGGCCGCCAGGCCTGCGCGTCCGGAGCCTGTGCTCCGCAACGGGAGAGGCCACAACAGTGAGAGGCCCGCATACCGCAAAAAAAAAAAAAAAAAAAAAAAAAAAAAAAAATTTTAAGAAAATCTTGTTACAATTTGTAAACAATTTTGCAAAATTTAGAACTTAAGAGTCACGGTATTGCTGAGGCTTTTAAGACATTTAAATATATGGAAATTATTTTCAATAAGTCAATTGAAGTACTAAAGGTCAAATATGTTAAATCTATAAATGCAGCTTAAAATTTAAATTAATTAGATTTGTAAGTAGTAACAAACATTAAACAAATGTGATCGTCAAAACTTGCTAGATTTCTGAATAGAACAAAAATACATGTAAATGAAGCTAAATTAGAGGAGAACAAGAAATATTAAATTTGAAAATGACCTCTTAAAACATCTGTTCTGCACATGGAAACCATCTTCAAAGACATAAAATTCTAAAAAATAAAACTATCACACTTTTTGAAGACACATTTCTAAATTGGTTATTGTCATGGATACTATGATAGCAATGACATTGGAAACAGTAAGCCATGTCGTATAGACACTTATTTTCTTGGACTGACATGTGGTCATTTCTCACATATTTAGATAAAAAGTAAAGGCAGTTTAGATAGACAAGTTTTTGGCTTTTGAAAATAACTCAGCTGGGGCTCTTTGTTCTTTTTCTGGGTTAGATTGGGGAAAGCAGTGCTGACTTATAGAAGTGAGAAAGAGCCATTAAAAAGATATTAAGTGATGACAAAATTATTTTCCCTGAGGGCTGCCAGAAGCTTTTAAAAAACACTTCAGGGGCATGGCTGTGGTTTTGTTTTGAAATTGGGGTTTATTCCCTTTCCGTGGAAATGCTTGTGAAGTGCCAATAAAGGAAACTGAGAGCTGAATATATGACCCAGTGTTAAACCAGACAGGAGGGAAGAATGGGCCTTGGTAAGACTGGAGGGGGTGGGGTGCGGCACAGGAAGAGAAAAGGATTTCCCATGGGAAATTGGAGGCACTAATTAGATTAATTACATGATATTAAACCGATTATACTTTAAAAGAGAACTAGTTAAGGAGCTTGATTTTTAAAAACTTCCTGCAAGCCTCAAAAATGACCATAAATATGGGACCACATTATATCACAAAGTATCAATGTGGGGTCCTAAGCATTTTTTAAATGTTTAAACGAAAATAATGAAGACTTTCCTCAGGTAAGATGAGTGCTACCTTTCATGTAGGTGGGAAAGGTAAATTTCTATAAAAAGAAGATGTAAAAGTATACTTTTTTAGAGGAATTCTGAACTAGATCATTGCAAGCAGCATAAAATTCTTAAAAACAAACACAAAAGGACTTCTCTTGACCCCTTTTCATCTTCGTCTTCCAATGCACCATTCCTCTTCTTCCTTTTACAATGGAATTTCTTGAGTGTTGTCTTAACAGAGAATTTTCAGTTTTTCTTCTACTCTTGAGTCCACTCCAGGCAGGTTCCCCACCGCTACCTCCACTCTACCCAAATTGCTCACATCAATATCATAAATGGTCATTTCCTGGTCACCATGTTATTTGTTCTATCGGCAGCTTTTAGAATGTCTGACCACTTGCTCCTCCTGGACCCACTTCCATACCCTGGTTTCATGACCCCACCCTTGCCTTGTTTTTCTCTGGCTGCTGCCTTGTTTTCCTCCATATGTTTCCTGATTCTTCCTCATCTCCCTAACCTGTGCATGCTGGAGGGTTCCCAGGGCTCAAGCCATGTCTCTGTCTGTCTCTCTGTCTGTCTGTCTCTCTCTCTCACTCCCTCTCTCTCTCTTCTGTTTCATCAATTCACTGCCTAGGTAATCACATCCAATCTCACACATTGAAATACTATTTATAAACTGGTGGTATTCTTCCAAATTATATCTATAGACCTCTCCACTGAATTCCAGACTGATTTATCCACCTATCCACTTTAAACCTCTACTTAACAAGTCCAAAGTTGAGTTCCAGTATTCACAACCCTACCGACACTCCCTGCCCTCTAACCAGCTACTCCTACAGTCTTCCTCCCATCAGTGGATGGCATTACCCTTTTTCTGCTGGTTCAGGGGTCACCAAATCTATCCTATTGCCTACTTACATGTTATCTATAGCTGTTTCTGTGTTACAGTGGCAACACGGACCACAAAGTCTGCAAAGCTAAACATATTTACCGTCTGGTCCTTTACAGAAAAAGTTTACCAATTGCTTTTGTAGTTGCTCAGGCCAAAGAGTCCATAGCCATCTTTACTCTTTCTTTGCTTAATAATCTTTATATGCTCTATCAGCAAATCTTGTCGATCCTGCCATCAAAATGCTGTCTATCTAGAATATACCCACTGACCATCCCCATTATTACCACCACCTTGAGTGAAGCCACCATCATTTGTTATCTGGATTATTGAAAAAGACTCCTAGCTAAGGGAGTGTTTCATACATATAAAGCCTTAATATATAAATTAAGGAAGGCATGGATAAAAGAAAAATATTCAGATTTTGAGGTAAGATTATTTAAACAGGATTGGTGATTAGGAAGTAAAGGAAAAAAATTTTCAGTGCTTTAATCTATGCATGGCTCAATCTATACCTCAGTCAAGTGCTTTGAAAATACCAAAGTGCTATTTAAATACAATCAAACTCAACTGATTGGGTTGGGGGTTGGTCTAGTAATGAAAATGAGTATTGGGTGTAAGATGACAAAATGCAACTGCTGCTTGACATCTGGACAGTCATATGAAAGAGAGAGAGAGAGAGACACGGAGAGACTTGGAAATGAGTGAATTTTTCCCCACCCAAAGAGGCTCTTCCCTTTTAACCAATTGCTGACAAGTAGGAAGTGGGTACAATGTCTCTAAACCTTAAACCTTTTCAGGGTAATCTAGAAATCCTGATGTATATGTGAAATGTATCCACTTCTACATGTTGCCAAATAGCCTTTTAAATGTAAAATTCTCAACAGTTCAACACGTGCAGAGCAAATTAAACATGACTACTAATTGAAATGGTTAATGGACCTACAGTTTATGAACTCTGATGGGAGGTATCATTGTCACCATTACACTTATGCAGATGTGTGATCTTAATACACAAGGATGGTGGCAAGAAAGAGTGACCCTGGAACTGTCTTGGCCCCAAATCTCCCTACACCAAACTTAACCAGATGGGGACTGCTGTTTTGTTATCAACAATGGAAAAATGCAAGAAATGCAAATTTCCAGATCAACCAATAGAATCCTAGATAATTCGTTAATCTAGGCAGCTAGTAATTGACTACTTATTGGGAGGGCTGAGCAGTATTGCGTACTGGGAATTGAACAGTCAGCAAGAGTGACATGGACTCTGCTTTACAGTTTAGGAAAGAGACAGGCAATTAACGCACTACCAAATAAATAGTGAATAATTGTAAATAAATTATGGCAAATGTATATAAATTAATTAGTATGTAATACATTATCCATTATCCATATATAATGTATGTAACATGTTTTATAAAACCACTTCCAAAACAATGTGCTACTTAAAAGTTTGCTTCTTTAGAAGTGTCCTTAGTCAATCATGTAAATTCCCAATTAAGTGCTGTTCCACACTGCAGACATCTGTAGCTCACCCACGGTAACCACAGGATGTCTTCTGAAAATGAGTGCTGAGTGAATATGCAAGTGAAATTTTGTGATAATATAGAAATTATCACTGGAATAATTCTTCTTTTGGTTTAACATATTAATTCTTTCAGTATATAGTCTCTTGATAAATAAATGGATATTTGAGCCAAAAAATATCTTCCTCAACTCAGTTTTGTGTCCTGAAACATGATATAAAATATTCTTAAAGCACATTATAGAGTTGTAACCTGGAAAATCATTCCAGGATCTCCAAGGGAACTGGACCTAGTGAAGCAAAATTTCAGAGTTGGAGACCTTGAATGTGGGCTTACAAAGTGGTTCTGTGCTCTTCTGGTAAGAAATAATTGTCTAAAGCTTATTTGGTGGAGTGTCATTCTGACTGCCAAGGACTTGGGGCCTCCCCTCTCCTCTCCCACCCCTACTCACCCACTCACCCCCATACTCACACCACAGAAGAGGTCTAGGAAGAAGGGGGCATTTCTGGAAGCTAGTTTTCATTTATAAGCACTTACATCCGTATCCTTCCTCTCAGCTCTGGTATACTGTTGATCCAAGATTTGATAAAAATTAAAAATGGCATTTCATCAGGAAAATGTCTGGGCTGTCACCAACACTGGCTGCTAAGCGCCGTGAGGATGTCTGCTCTGTGCATTTGTGGAAGACAGAATTACAGATGAGAGAGGTAAAGCAACTGTCCTGTATGTTGTTGTGCAAATAAGACAACATCATTCATTCTGAGAGTGACAATTCCAGGAGAAGGGAACATGTAGTCTGTGGTGACAGGGATATGAATAGAGAGGACAGATGAGATTCATGGTCCTTCTTCAGAAATCAAGGGAATTCTAAATGGTTTCATTAACTGAGGTATAAGAGGTAACATGTACATAACTTTCTGAGAATCCAAAATCTGGGGGGAAAAAGAAAAATATTGAAAAGTAAGGCAATCCTTTCCCATAATAACATTGCATCTGTATTTAAAACACACATTTGATCTACAAGCCACTTAGTTCATGAGAATTTGATACTACTCAACAGGAGCACACGCTACCTAATCTGCCAACCCAATGTAAGATGCGTCCACAGAAGTAGAACAAATGGAGAATCATTTGTCATGGCTACTCTGTGCTGGCTGGGTCACGTCAATTCCAGGCACCTCACCGTCAGAACAGCACACACAAGTTGGAACCCAAACAAGGACAAGAGCCTGGTGAAAGGCATTCCTTGCTCAGAGCCATACTGCTTGCAGATCCGAAGATGATTGAACTGGCACCATTCTTGTGTGTATGTGTAATATAAGAGGTAGCACGGGGGGCTGGGAGGGACTTGATTTTCCATTCCCTTAGTGGCACAACTTCTTACCTTTTCCAAGATTTTCAGAAAGCAAATATCTTCGTGCCATCTTCCTTACGCTGGCCATACTGTGGTTGCAAGAGGTGGTGTGTACAGGTATTTCACACAAAAGGGCTGGAGGCTTAGAAAGAGCTGGGTGACTGGGGGACATAGGTTTAAGGCATAGATGCTCACAGGCTTCAAAGACTTGAAACACTATCCTACTACAGAGTTTTCCTATGTGGTTGCCAAGGTTAGAAAGAGTACAGGAAGCAAGATTTGATTCCATATGAAGAAACACTTTCTAATATTCAGCAATGTCCTCAGATAAAAATGCATGTGGAGCGGGTTCAACAGCAGGAGATGGACTCATGGAGGGGAGTGTGTATTGTACAGTCTTTCAAAGCATGGGCTTTGTTGTCATACAGAACTGCTTTCTCATCATTTTGATTTACTTGCTCCGGGACCTGGGGGAAGCTACTTACGCTCTCCAAACTTCAAATTTCCTGTCTCTAAATGAGGAAAATTGTCCCCATCTCACGAGACTGTTGTGAAGGTTAGGCAAGATAGTGATTGAAGAGAATTTAGCACAGCTCTAGCACGGCAGGGTGTACAGAATGGTAAACGCTATTAGTATTGGAAGATCAGGCACCAGAAGAGTGGTGGTGTCTGTGAACTAGAAAGATGCCTAAAGTGAGAGGTAATGAGAGGTGCACTTTTGATCACCTTATCTGGCAGCCTGAAGTTTGAGACACATCAGGCTTTAATCTCAACTTAGCAGGCAATCAGATAAAGTGAAAACAGATAAACCCTCAAGCAACAAACTAATCAGAAACAGAACTCTGTAGAGATAACAAGGACCTTGCTTCCGGGCAACACAACATCAGACAGTGGAAGACAAAAACTAGAGAACATTTCAGAAGTTTTAAAACCTATTAATTCCCCTCCTTAAATCACTCTTTAACATATGTTTTATCTTTAAATTTTAAGACCATTTGTTGATGGATTCTAGCAACAGTTCTCCTTTCCCAGGAAATTAATACCAACCAGCTATCATTTAATACTGTAGTTATATGCCAGGAAGACATTTTCATGTGTGGTTATTTTTTTTCACCAGCTCAGTGTTACAACCAGCTAAAAACTGATTTCTTGGTTTTTAAACTATCTTGTGAGACACATGCAAACCCCGTACCTTGCTGTTGCCCACTTAGAAGAATTCGAATGCCTTTCCGCCTACCTACTGCTTGCTGAAAACATGATCTCACTGGAATGCAGAGACAGATTTGGTAGAATGTTCATATTTAATGAAATTATGAAATGTGAATTTGATGCACTTTGTAGGGTAAAAAAATATTGTGCCCCTAAGCAACATTCCTGGACTGTTTGAGTTTGGAGTATGTGATGTGAAATTTTAAGAGTCATGAAGTTTAGTCTAAACACACAACTTTGAGGGCATTCTTGCAGATTTGTGTCAAAAATTGCTTGGTACCTGATTTTAGATTCTATGGGTAACATAGACTGGAAACATTCAAATCATACCCCTGCAAACCTCAGTCCATGATGCATTTTATGCCAAACATTTCTCTTGACCATTTTAATCTGCTAGTCTTCATCTTCCCTGCCTTCTTCCCAAGCCATTCTTCAGAAATTCTCATAGACAATTAAACTTCCCAAGTTCATAACCATTTAATGGCCATTGACTGACTATTAAATGGTTTTCAGATATACTAAATTCAGGACGCCAGACCAGCCAGACTAGTCAACTTCGATTTTTCTGAAGTCCTTTGATTAGTTTCCAGAAAAACCTTATCCTGAGTGTGTCAGAAGACTAGATGGACCTGGTGCTATCTAGGCCCCTGAAATAGATTTGGAGTCATCTTGATTTAAGTCTCAGCCCTGATACTAAAAAAATAAATAAATAAAATTATTTTTTAAAGGTACATGAAACTTTCTTGCAAAACTTCTTGAGTAGATTCCCAGACATAAAAATCATACATCCGTGCTGTCTCCATGACACTACCCTACCCCCATTATGTAAAGTGGTCCATTCTGATTACCAAAGCATATTCCCAACCAAAATTCTTTGTATCGAAAGAATGTTCCCTCCCACACACTAGCTACTTTTTTCAACCTCTGTAGATGTGTACCCTGGATGATAAACCTTCAGCTACTTAATGACTACCAGAAACCTGCACTTTATTTTGTGTTCTCCAACTCAGGGAAAGCCAATTGTCCTAGTCAAAAATGGAGGCATCCTCCTTGGCTGCTCCATCCATCACTTACTCATACTGATTTGATGCCCAAATTCATTTTGTCACATCCCTATGACCTTAAATGTCATTGAGGCTTCAATTATCTCTCGCCCAGGCTATTATAACAGTCTCTGGACTGTGCCATTACTTCTGCCTGTTTCCGATCCCTTTCTCAACCTGTAGCCAGAATGACCTTTCTGAAGGCAAATGAATTACACAACTTAAAACCTTCAACCACTTCCCTTAATCTTAGAGTAAAACTCAAACAAGTTTCTGCTTGCCTTCCCAGTCTCATCAAACATCCCTTTTTCTTTTATCCTCTACATCCAAGCCACACTGAATTTCATCTATGCCTTCGAGGTACCATGCACCTTCCCAGAACACCTTTCCCCACCTACCACATATTCCCTCTTTCCAACTCCTGCCTGTATAACTTTTATTTATTTTTCATATTTAATATTTGAAATCATTTCCTTTTGGAAGCCTTCCCTGTGTCTCTACCCCCAGTCCAAGTCTGGGCCAGAGATGCCCCCATGTGATCCCAAAGCACCTGTATTTATTCTACTTTAGCACACAGCTCACTGCTTTGCCCACTTACTGGTCCATTCACAGTACTTCCTATCAAGAAATGTCTTTTTGCTCCTTGCTGGACCCCTCAGCACAATGCCAGGCACATGAATAAATACTTTGGAATGAGGGATTGAATACTGAGTGACCCCTGCCCACCTGAGCACCGTAGCCACGTGCTCTTTACATGGAATATCCAGCAAAGGTTAAAAGACTTCATTCAGTTGTTCCACAGACTGTTACTGAGTGTTCTCTGTGGCATAGATATGATGCTAGGTTCTAAATAGTCAGCAAGAATATAATAAAATTTTCTATACCATTGCATATGGTCAAATATTATTTGCCACCAAAAAAAGCAGTGTTGAATACTCTGAAATACGGTCGATATATATGTAGCCTATGTGTGATTCAAAGCTCTTCCTTCTACCAACTGATGGTGAGGTTCTGAATCACATCATGTTAATGTTTTTACATTTGCACATCTTAGAGCCTGCGCTCAAAACAATCGCAAACAAAATGTCCTTACTTTCAGTTGGCTCCATAAGTGGAGAGCTAAACATTCATATATAAGCAATACTAAGTAAGTAATACTACGCAACATGCACCTTGGAAGGAAATTCATACAAAATGTGCCCAGTCTCCATTTGAAGCCAAGACACTTAAAAGGTTCTACATGTAGGAGAACAGGAATGTGGAGTTCCAAATGTGCTGGAAAAATGCCTTCCTGTCAGCAATCTTTCTCAGTTCCCTGCTGGCTGGCAATGTTCTCAGGAGGCTTTCTAGTGGTCATAAAAGCATTCATTGAAAAAATTTAGGTTAGACACATCAAATTTCTCATGTTTATAAGAAGAAAATTGAGTTATCCTTCCCAAATGAGAGGAAATGTGCCATTTGGTACAGTATATGGTTTCATTTTAAAAAAATGACAAGGATAGACATCACAAGTGTTTTGTCAACTATGAATTTAAAAAAAAGTCTTTTACATTATCTACATTTTCTTACACACAAAGTCCAAATAAACAAAATCCAAATTTTTCCTTATTCTCAAGACATAAATTACTGTAGGCCAATACTTTACTGGCTATTTCTGAGGACGGATTAATCTATTCTCCATTCATTCATTTGAGTCATGCTTTCTGTAACTTTACTACCTGCTGTGACTTGGTAACTAGTATTTTTCTCTTTTCCAGAAAAGTATAGGAGACTTATTCCCTTAGCTCTGCAAATAATATTTGCAGGCACCAAACAAATGAAATAGA
Source organism: Kogia breviceps (assembly GCF_026419965.1). Taxonomy (NCBI): domain Eukaryota; kingdom Metazoa; phylum Chordata; class Mammalia; order Artiodactyla; family Physeteridae; genus Kogia; species Kogia breviceps. The sequence continues at coordinate 17,891,658 of NC_081326.1, read as the reverse complement.
CCATATTATCAATATAGCTATATTGGCTTCTTGAAATTACATTACACATTTTTTTTCAGTTTTAAGTTGTTCAGTTCATATCTATCATTATCTTCACGCTGTCCCCTACCTGTCTTTCCACCATTCTCTACCATCTGTGAAGATGGCTATCACGTGTTCTCATGAGCTACTTCCATGAACTGTTCATACCTGTCACTGTGGTAGGTGTAGGTGTCCAGATCCTCCTTACCTTTGACTAAAAGAATGGCCCTGCTGATTCAGTGGTTGCCACCTCTTGGGTCACCTTCACAGCCAATCTACACTCCATCAATTGATAGTGCCATCTTTCTCATATGCACCTCTGACCCTGCTCTAAAACCTCCATGGCCTCCCTAATTGCTCTTGTATTAAGTGATCCTCAATCTTTTCTCAAAATCCTTGAAAACATGGCTAATGTGTTATGCTTCTTCTCTCCTGGCAATTTTGTTCATTCATTGCTTTACCTACTATAACATCCAATCCTACCCTTTCCTGAGCATCTATCTCAAATACCCTTCCTCTAAGCAGCCTTTCATGATTTTGCCAACTAGAGATGACCTCTTCTTTCTTTGATTTTGCCATGGTATTTTGGTCTGTACTCTTTTATTACATCAGTCTTACACAGCAGTGTCTTATACTGAATCACGTGCCTAAGGTTTTTCTTTTTTTTTTTTTTCCTGCTTGTTTTTCCTGTTTTGTTTACAGTTTAAATACAAAAATTTCTGTTATCTTTGGATCTCATCCTCTCACAGAAGGACTTCAAATTTTTTTAAATTTATTTATTCAATTGCCTTAAATTCAAGAAATATCTTACAAATTTTACTCCGTGTTGTGAGTTTTGTAATTTCATTCTTTTAGGGAATGATTCTTAGTCTAAGAAACTAGTGTGGTCTGTGGTTTAGAGTCATGGTTTAAGTTGCCCTTAGGAAGAATGAAAAACAGCTGGTGTCCAAGGAGCTATGGAAAGTTGTCAAAAAACTAATTGTAGAACAGAAGCCAAGAGTTTGACTTGCATATCTTAAGCTCTATCTATATTATTATTTTCTGAAAGGATACAGTGTTTGGAAAATTAAATACTTCTAAGTACATGTTTTTTACTAAAATCATGGCCAATATACCCAAAGAAGATATTATACACTAAAATATGAATGTCAACACTCTAGTGTTCAAATTGTGTCCACTTAATTTACTCAAGCATACACTAACATAACCAAGTACTTAAAGAGGATAAAATCATTTAATTTTAAGGGACTTTTTTTTTTTCAGAATTTTGAAAAACTTCTTTTGTATTTTAGGTGCACAGGATAAAATGTTATTATAAATGATGAGTGAACTTTAAATATAAATAAAAATATCAAAATTGATTCAAGGTATAAACATGTAACAATTCATAGGGATTTCAAATTCACCAAATAATGGTTGATTACTGTCTATACACAAGAAATTTCCGAAGAAAATTGTTATACAAAGGTGAATAAACATAGACTGCGCACCCTGAAAGCTTAAAACTAGGAACATTGCAAGAAATATACAAATAACTGTAAACTGAGTCTGATTTTAATAAAAGCAGTGTGGTAAACATAATAGGCTACAGTGGTTCAAAAGAAGGAGAAATCAAATATGGCTGTGAATATAAGAAATATCAATGAAGGACACAACATTCTTCCATAAAACTTGAAGGGTAGGATTATAAATATTGGAATAAGTTAAGGAGGAAACATTAGAAGGTGAGGAAATGGCATGGGAAAAGGCTCAGAGAGTAAAGCTGTGAATGAAGGGGATTGTAAATCAGGCTGGTGCAATTAGAAACAGCCCTGATACCAAGGGGGAAAGGGGTGGGGCGGGAGGAATTGGGAGACTGGGATTGATACATATATATTATTGATATTATGTGTAAAATAGACAACTGATGGGAACATACCATAAAGCGCAGGGAACTCTACCTAACGTGGTGACCTAAATGGGTGGGAAGTCCGAAAGGGAGGGGATATCTGTATGTGCATGGCTGCTTCGTTTTGTGCAGTGAAGGCTAACACAACATCGTAAAGCAACCATACTCCAATAAAAATTAATTTAAAAAAAAAATAGAAAGACCCCTGAGCTGAAGATCATCTTCTATGAGGCTCCCATGGTGATATCACCCACTGATGCAGACAGTCTGAACACAGGGCTGGTAGCCATACTGAGGTAAGTGTCCTAAGCTTTTGAGGTCCATATTCAAGGTTAGGAATTGAACTCACTCTCGAATTGTTCACAATCCAAAGCAATGCTAAACAAGTTAAAATAAAAGGAACAGTGTTCAACTGAGATCTGTATTTTTCACCTGGCCTGGAGGTTAAAGTCACTGACATTCCTGCTCTGACCTGTTAGATTTTATTTCTCTCAAAGTTTCTCTGAGTCTGCATGAGGGAGCCAATGAATTATTTCAGTTGGTCAGTTTACTCACAGACTTTGGATTTCACTAAATTGAGCACATTTTTCTAACTGAAGTAATCTGTTCCTCTCCCCCCACCTCAGGGAATTTGGGCACTCTCTTCCCTCCATCTGGAATGATCTTCCCTCATCTATCGTGTGGCTTACTCCCTCACCTTCCTCCAGGACGGCTCAGGGAGCCCTTCTCTGACCACACTATTAAATGTCCCAGCCTCAACCTGCTTTATTTTTCTTCATAACCTTATCACCTTCTAACCTACTATGTAATTTATTTATCTTGTTTATTGCCTGATTGCCCACCCAGGAGGCCAAGGATTCTCTATTTTATTCATGAATTTATCCTGGGTGCTTAGAATAGCACCTAACATATAGTAAATGCTCAATAAATTTTAAGTGAATAGATGCATGTGTGATGAAGTATATGCAGTATTTACATGAGAATTTGAGACAATGTTACTTTATAGAGCTTAATATTCTGACCACTGTTTCTCATTAACTTTACTAAGTGAAGAAGGATTTATAAAGCATTTACTATATAAGAAGCACTGTATCTGGTTCTTACAAAATAAATTATTATGTCGTAGCTCCAATATTTGAAAAGCAAATAATAAGAAAGGAATGACAAATAGAATACGAAAACTATATGATTTCAGCTGGCATTGCAAAGAAGGAAACAGAGCTATCCTGACATCTCCAGCAGTTTTCCCCAGTGTAGTATTGCTTAGTCTAGTGAATGAAAAGATGCTCTTCAATACAAGCATAGGCTTTGAAATTACACAGACCTTAATTCTAATTCCAATGATACCGTTCATTATCCAAACCACCTTCGCCTAGTCATTCACTTCTCTGTGTCTAAGTGATTTCATTGGTAAAATGATGATCGAAATCTTAACCTCACAGGGAGACTGTGAGCTATCAAATGAGATCATCTGTGGAAACAATTAGCCGAGTCCTTGGCACATAGAAATAATTTAATAAATGCATGTGGCACGAATTAATTCTTGATCAGTGTGGAAAAATATAACTAGAAAAATGTGGCTTTTAAAAATACAATTCTACTGCGTTGTACCCCACCTATTATTCATGATGATTCCTCTTCCCTCAATATTATTGAAATAATAAATTGCATTATATATTGATTGCTTATCATATAAATTATTGTTCCCATTTCACAGAGAAGGAAGTTGAGTCTTATGCATATGAAGTAACTTGCACAAGGCCACAAAGTACGCAGCAGAGTTAGGATTTCACCCCACATGAAGTCCTCTCCAAAGACGGTTCATTTGTCTTGATCTTCACCTTAGTCTGCATAGCTATGTGATTGCCGCCAGGAAGCATTCCCTAAACCTGTAGTCTGGATAGCAGACCTTTTTGAGCTCACATAGAACCTTATGCATATTTCTCTCATAATGCATGATGCTTGAAAACATGTTTGTTCCTCTCCTTTCTATACCTGGACATCACCTTCGAGAAACACCTGTTCAATGTGAGTAATTGTTCCTAGTTTTAGATCTTGAACAGGTTTTCACTGGGCACTTTCACAGTAGGCTCACAGAAACCCATAAAAACTAATGTTTATTGAACACTATTTTTCTGTAGGCTCTGGTCGAATTTTTCTAGTCCTCAACTCCATACATTCCTCATAACAACCCCATATGGCACATACTACCTTTATCCTCATATTAGAGATGATGAAAATAAAACACAATTAGGTAATGAATTCACTCAGCTTATATTCCAGGACTGGGGTTTGAACCCAAACATTTAGATTCCAGACTCCATATTCTTAATCATGAGACTACATTGCCCCTCATACACCAGGACTGATGACATCTTCTTTTCCACTTTCATTGAAAAATCCTAGAAAAATGCATTTTCATGGAGTCTCAATTGTACTTCTATGAACCATGACTCTCTTACATTTGGCAAGTCTTTATTTTTCTTGTGACACGGATATCTACAATTAGTCAAACTTTAAAAGCTTATTTAAATAAAATAGGTAAATTTAGAATCTGACAGAAATCCCCACATTTTAGGTCAGCACTTACAGAGAGTTGTTAGTGGTACTGCCATACCCACCCCAGCTTAGAAATACCATACTGGTGGTCTTCATTGCCTTAAACAGGCTCCAAGCTGTGCTCTTGGAAGGTGCTGGAAGTTAAACCATAACCTTGTATAAATTCAAAACCAAAAACAAAGAAACTTTAAAAAGACATCTATCCTCTTAATACCAACTTTTTAAAAGAACTTTCCAAGTAAAATGATTTAAACACAGAGAGCCTATTTTTTATTTTTAAGAGAGAGCAGAGAATGTGTTCATGGCAAGTTGGAACAATGTGCAAATGTGCTGACTTCACTGTTATCTGAACGACAAAGCATTAAATCACAAGGAGGAAAAAGTCAGCATGTTCTCTGAGAATACAAATAGATTAGTGTCAGGAAGAGCTTTGTCCAAGAAAGGGGAGAGACACCTACCCAGAGAATAATTCATGCACATGAAACCTATAATTTAAAAAAATTATTTTCAAAAAATATTTTAGCTGATAAATATGACTGTTAGATAAACAAAGCACAGAAAAAGTTCCATGTGAATTTTTTTTTTTAAGTGGACCTTCCAAATGTGATTACTCATCACACCCCACTCTTTACCTCTTTCTTATATAAGACCTGATTCATTAATGGTTATGGAACTCACACAAAAAAGTTAGATCCCTTCCCTCCTTTTTAATTATGTGATGGAAGAGTACTTAAGTTTACCAGGCACTTAAGAACATTCCCTAAGTTAAAAGGTATAAAAAACCCCATATCCCTTAACATATGAATTCTTTAGATTCTCCTAATGTACAATTTAAGTAAAGCGTCCTCACTCAGAATTCAAAGAAAACAAGGTTCTCTTACCATATATTCCATGTTTGCTGCTGGTGGGAACACTTTGCCCCGAACTTGGTTATGATAATCAAGAATGGCGATCATGTCATTCTGCGAAATGTAGCGCTTCCGCCTGGATTTGGGGATGTCCGCAGAATCTAGTTGTGCTTTTAGAGCTGCTTCAATATCAGTGAAATTATTGGTTGGCGGGGATGAGTCAGTGGAATTGAGTAAGACGACGGCACTTGCTTCACAGAGAAGGGAGAACAGGAGTGCACTGCTGATGGCAGAGATTGCTATCATTTTGAGAGGTGGAGAGGGAGAGGCCACAGAGTTTGCCTTAAAGCAGAAAGGTAGAGTTAGGGTCTATGAAAGGAAAAAAAAAAATAGGGCCAGAGGGTATGAATTTACAAAATCATTGCTTGATTTGACTTTCTTCAAAAAATCCAAGCAAATGCTGAATTCAAGCCTAGAAGACAACCTGTAGTGGTCTCTATACATTTTACTTGGTGTTATGAGGCAGTCCCCCTAAGAGGAACTTCCTATATAGCTAGAGAAAAATAAACAGCATGGCCACTAACCCTAAAACGAATGTGAGCCATTTACCCCAAATGCCTGAGCCACAGAATGCATTACTGCATATTTATTTTCAGAGGGAAATCTTTAGGAATTGAAATTCATCTTGAGAGTGAAAAGGAAAAATGCATCCCAGGTAATAAAAGAGAATGTGCTGATAATGTCCCCCAGACATATATGGACACCAAGTAATAGAACAGATACAAAAAAAAAAAAAAGTTATAATAAACCAATCTCATTTCTAAAAAAATTAAAATGTGAGATACTTTAAAAGCAATGCATGCAAAATAAACTTGTTGAGCTAAATAGCTTACCTCTGTACAATGCCAAAATGAATATAGTATTCTTCCAAATATTTAAAGTTCTTTGCTAGGTTGTAGCATGAACTCTTGTAAGAGGAGTGTGTCTTATTACAAACTCTCAGAGCAAAACTCTGCAAGGTTTGAGTGCTGCTGCCTACAGGAGCAGCTAACAGCTTTTATATGTCACAGTCTGCAACGTCCAGAAAGGGCAGTCTTTCTTAGGGTCTCTCTTAGCCAAAATCAAAGGGGAGGGGTTTTGGATAGAAAAAACAGTGATTGGGTGGCAACCTTTTTATGTGGGTGGTGAGGAAATTGAGTCACACCCACAGCTTACAAAGTACAAACCATAAAAGACAAACCCTTTTTTCTCTGAGCTTCCACCTTTTCTGTGACTGGTAAATTTTCCTCATTTAATGCTTTCTAGTTCCTAGTTCCCATACAAAAAAGGAGAGAAAAAAAAAGGACTGTGAGTTTCTGAAAACACAGAAGGTTGAGTAACAAGCAGTACATTTTTTTTTTAAGACAGTAAATGACATGGGAGCTGAAAAGAGCAAGCTGATATTAAATCAAAAGGTCAGCTCACATCGTTAATCTGGGTGGCCACAAGTATGATTCAAAAGAGATGCCAAGCAAATCAGTAGTAGTCAAACTATAGCATATGATATTGGGATAACAGAGGCTTAAGTGGTTGCTCTTTCTGTCTCCATGTGGCTTTATTCCTCTAATTTATGTATTTAGTCTCTCTCTATCTCTTTCTCTTGTTTCACTCTCTCTCCTTCTTTTCCTTTCTCTACAGAATGAGGCAGCAAATTACCTGCCTTTTACCTGCCTTGTATAGAATGCAAATAGAGAAGCTTATGACAAATGACAGCAGCCAAGATAACATCTGTTTCAGGTTTAGAAGCATAGGGTTGAAATTTTAAGCAAAGAGTAGCCTAGCCTCTCAGGAAGCATATGGGAGTGAACAGCTCCGAGGCCATGAAGAATGTCACAGCAGCAGCTGCAGCTGTCAACCGTCAGAAGTGCCTTCCTAGAAAGGTGCCATTGGAGCAAAACCTGTGTCTGGTAAGACAAGAGCCAAGAATGTGAATATTAGGGCAATTTGTAACAAAAGGACCCTCATAAATACCCTGTGTCATGAGAACATTAACAAAATGTGGAATATTCCCAGTCTGTGGCAAGAGGAATCTTATAAACTACACATTATTCAGTTAAACTTGCTTAACATACACCAACTAGTCTAGTTTGCCATTGTGTGTTGCCTACTGCATGTTTCAGCAGGAAGAGTACTACATGGATTTATATTTGTCGGAAAGGATGATCATGTGGTAAGAAGCACACCAGGCTGGGAGCCAAGTTTCCTGGGCTATATTCCCAGTTGTGTCCCTAGCAGTATGTGTGGCTTGACGCACATAGTTTAGCTCTTCACCGGTGCATCTAAAAATGGGAGGGAAAAGGTGTGTATTCTATGTGTATTCTATTCTTCATCAAATTCCTTATGAGACCACGACGGTGTTTGAAACTGCAAGTGCCACTGAATTTCAAAGTTCAGTGTTGAGATGCGGTCTTTGATGTTGATAACATGTGCCAAAGTTCAGGTTTTGCTATATTTTGATGAGCCTTAAGTTCCTAACTAAATTCAAGTAATTTGAGAAGAGCTCAAGGTGCAATATTGAAAGCTGTAAATAGGAATTAATTAACACTGTTAAATTGAAAAGGCAAGAACATCTAATAGGAGCACAGAAGGTGAGCATGAATATTATGAAACATCAGAGCAGCTTCAGGGAATGCACGTGACTGCTCACAGCTGCCTATGTTTAACAACTGGAGCTGTCCAGCTAGGGTCTCACCCTTTCAGAAAGGACTCATGGCACATTGAATGAATCTCAAGGACGCTGTGTCAGAGATTCCTGAATCGAATAGAAGGTTAGATGACATATTCTCTGTGGGCCGTCCAACTCCAAGATTCAAAACCTTTTGAGAAATAGTGCCAGCACTGATTAGCCTATACTTTTCAACATATCTCTTATAGCTGTCTGGCATATAGGAGACTAAAGGACTTTTAATGCCTAAGCAGCAGACATGAATCTTTCTTTCTCCAGGGTAGCTGAGTTCTTGCTTAGAATCTCATAAAAATCAACCATTGCTTTCACGGTTAACTCTTTGTCGTGTATAGAAAGAGATATTGTTCATCTATTGAACTTTGACTTGAGGTACTTCCACAGGGATGAAAATGTGTCCCTCAAGAAACTTGTCTGAACCATAAATGGATTTCCTCTAAGAGAAAGTGGAGGGATGGAGGAGAAAAAAAGAGAAAAAAGGAATTTCTGACATGGACCTAAGCATGCCCAATTACATGAGGATAGAGCTGATAGTTACTTAATCCTGAGACCCTGAGGCATGTCAATGATTTCAGATGTCTTTCAACAAACATGAATTATAGTGTGGAATTTCAGACTATTAAGAAAACCCCCAAGGGTATGGAATCGTAAAATAAAAGACCTGTGGGAGGAGAGTTAAGAATTCTGCTTCCAAGCAGACGTTATTGCCAGAAGAAGTAATTTAAATGCTTTGGAAGTGTTTTTAATTTTAAAATACTTGCAAAATTAAGAGGCATACATCCAAGTTGTCAGTAAAAGAACTACTAATGAACAACTAACAATGAGGTGGTTTTTTATGAGATCTCTTCTTGAAAAAGAACATTGATGTATATAGAACCATTTAGGGGAATGCTTGCCAACACAGACAGAAAGGAAATGCAGTTATATTACTGAGAAGAAATACATAAACAATTGGCAGCAACTATTGTATACCTTGAAGCCTGTGAGAAAATGGTTGCGATTTTAAAATTGAAATCAGATATATTATGTATCCCAGAATGGCACAACTGCTTAAGCAAAGGTACTGTGAGTGTGTGTGTGTGGATACAGATACACATATGGTTTTAGTCCAAAACATTTCTAATCAATGGAGAACAAAGAAAGAGTTACACACAAATGAGTGAAATGATTCAGTTCACTTTTTAGGAAGGTAACAAAAGGCAGTGTTTATAATGAATGACAGGAGAGGCACTAGAGTAATACTAGGAAAAGACTGTGGAATTAACTTTAAGCAGTCATAATAATGGTTAAAAGGGGGGGGAAATTGAAAAGACATTTCAGGCATAAAAATCCACAGGTTTGGTCAAGCTGTGGATGTACAAAGCAACGTGAGAAACAATAAGCAAAGGATAATTTGGGTTTCTGTCCTGGAAATGACAGAAGAAAGTTATAATTTCTATTTATATGGCACAACACAAAACACTGTCACTAACAATCGGTCGCCTGAACCAAGATGGCGGAGTAGAAGGATGTGCTCTCACTCCCTCTTGCAAGAACACCAGAATCAAAACTAGCTGCTGGACAATCATCGACAGGAAGACACTGGAACTCACCAAAAAAGATGCCCAACACCCAAAGACAAAGGAGAAGCCACAATGAGATGGTAGGAGGAGCACAATCACACTAACATCAAATCCCATAACTGCTGGGTGGGTGACTCACAAACTGGAGAACACTTATACCACAGAAGTCCACCCACTGGAGTGAAGGTTCTAAGCCCCACATCAGGCTTCCCAACCTGGGGGTCTGGCAATAGGAGGAGGAATATCTAGAGAATCAGACTTTGAAGGCTAGTGGGATTTGATTGCAGGGCTTTGACAGGATTGGGGGAAAACAGAGACTCCACTATTGGAGGGCGCACAGAAAGTAGTGTGCGCATGGGGACCCAGAGGAAGGAGCAGTGACGCCATGGGCGACTGAACCAGACCTACCTGCTAGTGTTGGAGGGTGTCCTGCAGAGGCCAGTGGTGGCTGTGTCTCACTGTGAGGACATGGACACTGGAAGAAAAAGTTCTGGGAAGTACTCCTTGGCATGAGCTCTCCCAGAGTCTTCCATCAGCCCCACCAAAGAGCTCAGCAAAAACCACATTCACAGAAAGATAGACAAGATGAAAAGGCAGAGGGCTATGTACCAGATGAAGGAACAAGATAAAACCCCAGAAAAACAACTAAATGAAGTGGAGATAGGCAACCTTCCAGAAAAAGAATTCAGAATAATGATAGTGAAGATGATCCAGGACCTCAGAAAAAGAATGGAGGCAAAGAATGAGAAGATGCAAGAAATGTTTAAAAAAGACCTGGAAGAATAAAAGAACATAAAAACACAGATGAACAATAAAATAACTGAAATGAAAAACACACTAGAAGAAATCAATAGCAGAAGAACTGAGGCAGAAGATCAGATAAGTGACCTAGAACACAGAATGGTGGAATTCTCTACTGTGGAACAGAACAAAGAAAAAAGAACGAAAAGAAATGAAGACAGCCTAAGAGACCTCTGGGACAACATTAAACGTGACAACATTCACGTTATAGGGGTCCCAGAAGGAGAAGAGAGAGAGAAAGGACCCGAGAAAATATTTGAAGAGGATATAGTTGAAAACTTCCCTAACATGGGAAAGGAAATAGTCACCAAAATTCAGGAAGTACAGAGTCCCATACAGGATAAACCCAAGGAGAAACATGCTGAGACACACAGAAATCAAATTGGCAAAAATTAAAGACAAATAAAAATTATTGAAAGCAGCAAGGGAAAAATGACAAATAACATACAAGGGAACTCCCATAAGGTTAACAGCTGATTTCTCAGCAGAAACTCTAAAAGCCAGAAGGGAGTGGCATGATATACTTAAAGTGATGAAAAGGAAGAATCTACAACCAAGATTACTCTACCCGGCAAGGACCTCATTCAGATTCGATGGAGAAATCAAAAGCTTTACAGACAAGCAAAAGCTAAGAGAATTCAGCACCACCAAACCAGCTCTACAACAAATGCTAAAGGAACTTCTCTAAGTGGGAAACACAAGAGAAGAAAAGGACCTACAAAAACAAACCCAAAACAATTAAGAAAATGGTCATAGCATAGGAACATAAATATTGATAATTACCTTAAATGTGAATGGATTAAATGCTCCAAACAAAAGACACGGGCTTGCTGAATAGATACAAAAAATGAGACCCATATATATGCTGTCTACAAGAGACCGACTTCAGACATAGAGACTCATGGGACTGAAGGTGAGGGGATGGAAAGATATTCCATGCAAATTGAAATCAAAAGAAAGCTGTAGTAGCAACACTCATATCAGATAAAATTGACTTTAAAATAAAGAATGTTACAAGAGACAAGTAAGGACACTACATAATGATCAAAGGATCGATCCAAGAAGAAGATATAACAATTATAAATATATATGCACCCAACATAGGAGCAACTCAATACATAAGGCAATTGCTAATAGCTATAAAAGAGGAAATTGACAGTAACACAATAATAGTGGGGGACATTAACACCTCACTTACACCAATAGACAGATCATCCAAAATGAAAATAAATAAGGAAACAGAAGCTTTAAATGACACAATAGACCAAATAGATTTAATTGATATTTTTTACAACATTCTATCCCGAAACAGCAGATTACACTTTCTTCTCAAGTGCACACAGAACATTCTCCAGGATAGATCACATTTTGGGTCACAAATCAAGCCTCAGTAAACTTAAGAATATTGAAATCATATCAAGCATCTTTTCTGACCACAACTCTATGAGATTAGAAATGAATTACAGGGAAAAAAACATAAAAAACACAAACACATGGAGGCTAAAAAATACGTTACTAAATAACCAAGAGATCAATGAAGAAATCAAAGAGGAAATTTTTTAAAACCTAGAGAAAAATGACAATGAAAACACGATGATCCAAAACCTATGGGATGCAACAAAAGCAGTTCTAAGAGAGAAGTTTATAGCTATACAAGCCTACCTCAAGAAACAAGAAAAATCTCAAATAAACAATCTAACCTTACACCCAGAGGAACTAGAGAAAGAAGGACAAAAAAACCCCAAAGTTAGCAGAAGGAAATAAATCATCAAGATCAGAGAAGAAATAAATAGAAACAAAGAAAACACTAGCAAAGATCCATAAAAATAAACACTGGTTCTTTGAGAAAATAAACGAAATTGATAAAGCATTAGCCATACTCATCAAGAAAAAGAGGGAGAGGACTCAATTCAATAAAATTAGAAATGAAAATGAAGAATTTACAACAGACACCCCAGAAATACAAAGCATCCTAAGAGACTACTACAAACAACTCTATGCCAATAAAATGGACAACCTGGAAGAAATGGACAAATTCTTAGAAAGGGATAACCTTCCAAGACTGCACCAGGAAGAAATAGAAAATATGAACAGACCAACCACAAGTAATGAACTTGAAAGTGTGATTAAAAATCTTCCAACAAACAAAATCCAGGACGAGTTGGCTTCACAGGTGAATCCTATCAAACATTTAGAGGATAGCTAACACCCAATCTTCTCAAATTCTTCCAAAAAACTGCAGAGGAAGGAACACTCCCAAACTCTTTCTATGAGGCCACCATCACTCTGAGACCAAAACTAGACAAAGATTCTACCAAAAAAAGAAAATTACAGACCAATATCACTGATGAATATAGATGCAGAAATCTTCAACAAAATACTAGCAAACAGAATCCAACAACATATTAAAAGGATCATACACCATGATCAAGTGGGACTTATCCCAGGGATGCAAGGATTCTTCAGTATACCCAAATCAATCAATGTGATACACCATATTAACAAATTGAAGAAGAAAAACCATATGACCATCTCAACAGATGCAGAAAAAGCTTTTGACAAAATTAAACAACCATTTATGATAAAAAATCTCCAGAAAGTGGGCATAGAGGGACCCTATCTCAACATAATAAAGCCCATATATGACAAACCCACAGCAAACTTCATTCTCTATGGTGAAAAACTGAAAGCATTTCCTCTATGATCAGGAAAAAGACAAGGATAGCCACTCTCACCACTATTATTCAACATAGTTTTGGAAGTCCTAGCCACGGCTATCAGAGAAGAAAAATAAATAAAAGGAATACAAATTAGAAAAGAAGAAGTAAAACTGTCACTGTTTGCAGATGACATAATACTTTACATAGAGAATCCTAAAGATGCCACCAGCAAACTACTAGAGCTAATCAATGAATTTGGTAATGTTGCAGGATACAAAATTAATGCACAGAAATCTCTTGTATTCCTATACTAATGATGAAAAATCTGAAAGAGAAATTAAGGGAACTCTCTCATTTACCATTGCAACAAAAAAGAATAAAATACCTAGGAATAAACCTACCTAAGGAGACGAAAGGCCTGTATGCAAAAAACTACAAGACACTGATGAAAGAAATTAAAGATGTTATAAGCAGATGGAAAGATATAGCATGTTCTTGGACTGGAAAAATCAACATTGTGAAAATGACTATACTACCCAAAGCAATCTACAGATTCAATGCAATCCCTATCAAATTACCAATGGCATTTTTTACAGAACTAGAACAAATCATCATAAAATTTGTATGGAGACAAAAAAGACCCCGAATAGCCAAAGCAGTCTTGAGGGAAAAAATGGAGCTGGAGGAATCAGACTCCCTGACTTCAGACTATACTACAAAGCTACAGTAATAAAAACAATATGGTACTGTCACAAAAAAAGAAACATAGATCAATGGAACAAGATAGAAAGCCCAGAGGTAAACCCACACACCTATGGTCAACTAATCTATGACAAAGGAGCCAAGGATATACAATGGAGAAAAGACAGCCTCTTCAATAAGTGGTGCTGGGAAAACTGGACAGCTACATGTAAAAGAATGAAATTAGAACACTCCCTAACACCATACACAAAAATAAACTCAAGGGCTTCCCTGGTGGCGCAGTGGTTGAGAGTCCGCCTGCCGATGCAGGGGACACGGGTTCGTGCCCCGGTCCGGGAAGATCCCACATGCCGTGGAGCGGCTGGGCCTGTGAGCCATGGCCGCTGAGCCTGCGTGTCCGGAGCCTGTGCTCTGCAACGAGAGAGGCCACAACAGTGAGAGGCCCGTGTACCACAAAAAAATAAATAAATAAATAAAAATAAATAAATAAATAAATAAACTCAAAATGATAGAGACCTAAATGTAGGACCAGACACTATAAAACTCTTAGAGACAAACACAGGAAGAACACTCTTTGACATAAATCACAGCAAGATCTTTTTTTTGTGTGTGTGTGTGGTACGCGGGCCTCTCACCGTTGGCCGCTCCCGTTGCGGAGCACAGGCTCCGGACGCACAGCCTCAGCGGCCATGGCTCACGGGCCCAGCCGCTCCGCCACATGTGGGATCTTCCCGGACCGGGGCACGAACCCGTGACCCCTGCATCAGCAGGTGGACTCTCAACCACTGCGCCACCAGGGAAGCCCAGCAAGATCTTTTTTGATCTACCTCCTAGAGTAATGGAAATGAAAAAAAAAAAATAAACAAATGAGACGTAATGAAACTTCAAAGCTTTTGCACAGCAAAGGAAACCATAAACAAGATGGAAAAACAACCCTCAGAATGGGAGAAAATATTTCCAAACGAATCAATGGAGAAAGGACTAATCTCCAATATATATAAAGAGCTCATGAATCTCAATATTAAAAAAAAAACAACCCAATCCAAAAATGGGCAGAAGACCTAAATAGACACTTCTCCAAAGAAGACATACAGATGGCCAAAAAGCACATGAAAAGCTGCTCAACATCACTAATTATTAGAGAAATGCAAATCAAAACTACAATGAGGGCTTCCCTGGTGGTGCAGTTGTTGAGAGTCCTCCTGCTGATATAGGGGACACGGGTTCATGCCCCAGTCCAGGAGGATCCCACATGCTGTGGAGCAGCTGGGCCTGTAAGCCATGGCCACTGAGCCTGCATGTCCAGAGCCTGTGCTCCGCAACAGGAGAGGCCACAACAGTGAGAGGCCCATGTACCACACACACACAAAAAAAACACAACTACAATGAGGTATCACCTCACACCAGTTAGAATGGGCATCATCAGAAAATCTACAAACAAGAAATGCTGGAGAGGGTGTGGAGAAAAGGGAGCCCCCTTGCACTGTTGGTGAGAATGTAAATTGATACAGCCATTATGGAGAACAGTACGGACGTTCCTTGAAAAACTAAAAATAGAATTACCACATAATCCAGCAATCCCACTATTGGGCATATACCCAGAAAACCATAATACAAAAAGACACATGCATCCCAATGTTCATTGCAGCACTATTTACAATAGCCAGGTCATGGAAGCAACCTAAATGCCCATTGACAGACGAATGGATAAAGAAGATGTGGTACATATATACAATGGAATATTACTCAGCCATAGAAAGGAATGAAATTGGGTAATTTGTTGAAATGTGGATGGATCTAGAGACTCTCATACAGAGTGAAGTAAGTCAGAAAGAGAAAAAGAAATATCGTATATTAACGCATATATGTGGAACCTAGAAAAATGGAACAGATGAACCGGTTTGCATGGCAGAAATTGAGACACAGATGTAGAGAACAAATGTATGGACACCAAGCGGGGAAAAGCCATTGGTGGGGTGGTGGGGGTGTGTGCTGAATTGGGTGATTGGGTTTGACATGTATACACTGATGTGTATAAAATTGATGACTAATAAGAACCTGCTGTATAAAGAAAAAATTAAATTTAATTTAAAAAATTTTTAAAAACAAAATCACTGTCACATATCTCAACAACCTGTGATAAAATAATATGTATTGAATAACAAATAGGGTTTATACAGTAATCTTAAAAAGATTCTGACCACTACTAAATCCATTGCCCATAGAATCAAGTTCAGGTGACTTGACCTGCCTGACCAGGGTCTTGAGAATATAAATCAATTTACCTTTTAAGCTTTATTTGCTTCAATCAACGGTTTCTATTTCTGTACCCTGGCCACATTTTATGCCCCCACTACACTTCACCACTATTTTTTTCTGTTGGCTTCAGTAAGTTAAGCCCATGTGTGTTTATTCATTGGGTAGGATGGCAGCCTTTTTGCTTTTAATAATATAATTAGTACAGATAATTATGTATGTTATTATAAAAAGAGTTTAACAAACAGATAGCACTGCATTAGTTGTGAATTGACCTCTGTTTAATAAATTATTTTCTTAATTACAAATCTCACATAGCATTGTAGAGTGCCCAACATCTACAGATGTTTAAATGAGATTTGCAAACATTTTCCCCCTATTTAGCCATTAATAACTACTAATCAAACTAGAACATATATAGGGGATAGTTTGATGAAACGGGCTAGAATGGTAAAATGTTTTGATGTCTACTGTGTATTTCAATTTGTAATGTTGTAGAGGATTGTGAATTTATTGAATTCAGAAAATATGCAGAATAAACATACAAAATATTTTCAAATTTCAGCCCTCTGTCTAATTAATACTATATATAAATATATAATATGTATAGGTTATATATTATAAACTTATAAAATTTTATATATTATATAATAAATATATATATTTATGATATGTAATACCAAAATACAGCATTTGGGGAAATATTTGAGAAATTATGTAAGATACATATGAACTACCATCTTCACATAATTATGATTTCTTTTATTATATTACCTAGTATTATGAAACCAGATTCAGGGTATCTGTACCTTAACTCACCATTATCTCTTCCTTACAAAAGTGATTAGGAACTAAATATCACATGATTTTGTGTGATTATTCCAACTTCTGTGTGTTTATTTTTCTTCAGTAGAAACAAAGCCAAAAACACTTTTAGGTATTCTTCAATAAAAAAGCATAAAAATTTACACTTTTGTGTGACCAAACTTGAGCTTTCTCATTGAAAAGCATGAGAAAGCTCATTGAAAACCGTTGAAAAGCATGTCTCCAAAGCAGCCTTTTAAGTCCCTGACACAGCTTGTTTCTAAGATAAACAAATAATACAAAGTAATAAAGAATGATAGTTTAATGAAATATTTAATGTAAAAGTAGAATAATATTATTTTATATTCATACAAGCTTTTAAAATCTTATCATTCATGTACTTTTTTTGAAAAGCTATTGAAGAATTTGCTGCAACAAAACAAAATAAGTCAAGAAGAAGATAGATGTGGAATTCAAGAAATAGGTCCACAACATGAGAATAAGAGATTCCCTCAATGATGGAAATTCCTATGATAATGGTGGAGGGAATTCTCAAGCAAAACTTGTGGTACCCTAGGGACCAGCCAGTCTAGATTGGAATGGAAGCACAAAGAACACCAATATAGAGTATTTCTGAAGGGGAAAAGAATGAGATTGATATATTTCATAATACTTTTTAGCATGTTAAGCATATACTCGTGAAATATTGTAGGAGAAAGGAAATATAATCACAGAATACTATGTGATTCTGCCATGAATAATTATATATGCATAACATAAACAATGAATAGTGCTGTAACCCAAAGAGAAGAAATTACTCTGTCAGAAGGATGAAGAAAGAAGTGTGAATTTGTATGTTAACAGGGAAGGAGGTGGGGGGCTTGAAAGAGAGCTTCTTTGAAACGCTCACCTTCTGTTATAGTAAATGTATGACATCAACTACTGCAAAGCAAATTATTCTGAAACTTAGAGATTAAAACAACACTAAACATTTATTATCTCACACAGTTTCTGTGGGTCAGGAATTTGAGAGTAGCTTAGTTGGTGTTCTGGCTCAATGTTTCTCATAACGTTCCAGTCAAAATCTTGGGACTAAATGTAGTCAAATGTGGCTGGGAGACTTAAATAGGGCTGGAGGATTAACTTCCGAGATGGCTCATTCACTTGCCTGGCAGGTTGGTGCTGTTGGCTTGAGGCAAATACATATGGACCTTACCACATGGACCTCTCCATAGAGCTGCTTGAGTGTCCTCACAGCATTGAAGCTGGCTTCCTCCATAGTCAGTGACCCAAGAGTGAGCAAGGTAGAAGATGCAGTGTGTTTTACGACCTACCTATGGAACTCACACACCAGCATTTCCACTATATCCTGCTGGTTACATGAGCCACTCAGACCTACTCAAGGAGGGAGGAAACTGTACAAGACCATGAAATAGTAGGTGAGAATTACTGAGGGTAGTCTTGAAGGCTAGCTACCATAGGCAATTTTTGGAAAATAGTTAATTTTTTAAAAATCAAGACATATGTATATTAGTTGAAAATATGGAGTAAACTCTCAAGGAAAACTATTAAAAGAGGTGAAAGTGGGAAGCAATCTGAATGTCCATCGACAGAGGAATGAGTAAAGAAGATGTGGTTCATATATACAATGGAATATTACTCAGCCATAGAAAAGAATGAAATAATGCCATTTTTAGCAACATGGATGGACCTAGAGATTATCATAGTAAGTGAAGTAAGTCAGACAGAGAAAGACAAATATCATATGATATCACTTATATGTAGAATCTAAGAAGATGATACAAATGAACTTATTTACAAAACAGAAACTGACTCACAGACTTCAAAACAAACTTACGGTAACCAAAGGGGAAAGTTGGGGAGGAGAGCTAAATTAGGGGGTTGGTTTTAACGTATACACACTACTATATATAAATTAGATAAGTAATAAGGATCTACTGTATAGCACAGGGAACTCTACTCAATATTCTGTAATAACCTATGTGGGAAAAGAATCTGAAAAAGAATGGATATATGTATAGGTATAACTGAACCATTTTGCTGTACACCTGAAACTTACACAACATTGTAAATCAACTATACCTCAATATAAAATAAAAATTAAATTTAAAAAATAATAAAAAAGGTGAAAGTGGCTGTTTCTGGGAGCAGAAAGGTAGTAGAAGTGAGGGACATGAGACTAATGTATTTTTTTATTTTAACTTTATAGGATTATTAGACTTTTTAAAGTATATACATGTATAACCTAGTTAACATAAAAATTAATCAACTAATACAAATTAATTTGGTAAAAAGTGCAGATTAACGTATGTCTACTGAGCAAATAAACAGATGACAAAACTGGAGATGAAGATCAAAGTGAAACCACAGTTGAGTTTGCCTGGGCTCTCTCTCATTGGATTTGATTATGTTACAGGAGCTTCTAACTAACTGGAACATTTTATCTTAATAATTCAATAGTTTCACTCCTAGAATAACTCTCCTATAGGTCTTTGTCTACCTTCCTTGTCTGAGTTTGAGGCTATGCTTTCATCTTTTTGTGTTTCAATGGAGAAAATGAGGCCCTGAAGGAACATATATGTATAGCAGTTGCTGTTGTGGATATTTCATGGTCCTGGATGAAGAGGAGGTAGCCATAATTCTCATCTTACAGACTTTAAAATGTTGTTGCTTTAAAATGAAGTGTATGAACACTGTAGTCATGGTTTCTTTAGCATCAGTATTAAAGGAAGGCACACCTTCTATTTTCTAATTAATCCTTAAAATGAGTACATACTTTTCTCTACTTCCTCTAGATATCCTTCAGAAATCTCAAGACTCTTAAGACCAAAGTGTCTGGTGAATCAAGAAGAATCTCAGAGCTTAGCTACACTTCATCAATTTAGACTTTGCCAGCCCTGAAAGGAGGACAAACATGAAGGGACTCTTCAAACAGCTAATGAGTTTGTGTTGATGTAAGAAAGATAGCCAGTTGGAGAGCTGTATTGTTTTCCACTAAGACACTTTAATGCATCTGAAAGATTGTATAACTGAATTTATAACTATCTGGCTTCAGAAGGTATAAAAATCACATTCATGATCAGCAGATAAGAGATAAAGTTATAATGGTAAATTCTGGTATGAAATATTGGTTATATCTGGTAAAACACACAAAGAGCCAAACATATGTTAGAGGGAGTTGGTTGGAATTAGAGTATGAGTATTGGTTTCTTAATGAAGGGGAAAGGGACTTGGATATTAGGATCATCCAGAAATTGTTTGGTTACCTTATGGAGATGAAAAACCCTAAACTTCTATGCTATATATACATATTTTTTTCTCCCTAATGTTTAGGATAAAGTTGATTCTACAAAAGAAGAACAGCACAGTGACCCAATGGTAGGATATTTCTTTCCATGTGCCAAGAGTGTATCAAAATAAAGGCCAAAAGGTCTGTGCTGTGGTCAAGTAGACAGAGAGATTTTAATGCACTTATTCATGGCACTATTTCAGACTTTGCCTATAGTTGGCATTCAAAAGATGTTTGTTAAATCTGATAAATAAACAAATGCTATATCAGTATGGCCCTTTTCTAATCCAGGACCTTAGCACACAGCCAGAAAAAACTTGCACTCTCCAAAAGCCATCTGCATTCTGGCCAGAGTCATCAATTCTGTTTGGTCCTTTCACGGTGAAGAAGGTCTGGATAAACTTTGTGGGAAAGTCTTGTTAGCTACCCAGTAAAAATTTAGAAATGAATGTAGGAGATGGTGGTATTAGGATGCCTTGAGTCATTGGGTAGATTATATATCACAAAGTCCATGATTTGTCATTCAAAATGACCATGATTAAAGGTGTGCAATAAGGTGGCCCTTGTGAAGGGTGATGGAAAGAACATTAAAATCTCTTGAATGTGTACCATTCCAGACATTATATAGCAACCTCAGACCATCTGGTAATCAACAGTTATGAAAAATTCTGCTGAGTAAAATTTTGCATAATGGGTTAATATTCTGAAAATAATAAGCTGAAATAATTATCATGCTTCCCATTAATCATGTTCCCACAAAGCCTGAGTGCCACTATGGCCCCAAGGAAGGGAATGGCTTACTGACACCTCAGGGATAAGGATGCTATCACACAGCTCAAGTCCCTTCTAGACAGAAGAGGAAGAAAAAGAAAGCCTTTCTTGTCCCAGAGAAAAGAAGAGAAACAGGAAGATAGATGCAATAACTGTAACTCAGCATTCTCAGTGACAGTCCTGGAAAATGAAGCATGGGTGACAAAGGATAGATACTTCATGTATACAAAGCAGAGAGCCAAAAGTAGAAAGGCTTGAACTTACATCTAATTGGGGCTTTTAGGAGGCGAACCATTGCAGGGTGCCCAATACCGATATGCCATTCCCACCTCTGAACGGCGTGGTAGCACTGGCACCATGGCATATTTGAGCAGAGAAAAGAGCAGATGTAGTATATGTCAAATCTCTTCCTGATCTCAGGTATCACAGAGAGCAATCTTCAGCATGCTCCAGTGGTGGAGAGGACTGGGGGACAGAAGGCTGTAATGAAGAGTGAAGTAACTTTGTAACTGAGGCTGCAGATGGAGCTGGAGAACCCAAAGCAAGAGTGGGGAAGAACAACCTGATTGAAATTCAGAAACCCTTCAGTGCCATTGAGAGCTGAAGTGAGGGCAAGTCTACAAGGGAGGGCCACTGGATTCTCACTGTCCTAAGTGAGAGATTCAAGTTTCAGCACTACAATTTCGAGAGCAGATGTTAACATAATGCCCAACTACCAAACAGTAGAGAGTTTTGACACTAAAGCAAATTAGCATCCAGGGGAGATAAAGACAGACACAGAATTTAAAACCTCTGTCCTCATGAAATTATCCAAGATTTACTCTACTCTCTAGTGTCATCTTGAGTAGGAGGATGAAGGAGAAATCCTGAACTACTGAGTATTTACTGAAGACATTGAGTTGCGATTCCCTCTTTTGACAAATTTATTATATGTTTACCTCCAAATCCAACTAGCAGAGTGAGGGCTTGGGGGAAGATTAAGGAAAAGAAAGGAGCTAAAATGTTTTGGGAGCAATCCTGAATTGTGATGTATAACTTTCTAATATACTATAGATGTTTAAGTAGGATTGTTTGGCGGACCTATCTAGATTGCTTAGGTGTTATCTCTGTATTAAGCTAAATGTCAACAGACAGTCACACTTTTGGAGCACATTTCTTTTAGTGCTACAACAGTGCTTTCACTGACTTGTGCATCGGTGCTGTGCCTCAGATGTAGAAGTGCTAATGGAAGGGGAAATGGCGCTAGCTCAGTAATTCCAGGGATATTGTTAAGGGTGTTGCCAACCGCATCATTCAGTGTTTCCAACAGAAGTCTCAGCATGAAAAGTTTATTTGCTATAGCTAATAGGAAAAGCTTCATTTCTCTAGCACAATTTGTATGTTTTTCCTTTATGACCATTTCAAACCTTATAATTGGTTGTGTTTCCTTTTCTACTTTGGTTAACAGAACCCAGATAGTCAATTGTAGCATCCAACATTGACTGTAGGTTTACATATCTACATATTCCTCTGATTTTATGTTCCTGATCTATTTGCGTTTTTGCTGGCCGTGATTTTAAATTATTATTTTCCCTTTAATATTGTTCTGAATCATTTAAAAAGTCACTCAATATTCTTGAATGACAACATATAATGATAAAAATAATAGTTTTGATATATTGAGACTTCCAATGATAGGAACCTTTTTAAGATAAGATTTAATTCTCACTACAAATCATAACCTGTGAGAAAGTTTCCACACATCTCTATTTTACTGCAAAGGAAATAGTTTTAATTAGATTGGGCAATTTACTCAAGTACAAAGCTAGTAAATGCTGAGGCTGGGATACAAACCTATATTTTTCTGAGGACAAAGCCTGATCTCTTAGTCGCTATAGTATATCACCATTTTGGAACAAAGTGAGGTTTATATAAAAAAATTATCAATTATTAAACAATTATTAGAAACTTTCTCAAATTTCAATCCTCTGTTGAGCACTAAAGATAACAACAGAAATACTCATAGAAAATCAATTACCCTGTCCTCTTAAGGGTCTTATATGTTAGTTGTAGAAATAAGACATATGTATTGAATTATTTAAATTTATAGAAGATAATTTATAAATAAATATATTCATATACTAAGTAGTAGAAGAAAGCCATATGGCAATTTTTAAATGGAGGAAAATCTGCACGTATTAATTGTGGATTTCTTATCAAAAGATGAAAATTAGGCTGAATATAAAGGTGGCTAAGAATAGACCAATGTAGGTAAAGACAGAGACTTCCACATAAAAAAAATAGAAATTAGGTACAGAAACAAAAATAAAAGATAGCACATTTGTGGGACAGAGGAATTAGATGTAGTCAAGGAATAGGGTTTAATAAGTAGATCAATAATAAAATTTAAGTGTCTCAAAAGTTCTAAGCCTAAAAACTTGGAAAAAATATCTTTGCCCAAGAATTTGGGAAGAAAATCCCATCTGGGGAATAAAATGTAAAGCTTACTATGCAAGTGTTGAGTTTGAAATGATTTTTTTTTTTTTTTTTTTTTTTGCGGTATGCGGGCCTCTCACTGCTGTGGCCTCTCCCGTTGCGGAGCACAGGCTCCAGACGCGCAGGCCTAGCGGCCATGGCTCACGGGCTTAGTTGCTCCGCGGCATGTGGGATCTTCCCGGACCAGGGCACGAACCCGTGACCCCTGCATCGGCAGGCGGATTCTCAACCACTGCGCCACCAGGGAAGCCCTGAAATGATATTTAATTGGAACTATCAAGCAGTGGAGTTGGAGACATAGTACTGGGAATTGGGTAATTGTCAAGATTTATGACACTCGGACAGATGGGAGTAGGACATAGAATATACTGCAGGTCAGGTTCTGTCCATAAACCAATCAACACTAGAGAATTAGTTAATATGTGAATAAGTAACTTAGTATATCTTCTTAGTTCAGACAAGGAAGCAGGTATAAATTTGAGAAGTCTACATAAATGAAAAGAAGAAGTGGAAACAAATCTAGGGGTAAAAAGCAAAACCAAAATATACAGTCCTTGGTGTGAGGCCCTATTATATGTTGTTAGCTATACGTGGGTGGTTAGATAAGAGTGTGTGCATGCGGAACTAAACAAAGACTGAGTCCCATGAGACTTAGTAGACTATGATCATAAAAAAGAGCACTAGACCTTCAAACATATTCTTATAATACTGGAAATAAACATAATATTCAAGATCTAGATGTGAGTGAAATCCTTGAAGTATACTAACTATTTAAGGTAGTGATGGTAAACAGAAAAAATATATATAAATAGGTAAATATAAGCTATACAATCTAATATGATAGAAAATAAAGGCCTTGACTAATCTGAAGATGTCATTGTGTAGGGCTGGATTTCCATGCACAAATAGTGACTGATTATAATATATTTTGAAGAAATTTCAAGACTACTTATCACTTAATCTCCCCTCTCTCTACTGTGGTGTAACCTCCTGGCCTTTCTCTGATAAGAATACCCAAACTAGAGTTGCTAACAAAATAGGCAACAAATGCAAGGTGAATGTGTCCATAGGCCAATGGTAACATGCATTTATGATATCTAAAGCAACTTTTAATCTCTTTTCCAATCAGCACACTCATATCATAAGTTGATTTTGCTATATAACCTTTGAAAGGCATAGATGGTCTGCCCCAAGCACATCCCAAACCCCACCTCATCCTAACTCCAGCTTGTAATTCACCTTATCTTCCTAATTCTCTCAGAACAGAGGCTCTCCAATGTTAGCATTACTAGAATCATCCAGAGGTCACATTAAACCACAGATTGCTGGGCCAGAGTCTCTGACTTAGTAGGACTGGAGTAGACTCAAAAATTTGCTTTTCTAATATATTCTCAGATCATAGTGATCCTGCTGGTTGGGGAAGCATGAGAACCACTGACTTAGAAGAAGATCGTAGGTATTTATATAGTTAGAGTTGCTGGTTAATTTCATATTGATTTCCCTCACAAGGTAGTGAGGTAAGGAGAAGACTGTCTCTGGTGCATCTCTGAACGCCCCCTGGGCTGGCACAGTACCCAGTACAATAACAAACATGGACTGAACAGATGGATTCACCTCTCCATTTGAACTCTGATTACTCCATCTTAGGCATTCATGAAATGGATGCTCAAATAAATGCTTAACTAACTACTTGACTTCCGTTTTCGCTAATGCTTATATAACTAACCCATTATTTACCAGAACTTTATAAACATCCTTATTTTTTTATTATTAATTTCATAAACACCCCTGTCTTATTATTCCCCTATTTAAAATTGCAAAAGTCTCTTACTGCCAAAATGTAAATCCTTCTTTCTCCATCATATTGTCTATTCCTATTTACCATTAATATTAGGCTAGTCAAGCCAGTTGCCTCCGCATGAGATGATGCCTATGCTCATTGCAGCTTTGCTCAGAATGTGTCCCCAGTGGCATGAACTCACTCCCTCCTTACCTCTGCAAATCCTATCTACAGGCTTTCTAGAGTACTTCAACAAATTGTCTCAAATCCTCTTGGAGACAAGATGAAGAAGTGCAAACCAACACTTACCTCACCTATAACTGATGCCATTTTAATTTTGTATTAGATTATATCTTTTATTATTCCTTATGTGTCTAATGTACATTAGTCTTCTAACTACCACACAATCATAAATTCCTTGTGGACAAGGGCTATATCATCTGTAGCCCCACAGTACCTAGAAAAATAATTTGTACTTAATATGGATTCAACAAATACTTTTTGGCTGTTGAATTGTTTAGACAAATAAAAGTCAAGAACATATCTTACCTTAATGAAAAGTACAGATCATAATATGAGTGGGAAAGAGCTATATAAAAAGGTTTGAACTGTGATTAATATAAACCCTTAAAATTTTAAATAAAAGGTACCTTTTCTTTTTAAAGTGACTGCCCTTTAATATTTGAAATGAAACCACTGTGTGCAATCTCTAACAGTAACTAAAGCAAAAAGAATAATGTCCCAACATTGTGGTGGGAAAATCATCCCATAATACCCACTTTTCTGTAATTTTCTATTGTTTATTAAACAGGTTTTTTGATGTGTACATACTCCCGCTACAGTTTAACGTCAGCCGGGTAATCTCTTAACTCCTCCGAGTTTGTGTTCTTGGCCCAGGGCCACATCTTCAAGCCAACTTTTCAAAGATCTGAAAAGTAACAAGTGGTACCCGAAGCTGAAAAGTCCTATAACAGAGAAAATTATCTTTTATTTTCCAAGAAAATGGTGGGAATTGATCCGTGAGACATGCAGTAAGGCTTCTTCCTTTTTATCTTTTTCTAGCTCTAAAAAAATCTCAAGTTGTACAAGTACAGGCTCACGTTTACCACAAGTTTTCCACATATTGTGAGAAGAAAAATGAGACAATATAGCAGGGCAGCTGAGAGCACGTGCTCTGAAAATATACAGCCACACTCTAACATACATCCTGCTCCACGACTCCCCACCTCCAGGATAGTCAGCCAATTACCTAATCTTTCCTAAGACTACATTTTTTTCTCCTTAAAGGAGGGATAATAATCTACCTCACAGGGTTGTTGTGAGAATTAAGAAAAGAAACCTATCGAAAGCATTTAACAGACAATTTTATACACATACATATACATATATTACATAGGACATTGAGGGCATTTTTGCTCCTGCCCAAGAACCCTAAGAAGAGGGTAAAAATTGTGGGAGTTGGGGGCAGGGGTGTGTGTGGAGAAGGCAAGGGAGAAAAGGAAAGAGTATACCCAAATTGTTGATAAAATGAATCATTTCTTACAGTTTTGGAATTTTTTTCAAATGGTATGGAGTTGAGAAGGCAATCATAAAGAGAGTAATAGGATTAGAATTTGAATTTAATGTGTGCATATATAAAGTATGATTTTAATGCAGTGAAAGAGAGAGGAAAGCAGGTCAAAAGGAAACAACTATAACTAAGGGACGCAGTCTCCCACAGCTGTTCAGAAATGCCATTCTCAGCCTCAGGGTGAGGTGTTCAGGCTAGCTGCCATAGAAGCCCGTGCCAAATCTTGAAGAAGGTTGAGATGGGAAAGGTGAAGATGGAACTAATAGGGATAAAGTAAGCAGGGATGTGTAGGACACATGGATAGTAACAGGCAGTGATTCAATTCATTATAATTTGTGGGAAAATCCTGGATGACTGAACACACCAGTGAAGTCTTGATGTCACACTTTCTTAGTACATTGAGTAACATCTAGAACAGGAATCAAACGTCTCTTAGATTTTCCCCTAGATCCATTTTCCCACCATAGTGATTGACTCTGTGCTTACAAAATATCTGTGCATCATCTGAGCTACATGAGTCCATTGAATGATGCACTTGTTCAGAAAGAGATACATGTGACTGTCCAAATGTTTAGGCCAACTGTAGAGGGTGCCAAGCAAGATCCACTTCAACAGATCATAATTTATACTGGCAGCTGGACAAACAAAAGCAGAGTGACGCATGAACCAGCTTAAGAAAATTGCCAATCCTCCACCAACTGCTTGTTATATTACTCTTAAATGTTTCTAAATAAGTCAATTAGAATAACATCATGTGGGCCATGGTAAGTCAGAAGAAAATAAATGTCACTTTCAACAAGTTGAATTCTATCTCTCAATGCCTTCTCTTTGGTCCTTTTATTTAACCATCATCTGGCAAAGGGTAAAAAACAAAACTGTCATGGTTTTGTAGTGGTCAGCACTTTCAGTGATTCACATTTCAACGTGGCCTTGTGACAACTATGGGTCTTTTCCAGGTGGTTTTTGGCATTACCTACATGGCTGGTCACACAATGTATTTTGCCTTGGAGACTGGAAGAATAACAATGACCCCATCTTTCAGAGAACCACAACCTCACTCTGGCAGAGGTTCTGAGGCAAAAGCTCTGAAATCATGAGCTCTAGGACAGTAAGGAGTTCCAGAGTCTTGGGTCATCCAGCTCCTCCTTCCTCAATATTCAAAGGAAATGATAATCCCTGGAAGTATCCCAGATCAGTTCTTCTGGCTGAGGTTGGGGATCCTGACAGAAGTGCCCTCTAATAAGATTTGAGCCCAATGGAGTTGGGTTTAAGGTTATGCACATCTGGAAATGCAACCAGAGGAAATTTCTCAGCAATGATAACTGTAAAGGGCAGCTGACTTCTTTTTGCTTGTTTATGCTGTTGGGGGTAGGAAATTACCAGGGTCCATTTTTTTTTTTTTAACATCTTTATTGGAGTATAATTGCTTTACAATGGTGTGTTAGTTTCTGCTTTACAACAAAGTGAATCAGTTATACATATACATATGTTCCCACATCTCTTCCCTCTTGCATCTCCCTCCCTCCCACCCTCTTATTCCCACCCCTCTAGGTGGTCACAAACCACCTAGCTGATCTCCCTGTGCTATGCGGCTGCTTCCCACTATCTATTTTATGTTTGGTAGTGTACATACGTCCATGCCACTCTCTCACTTTGTCACAGCTTACCCTTCCCCCTCCCCATATCCTCAAGTCCATGCTCTAGTAGGTCTACATCTTTATTCCCATCTTACCCCTAGGTACTTCATGATCTTTTTTTTTTTTTTTCTTAGATTCCATGTATATGTGTCAGCATACGGTATTTGTTTTTCTCTTTCTGACTTACTTCACTCTGTATGACAGACTCTAGGCCATTCCACCTCACTAAAAATAACTCAATCTCCTTTCTTTATATGGCTGAGTAATATTCCACTGTATATATGTGCCACATCTTCTTTATCCATTCATCTGTTGATGGACACTTAGGTTGCTTCCATGTCCTGGCTATTGTAAATGGTGCTGCAATGAACATTGTGGTAAATGACTCTTTGAATTATGGTTTTCTCAGGGTATATGCCCAGTAGTGGGATTGCTGGGTCCTATGGTAGTTCTATTTGTAGTTTTTTAAGGAACCTCCATACTGTTCTCCATAGTGGCTGTATCAATTTACATTCCCACCAACAGTGCAAGAGTGTTCCCTTTTCCCACACCCTCTCCAGCATTTATTGTTTCTAGATTTTTTGATGATGGCCATTCTGACCAGTGTGAGATGATATCTCATTGTGGTTTTGATTTGCATTTCTCTAATAATTAATGATGTTGAGCCTTCTTTCATGTCTTTGTTGGCAATCTGTATATCTTCTTTGGAGAAATGTCTATTTAGGTCTTCTGCCCACTTTTGGATTGGATTTTTTTTTTGTTATTGAGCTGCATGAGCTGCTTGTAAATTTTGGAGATTAATCCTTTGTCAGTTGCTTCATTTGCAAATATTTTTTCCCATTCTGAGGGTTGTCTTTTGGTTTTGTTTATGGTTTCCTTTGCTGTGCAAAAGCTTTTAAGTTTCATTCGGTCCCATTTGTTTATTTTTGTTTTTATTTCCATTTCTTTAGGAGGTGGGTCGAAAAGGATCTTGCTGTGATTTATGTCATAGAGTGTTCTGCCTATGTTTCCCTCTAAGAGTTTGATACTGTCTGGCCTTATATGTAGTTCTTTAATCCATTTTGAGTTTATTTTTGTGTTTGGTGTGAGGGAGTGTTCTAATTTCATTCTTTTACATGTAGCTGTCCAGTTTCCCCAGCACCACTTATTGAAGAGGCTGTCTTTTCTCCACTGTATATTCTTGCCTCCTTTATCAAAGATAAAGTGACCATATGTGCATGAGTTTATCTCTGGGCTTTCTATTATGTTCCATTCATCTATATTTCTGTTTTTCTGCCAGTACCATAGTGTCTTGATTACTGTAGCTTTGTAGTATACTCTGAAGTCAGGGAGCCTGATTCCTCCAGCTTCATTTTTCATTCTGAAGATTGCTTTGGCTATTCGGGGTATTTTGTGTTTCCATACAAATTGTGAAATTTTTTGTTCTAGTTCTGTGAAAAATGCCAGTGGTAGGTTGATAGGGATTGCATTGAATCTGTAGATTGCTTTGGGTAGTAGAGTCATTTTCACAATGTTGATTATTCCAATCTGAGAACATGGTATATCTCTCCATCTGTTTGTATCATCTTTAATTTTTTTCATCAGTGTCTTATAATTTTCTGCATACAGGTCTTTTGTCTCCTTAGGTAGGTGTATTCCTAGATATTTTATTCTTTTTGTTGCAGTGGTACATGGGAGTGTTTTCTTAATTTCACTTTCAGATTTTTCATCATTAGTGTATAAGAATGCCAGAGATTTCTGTGCATTAATTTTGTATCCTACTACTTTACCAAATTCATTGATTAGCTCTAGTAGTTTTCTGGTAGCATCTTTAGGATTCTCTATGTATAGTATCATGTAATCTGCAAACAGTGACAACTTTACTTCTTCTTTTCTGATTTGGATTCCTTTTATTTCTTTTTCTTCTCTGATTGCTGTGTCTAAAACTTCCAAATCTATGTTGAATAAGAGTGGTGAGAGTGGGCAACCTTGTCTTGTTCCTGATCTTAGTGGAAATGGTTTCAATTTTTCACCATTGAGGATGATGTTGGCTGTGGGTTTGTCATATATGGCCTTTATTATGTTGAGGAAAGTTCCCTCTATGCCTACTTTCTGCAAGGTTTTTATCATAAATGGGTGTTGAATTTTGTCGAAAGCTTTCTCTGCATCTATTGAGATGATCATATGGTTTTTCTCCTTCAATTTGTTAACATGGTGTATCACGTTGATTGATTTGTGTATATTGAAGAATCCTTGCATTCCTGGAATAAACCCCACTTGATCATGGTGTATGATCCTTTTAATGTGCTATTGATTCTGTTTGCTAGTATTTTGTTCAGGATTTTTGCATCTATGTTCATCAGTGATATTGGCCTGTAGTTTTCTTTCTTTGTGACATCTTTGTCTGGTTTTGGTATCAGGGTGATGGTGGCTTCGTAGAATGATTTTGGGAGTGTTCCTCCCCTGCTATATTTTGGAAGAGTTTGAGAAGGATAGGTGTTAGCTCTTCTGTAAATGTTTGATAGAATTCGCCAGTGAGTCATCTGGTCCTGGGCTTTTGTTTGTTGGAAGATTTTTAATCACAGTTTCAGTTTCAGTGCTTGTGATTGGTCTGTTTATATTTTCTATTTCTTGCTGGTTCAGTCTTGGAAGGTTGTGCATTTCTAAAAATTTGTCCATTTCTTCCAGGTTGTCCATTTTATTGGCATATAGTTGCTTGTAGTAATCTCTCATGATCCTTTGTGCTTCTGCAGTGTCAGTTGTTACTTCTCCTGTTTCATTTCTATTTCTATTGATTTGAGTCTTGTCCCTTTTTTTCTTCATGAGTCTGGCTAATGGTTTATCAATTTTTTTTATCTTCTCAAAGAACTAGCTTTTAGTTTTATTGATCTTTGCTATCATTTCCTTAATTTCTTTTTGATTTATTTCTGATCTGATCTTTATGATTTCTTTCCTTCTGCTAACTTTGGGGGTTTTTTTGTTCTTCTTTCTCTAACTGCTTTAGGTGCAAGGTTAGGCTGTTTATTTGAGATGTTTCCTGTTTTTTAAGGTAGGATTGTATTGCTATAAACTTCCCTCTTAGAACTGCCTTTGCTGCATCCCATAGGTTTTGGGTCGTCGTGTCTCCATTGTCATTTGTTTATAGGTATTTTTTGATTTCCTCTTTGACTTCTTCAGTGATCCCTTCGTTATTAAGTCGTGTATTGTTTAGCCTCCATCTGTTTGTATTTTTTACAGATCTTTTCCTGTAATTGATACCTAGTCTCATAGCGTGGTGGTTGGAAAAGATACTTGATACAATTTCAATTTTCTTAAATTTACCAAGGCTTGATTTGTGACCCAAGATATGATCTATCCTCGAGAATGTTCCATGAGCACTTGAGAAAAATGTGTATTCTATTGTTTTTGGATGGAATGTCCTATAAATATCAATTAAGTCCATTTTGTTTCATGTATCATTTAAAGCTTGTGTTTCCTTATTTATTTTCATTTTGGATGATCTGTCCATTGGTGAAAGTGGGGTGTTAAAGTCCCCTACTATGATTGTGTTACTGTCAATTTCCCCTTTTATGGCTGTTAGTACTTGCCTTATGTATTGAGGCACTCCTATGTTGGGTGCATAAATATTTACTATTGTCATATCTTCTTCTTGGATTGATCCCTTGATCATTATGTAGTGTCCTTCTTTGTCTCTTGTAAGAATCTTTATTTAAGGTCTATTTTGTCTGATGTACCATGAGCACACACACAGTATAGTGTGATCCTCTCCCTTCATGTTCCACGTGACAGGTGCAACAATCTGGGCTGATAAGAAAGGCAGGCCTTGGGTAACCAGAGCCATCTGGGATGTGAGAGGCATTTTGTTTCCTCTTGACTGTACATGTCTGTTTATTCTCTCCATGAGGTTTTACTGTTAGAAACCCTGATACCCAGTAGTGCACATTTGGGATGCAGCAGATCCTAACCAGCATTCCATGCAAGCATCTGCTTCACAGCTTGTAAGTGGTAGAGTCTACACCTCTAGATGTGCACCTTTATAAATTGTTAGGTGCCTGGGGGTTCTGGGTCATATCTTTGGTGTGGAATTAGGACACTTTGTGCCTGACTGTCCCTGGAGACAAGAAAGAGCTGACTCCAAGTCCAAGAAAAACCACTGGCCCAACCTATTGTTGGAAGACACGAGGTGATATTTGTATAGTTGCAGCAAAGCCAGCCTGAATAAGGAGGACCATTGCCTTGTGTCTCCTAATTTGGTATCTTCATTTTTCCACCTTTCTTTTCTTTCCCTTTTCTAAATGTTCTCACTCTCTCCCTGCTCCTATACCTACCTTTTCCACTAGTGCTTTTTCATCCTCCTCCTTTCCTATCAGCTATTTTTCTTCAGGTCTCACTCAGCTCAGTACACCTAACACCATCTCACAATGCCTGTAACTCAGCTCAAGTCAGCTCGACTCCAAGGACTGTCTGTGTTCACTGCACTATTGCTTCCCCAAATCAGGCCTGGGAATCCAGCAGGAGAGTGTACTGATGCCATATTCAAGCGATGTAAAGATAACTCTCCTGGGTACATCGTATGTGGCAGACACTTTTAAGCATTTAGATAAACTACTTCTAATCCTTCCACCAAGGACAAGATAGGAATTATTTCCAGCATATTGAGGAGCATGTTTAGAAAGGTTTAGTGACCTTCCCAAGGTCACAGTGCTAGTAGTTCAAGAGCCAGCCTTCAGTCCAGGTCTGCATGATTCCAAATGCCAAGTTCTTTCATTTTATCACTCTTCATGTCATTCAAAAAAGAAAAAAAGTGAGGATCAGAGATGTGAGCTATCTTGCTAAGAATTATAGTGTTGGAAAGTCGCTGCATTTTTGGCTCAATATGAGAGAAATCTAATCGGAGAAAAGCCTGTTTTACTCCCAGTCTGTGAATGTCAAAAGCACGGGTCTTGTTTTTGTATCCATTCAGCCAGTCTGTGTCTTTTCCTGGGAGCATTTAATCCATTAAGGTAATTATCGATATGTATGTTCCTATTACCATTTTCTTAATTGTGTTGGGTTTGTTACTGTAGGTCTTTTCCTTCTCTTGTGTTTCTTGCCTAGAGAACCTCCTTTAGCATTCGTTGTAAAGCTGGTTTGGTGGTGCTGAACTCTCTCAGCTTTTGCTTGTCTATAAAGGTTTTAATTTCTCCATCGAATCTGAATGAGATCCTTGCTGGGTAGAGTAATCTTGGTTGTAGGTTTTTCTCCTTCATCACTTTAAATATGTCCTGCCACTCCCTTCTGGCTTGCAGAGTTTCTGCTGACAGATCAGCTATTAACCTTATGGGGATTCCTTTGTGTGTTATTTGTTGTTTTTCCCTTGCTTTTAATATGTTTTCTTTGTATTTAATTTTTGATAGTTCGATTAATATGTGTCTTGTCTTGTTTCTCCTTGGATTTATCCTTATGGGACTCTCTGTGATTCCTGGACTTGATTAACTATTTCCTTTCCCATATTAGGGAAGTTTTCAACTATAATCTCTGCAAATATTTTCTCAATCCCTTTTTTTTTTTCTCTTTTTCTTCTGGGACCCCTATAATTCGAATGTTGGTGCATTTAATGTTGTCCCAGAGGTCTCTGAGACTGTCCTCAGTTCTTTTCATTC
Organism: Kogia breviceps; assembly: GCF_026419965.1. Classification (NCBI taxonomy): domain Eukaryota; kingdom Metazoa; phylum Chordata; class Mammalia; order Artiodactyla; family Physeteridae; genus Kogia; species Kogia breviceps. The sequence continues at coordinate 17,857,671 of NC_081326.1, read as the reverse complement.
TTTTTTCTTTATTCTGCTCTGCAGTAGTTATTTCCACTATTTTATCTTCCAGGTCACTTATCTGTTCTTCTGCCTCAGTTATTCTGCTATTGACCCCTTCTAGAGTATTTTAAATTTCATTTATTGTGTTGTTCATCATTGCTTGTTTCCTCTTTAGTTCTTCTAGGTCCTTGTTAAAAGTTTCTTGCATTTTCTCTATTCTATTTCCAAGATTTTGGATCATCTTTACTATCATTTTTCTGAATTCTTTTTCAGGTAGACTGCCTATTTCCCCTTCATTTGTTAGGTCTGGTGGGTTTTTACCTTGCTACTTCATCTGCTGTGTGTTTCTCTGTCTTCTCATTTTGCTTAACTTACTGTGTTTGGGGTCTCCTTTTTGCAGGCTGCAGGTTCATAGTTCCTGTTGTTTTTGGTGTCTGCCCCCAGTGGCTAAGGTTGGTTCAGTGGGTTGTGTAGGCTTCCTGGTGGAGAGGACTAGTGCCTGTGTTCTGGTGGATGAGGCTGGCTCTTGTCTTTCTGGTGGGCAGGTCCATGTCTGGTGGTGTGTTTTGGAGTGTCTGTGGCCTTATTATGATTTTAGGCAGCCTCTCTGCTAATGGGCGGGGTTGTGTTCCTGTCTTGCTAGTTGTTGGGCATAGGGTGTCCAGCACTGTAGCTTGCTGGTCGTTGAGTGAAGCTGGGTCTTGGTGTTGAGATGGAGATCTCTGGGAGATTTTCGCCATTTGATATTACGTGGATCTGGGAGGTCTCTTGTGGACCAGTGTCCTGAAGTTGGCTCTCCCACCTCAGAGGCACAGCACTGACTCCTGGCTGGAGCACCAAGAGCCTTTTATCCACACGGCTCAGAATAAAAGGGAGAAGAAAGAAAGAAAAGAAAGAAAAGAAAGAAAAGAAAAGAAAGAAAGAAAGAAAGAAAGAAAAGAGAGAAAGAAAAAAAGGAAGGAAGGAAGAAAGAAGGAAAGAAAGAGGATAAAATAAAATAAGATAAAATAAAATAAAGTTATTAAAATAAAAAGTAATTATGAAGAAAAAAATGTTTTAAGTAAAGAAAAAAAAAACGGACAGACAGAAACCTAGGACAAATGGTGAAAGCAAAGCTTTACAGACAAGATCTCACACGGAAGCATTCATATACACACTCACAAAGAGAGGAAAAGGGGGAAAAATAACATATCTTGCTTTCAAAGTCCACCTCCTCAATTTGGGATGATTCGTTGTCTATTCGGGTATTCCACAGGTGCCGGGTACATCAAGTTGATTGTGGAGCTTTAATCCACTGCTCCTGAGGCTGCTGGGAGAGATTTCCCTTTCTTTTCTTTGTTCGCCCAGCTCCCGTGGTTCAGCTTTGGATTTGGCCCCGCCTCTGCGTGTAGGTCGCCTGAGGGCGTCTGTTCTTTGCTCAGACAGGACGGGGTTAAAGGAGCAGCTGATTCCCGGACTCTGGCTCACTCAGGCCGGGGGGCGGGAGGGGCACGGGGCAAGCCTGCGGCGGCAGGGGCCACCATGATGAGGCGCGCCGTGCGTTCTCCCGGGGAAGTTGTCCCTGGATCACAGGACCCTGGCAGTGGCGGGCTGCACAGGCTCCCGGGAGGGGATGTGTGGACAGTGACCTGTGCTCGCACACAGGCTTTTTGGTGGCAGCAGCAGCGGCCTTAGCGTCTCATGCCCGTCTCCGGGGTCCGCGCTGATAGCCGCGGCTCGCGCCCGTCTCTGGAGCTCCTTTAAGCAGCGCTCTTAATCCCCTCTCCTCGTGCACCAGGAAACAGAGGCAAGAAAAAAACTCTTGCCTCTTTGGCAGCTCCAGACCTTTTTCCCGGACTCCTTCCCGGCCAGCCTTGGTGCACTAGCCCCCTTCAGGCTGTGTTCACGCAACCAACCCCAGTCCTCTCCCTGCGATCCGACCGAAGCCCGAGCCTCAGCTCCCAGCCCCCACCCGCCCCGGAGGGTGAGCAGACAAGCCTCTCGGGCTGGTGAGTGCCGGTTGGTACCGATCCTCTGTGCGGGAATCTCTCCGCTTTGCCCTCCGCACCCCTGTGGCTACGCTCTCCTCCGTGGCTCGGAAGCTTCCCCCCTCCACCACCCGCCGTCTCCGCCTGCGAAGGGGCTCCTAGTGTGTGGGAACCTTTCCTCCTTCATGGCTCCCTCCCACTGGTGCAGGTACCGTCCCTATTCTTTTGTCTCTGGTTTTGTTTTGTTTTTTTTTTTCTTTTGCCCTACCCAGGTACGGGGGGAGTTTCTTTCCTTTTGGGAGGTCTGAAGTCTTCTGCCAGCGTTCAGTAGGTGTTCTGTAGGAGCAGTTTCACGTGTAGACGTATTTCTGATGTATCTGTGGGGAGGAAGGTGATCTCCGCGTCTTACTCTTCCGCCATCTTCCTCAACTCCCTCAGGGTTCATCTTTGCGGTAAGGAAATAGCAAAACTGAAAAGGAGGAAAGGGGAACTGAAGTGGCATTTTTTTCTTTTGCTATACTAAGATGGTGTATGATAATCATGTTCTCTTTTCAATGTGGGAAGACAGTGGTCTCTAACCATTCCTGAATACCACTATTTCAAAAGTTTTACTATAAAATGTTAAGTGTCCATTTTCAGGGTGTAAAACTTTCCTATTCTATAGTCGACATTTTTGCTAAAAATACATATGTAAGCAAGAGCTAATACAGACCTATAGAATTAGTTTAAAGCTATGACATGGGCCCACCATTGTCTTATCTACAGTAAAGCAAGCACTATCAATAGTGCAATAGACTATGAATGGTTTGTTCTTCACAGATACCTTTAGATCAAGCCAAACTTATTAGTGTGACTGCTTTTCAATAGATAAGCTATTCTTTATTATATTTCTAGCCAAAATGCTTAATATATATTGAGAATATGACACCTTTGAAAAGTGTCATTTAAGCAGCAATTGGAAACCTTCAGCAAACATGCATTGACAGTCTTCTCTGTATTATAAATAAGTGCTGGCCACAGGAGATACCCTTGTGAATAGACCCAGTCTATTGTTTCAAGCCGCTTGTACTCTCGTAAAGCAAAAGATACATTACCACTGTAGTCACGGGTCAAGCAGAGGTCAGTTTATGAAATAGTAATAGTACTAACACAGTGTTACCAAAAATATGAATGAGAATGTCTGACTACAACAGTAGGGATAGTTTGAAGGAAAGAAGTATTTGATATGAATCTTGAGAGAAAAGTAGAATTTCAACAAATAGGGTGTGTAGATCAATGGCAAAAACAAAGGCGAAAGGCTTTAAAGAAGCTGAAGTGTTCCGGGCATAGAAAGTAGAATTGTGTGATTAGATTGTAAGGCGTATAGAGAAGAAGAAGGTGGGGAGTTGAGACTGGAAAGCTATACTAGGTCCAAATTACAGGGGGACTTTCTGTTATGCTAAGACATTTGCACTTTATTCTCTACTAAATGAGGAACAATTGATGGTTTTGAGTGAGTAAATAGCATGATGACAACGTGTTAAAAGAAGATAACTCATGTGACAACATGAACAATGGATTGAGAGAGAAAGACAGGCAAGAAAACATTTTAAAGGATTATTGTTATTGTCCAGGTGACAGATCATGAATGACTGAGCCACGAAAGTGAGAGTGTGCTGTTCGGTGGGACAAATTCCAAAAAATTTGCATAACGGTAGAGTTGAAATGAATGAATGAAATGAAAACAAGGGAAGAGTTCAAGGAACAACTGAGTGAGAAGATGGTACTTCTTAGTTAAAGTGCAGAAGCCAATTGGGGTAGGGGCATCAGAACTTGGCTTTGATCCCGTTGGATAACGTTTGAAAAGGAACAGTCGTACTTAGAAATAATAACTTCCTTTATAAACTTAGCATCAGTAAATTAGTGGACAAAAACCAGATTGCAGTGAATACAAGGAATGAAGAGCAGAAGTTGTCAAGGCAGCAGATGTAGGCTTCTTTTGAGAGATGTACAACTCATTGGTCTGGTAATGCATTCTTGGATCTGCTTGTCAAATATATGTCTGATATGCTTTTATCTTAAAATTATTTTGAGTGGGGTTGATAGGGAATAAGTCCAATAAAGTATTATTAAAAAAAAAGTATGAGGTTAGACGAAAAGAAGGTAACAGACCAACTTAGTCCAGACAGTAATGAGCTTAGGAAGATAGTGCTATCAAAACCATGGCTACTTAGCTAATGCTACTGAGTTTGCTTACATAAAATTAAAAATGGAAAAAGAGTGTACTTTCAGAGAAAAGGAAAAGAAACCTACTTTTCATTCACCTTAAACATTTATATGTGAGAGCTGGAAATTACCCTAAAAATTACTCCATCTCGTTTTACTTGGGAAACTTGAGGCAAAACAAACATCTCTTCCCAATTCAGTTTAAATTTCTCTCCATAATATAAAAGAACTGCATGTAATGCATGCTCAATAAGTGTTAATAAATGGGAAAAAAATCGATGGCACAGAAGCCTCTGGTTTGTTCCATTTTTATCTATAGATGGGATATAAATGATAAGAAGACAATCAGACTTGTGCTGTATCTTAAGGGGAGAGGAGAAAACCTAAGACAAAACACCAGTCATGCACTGCAAAGCAACAGCAGCTTCAGACAAAACAGTGTGACCTGAGGAAATGGGAAGTCAAGATGCTGAGAGAAGATGAGTAATTTGGGTGACCAGAATTTGTTGGGTGTCATATGATGCTGAAGTTTAGGAATATTTTAGGAAGGATGTTAATTTACATACAGTTTAGATTAATGAGTTAGGGAAGATTTAGTAATAGGTTAAGGGGACATACAGAGAAGTTAGAATGTTTATGATCCAGGTGGATGGAAAAGAAATTATGAACAGTGGGAAATAAATTGCTAATCTTGGTTCTAGTTTAGAGCATGGAATGGGATGTTATCAGATGGAAAGAAATGATTGCTATAGTGTCAGCATATAGAAAGTTGCTAAGCATATTATTGAGTTAACATTGGATATGATAGTTGCTCATACATTTTCAGCAGAATCATGCTTTTTAATATAAAATTGTGTTGAAGGGGAAAATCTGCTGAGTGTAGAAGGCTGCAAAGGAAATCATTACAAGACAAAGGAAATGGCCTTTAGGAGGAGGCAAAAATAGAAAAGTAGATCACTCTTAAAGGATTCCCAATAAATACTTTGAATAAATCAATTAATAAAGAAATTATTGAAAACTAGTGATAAAAATGTATTTGATTTAAAAGCCAAGGAATACTTGGCTTCCCCAACCTCACTGTCATGTTCTGACCTTTTGTCAACTCACCCTCATTCACTGGGAAATTGGTACCTGATTTGTTGTCCTTCTTTCCATTCAAATTTCTGATATATATCCTAGGAGAGTTAATCATCCTCATAGAAAATTTGTCCCAGTATCTTTGCTTTGTAAAGTATCTTCACTAAGTCTAGTATCTTTACTCCTTGACCTTAGCAGCTTTCACTTTTATTCCACATTCCACCACCTCCCATTCCCAAAGTCACATTTTGGGTCTTGTCATCAACAGGAATTGTTGCATGACAAAAATCATAATCTCAAATATCCCATTTTGTGACAACTGTTCATGTAGTAAAACCCTCAAAATGTATGAAACAAAAGTGTGGCTGGGAAAACAAAGCTAAAACAATCCTGGATTGCACTGTGAATAACATGATGTCCGACTAAGAAATACTACAGTCTCACCTATTCAATAACTTAAAATTATTATCATTTTGATTGCTATTATTATTTCTTTTTATTATGGTAGTTATGAAGCTAGATTTTTTAAATTGAAGTATAGTTTACTTACAATATTATATTAGTTTCAGGTGTACAATATTCTATATTTTTATAGATTATACTTCATAAAAAGTCATTATGAAATATTGACTATATTCCCTGTGCTATACATTACATCTTTGTAACTTATTTATTTTATACCTAGTAGTTTGTACCTCTTAATCCCCTTCACTTATTTTGTCCCTCGTCCCCTCCCTGCTCCTGCTCTTCCCTCAGGTAACCACTAGTTTGTTCTCTATATATGTGAGTCAGTTTCTATTTTGTTATAGCTGTTTACTTGCTTTATTTTTTAGGTTCCATATATAAGTGAAAATATAGTATTTGTAGTTCTCTGTCTGATTTATTTCACTAAGCACTATACCGTCCAGGCTCATCCATGTTGCCCAAATGGCAAAATTTTGTTCTTTTCTATGGCTGAGTAATATTCATTATACATATATATATACCATATACATATCATATATATCATATCATATATACATACATGTCATATATACATATCATATATATATCGTACATATACATATATATACGTATTTTATATATATACATATATATCACATCTTCTCTATCCATTCATCTGTTGATGGACAGGTTGCTCCCATATCTTGGCTATTGTACATAATGCTGCTATGAACATTGGGGTGCATGTATCTTTTCAAGTTAGTGTTTTAGTTTGGGTAACACCCAGGACTGGTATTTCTGGATAATATGGTAGTTCTATTTTTGATTTTTTGTGTGTGTGTGTGGTATGCGGGCCTCTCACTGTTGTGGCCTCTCCTGTTGCAGAGCACAGGCTCCAGACACACAGGCTCAGCTGCCATGGCTCACGGGTCCAGCCGCTCCGCGGCATGTGGGATCTTCCCAGACTGGAGCACGAACCCGTGTCCCCTGCCTCAGCAAGCAGACTCTTAACCACTGCGCCACCAGGGAAACCCTATTTTTGATTTTTTGAGGAACCTCCATACTGTTCTCCATAGTGACTGCACCAATTTAGACTCCCACCAACAGTGCATGGGGGCTCCCTTTTTGCCACATCCTCGCCAACACTTGTTATTTCTTGTCCTTTTGAAGATAGCCATTCTGACAGGTGTGAGGTAATATCTCATTGTGGTTTTGATTTGCATTTCCCCGATTTGCATTTTCCCTGACTAGTAATGTTGAGCATGAACCTAGATTTTTATGGCTAATTCTGGGAAACATTCTTATACTAAAAACATTCTACTGATTATCTAGAGGAGGGGACCAAAATGGTTAGAATGTAATCTGAAAGAGCCTGAACCTCAAAGAGCCTCAAGAATAAATAGAACCACACATAGACATAACATAAACTGATGAAAATGAAGATAAGGAGAAAAGTCTTAAAAGCTGCCAGAGAGAGAGGAAAAAAAGACAATATTACTTAAAGGGAAAATGACAACACTAAAAGACCAAAAGACAAGTTAACGAGATCTTTAAAGTGCTGGGGAAAAAAGTTATCAACCCAGGATTCTATATTTAATAAAATCATCCTCTAAACATAAAGAGGAAAACATGTTCAAATCAAAGAAACAAGAAAATACAACATTAGTAGACCTGCACTATAAGCAATACTAGAGGAAGTTATTAAATATGAGGGGAAATAATACTTGATGGAATCTCAGATTCACAGGAAGGGATAAAAAGTAATGGAAACACAGCATTGTAATTCAACTACACTTCAATAAAAAATAAATTTAAAAAAAGCAATGGAAATATTCAGTATCGTTCCTGAAGCCTAAGATCTTCTGACAAGCAATGGTAGAAAAATCATAACATTTTAAAATAATTCTCCTTGGAGTTAGTAGAGTTGGGAAAATTCCTCTTATAGGTAGATATATAACTAATAAATTTTATATGCAGGTGTTCCACAGAAATAACTATGAAATTGAAAAATACAGATTGAAAAGTGGATGGGAATTTCTTTCTACACAGATTGGGACAAAGCCAATCAAAATGATTCAGACACTCAAGAACATGAGGTTATAGAGGATCTGACGGTTGCTTTCTTAATTGTTGTATAGATAATATTCAAAGCTTCCAGAATTGAGGAAACCACAGGAAATAGTTCATACTTTATGCAGTTGTCAAAAACCCTAGAATATTTTATTTTGTGGTTTTTGGGTAACAAGATAAACCTACGTGACGGTCAAGATTCTGTAGGAAAAGCCATTTCCAGCACAGAATCAACAGCAACTATCTGTACTTTGAAATGAGTGCAAAAGATGCCAGAAAATGTTACAGTGACCTTTAAGGAAGCCAACTCGAAGAGTTCTTGATACTTAGAACAGGTCATATTTAAAACAGACTGTTAATCTCTACTAAATCCTAAACCTAGTTTATCCTACTGTTGACTGGTACAGAGTGCCAACTCACACACACACACACCATATAACTACAAAAGGGGATTGTAGACTATATATTTGCAGAAATGTACCATCAAATAATGTCAATAAACTAAACTATACTGTTGCTACATTTGTGGATGGTAAAAAAAACATCTGCTCACTAAATAGTCTGCTTACTGAATCACAGAACTTCATACTGATAAACTTTAAGGGGTGTCTAATGGCAATAATTCTTTAATGATCTGACTAAAGAGTTGATAATCATAGAGAGAACCAAGATATTAATTATTATTAAAAGATTAATATCCTTAAAAGGATAAAAGAATGAAATCACACATTATAAACTTTTTTAACATCTTTATTGTAGTATAATTCCTTTACAATGGTGTATTCTTTTCTGCTTTATAACAAAGTGAATCAGTTATACATATACATATATCCCCATATTTCTTCCTTCTTGAGTCTCCCTCCCTCCCACCCTCCCTATCCCACCCCTTTAGGTGGTCACAGAGTAAGGAGCTGATCTCTCTATGCTATGCGGCTGCTTCCCACTAGCTATCTATTTTACATTTGGTAGTGTATATATGTCCATTCCACTCTCTCACTTTGCCCCAGCTTACCCTTCCCGTTCCCATATCCTCAATTCCATTCTCTAGTAGGTCTGCATCTTTATTCCCTCCTTGCCCCTAAGTTCTTCATGAGCTTTTTTTTTTCTTAGATTCCATATATATGTGTGAACATACGGTATTTGTTTTTCTCTTTCTGACTTACTTCACTCTGTATGACAAACTCTAGGCCAATCCACCTCACTAAAAATAACTCAATGTCACTTCTTCTTATGGCTGAGTAATATTCCATTGTATATATGTGCCACATCTTCTTTATTCATTCATCTGTTGATGGACACTTAGGTTGCTTCCATGTCCTGGCTATTGTAAATGGTGCTGCAATGAACATTGTGGTAAATGACTCTTTGAATTATGGTTTTCTCAGGGTATATGCCCAGTAGTGGGATTGCTGGGTCCTATGGTAGTTCTATTTGTAGTTTTTTAAGGAACCTCCATACTGTTCTCCATAGTGGCTGTATCAATTTACATTCCCACCAACAGTGCAAGAGTGTTCCCTTTTCCCACACCCTCTCCAGCATTTATTGTTTCTAGATTTTTTGATGATGGCCATTCTGACCAGTGTGAGATGATATCTCATTGTGGTTTTGATTTGCATTTCTCTAATAATTAATGATGTTGAGCCTTCTTTCATGTCTTTGTTGGCAATCTGTATATCTTCTTTGGAGAAATGTCTATTTAGGTCTTCTGCCCACTTTTGGATTGGATTTTTTTTTTGTTATGGAGCTGCATGAGCTGCTTGTAAATTTTGGAGTTAATCCTTTGTCAGTTGCTTCATTTGCAAATATTTTTTCCCATTCTGAGGGTTGTCTTTTGGTTTTGTTTATGGTTTCCTTTGCTGTGCAAAAGCTTTTAAGTATCATTAGGTGCCATTTGTTTATTTTTGTTTTTATTTCCATTTCTTTAGGAGGTGGGTCGAAAAGGATCTTGCTGTGATTTATGTCATAGAGTGTTCTGCCTATGTTTCCCTCTAAGAGTTTGATACTGTCTGGCCTTATATGTAGTTCTTTAATCCATTTTGAGTTTATTTTTGTGTTTGGTGTGAGGGAGTGTTCTAATTTCATTCTTTTACATGTAGCTGTCCAGTTTTCCCAGCACCACTTATTGAAGAGGCTGTCTTTTCTCCACTGTATATTCTTGCCTCCTTTATCAAAGATAAAGTGACCATATGTGCATGAGTTTATCTCTGGGCTTTCTATTCTGTTCCATTCATCTATATTTCTGTTTTTCTGCCAGTACCATAGTGTCTTGATTACTGTAGCTTTGTAGTATACTCTGAAGTCAGGGAGCCTGATTCCTCCAGCTTCATTTTTCATTCTGAAGATTGCTTTGGCTATTCGGGGTATTTTGTGTTTCCATACAAATTGTGAAATTTTTTGTTCTAGTTCTGTGAAAAATGCCAGTGGTAGGTTGATAGGGATTGCATTGAATCTGTTGATTGCTTTGGGTAGTAGAGTCATTTTCACAATGGTGATTCTTCCAATCCAAGAACATGGTATATCTCTCCATCTGTTTATATCATCTTTAATTTCTTTCATTAGTGTCTTATAATTTTCTGCATACAGGTCTTTTGTCTCCTTAGGTAGGTTTATTCCTAGATATTTTATTCTTTTTGTTGGAATGCTACATGGGAGTGTTTTCTAAATTTCACTTTCAGAGTTTTCATCATTAGTGTATAGGAATGCTAGAGATTTCTGTGCATTAACTTTGTATCGTGCTACTTTACCAAATTCATTGATTAGCTCTAGTAATTTTCTGGTAGCATCTTTAGGATTCTCTATGTAAAGCATCATGTAATCTGCAAACAGTGACAACTTTACTTCTTTTCTGATTTGAATTCCTTTTATTTCTTTTTCTTCTCTGATTGCTGTGTCTAAAACTTCCAAAACTATGTTGAATAATAGTGGTGAGAGTTGGGCAACCTCGTTTTGTTCCTGATCTTAGTGGAAATGGTTTCAGTTTTTCACCATTGAGGATGATGTTGGCTGTGGGTTTGTCATATATGGCCTTTATTACATTGAGGTAAGTTCCCTCTATACCTACTTTCTGAAGGGTTTTTATCATAAATGGGTGTTGAATTTTTTGGAAATTTTTCTCTGCATCTATTGAGATGATCATATGGTTTTTCTCCTTCAATTTGTTAATATGGTGTATCACATTGATTGATTTGCGTATATTAAAGAATCTTTACATTCCTGAGATACACCCCACTTGATCATGGTGTATGATCCTTTTAATGTGCTATTGATTCTGTTTGCTAGTATTTTGTTCAGGAGTTTTGCATCTATCTTCATCAGAGATATTGGCTGTAGTTTTCTTTCTTTGTGACATCTTTGTCTGGTTTTGGTATCAGGGTGATGGTGGCTTCATAGAATGAGTTTGGGAGTGTTCCTCCCTCTGCTATATTTTGGAAGAGTTTGAGAAGGGTAGGTGTTAGCTCTTCTGTAAATGTTTGATAGACTTCGCCAGTGAGTCATCTGGTCCTGGGCTTTTGTTTGTTGGAAGATTTTTAATCACAGTTTCAATTTCAGTGCTTGTGATTGGTCTGTTTATATTTTCTGTTTCTTGCTGGTTCAGTCTCAGAAGTTTGTGCATTTCTAATAATTTGTCCATTTCTTCCAGGTTGTCCATTTTATTGGCATAGAGTTGCTTGTAGTAATCTCTCATGATCCTTTGTGCTTCTGCAGTGTCAGTTGTTACTTCTCCTTTCATTTCTAATTCTATTGATTTGAGTCTTGTCCCTTTTTTTCTTCATGAGTCTGGCTAATGGTTTATCAATTTTGTTTATTTTCCCAAAGAACCAGCTTTTAGTTTTATTGATCTTTGCTATTGTTTCCTTAATTTCTTTTTGATATATTTCTGATCTGATCTTTATGATTTCTTTCCTTGTGCTAACGTTGGGGTTTTTTTGTTCTTCTTTCTCTAATTGCTTTAGGTGTCAGGTTAGGTTGTTTATTTGAGATGTTTCTTGTTTCTTAAAGTAGGATTGCTATAAGCTTTCCTCTTAGAACTGCTTTTGCTGCATCCCATAGGTTTTGCATCATCGTGTTTTCATTGTCATTTGTTTCTAGGTATTTTTTGATTTCCTCTTTGATTTCTTCTGTGATCTCCTGGTTATTAAGTAGTGTATTGTTTAGCCTCCATATGTTTATATTATTTACAGATTTTTTTTCCTGTAACTGATATCTAGTCTCATAACATTGTGGTCAGAAAAGATACTTGACATGATTTCAATTTTCTTAAATTTACCAAGGCTTGATGTATGACCCAAGATATGATCTATCCTGGAGAATGTTCCATGAGCACTTTAGAAGAAAGTGTATTCTGTTGTTTTTGGATAGAATGTCCTATAAATATCAATTCAGTCCATTTTGTTTAATGTGTCATTTAAAGCATATGTTTCTTTATTTATTTTCATTTTGGATGATCTTTCCATTGGTGAAAGTGGGATGTTAAAGTCCCCTACTATGATTGTGTTACTGTTGATTTCCCTTTTTATGGCTGTTAGTATTTGCCTCGTGTATTGAGGTGCTCCTATGTTGGGTGCATAAATATTTACAATTGTTATATCTTCCTCTTGGATTGATCCCTTGATCATTATGTAGTGTCCGTCTTTGTCTCTTGTAATAGTCTTTGTTTTAAAGTCTATCTTGTCTGATATGAGAATTGCTACTCCAGCTTTCTTTTGATTTCAATTTGCGTGGAGTATCTTTTTACATCCCCTCACTTTCAGTCTGTATGTGTCCCTAGGTCTGAAGTGGGTCTCTTGTACACAGTATATATATGGGTCTTGTTTTTGTATCCATTCAGCCAGTCTGTGTCTTTTGGTTCGAGCATTTAATCCATTTATATTTAAGGTAATTATTGATATGTATGTTCCTATTACCATTTTCTTAATTTCTTTGGGTTTGTCATTGTAGATCTTTTCCTTCTCTTGTGTTTCCTGCCTAGAGAAGTTCCTTTAGCATTTGTTGTAAAGCTGGTTTGGTGGTGCTGAATTCTCTTAGCTTTTGCTTGTCTGTAAAGGTTTTAATTTCTCCCTTAAATCTGAATGAGATCCTTGCTGGGTAGAGTAATCTTGGTTTTAGGTTTTTCGCCTTCATCACTTTAAATATGTCCTGCCACTCCCTTCTGGCTTGCCGACTTTCTGCTGAAAGATCATCTGTTAATCTTATGGGTATTCCCTTGTGTGTTATTTGTTGATTTTCCCTTGATGCTTTTAATATTTTTTCTTTTTATTTAATTTTTGATAGTTTGATTAAAATGTGTCTTGGCGTGTTTCTCCTTGGATTTGTACTGTAAGCACATACACTTTTAACAGAAAAAGGAAGGTTATGTGTGAATTTTGTTTAGATCATTTAATAGAAAGGTCGTTTCTGGAGTGCAAAGGCTCTTATTGGATTTTAGCAAGCCTTTCAAGCCAGGTGGTTTTCATGATGCAATAATTGCCAGAGCAACTCACAGCTCACTTGCTAATTATCTCTTTCAATTTAAATGAAAACTCCTCAGCCTAGTCCCACAAGTGTAATCCATTAGTGGGAGATCTTGATCATCTTTGTCTGCTTAGTGGAAGATCTTGATCATCTTTGTCTGCATTTCTTATACTTTTGATTCATTTCACAAACTGTTCATTTAGAAAAATTTTAGAATATGATATATAGGATTAACACTTCAGATGTGTCCCACCGGTTAGGAATATGTCTATTATGTACCACTTCATCTCAACAACCAGGAGGGAAAGCAGAATGTATAAACGTGTGCAGTTGTTTTTCCCACCGTTCTTCTCTCTGTCACTTACTAACTAAATCCCAGATATGGATATTTAATCTTGCCCTCCCTCCACTGGGAAATTACCTCATGCCTCCCTGACTCATGAGCTATATACACAGATACTGTAGGTCATTTCCCACTAAAGTATTATATTTTGGAAGCAGAATACTAAAATTTTAAAATAACACAAGTGAAACAGTCCAAAAGTCTGAAATTATCTTTGGAAAAGTCTGTGATATTTTATATTGCAAAAGTAAAGTGAGCATATTTACCAGTTAATCAAGACTTGTATTAAATGTTTACATCTACTATTAAGCATAATACATAGACATTGTATGTAAGATGAGCAAAGCTAACAAACATGGAATAATAATGCAGGAATGCTTGGAAATATGTGACCAAGTGCTAAGTGAGACAGGTTATATAAATGCAGTGAAAATTCAGAGATGGCTGAGAATCTAAGTAGTCAAAGTTTTCACTGAGGCAGAGAGAGATTGGCCTTAATTAAAGGTGAAATTTAAAAGTGGATACCATTTGGATTGGGATAAAAGAGGAAGGATATGGCCAGAAAGAGACTGCAATGAACATTGTGGTACATGACTCTTTTTGAATTATAGTTTCTTGGGGTATATACCCAGAAGTGGGATTGCTGGGTCGTATGGTAGCTCTATTTTTATTTTTTTAAAAACCTCCATACTGTTCTCCAGAGTGGCTGTATCAATTTACATTCCCACCAGCAGTGCAAGAGGGTTCCCTTTTCTCCACACCATCTCCAGCATTTATTGTTTCTAGATTTTTTGATGATGGCCATTCTGACTGGTGTGAGATGATATCTCATTGTAGTTTTGATTTGCGTTTCTCTAATGATTAATGATGTTGAGCATTCCTTCTTGTGTTTGTTGGCAATATGTATATCTTCTTTAGAGAAATGTCTATGTAGGTCTTCTGCCCATTTTTAGATTGGGTTGTTTGTTTTTTTCATATTGAGCTGCATGAACTGCTTGTAAATTTTGGAGATGAATCCTTTGACAGTTGCTTCATTTGCAAATATTTTCTCCCATACTGAGGGCTGTCTTTGGGCCTTGTTTATGGTTTCCTTTGCTGTGCAAAAGTTTTAAAGTTTCATTAGGTACAATCTGTTTATTTTTGTTTTTATTTCCATTTCTCTAGGAGGTGGGTCAAAAAGGATCTTGCTGTGATTTATGTCATGGAGTGTTCTGCCTGTGTTTTCCTCTAAGAGTTTGATAGTGTCTGGCCTTACATGTAGGTCTTTAATCTATTTTGAGTTTATTTTTGTGTAGGTGTTAGGGAGTGTTCTAATTTCATTCTTTTAGATGTAGCTGTCCAGTTTTCCCAGCACCACTTATTGAAGAGGCTGTCTTTTCTCCACTGTATATTCTTGCCTCCTTTATCAAAGATAAGGTGACCATATGTGCGTGGGTTTATCTCTAGGCTTTCTATCCTGTTCCATTGATCTATATTTCTGTTTTTGTGCTAGTACCATACTGTCTTCATTACTGTAGCTTTGTAGTATAGTCTGAAGTCAGGGAGCCTACTCCTCCAGCTCCGTTTTTCTTTCTCAAGATTGCTTTGGCTATTTGGAGTCTTTTGTGTTTCCATACACATCGTGAAATTTTTTGTTCTAGTTCTGTGAAAAATGCCAGTGGTATTTTGATAGGGATTGCATCGAGTTTGTAGATTGCTTTGAGTAGTAGAGTCATTTTCACAATGTTGATTCTTCCAATCTAAGAACATGGTATATTTCTCCATCTGTTTGTATCATCTTTAATTTCTTTCATTGTGTCTTTTAATTTTCTGCATACAGGTCTTTTGTCTCCTTAGGTAGGTTTATTCCTAGATATTTTATTCTTTTTGTTGGAATGCTACATGGGAGTGTTTTCTTAATTTCACTTTCAGATTTTTCATCATTAGTGTATAGGAATGCAAGAGATTTCTATGCATTAATTTTGTACTCTGCTACTTTACCAAATTCATTGATTAGCTCTAGTAATTTTCTGGTAGCATCTTTAGGATTCTCTATGTAGAGTGTCATGTTTTCTGCAAACAGTGACAGCTTTACTTCTTTTCTGATTTGGATTCCTTTTATTTCTTTTTCTTCTCTGATTGCTGTGTCTAAAACTTCCAAAACTATGTTGAATAATAGTGGTGAGAGTTGGGCAACCTCATTTTTTTCCTGATCTTAGTGGAAATTGTTTCAGTTTTTTCACCATTGAGGACAATGTTGGCTGTGGGTTTGTCATATATGGCCTTTATTACATTGAGGTGAGTTCCCTCTATACCTACTTTCTTGAAGATTTTTATCATAAATCGTTGTTGAATTTTGTCGAAATTTTTCTCTGCATCTATTGAGATGATCATATGGTTTTTCTCCTTCACTTTGTTAATACGGTTTATCACATTGATTGATTTGCATATATTGAAGGATCCTTGCATTCCTGGGATAAACCCCACTTAATCATGGTGTATGATCCTTTTAATGTGCTGTCACTTATTCTTAATCTTGTTGTCTCTGACATTGCCTAGCATAGTAATAATAACAAATGGTCAAGTCAGTTTTGGAAAATAAGTCAACCAATGAAGACCCAGAGTTGAGTGAGTCCTAAGGAATGGATATAATGTAAATAAAGATAATATGAATGAAACATATGCTATAAAAGTCAGTGCAATATGGAAAGTTCTATGTATTTATTTTTGAAAACTTTGAAGAAATATGAAATTAGCAAGAAGGAATAGGGCAGAGAATAATAAAGTTGAATAACATTTCTGGTTGACTATTGGCTTCCTTTCAATTGTTCATTTCTTGTAGTACAGAGGAATAATATTGCAATTTTTGAAACAAAGAAGGGGAATGGGGAAAATGTGTGAAGAGGAAAACTTAAATTTTAAAGTCAGTAGCCTTTTCTCATTTGCTTTTTATGCAGACCTGTATCTAAGGTCTTCTTTTAAAATGGGTATTGCTTTTTAGTATAGTCTGAAGTCAGAGAGCCTGTTTCCTCCAGCTCCATTTTTCTTTCTCAAGATTGCTTTGGCTATTCTGGGTCTTATGTGTTTCCATACAAATGGTAAAATTTTTTGCTCTGTATCTGTGAAAAATGCCATTGGTAATTTGTTAAGGATTGCATAGAATCTGTAGATTGCTTTGGGTAGTATAGTCGTTTTCACAATATTGATTCTTCCAATCCAAGAACGTGGTATATCTCACCATGTGTTTGTGTCGTCTTTGAATTCTTTCATCAGTGTCTTATAGTTTTCTGTATACAGGCCTTTGGCCTCCTTAGGTAGGTTTATTCCTAGGTATTTCATTCTTTTTGTTTCAGTGGTGAATGAGATTGGTTCCTCAATTTCTCTTTCTGATCTTTCGTTGTTAGTGTATAGGAATGCAAGAGATTTCTGTGTATTAATTTTGTATCATGCAACTTTACTAAATTCATTGATTAGCTCTAGTAGTTTTCTGGTGACATATTTAGGATTTCCTATGTACAGTATTATGTCATCTTCAAACAGTGACAGGTTTACTTCTTCTTTGCCAATTTGGATTCCTTTTACTTCTTTTTCTTCTCTGATTGCCATGGCTAGGACTTCCAAAACTATGTTGAATAATAGTGCCGAGAGTGGGCACCTTTGTCTTGTTCCTGATGTTAAAGGAAATGCTTTCAGTTTTTCACCATTGAGAATAATGTTTACTGTGGCTTTGTCATATATGGCCTTTATTATGTTAAAGTAGGTTCCCTGTATGCCCACTTTTTGGAGAGTTTTGATCATAAATTGGTGTTGAATTTTGTTGAAAGATTTTTCTGCATCTTTTGAGATTATCATATGGTTTATATCCTTCAATTTGTTAATATGGTGTTTCACATTGATTGATATATTGAAGAATCCTTGCATCCCTGGTATAAATCCCACTTGATCATGGTGTATGATACTTTTAATGTGTTGTTGGATTCGGTTTGCTAGTATTTTGTTGAGGATTTTTGCAGCTATGTTCATCAGTGATATTGGCCTGTACCACCACTATGAAGAACAGTATGGAGGTTCCTTTAAAAACTAAAAATAGAACTACCATATGACCTAGCAATCCCACTACTGGGCATATACCCAGAGAAAACCATAATTCAAAAAGACACATGCACCCCAATCTTCACTGCAGCGCTATTTACAATAGCCAGGACATGGAAGTGACCCAAACGTCCATCAACAGAGGAATGGATAAAGAAGAAGTGGTACATATATATGATGGAATATTACTCATCCATAAAAAAGAATGAAATTGGGTCATTTGTAGAGGTTTGGATGGACCTAGAGACTGTCAAACAGAGTGAAGTAAGTCAGAAAGAGAAAAACAAGTATCATATATTAATGCATATGTGAAATTTTTAAAAATGGTAGAGATGATCTTTTTTGCAAAACAGAAATAGAGACACAGATGTAGAGAGCAAACGTATGGGTACCAAGGGGGAAAGGGACATGGGATGAACTGGGAGATGGGGATTGACATATATACACTATTGATACTATGTACGAAATAGATAACTAATGAGAACCTACTGTATACCAAAGGGAACTCTACTCAGTGCTCTGCAGTAACTTAAATGGGAAGGAAATCCAAAGAAGAGGCAATATATGTATACGTATAGCCGATTCACTTTGCAGTACAGTAGAAACTAACACAACATTGTAAAGCAACTATACTCTAATAAAAGTTTTAAAAGAAGTAAAATGAGTATTCCTTCTTTTAAGTCTCAGTAAATAAATTTGACAGTTAATGCTGTCTGGTGTTAGCAATGTAGCAAATCATGATTCCCACTTTATAATGTCATATAATTATCTTATTAATAATACTATTGACCACACAGATGTAAGAAGCTGAAATTACTTAAAAGCTTCTAGAATTCTGGAAAAGGTAACAGAAATGTTTAAAACAATAGAGATATTTAGTCATCTATCCAAAACCCATGGATTTAGATAACAATCAAACAAATGTTCATTATCATTAATTCTTCAAACCAAACATGAATAACGTTAATTTTGTAATCAAAACAACTTAAGGTATGTTTATATTTATGAAAATTAATATTCCAGATGACTCAAAGTAAAGAATCATAGTACACAAAAAATGAGATTTCCTGATGTCAATCTTATTGGATATTTCAACTTTGCATCAGACTGAGATTTAACTACCACATATTGAGTATCTAGTACATAATAGGCCTATACCAGCAATATCTTGAAAGTTGCCCTTTAAGGTAAGTATTGTTATCCTAAATTTACACTTCAGTATATTAATGTTTAAAAAGGTAAATTAACTTGTCAAAGATTAAGTAAGCTAATAAATTTTAAGCTGGGATTTAAGCCACGTTCTTTTGACTCCGAATCCAGTGCTTTTTCTGATTATACTTTGCTGGATTGGGTATAACTGGAAAATTTTGTAGATGACTGGGTCTTTTATGATGCCAAAAAAAGAGATTGTTTTGATATGTGTTAGATAAGTATGAGAACCTTGCCTGCTAATGTATTCCAAAAAACCATCTTTAGAACTCTGCACAATGCTAATCCTAAATGTCTGCTATTGGGAAGCTATATCTCCCAAGTGGGATTTTTTGCTTGTGATCACAGATGTAAGCAATAGCAGGGCCACAGCATATTGGTTGCCCCTAGACAAACTGTTGGTCATAGGACAGTTACTTATCTGACAAATAATTCTTACCAGCTTTCAAAAATATAAGTAAGTTATGAAGTACTGGAAACATTTGTAATTAATTTAAAACTAAAATTTCTGCATAAGCTTAATTCTACAGGAGTTTAGAAATGAAATATTAAGGACAAACATTTACAATTTGCAGGGAATAATTGTACCAACTTTATAATTCGGTCTAAAGGAAGCAAGAATTTTCTTCTTGGCTCTTTTATAGAATTGATTGTCATTATATTCAACAGAATCTATAAGGATAATGGATCAGTGTCTAAGAAGCAAACATGACTAGGACACCAAAATTACCTCAAAATTCACTAATAACAAATGAAAATAATTAGGCTTATCATAGTTGTTTAAGTATGTCAAATTAATAAATTCATGGTGTTTTTATGGGGATTCTATTAAGAAAATCAAATTGACCTTTCAAAATATGCAATTCAGGGGCTATAGGAATAAATGACTATGATAAAATAAATGGTTGACCAATAAATGTTTCCTTACTTTTAAAAATGTCTTCACACCTGAATGACCAGATGATGCAATTTTTAAGAACAAACAAACAAAAAAACCCTAATGAAATAGAGGAGAAGATCAACACTACATTTTTTTTAAGAAACTGATGATCTACTAATGCAAACCCATTAGTGATCTTATAACTGCATCATTTGAGCATTAAAATTTGCCTTGTACCTGTCTCCGTCAACCTTTTTCTTTGAGTCTCTTTCCTCTCTGTCTCTTTTTTTCCCTTCAATTGACTTTCTTCTTTACACTGTCTCCTGACACTGTCTTCTGGAAGCACTTGGGGAAAGGCACACTTCTTTCTCTACGAAAGCCAATTAGGCAACATTAGGAATTCTCCCTCTAAGAAATATTTTCTTCAAATACATGTGACTTAGTAAAGAGTTTCAGATGAACATCACTTTATCCTAAGGGGAGAATCATATATTTCATTAATTTGAATGTAAAGCAGAGATATAATTCAATACATTTCATTCTGAAATATTTGCATAATAGAAGTGAGCTGTAGTATAGTGAATCCAAACAGTGACTAGTACAGAAATAATCTACAATGAGCTAATAATTTACATTTGTTTTTAGTTTGGGGGTTTTGTTGTCAAAGTTTATATTCTCATTTCTTATTTCTTATGCAAGTAATTAAAATTAATGTTCACTTCCTGAATTAGGATTAGTTCAAAACAAAGAATTAAGATTTTTCCCACAGAAGAATTAATCCAGTAAGTAACTTCACATATTTGAGTTGAATGTGAAACTTTAATGGAATGGTGGTTGCAGAAGCTCTCAAAGAGCAAGTCCTAACATTAGGAGAAGCATTCAAAGAGAAAGCCAGAGAGAAGCTATAACTTGTAAAGCAGGGATAATAGAGTCTAGAACTTCATGAGACTATATGAAACTTCAAGGAATAAGAAAAATTAGAGACTCATAAGAAAAGCTACAAATCTTTAAATATTTTCAAAATCTGGCTTGTTCAACTCCTCCTGAACATTATTGAAAATGCACAAAGGATTTATGAGGGGAGAAATGATTCATTCTTTTAGCTCTTACGTATCATAAATGGATTAGCAATATACATGGGAAACTTTGTAGACTTTAAGAGTCAGAACCAGGGTTTACCAATCTACAGACATCTGATGACAAGATGGGAAAGCTCCCTTGAGTCTTAGATTCATCTCCTCGGCTTTTCAATATTACTCAGAACCAGGAAATTACACAAGTTTTCTTTTTGTTGCTAAAACTTGGCTTTTAGTCAGAGTTAAGGGTAATGTTAGGTGTAAATCACAAGAGCATTTGATCCAACTAAAATATTATTTTTGAACTGGGTCTTAGACTAGACCCTCATATATATCAGCTGTTCCCAGGCAGAGTAGTAAAAACATCTGTTTAAAAAACATTGTTTATTTTGTCCTATCTCCTAATGCTGTGCTTAAAAACAATTATGACAATACTGGGAAAAAGATTGGGCTTTTCTCTTTGCATTCATACCAGGGAATTTTTTATTTAAATAATAAAGCAAAGCAACATAGGATCAAAAGTAGTTCTATTACTTAGTTTCTACGAGTTCTGGACTTTTACTTTTAGGTGCAAGCAGTTTCTGTGATATACTGTCCCTTATATTAGAGCTTCCTAAGATTGTTCTCTCCTCCCTACCCTCTCTCATTGCTACCCCCAGCACTGTTCCCTTTCCTTTTGCCTAGCCAGGTCCCCTCAGTAGGATCTGTTTTTAAAATAGTTCTATCTATGTGCCCAGATGTATTCCAGACTGGGGCATTAAGTATGGATGTCAGAAGCTTCATGTTCTGTATCTAATGGATCTTGAAATTAGATCTTGTTGTCCTTAATGGTGAATTCTAATTACTGACTCTGTCCCTGGGTCTCAGGATTCTGGATGATTTGTCTCCACTCCTCTTGTGAACCAGGGCACAGTTCTTGTCATGTGATCGACAAGCTCATTCCCCTTAAGGAATAAAAACATCTTGAACACAGATTGTTTCTAGTTTTGTTAGCCTCCTCCCCTGGCAGGCTGGATTCTGTGTCCTGTTTCTCTTCTGGTGAGTGGATGGAGTTCCACCATCACCATGAGTGTAACTTTGAGGATAGCATACTGCCTCTGTAAGTCTGCTTGTAAATCAGTGCTCTTCCATGGCCACTGATCTTTCCTATATTCATGAGAGCTTGAACTGGGTCTGAAACCCCTACTCACTGTACTCTGTGCAGTTGATCATCCACTGCTCTTCTTAGGGCCAGCCCCTTAGATCGGTCAGTTTTCCTGGCCTCACAGGTCTGGCTTCTTTTCTTTCTGCTCACTTCTCTCTACAAACTGAACTACTGAGGCCTCACTTGCCATAACTTATCCCTGCATATTCCCATTAACACATCGATGCACCTGGACCCTTGGTGACATTGTATAAATATTCATACTTGTATTCAAGAAACATGTATAACGCTCTGCTTACTATTGCAGCCCTACTCCTCCTCCTCCAAACTCAAACAGAATTTTTTTCTTTCCAAAGCCAATCAACAATCATAAGGAAAAAGAATTCTCTCCTGCTCATTTCTTTGTGCTCAACTTCTCCATCACCCACCACAGCAGCACACAGTGTCACCACCCTCCCACCAAAAATCACAAGCGCTATGGAGACAGTCAAATAAATAAGAGGGTCTTAAGGGAGGCCAGGGTGGCTGCAGCAGAGAGGAAAAAAAAGGGAACTAGAACTGAGTTTAGGGATGCATATTGAAGCCAAATAGACTAAATCTCTTAAAGCATAGAAATAGAGTGATGTATAATTTCTCACCCAAAGAGGATCCATTTGAGAGTAGAAAGGAACACTATCGATAAATTTACCAGGAAAATGATGTAAAATGAGACTACATAGGACTGATTGGAACATATGGTCAACTTATAAATAAGGGAATTTTGTCTCTAGTCTAAGAACAATAAGGAAGCAGTTGAAGTGTTTCAGACTTGTGCATGATTTGATTGGCATTTCAAGAATGCATCTGTGGTTAAAAAAAAAAAACAGAAGTCAGTCCACACTCCAACCCCTCTCTCTAAAATTTATATTTACTGTGGAAAAGTCTCTTGGTAATTATCACCAACATGCCTGCTCCAAGTTGTGCTACTATCTGGGTAATACTCCTGGGACCACCAATGGTATATGACTGTTTTTCCCTTCACACTTCATAAGGCAATTGAGTTAAACCTGAAGCATTTAAAGATGGTGTGATGGCAGGATCTTAACAGTACTTAATTTTCAAGTGAAAACTAACATGTTTTAAAAAATAATTATTATGTTATTTTTTCTTAAATACTATATACATGTTGAAAGAACTTTTAAAATATGATAATTATAAATATATTTGAGTCCCTTTTTCACATTACATTACATCATTTTCATTTTCCCATGTCATTAAAATATCTTGGTAAATATTATTTTAATTTCTGCATACTATGCCATTACATGGAGATAGCATATCTTAATTTCTCAATTGTTGAACATGTTGATAAAAACTTTGGCAAGTATATGTATCCATATTTCAGAACATTGTTTTATAATGGATTCCTAGAAGTGGAATTAGTCTATAAACAGGTAAAATCATGTTGAAACCTCTTGATACATATTGCCAAACTGCTTTCCAGAAAGTTTAAAGTGATATGATTTACAACCAGTATTGTATTAGAAAGCACAAGTCAACGACACTGTCTTGCCACCACTGAGTATGCAGTATTATGTTTTAAAAAGTTGGTCAGTCTTATAAGAAAACGCATGGCATATCATTACTGGTATAATTTGCATTTCCTTAATTCATGGTAAGTGAAAACAGGATCTCACACATATTAGCTATTTGCATTTTCTCTTTTGTGAATTGCCTATTCACAATGCTTACCCATTTCCTATTTTTTATTAAAGTTATATTTCTTTTTCAATTAATTTGTGTGGACTTTAGAAAAACTTTTTTTATAAACTTTCCTTCCTTTTGCTTTCCTTGGGTTTATATGATTTTTTCTAGATTGTTGAATCATTTTAAAAAATTAAATGGTTTCAAACATAAAAATCTTACTTTTTCATTAAAATATGTACTGCATGCTCAATGAAAACAGTTGAAAACATGGAAGAAAGAATTTAAAGCTTCCCCTTATTTTTCTATTTTAGTAATAAAATTATTTAAGGTTATAATTTGCTTTCTATGCAAAGCTTTGATGTGTGGTATTTCCTTGATATTAATGTGTCATTAAAATTTAATTTAGTCTTTGCTTTAATAATCATTTAACGGAGTGTCATTTTGTAAAACTTCTCATATCTTTAAATTTATTGCAATTTTCTAGTTTTGTCACTTGGTTAGAAACACTGGCCTGTACCATTACTGCTTTACAGAGTTTATTATGGTTTTCTTTGTGTCCTACTATGTAATTTAGTTTTGTAACTGTCCCATGAACAACTGAAAATATATCTTCTTAATTTTCCAATTTATATGGAAGAGTTTATACCCATAGACTAATCAACTTTATTATGTATATTTTTCAAAACTTCTATGATATCATTCATCTTGTTCTGCAATAAACTGAAAGTAGGATCCATTTTGGATCCTTGACCAGTAGTAAATTAAAAATACACTAAAATCTTCCACCAGTATAAATTTGTCAATTTTTCCTCATATTTTATATGACCTTTGATTTGTCCTTGTTTAGGATCTACTTCTGGGTACATGGACATGATCGTGACCCTTGTGTCTCCATTAGGAATTTTACCCTTTAGCAGTAAAAATACTTTATGTCTATTTTAACACACATTAATGTTTCTTAATTAATTATTTCACACATCTTTGACTATTTAATATTTTTCCTTAAGGTTTCAACTTTGTTCAACAGCTTCAACTTCATTTAACTGGTTCATGTAGCAAACATAACATTGGATTAACTTAACACAATCTGAAAGTCTTTTACTTAACAATTTGATCCTTTCATATGTATTATACTATCATAATTTTATATTCAATCATGTTTCTGTCACTTTGTATCATATTCTCTTCGTTCATGTTTTCTTTCTGTTCTGTAATATAAAAATTTCCGTGTGTGTGTGTGTGTGTGTGTGTGTGTGTGTGTGTGTTCTTAGACATCCTACTCTAGCTGCATAATT
This sequence comes from Kogia breviceps, assembly GCF_026419965.1. Classification (NCBI taxonomy): domain Eukaryota; kingdom Metazoa; phylum Chordata; class Mammalia; order Artiodactyla; family Physeteridae; genus Kogia; species Kogia breviceps. Next base: position 17,832,771 of record NC_081326.1, on the reverse strand, counting down.
TGTTCAAAGACATTTTACAAATATGTGTTTAAATTGAACGTCAAAGTCAATAACATATAAAATTTTAAATCTCCTTTTAAAGTGGGGGGTGTTCACTACCAAATGTAAAATAGATAGCTAGTGGGAAGCAGCCACATAGCACAGGGAGATCAGCTCGGTGCTTTGTGTCCACCTAGAGGGGTGAGATAGGGAGGCTGGGAGGGAGATGCAAGAGGGAGGAGATATGGGTATATACGTATATGTATAGCTGAGTCACTGTTATACAGCAGAAAATACCACATCATTTTGAAGAAGTTATACTCCAATAAAGATGTTAAAAAAATAAATAAATAAAGGGAGGGTGTTCAATATGTTGTTTTTCTCTCTCTCTCCTTTACCAGATTTTGTTAATTCAATTAGAGTTGTAAATACCACCAATTTTCTTTTTTTAAAAAAAACATTAATCTTCCTAAAGAAGAATAAAAGATAATTAATTGTGTTACTTACCTCTATGTGGTCAGTTGTTTCAATGCTCACTCAAGCCATCTCAAGCATGACTCTCTCATTCCTCTGTTCCTTACTTTGATTTGCTCATCATCTGCCACCACCAGAAACACACCAACTCTTCAGGTCTTAGGCTGAAATTTGAGAAATGAAAATAAAAATTTGAGAAATAAAATCCCCATCCCTCCCATTATCTCCCACCTCAGGCTGATATTAAGAATCTGAACTTGCTTTAGAAGACATCTCAGCTGTCGCCCTGTCCCTTCTATGGGTGTGACTGAACCCCCAGGGCTGTGTTAAGGGCTCTTTTCCTTAGGGCTGGAAATATAATGCAGATATGTAGTTACAATAGGATAAGAAAAATATTCTTTTCCCTTGGATGTTATTTTGCTTCCATCTTTTCTATTCTTTCATTTGTATGTTGGGTCTTAGGTTGAGTCTTCCATACTTATTATAATTTTAATCCTATTATCTTAGATACATTGCTGGTTGGCACAAGGTCTGTTGAGTCAGCACTGGCTACATGGAGTCCATGGAATGAGTGTCCTGTTTGATTCAGTACATTCTTACCCTTAACGTTGGTCACTCTGACTTAAAGCCAGTTTGTTAAAATACATCTCTGTCTCTCTCACCCTCTGTCTCTCTTCACATACACATATGCATATGTATATTCATGTATATGTGTAAATATTTATATAACATATATTTGTAATATAAATATTATATTTTATATAAATATATGTATTTAAATATCCTATTCTTTCTGTTTCTCTGGAGAACAATGACTAATATGGATTGCAGCATCCTACCCTACTTTCTAGTGCTGAGGCTGATGTAGTTTTGTGGGTTTTTTGCCATACGCGGGCCTCTCACTGCTGTGGCCTCTCGCGTTGTGGAGCACAGGCTCCGGACGCGCAGGCTCAGCGGCCATGGCTCACGGGTCCAGCCGCTCCGCGGCATGTGGGATCTTCCCGGACCGGGGCACGAACCCATGTCCCCTGCATCGGCAGGCGGACTCTCAACCACTGCGCCACCAGGGAAGCCCTGATGTAGATTGTTTTGTTTTGTTAACATCTTTATTGGAGTATAATTGCTTTACAATGGTGTGTTAGTTTCTGCTTTACAACAAAGTGAATCAGTTATACATATACATATGTTCCCATATCCCTTCCCTCTTGCATCTCCCTCCCTCCCACCCTCCCTATCCCACCCCTCTAGGTGGTCACAAAGCACCGAGCTGATCTCCCTGTGCCATGCGGCTGCTTCCCACTAGCTATCCACCCTACGTTTGGTAGTGTATATATGTCCATGCCACTCTCTCACTTAGACACAGCTTACCCTTCCCCCTCCCCATATCCTCAAGTCTATGCTCTAGTAAGTCTGTGTTTTACTCCCGTCCTACCCCTAGGATCTTCATGACATTTTTTTCCCCCTTAGATTCCATATATATGTGTTAGTATACAGTATTTGTTTTTCTCCTCCTGACTTACTTCACTCTGTATGACAGACTCCAGGTCCATCCACCTCACTACAAATAACTCAATTTCGTTTCTTTTTATGACTGAGTAATATTCCATTATATATATGTGCCACATCTTCTTTATCCATTCATCTGTTGATGGACACTTAGGTTGCTTCCATGTCCCGGCTATCGTAAATAGAGCTGCAATGAACATTTTGGTACATGACTCTTTTTGAATTATGGTTTTCTCAGGGTATATGCCCAGTAGTGGGATTGCTGGGTCGTATGGTAGTTCTATTTGTCGTTTTTTAAGGAACCTCCATACTGTTCTCCATAGTGGCTGTATCAATTTACATTCCCACCAACAGTGCAAGAGTGTTCCCTTTTCTCCACACCCTCTCCAGCATTTATTGTTTCTAGATTTTTTGATGATGGCCATTCTGACCGGTGTGAGAGGATGTAGATTTTTATCCTAATTTTATATGATTAGATGTCTCAGTGGGAATTTGGGAGAGACAAAATAATTACAGTATCATGCTGATCTATTAGACCTGAGTGTCAATTTGGTTATATTTTTCCTTTTTTTTTTCATTTTTAATATTCTCCCTAGGATAACTCATCCATTCTCTTATACAATTATTACCTATTTGAAAAATCATTCCAGAAAGTATATCTCAGGTTTCAACAAACTACTTCCAACTGCTTAGCTATAGTTTTAGCAGAACTGTATCCTCCTCAAATAATATTCAGTGCCTGCTTTCACAGAATACTAAATTTGACCTAATAGGACATGTAAGATGATTATGAAATGTGCCCGGTCCTCAAGAGGTATAAAGTATAATAGAAGAAAAACTAATCCTGTGCATGAGTAAGCATAACACAAAGTTGTAAATGTTACATGTCACAAAGAAAAATGTATATTCATTGCTCCGGAATTTCAGTGAAAGGAAAGACTAGTCTGGTTCTCAAAGATCAGAGAATTCTTTGTGATGCTAATATCTGAGCTGGAGTTTAAAAGATAGACAAGCTTTTAGACACATGAAGATGGGGGGAAATAATAATACAGGAAAAGGGTAGAGTTTCAGTTAAGACACAGGTATGGATAATATACAGGTAACTATATATATGCCTGATATACTTGGTATAAATGTAAACTGTTTACAGAACAATAATGGGAAAGGCATTTGGAAAGGTAAATGGAAGCAAAATGTTGCAATGCTTCTGAACAGGAAAGAGAAAGGAGAAAACTACAGAACCAATATTTTGAGTGCATGTTATGTACTTGGCACTTATGTGCTATTTTATTTAATTTTTGTCCCTTTGGTGAGCCTTCAAATATTTATTTTGACCTCTGTCTCTATGAAAAGCAATATTGAAGTCAGTAGGAATCCTAATGAAATGATAGCATCAATAGTCTCATTTTGTAGCCAGAGATGTCAGTCTCACACAGTTTAGGCAGTGCACCTAAGATAGTACCCTGCTATTAAGAATCAATGCCAAGTTTAGAAGTTGTATCCATCTAAGTCTAAAACTAGTTTATTGTTTGTCTGTTGTTTTCCACCATAACATGCCACCTTAACTTGTGCTTAGAATTGAACTTTATGACAGCTCATCTCAAAGAACAAGATTAATTTTCCATTTCCTGTGCCCCCTCCTTATTTCAGGCTGTTATTATTTGCTTTACCTCTTGACATCCCACCTGTGTCTCTGAGTGCCCAGTGAAAGCATCACTTCCTTTTGAATATTTCCTGATCTCCCCGTCATCCTTAACCCAGCAGCAATCTCTGAACCTTAATAACAGAGATTGACCACACCAGTAACATGGCTCAATGTTTCGCAACTAGTTTCATGTTTATTATCACAAATATTTAACTCTCCTATTTGATGGTAAGTCTTGGGAATTTCAGACTTTATAAACCAATGATGATGCCTTGGGTTATGGAAACAGTAAGTGGGATGGGCCCTCCATTGCTCCAAGTGAAGGCTTATCTGATTGAAGAGTCACATGTGAACACAGATAGTGACAATATAGTGTGATAACTCCTTAGAGCTGGAAAAAAGTGACCCTTCTGCATCTACAAGAATACCTCACATATAAACAGACAATTAGTAATAACTGTTTTTTGAACAAAGGGATTAAAACATTCAAGTACTTGCTCATGACAAGATAATTTCTGATAAGTTCCTCTGGAGCTATTCACTTAAAAAATTCAAAATGTGACATATTTCATTTTAAAAACATGAAAAGAGACATTACCTTAAACTTTTCTTGTTGGAAAGCAGGAATGTTCTTCCTACCCTACTCGCCTGTGCTTACAGCTTCCTTCTTCAGAGGTCTAGATTTAGGATTACCATAAAGTTGGCCTTCATTCTGTTTGCTTTTTCCATGCCACTAGAAACAGCATTTTCTTGGTATTTCTATTGAAAATACTTTTGGCTCATGTTATTTGTCTCTCTTGCCACAGGGTGTGTGCATGTTCAGGGCGGGGGGGGGGTAGAAAATGGGCAGCGCTACAGACTGGCAACAGAATTCTAGAGGAGAATGCTTTAAAACAAACCACACATGGTATTTTCCCAAGTCCCCAGGTGCCTGGATTTCATCTCTACTGAGAATAGGGAAATAAAGACAAATGCTTACACTGCTTGCCTTTAGAAAGCAGAGCTCCTTAGTGGTCTTAGAGTTTGCTTCTAATGCTTTTAGAAAGCATCATTGTAAATAAATACATTCAAGGGCCCTCCTTGAATACATTTAGTGACGATGCCCATTCATTTGCAAGGAGGGTCTTTGGGTTTCACTGACTGGTTTCCAAGATACTGGTCCTCTAGGACTTTGGCAGAGAAAAAGAAGAAGGTACAGCCAAAAAGACCTTTGTTATCAAAGATCTTTTTATACTGAACAATGCAGAGCAAAGCAGATGAAACGTAGACATCCTTTCTTTCACTATTCAAAAGATTCTGACGTGGCTGGAGAAATATGCACACCCTTCTTGACCCTTTTCTCAGCTTTTGGAACCTGTTCTCTCTCTTGGGGTATGTTTTTCCCTTAGCTTTGATTTGTCCTTTCATTTGACAACAACTCTAAGCCAACAATTTGAAATAGTTTTAAATATTATTTGGTGACAAGTTGTTCCAATTTTGAAAACTTGAAAAAACCCAAATTCCTAAGATATAAAAAGAGCATATGGTAAGTTAGCATCAGAGATAAGGTGTTCATCTGTCTCTAGTACATTATGCCATAAAACTGTATATAAATATTATATATGTATATATTAATATGTTATATATTCATATACTTTTATATATGTATGAGCATATACATATACATTCAAACAGGGCTGTGGCAATGTGCTGCAATTTGTATAATAAGATAGATCTCATATTGAGTCTTGGCTCTGTTACTTACTACTTGAGCAAGCAACTTAACCTTCTGAGCCTTACCTTCCTCATCTGTAAAATTTGCATAATGATGTTCACCTGTTATTATTAGGATAAAATTTAATAACATGTATAATCACCTATCAGAAAACTTGGTTCAAATCAGGAGCTCAATATTATTGTTGATGTTGCTTTTGTTAAAGTTCCCAAATTTACCCAAGAAGATAGCTGTAAAAGTTATCCCAGTTAAACAACCCAAAAGAATACAAAAGTTTTCCTGGTAACTTTCCAATAAGTTTTTTTTTTTAATTTCTTTCTCTTCCCCTGCTTTGACTTCAGTGTTCACCACCAGTATGATTCCAATGCTAAAGATGGTTGGTTGGCTGGATACCAGGAGAATAAGATTATTTCATTGGTTAAATGGTGCTTTTTTTCAATGTTGTTCCTCATGTCTCCCTATATCATGGTCTTTGGTTTTACAAACCATTCTCACAATGAAAAAATAGTCCATTTAGATAATACAGTTAATGAGCAAGTCAATTCCATTTTTAAAACCATTAATTCTATTGCTTTACAAAATTGTGTTTTTTCTCTCTCTCTGGACCAATCAATTAGGTTATAATAATACACTTTTTGTGGCACAATTACACAAAATTTCTCTGCCGTATGCTGTCAAAACAAAAACTGTATTCTTTTACTTGACAACTATGAAGAACTGTTTTCTTCACTAGTTTGGTTTCCTAGTAACACAGAATCATGATTTAAGTGTTCACAATAGTGACTTGATTTTAAGCAATTATTACTATGGTAATAACACCAAGCATGAGTCTTGAGTGGACTCACCATTACCTTCCAGTAGCAGTGCGAAGAGCACTTAGGGATTATCTTTTCCTACAGGAACCTGGTCTTTTCTGTTTCAGCTATAGATTTAGGGAATGTGAAAACTCTTGCCAGTTTATTTTAGTAACAGGGGGTTAAAGGTTTTGCTCAGCTTTTCACATTTGAGAGGAAGATGTTGGCATGGATTTTTCCTAGACTTGTGGAATGCTTTGATAAGGACTGGCCCATTAACAAAGTAAAATATTTGCCAAGACAATGGATATCTCCATGTTTACCTTGTATTATAGGCATCTTTAAGAATTTTTCTAACACTCCATATATAATCTATGCTTTGAAGACCTAAAGCTCTCATTACTTTTGAGTTCATTGCTTTTTTCTCTATAATCTCTCCACTTTAAATTCAGTGTGTGAGTTTAAAGTTTTTACCTAGAAATCATGTGCATCTATGTGGTTTATTCCAATGGCCTATGGCCAATCAACACAAAGATTAAGGCTTGAAATGTAACTTTTTTTCCTCATTAGTATAATTGGTCATGCTCTGAGGGTGGCACTAAATTTCCTTACCTTCCCAACTTTTTCTTGGAAGAATAAACTTACTAAATGCATTAGACAAAATTAAGTAATGGTGCCAGCATTGTTGCTCTTGTTATTTCAGTGAGAATATGCTACCCTTGAGGAGGACTACTTCCAGGGATGGCCAGAAGAAAATAATTAAAATGCTCCTGGTTTTTAGCTGACTTGATTGGGTAATGCCAGTAACTTTTTTTTGTTCCTCTGTAATATACAAATAATTTCCTTTCTACAGTAACTTAATATTTCATAATGGATGGCACAACACAGGCTAAAACTTCTTGATATTTTCTTGATACTTGGCATGTGATAAACGTTGTCCTTCACAATTATGAGAGCTGGGAATCTCTTGATTAAAATCTAATGCCTCCCAATCATACCTAATATACAGTGATGTAGGTCATTTCATAATTACATTAGTTGGGCTAGAAGTGAGGATAAGGGAGGCAATATTGTAAAAATTTTTGCATCCTTCATAGTTGATGGTAGTTCCACACCCCCTATCACTTACTATGTCATTCCCCACAATCACTAAAAATGAGCTATCCAGAGAACACCAAGAGTCACCAAATCTTTAAGAAGTTCTGATCAGTTTTTTGCTAGCACAAGTCAATGTGAGATCTTGGAAGCCATCTGAAGACTGCCTACCACAGCCTACAATCTGCTATTCAGTGTCCAACAAGTTGTCCGTCATCCAGTCCTCTAAAGGGGCCTTAGAATTTGTATAACATCCTAGGGAATTCTGCTTATTTAATAAAATACAGACAGTTTTAAGTAAAACATTTCTATGTTAACTATCAAATTAAGTGATTTTCTAAGAGGTTGAAATGGGAGATCCTTTTGGATTTGAGTAGTTATGGAAATTTTCATGATTGTAATTAGATATAAGTGAACAATTCTGGCCACATCATTGTCTATTGAACTTAATTTCTGTTGCTTGCAAGAGTCCTTCACATACACTTTTTTTTGTAATTGCAATTAAGCAAATGATATGTCCTTCCTGAATGTGGTAATTGATTAAAGTTCTTATCATTAGAGCAGAGGTTCTCCACCGGGTTGATATTGTTCTCCCATACGCCCCGCCCCACCCCAACCCAAGATATTTAGCAAGACACTTTTGGTTGTTGCAACTGGGAAAGGTGATGCTTCAGGCATTTAGTGCACAGAAGCCAGAAATGCTGCTAAACATCCTACAATGCACAGGACACACACACACACACACACACACACACACACACACACACACACACAAATTATCCAGCCCAAATGGCAATAGTGCTGATATTGCAAAGCTGGGTTAGAGTTATAATAAAACAGGGTAGGTCACGGGAGAAGACTTACTTCCTAAAGTTATTCCACTCAATTGCAACTCCATAGTCTCGGTAGGATCAATGGTCACACTATTCACTGGGTTTCTATTATTCCTTCCACATGATGTTTTAGGGAACCTACAATGTTCCAGGTGCTGGTCATTTAAAGATGAGCAAACACGGACTGTGTCCATGCTCTTATGGAGCTTAAGTCTGGTGGGGAAGTCAGATCAAATTATGACACTAATGAATAAACAATTGCAAATAGGAATCTTTAAATTAATGGAATTTGATTCTATGAGATGATTTAACACAGGAAACTCTAAATCTATAGTGCTAGTGAAGGCTCCCTTGTGGAAATGGTGCTCAAGCTGAGAGCTGAAGGCTGAGTTGGGGAAGCACAGGGGAGGAATATTCCATGTGCAGTTGGTGGTGGCTATAACACAAAGAAAAGGGAGAGAGGGCCCAGAGGAAGTAGAAGAAAGAACAGGCCAGACAGTGCCTCGCTGTGAACCACATTAAGGATGTGATCTCTAGATGAAGAGCAAGGACAAGCCATTAATGGTTTTTATGCAGGTTATTGGCAAGATCGGGATTATTTTAAGATGGCTAAGAGGTGGAATTCAGAAATGGTTCTTCAATGACCCAACATCAGCCTTGAAGAAAGACTGGTAGAATGTCACAGTGCTCTGTTGTAGTCTTTTCCTATTCAATAATTTATCAGAAAGAAGATACGACACATATATACAATGGAATATTACTCAGCCATAAAAAGAAAGGAAATTGAGTTATTTGTAGTGAGTTGGATGGATCTAGAGTCTGTCATACAGAGTGAAGTTAAGTCAGAAAGAGAAAAACAAATACAGTATGCTAACACGTATATATGGAATCTAAAAAAAAAAGGTTCCAATGAACCTAGGGGCAGGACAGGAATAAAGACACAGACATAGAGAATGGGATTTGAGGACACGGGGAGGGGGAAGGGTAAGCTGGGATGAAGTGAGAGAGTGGCATGGCCATATATACACTACCAAATGTAGAATAGATAGCTAGTGGGAAGCAGCTGCATCACACAGGGAGATCAGCTCGGTGCTTTGTGACCACCTGGAGGGGTGGGATAGGGAGGGTAGGAGGGAGATGCAAGAGGGAGGAGATACGGGGATATATGTATAGCTGATTCACTTTGTTATACAGCAGAAACGAACACAACATTGTAAAGCAAGTGTACTCCAATAAAGATGTTAAAAAAAATCTTATCAATAACTTGGATGAAAATATAGATGTGCCAAACAAATTAATAGGTGGCACAATCCTGGAAGGAAACTCTATTATCATAGACAATAAAATGCTTAAAACCCCAAATTATCTCAACAAACCAGATCATTGAGCTAAAGCTAAATAGATGAAATCTGGAGAGATGCAAGTAAAAACCTCAATGTGAGTATGAGTCTTGGTGGGATACGGAGCCTTCCTTCCACTAGAGAAACCGCAAGTGGTAAATCCTTATTTTTACAACCTTCCTTGCATGCAGCACATAGAATTTATAATTTCACTTCAGTTAATCAGAGGTACCTGCAATGGACTTTGTATAGTGAGCTGACAAAGCAAAAGAAGAATCCCTTTTGGGAGCAGGTAGCTCCGTCAGATCGAGAAGGCAATAAATGGGACAGTGGCAGCAGCTCAGCCAAGGGCAGTGGTAGCAGTGCTCGTGTCATTTGTAACCTCTTTTACAGTCGTGGCTGCTGTCCAACCTCCCTTGCTCCTGCCTGTTTTCCAAGACCATTGCCACAGCGTTACCTAAGATTCTGTGATTTTCCCAATATCATTTTAATAAATGCCGTTTCAGCTTAAATCATCCAGATTTGGTTTCTGTTCCCTGCAATGCAAACTCTGATTGGTACAACCTCAAATTTGTATTTCGCTTAGTGTTAAAATCTATGTTTCTATGAGGCTCTAAAAGGCAATAGATGTCAAATTCCAAAGTGAGGCTCCCAATCGCCATGTTCAGTTTTACAAAAGGAGTGGCCCCAAGCCTTCATTCCTGACTCCGGGAACCTTAAACCAGATCAAGAATATAGATACAAAACAAAGAGAGGAGAGAGGTGAGAATATTGTTGAAAATATTTACAGTGGAGTCTTATTATTTGTGGATCTTGTATTTGCAAACTTGCCTACTCACTAAAATTTATTTGTAACCCCAAATCAGTGAAGGAATGACCTTCACTTTTGAGGCCATTCCTCAAGAAATGCAGAGCAGCAAAAAATTTGAGTCACCTGATGTGCACGTTCCCAGCCGAAGTCAACAAGGCAATGCTCCACTTTCTTATTTTAACTCCCATAGTGTAAACAAACATTCTTTTCATATCTAGTGCTATGTTTCTCTTTTTTGTGTGCCTTTTGTGGTTGATTTCACAGTTAAAATGGTGGGAAGAGTAGCACTAAAGTGTTGTCCAGTTTTCTAAGCATAAGGCCGTGATGTGCTTTACGTGTGTTAGATAAGCATCTTTCAGCTGTGTGTTAGAGTTCTGTTGGCTGTGAGTTCCATGTTAATGAATCAACAGCATATAGTTAATAAGGGGTCTTTAAACAGAAAAACAAATAAAACAAGTTTATGTATTGATGGGTTAATGAAAATACTGTGACCAGAGATGCAGGAACCTAATCTCTGTCTCCCCTACTGTTTGTGGTGGCTTTATAGAACGTAACAACCACAGATAATGAGAATTGACTGTATCTGGAGAGAACAGTTTTTGTACTATGAGTCCTCATCATACCACAAGGGTGAGAGGGAAGGATGGGCTTCTTTTCTCACCTCAAGCTTAGGGAGGGGTCCCTTATAAGACCGTCTGAGAGTTTGCTATGTGTTTCCCAAATCTGTGGACATGGTACACTGGTGTCTGACCCCAGGACATCAAGATGATAGAGAAGAAGGGCTGGTTACTGCAGTGATGACATCCAAGTGTTGCTGTATACTGCCTGTGTGGCAAAGCATAGAATAAATCGATGTTTCTCTCTCTCACACAAGAGAAAGATTGCCAGAACACAGGTATCTTAAGTCCTATCCAATAACACTATCTACAGGGATAAAACGGCCTCAGCAGGAAAAGGTTAAATATGCACTGCCAGATAGACCAGGAGCTGTGGACGCAGTTGCAAGTGGCCATACAGAATTGAAAAACTATGGGAGAGAGAGGCCCAGCAAAGGACTTCTGGAGGATCTACAAAGTGTCTTTGGACAGAGAGAGTCAGTTTGCCAAGCCCAGGTAGCGCAAAGCCCTGTTGTACCAGAAAAACTTGTCCTATCCCTTTTTATTTTCTCCCTCTTCTCCCCTAGCTTCAAACATGGTGGGAGTTTGGAAAAACAGATAGTGAGAGAAAGCCAAGAAGCTCAAACTGGGAAGCAGAGAAGCCAATACAACTTCCTTTCCCAATAAGGGTCTCCAGCCCAGAGCAGGACCAAGCTGGGGTGGTATGGTTTAACATCAAGTCTGTGCTTTGGTTTTTTACATGCATGGAAGTAGGCATTTCAGTTTCTGAATCAAGCTTATATTTGTGACTTAATGTGTCTGTAGGCTATCATGGACCTGCCAGAGCATTCATACAGGAACACCCCGGCTGAATGGGAGTGGTTAGGAAATAAGGATTGAACTGCAGTTTAATTAAGTTATGAGTTCATTCTTGTGTAACCAGTTATCTGCTCACGTAAGATTTTGCTGCTGCACTATGAGATACCTGAGTGCTGGCTCCAGTGCTGGGTTCAAATTCTGCTTCACCACTTGGCAACTGTGGCCAAAGTTTAGTGTGATTAAACACCTCACTAGGGCTTCCCTGGTGGCGCAGTGGTTGAGAATCCGCCTGCCGATGCAGGAGACACGGGTTCGTGCCCTGGTCCGGGAGGATCCCACATGCCGCGGAGCAACTAAGCCCGTGAGCCATGGCCGCTAGGCCTGCGCGTCCGGAGCCTGTGCTCCGCAACGGGAGAGGCCACAACAGTGAGAGGCCCGCATACTGCAAAAAAAAATAAAATAAAATAAAATAAATAAATAAATAAATAAAAATTAAAAAAAAAACACCTCACTAAACTTGAATTTAGTCACATATGAAGGGGAGATGACGTTAGTATTTTAGGAATATAGGTTTGTAAGCATTGTCCTTGGGCCAAACCAAGATAAAATGACAGTGGCATGCCTGGAACTTGGCTGTTTTCTCAGACTCTGCAGGATATGGCACTCATGAATAGTATCACCAGAAACTAGTGATACTGTTTGGGGTTTTTTTTTTAAGGGTACTTTGTAATTTGAGGTTTTACTTATTTATTTATTTATTTATTTAGGGCTGCGTTGGGTCTTTGTTGCTATGTGTGGGCTTTCTCTAGTTGTGGCGAGTGGGGGCTACTCTTCATTGCGGTGCACGGGCTTGTCTTTCAGGTGGCTTCTCTTGTTGGGGAGCACAGGCTCTAGGCGCACAGGCTTCAGTAGCTGTGGTGTGTGGGCTCAGTAGTTGTGGCTTGTGGGCTCTAGAGCACAGGCTCAGTAGTCGTGGCACACGGGCTTAGTTGCTCCATGGCATGTGGGATCTTCCTGGACCAGGGCTCGAACCCACGTCCCCTGCATTGGCAGGCGGATTCTTAACCACTGCACCACCAGGGAAGCTCATTAGGGAGGTAAGGGCCAAGTCAAGTCAAGAGAGAGCATTCCTTCCTCTGTGGGTCACCTGCTTTCAATATGTTTCTATGTTTTTGGAAAAGTAAAAGGGGAATTCAATCTACTGTTACCATGGATATGTACAGAGTATCTTCCCAAGAAGCCATGACCCACCTAAACTGTTGAAGAAAGCACTCCATAGGTTAGTGTGAGGATACAATAAAATACAAATAACGCATATAAACTGCTTCATGGTATTTGGCATATAATAAATAACTTTAAATTAATCTAAAATTATGAATAAAATTAATATGATTTTGATATATTTCCAGGGTTTAATACATTTAAGTCTTTTTTCCAGTTCACCTGGTTATCAGAAAATACAGCTGAAAGAGGCACGTAGGGATTATTTTTAACAGCCTCCCTCTCCGTGGCCAAGTTAATTCTCCAAGCATCCAAGATTTTCACATTTTATAATTTAGTATTATTGGTAGCTCTACAGTGATATTCCTTAATAATGTACTTGTATAGCACAAGAAGATATTTCTTATGATATCTATCTACATTTTCTCTCAATAAAATTTTAACATATATTATGTTTAATACCTATAGAGATAAAAAGTTGAACAGTAATTGAAATATTAGAGCCTCCCTCTCCTCCCACTCCACCCTCTAGCCTAACATGCTGTCACTAAGTTGCCACAGTGCTTCTTATTCAGGCTCAGAAACCAAGTTCTTTCATGCATTACTTTACCTAATTTTCCATCAATTTATCCTTTCTTTATTCCAGGCTTTTCACATTTAATTTATAATGTTTTGCCAAACTTGGGTATAGTACTTTAAAGGTCCTGACCGTTGTCAAGTATAATGAAAGGATTATTTCTTAGCATTTAATAATGTAGCATTTAATACAATACTGTACTATATTTATTTTTTACAATATCCTCCATAATAGTTATAATAATATTATATTAAATTGTAATATTTTAAAAAGAAAGCATCTGTTTAGCAATTATTGGCTGTCTACACAATCACATGGGTTCCATTAACTTTCCTTGAGCGTCAACAGATACATAGCCAAGTATGAGTTGATCAATATAAAAAATTTCACTGACTTGAATATTTAACTTGAATGTTTAATTTTAACTTTAAGGGAGTCTACACCTAGGGTCCAAAGCAAAAAGTATAAACAAAGGAGAAATTTAAAACACAGATAAATGACTGAGAAGAAATCAAAATTGTAAATGAAAAGTATCCAAATCCCACTGTAAGAACATAGATCCAAGAAGGAAGAGAAGTCAAATGGGAAAGCATTCATCTTGACTTCTCTGACGTGTGGCAAGTTTTCTGGAGAGAGAAGAGGTTTAAAGGAATTCAAACATCAAAATACTCAATTTACCCAGCAGCTAGGTGCAACAGAAAAATAAGTTTAGTTAAAGAAGAACTAGTTTTGACCTTTTGGCTGACCTGAGGGCAACTTAATTTTATAAATGCATTTTAGTTACAAAAGTTTTAATTTTCCCCCAAATGAGCGTTTATCTCTTAAAAAAAGGAGGAATCAAATGAAATAATAGTTCTTAAGAATATGAATCTTAGTTCTAATGAGATCTGAACCTGAGACTTGAACTCTCATACGAACTCAGGGATCCTCCTGTAGTCTGCAAAATCGAATCAGCTCCTGGAAAAGAAACACAATCAGGGTTATTTTTTTAAGTCAAAATCTGAAGTGGATGAAAAAAGAAAAGTCAGAATACTCACAATAATTGTAGAAATAAATTTCAAGATACTTTAGAAACATTTTTTCTAACTTGTAATGCATTCCCAGGTCGCTAAGGAAACAAAATAGCACCACTGTTTTACTATTTAATTGGTCAAACGCATTGGAAAAAATTATTTTATATACTCAACAGGCTCACCTCATTCCTATTTGCATTGGCAGATCAAATGCACTTGACAATGACTACATCCAACACAATCAGAAACTGGGTTAAAATTCTAGAAGATGCCATAAAAGAAAAAAGAAAGGAATGTTGGAACAAATTCATAACCAGATCAAAACAGTAAGGAATATCTAAAATTCTTCTTCCACAGTGAAAATGAATGAGTATTTGATATATGACCAAGGAAAAAATCATTATAAATGTTGATATTGACTTGCAGGAGGGTACAGTATAGCAGGGGAATGAAAAGCCATTATTACATGTGTTGAGGAATACTATTTCTCAGTGCTATATTATAAAGCAGTATTTCTTTATATAGTTCACCTTGTTGTCCTCTTTATATAAATCCTCAGTCAGATAATAAGAGTCTCAAAAATGATGTCATTTCAATATGGAATCTAAAAAAAGGTACAAATGAACTAATTTACAAAACAGTAGTAGAGTCACAGATGTAGAAAACAAACTTACGGTTACAGGGATAAGGGGGAAAGAATAAATTGGGAGATTGGGATTGACATACACACACTACTATATATAGAATAGATAACTAATAAGGACCTACTGTATATCACAAGGAACTCTACTCAATACACTGTAATGGCCTATATGGGAAAAGAATCTGAAAAAAAAAAAAAAGGTAGATATATGTATATGTACACCTGAAACTAACACAACATTGTAAATCAACTATACTCCAATAAATCAACTATACTCCAATAAAAATATTTTTAAAACCTCATAAAGAGGTACTTTGTATAATTCACCTTTATATTTCTAGTTCCTTATCTGCCTTATAGAAAATGCTCAATACGTGCTTATTAAATTAATTGACAATAATATTTCATATTGATGTCTTAATTCTAAAGGGCGTAAGTATATTGATATAGAAAAATAGAGAGACTTGAAGCCAGGAACGCCTGGGTTCTAATTCTAACTTTTCAACAAACTAATTGTATGTGTGTTCTTTTTCTTGATTACATGAGAATAATAAGAGAAATACAATAAAATGTAAATGGCTCAATAAAAAGAATAAGTGAAATGCTAAATTAAAATATGATGCACCTAGAATAATAGTATGCAACTCCAAGAAGAGTTACACAATAAGGAAGAAAATACAATCATTTGTCTAAATTAGAAATAGACCATGTTCAATAAAAATATTTACTCTTTCTGGGCTGAAGTTTTGGGACACTTTCAGTTTTGAAATCTTGAGGGAGCCTCTTAGCACGGATACCAGCCAGGATTCCCAAATCAGCTGCTAGAATCATGGAAGCATGGGGGAAGGGAATGAAATATAAGATACTGACAGCATCTTCCTCAGTTTTTGCTAGAGAACACTGTTACTAAGGAATGGTAGGAATGTAGGTTTGTGGGTGGTTTTTTATTACTTTGTTTTGATTATAATTTCTAATTTCTCAATACTAACTGCATTATTTATTTAAAAAGCAAACACAAAGGCATTTAAATAGGGTTATTGTTGGGAGGGCACACATCTGTAAAACAGAAGGTACTTTATTGTTAAACAAGGAAAAGGCAGTGCTTCACAGACAGTCTTTTCAATGTGGAGCATTAATACAGTTAGACATAGATTTGCTGGGAGTTTTGCTGGTATGATAGACATAACAACTATTTGCCAATATCCATGTCCTCCTCTTTTTCCAGATATGTGGAAGAATCACACTTCCCCACCATTTTGAAATTGAACATGGCTGTATGATTTGTTCTGGTGAATAAAATATGAACAGAGTTCATGAGTGTCACCTCTGGGTAGAAACATTTAAGAGAGCTGATGTGCAATTCTGTTTGTTCTCTTCCCCAGCTCCCAGTGAAGAGGCTGTGTTTTGGACATGGTGTAGCACAGATGGTGAAATGTTGCTCAGCCTGGGTCATGAGATTAATGTGTAGAAGAGTGTTGACATGGAGAGTTGCCTGGTCCTGCAGCAGACCTTACATGAGCAAGAAATAAACATTTGGTAAGTGAGCCACAAAATCATGGTGTTGTCTGTAACTACATCACCTAGACTTCTCTGATCAACATAGCTTGCATATGTCATAGCCCAAAATACAAAAAGTTTGAGTTTGGTATGAGCCCTTTAAAGCCGGCTAAAGTAAAAACCAACAGATAATCTATGGCAAGAATCAAGAGTAAAGGATTCTTGGCTTACTTGGTAAAGTGAGTTGTGAATCGGGTGATGCAAGTCAGCTCACATTTCAAGTCAAGCTTTGCTACTAGTTAGTGCATGGTTTTCTCTCAGTCTACTACCCGACTTGTACAATAGAAATAACAATCTAACAATAGACTGGGGTTATGTCCATGTTGAGATTATCTAAAGGGTTTAGTACAGCTGATCCTCAACACATTTTGTTTTCTTCCCATATTCTTCCTTCTTTCATATGAGCAAGCACCATATTCCGGGAAAGGAAATGTAGTACTCTAGGCTCCGAGCTTACAGCAATGGACAAAGCAAAAAACCTCTGTCCATATACAGAGGTGAGATGCAAGAAGCCAGACATTCAATCAGAGGAATTATATATCCGTGACTTTCCTCTGGAGATATTCAATACGACCTTTAAAAGCTTTTAACATTTAGTATAATGTGTAGTCTAGACAATAAATCTACCTTTCTTTGATGGGAAGTAAGACCAGACTGCCAGCTGCAGGAGGTAAGAGATAGTATTCACCTTATTCATAATTGTATCCTCAGTGCTTGGCACAGATCCTAGTGAAAAGCAGAAATGTTCTAAGTACTTGTTGAATTAATGAATAAATGAGTGAACAAATTAAGTGTACACCAACCCAGAGAACAGGTTAAAATGTGATGATCATAGATTATTTTATTCCTTTCATTCATTCACTCATGCACTAAATATTCAAGGTCTGCTTTGGGTGTTGAAGGTAGAGCAGCAAAAGAAAGCAAGTCCTATCACCACTGAGCTTACACTTTCTGGGTCATTAAAATTATTTTTGATGACAGGTGGGTGGGTAGGCCGATTTATGTTGTGAAAATCAGCTTATTCAGTGATCACACTTCAGTAGACTTTGGTAAATTGGAGTGTCATCAGAGATTAGTCTAAATACTTATAAAATCTTTGGCAGAATAGTACAAGATTTACTGTGTCTATGGTTTCATTTTTTAAAAATGGGTACTGAGATTTGCATTCAAACTACATCGCTACATCTGTCATTTGTTTTCACATTATTAGCCCATGTGTTAGTAATTAAGAATGCTTTGGCTGGAGAGGAAAAAAATATTAATCAGGTTTGTTTTCATAACAGTGACTTAATCTTCGGCTTTTGATAGAAATAAACAATAACAAAAGCAAAGAGTCAAACCTTAAAATAAACTACATGGTGCCTTGAAGGTAAACAAGTCAACTGTTTCAACATAAATTGTGTGACGGAGTGGGTATGGAGGTGCTGGGGAGTAGTGGTTTAATCTAGATATACTTTATGTCCTACAAATAAGTGAGTTACTGTTCTACCCTGGAGGCTCAATATAGAACTTCCTGACCAGTGTCTTATTTTCCCCATACATTCTCATCTGCTTCATGAAGATGAGAAAATACCCAGTATAAAAGCTGTAGACAAGGTAGACAATTTCTACTCGTTTTTACTCCAAAAACATTGTAAAGAGTTAATATAATATATAGAGTGCCTTGGCCACTATTTCTACTATCTATTTTTAATATTTAAAAAATTACATTTATATTGAAATAGAAGGGATCTAATCCAGACTTTAAAATATACTGTATTAATAAACATACGTTCTGCTAGTTGCTTGTAGCTAAGAGAATTTTGGGAAAATGCCAACCCTCTGTACTTATATAGTAATGTTACTTACTCCAAAATATTATTGAGAGATTAAGTAAGATGATCCACGCTCAGTGCTTAGCACCATGACTCACACAAAATGCATACAAAATTTTCAATAAATGTTAGCTGCTTTATAGTCATTTTTGTTATGGGTTCTCAATAACTGGAGAAAGAATATACTAGTATAAAAAGAAGTCATGGGGCTTCCCAGGTGGTGCAGTGGTTGAGAGTCTGCCTGCAAATGCAGGGGACACGGGTTCGTGCCCCGGTCCGGGAAGATCCCACATGCCGCGGAGCGGCTGGGCCCATGAGCCATGGCCGCTAAGCCTGCGTGTCTGGAGCCTGTGCTCCGCAGCAAGAGAGGCTGCGATAGTGAGAGGCCCGCGCACTGTGATGAAGAGTGGCCCCCGCTTGCCACAACTAGAGAAAGCCCTCGCACAGAAAGGAAGACCCAACACAGCAAAAACTAATTAATTAATTAATTAACTCCTACCCCCAACGTCTGCTTTAAAAAAAAAAAAAAAGTCATGTGTCTTACTCATAATCAGAAAAAGGAACTGAATTATCTTTTGTTGACTCTTACAGCAATAGAATAACATTAATAACTTATTATTACTATTATAACAATGTAAGCCTAGCAGTAATACTTATTTTGCCACAATTATTAAATGCAAATTTCTAATAACAAATAACTTCTAAAATCTTTACCTTCTCACTCTGCATGTAAAGCACCACATTCCAATCTTCACTCGTCTTTCTAGGGATACTAAGTTTGCTGCTTTAGCAGTTATTTTTCTAAACATGTACAAGTGTAAACTTGGTACGGTGCTGTGAAGGAGGCTACCAGTCAATATGCTTCATGTCAAAATTTCACGCTGGAGTCGGATCCTAAGTGATGAAATGGGTGGGGGCTACAGGCATCTCTATAAGCCCTGTCATCCCGAAAACAATGCTTCATGCCATAGAGTCTACAGGAAAGCAGTCCAATTTGCAAACCAGACCAATCCTGGGTAAGACTCCAACAATGACACAGCCCAGAATCTTAAACTCTCTAGGTATAAGAATACACCATTGACAGCTTTAGGTCATTTGCCCAGCTTTGGTGAACCACAGTCTTTACTTCTCATGTCTGTTGAAAAGGAAAGGTGAAAACCTGAGCCGAGCATTTTCTTGACAGACACATGCTGTCCTGACATGTAAGCTATTTCCCCCAAATTGAGAGAAACTACAAATTTGCTAAATATCTCTGGGGGGTGAAAATGGTATTTGCCAATGTATCAAATATGAGAATAGTCACTTACAAAGTGCCACTGTACAGAAGACACAATCCCTGAAAACAAGAGAAATCAGAATTCAGAAAAAGCATGTGATGTTGTGCCTGCCCGTCAAAATGTATTTCGAATGAAACATTAGCACTTAAGAACAAAGGGATTAAAGCAAGTTCTTGGGGGAGACCTTCAAGAAGGCAGAGGAGTGAGACCTGGAGATTGCCTTCCTCCCCACAAATACATCAGAAATACATCTACATGTGGAACAGCTCCTACAGAACACCTACTGAACGCTGGCAGAAGATCTCAGACCTCCCAAAAGGCAAGAAACTCCCCACGTACCTGGGTAGGGCAAAAGAAAAAAGAAAAAAAACAGAGACAAAAGAATAGGGACGGGACCTGCACCAGTGGGAGGGACCTGTGAAGGAGGAAAGGTTTCCACACACTAGAAGCCCCTTCGCAGGCGGAAACTGTAGGTGGTGGAGGGGGGAAGCTTCAGAGCCGTGGAGGAGAGCGCAGCAACAGGGTGCCTAGGGCAGAGCGGAGAGATTCCCGCAGAGGATCGGTGCCCAGCGGCACTCACCAGCCCGAGAGGCTTGTCTGCTCATGCGCCAGGGCGGGCGGGGCTGGGAGCTGAGGCTCGGGCTTCGGGCGGATCGCAGGGAGAGGACTGGGGTTGGTTGCGTGAACACAACCTGAAGGGGGCTAGTGTGCCACAGAGAGCCGGGAGGGAGTCCGGGAACAAGTCTGGACCTGCCGAAGAGGCAAGAGGTTTTTTCTTGCCTCTGTTTCCTGGTGCACGAGGAGAGGGGATTAAGAGCGCTGCTTAAAGGAGCTCCAGAGACGGGCGCGAGCCGCGGCTATCAGCGCGGACCCCGGAGACGGGCATGAGACGCTAAGGCCGCTGCTGCTGCCACCAAAAAGCCTGTATGCAAGCCCAGGTCACTCTCCACACCTCCCCTCCTGGGAGCCTGTGTAGCCCGCCACTGCCAGGGTCCCGTGATCCAGGGATAACTTCCCCGGGAGAACACACTGTGTCCCTCAGGCTGCTGCAACGTCACACCGGCCTCTGCCGCCACAGGCTTGCCCCGTGCCCCTCCCTCCCCGGGGCCTGAGCCAGAGCCCCTGGATCAGCTGCTCCTTTAACCCCGTCCTGTCTGAGCGAAGAGCAGACGCCCTCAAGTGACCTACATGAAGAGGCGCAGCCAAGTCCAAAGCTGAACCCCAGGAGCTGTGTGAACAAAGAAGAGAAAGGGAAATCTCTCCCAGCAGCCTCAGGAGCACCGGATTAAATCTCCACAATCAACTTGATGTACCCGGCATCTGTAGAACACCTGAATAGACAACAAATCATCCCAAATTGAGGCAGTGAACCTTGGGAGCAACAATATATATATATTTTTTCCTTTTTCCCTTTTTGTGAGTGTGCATGTGTATGCTTCTTTCTGTGATTTTTGTCTGTATTGCTTTGCTTTTACCATTTGTCCTATGGTTCTGTCTGTCTGTTTTATGCTTTTTTTTGGTATAGTGGGTGCTTAAGACTTGATAAAATTGGTGGATTTGTTTTTTGGTTTGGTTGCTCTCTTCTTTTTTTCTTTTTCTTTTTTTATTACTTTAAAAAAATTTTTATTTTAATAACTTTATTTTATTGTATTTTATTTTGTTCTTCCTTCCTTTCTTTCTTTTTTTCTCCCTTTTCTTCTGAGCCACGTGGCTAACAGGGTGTTGGTGCTCCAGCCAGGTTTCAGGCCTGTGCCTCTGAGGTGGGAGAGCCGAGTTCAGGACATTGTTCCACCAGAGACCTCCTGGCCACACGTAATATTAAATGGGGAAACTTCTCCCAGAGATCTCCATCTCAATGCTAGGACCCAGCTCCACTCAACGACCAGAAAGCTATAGTGCTGGGCACCCTATGCCAAATAACTAGCAAAACAGGAACACAACCCGACCCATTAGCAAAGAGGCTGCCTAAAATCATAATAAAGTCACAGACACCCCAAATCACACCACCAGATGTGGTCCTGCCCACCAGAAAGACAAGAGCCAGCCTCATCCTCCAGAACACAGGAACCAGTCCCCTCCACCAGGAAGGCTACACCACCCACTGGACCAACCTTACACACTGGGGGCAGACCCCAAATAGAACGGGAACTACGAACCCACAGCCTGTGAATAGGAGACCCTAAACACAGTAAGTGAAGCAAAATGAGAAGACAGAGAAACACACAGCAGATGAAGGAACAAGATAAAAACCCACCAGACCTAACAAATGAAGAGGAAATAGGCAGTCTACCTGAAAAAGAATTCACAGTAATGATAGTAAAGATGGTCCAAAATCTTGGGAATAGAATGGAGAAAATACAAGAAACATTTAACAAGGACCTAGAAGAACCAACATGCAAACAAACAGTGATGAACAGCACAGTAAATGAAATGAAAAATTCTCTAGAAAGAATCAATAGCAAAATAACTGGGGCAGAAGAACGGATAAGTGACCTGGAAGATAAAATAGTGGAAATAACTACTGCAGAGCAGAATAAAGAAAAAAGAATGAAAAGAATTGAGGAGAGTCTCAGAGGCATCTGGGACAACATTAAACACACAAACTTTTGAGTTATAGGGGTCCAAGAAGAAGTAGAGAAAAAGAATGACACTGAGAAAATATGTGAAGAGATTATAGTTGAAAACTTCCCTAATATGGGTAAGGAAATAGTTAATCAAGTCCAGGAAGCACAGAGAGTCCCATACAGGATAAATCCAAGGAGAAACATGCCAGACACATATTAATCAAACTGTCAAAAATTAAATACAAATAAAAAATATTAAAAGGAGCAAGGGAAAAAAAACAAGTAGCATACAAGGGAATCCCCATAAGATTAACAGCTGATCTGTCAGCAGAAACTCTGCAAGCCAGACGGGAGTAGCAGGACATATTTAGAGTGATGAAGGGGAAAACCCTACAACCAAGATTACTCTACTCGCAAGGATCTCATTCAGATTCGACAGAGAAATTAAAACTTTACAAACAAACAAAAGCTAAGAGAATTCAGCATGATGAAATCAGCCCTAAAACAAATGCTAAAGGAACTTCTCTAGGCAGGACACACAAGAAAAGTAAAAGACCTACAATAACATAACCAAAACAATTAAGAAAATGGTAATAGTAACACATATTCAATAATTACCTTCCATGTAAATGGATTAAATGCTCCAACCAAAAGACATAGACTGGCTGAATGGTTACAAAAACAAGACCTGTATATATGCTGTCTCCAAGAGACCCACTCCAGACCTAGGGACACATACAGACTGAAAGTGAGGGGATGGAAAAAGATACTCCATGCAAATGGAAATCAAAAGAAAGCTGGAGTAGCAATTCTCATATCAGACAAGATAGACTTTAAAACAAAGACTATTACAAGAGACAAAGACAGACACTACATAATGATCAAGGGATCAATCCAAGAGGAAGATATAACAATTGTAAATATTTATGCACCCAACGTAGGAGCACCTCAATACATAAGGCAAATGCTAACAGCCATAAAAGGAGAAATCGACAGTAACACAATCATCGTAGGGGACTTTAACATGCCACTTTCATCAATGGAAGGATCATCCAAAATGAAAATAAATAACGAAACACAAGCTTTTAATGACACATTAAACAAGATGAACTTAAATGATATTTATATGACATTCCATCCAAAAACAACAGAGTACACTTTCTTCGTAAGTGCTCATGGAACATTCTCCAAGATAGATCATATCTCGGGTCACACATCAAGCCTTGATAAATTTAAGAAAATTGAAATCATATCAAGTATCTTTTCAAACCACAACACTATGAGACAAGATATCAATTAGAGGGAAAAATCTGTAAAAAATAAAAATACATGGAGGCTAAACAACACCCTACTTATTAACCAAGAGATCACTAAAGAAAGCAAAGAGGAAATCAGAAAATATCTAGAAACAAATGACAGTGAGAACATGACTACCCAAAACCTGTGGGATGCAGCAAAGACAGTTCTAAGAGGGAAGTTTATAGCAATACAATCCTACCTCAAGAAACAAGAAACATCTCAAATAAACAACCTAACCTTACACCTAAATCAATTAGAGAACGAAGAACAAAAAAACCCCAAAGTTAGCAGAAGGAAAGAAATCATAAACATCAGATCAGAAATAAATGAAAAAGAAATGAAAGAAACAATAGCAAAGATCAATAAAACTAAAAGGTGGCTCTTTGAGAAGATAAACAAAATTGAGAAACAATTAGCCAGACTCATCAGGGAAAAAAGGGAGAAGACTCAAATCAATAGATTTAGAAATGAAAAAGGAAAAGTAACACATGACACTGGAGAAATACAAAGAATCACAAGCGATTACTACAAAAAATTATATGCCAATAACATGGAAAACCTGGAAGAAATGAACACATTCTTACAAAAACAAAACCTTCTGAGGCTGAACCAGGAAGAAGGAGAAAATATAAACAGACAAATCACAAGCACTGAAATTGAGACTGTGATTAAAAGTCTTCCAACAAACAAAAGCCCCAGACCAGATGGCTTCACAGGTGAATTCTATCATTTAGAGAAGAGCTAACACCTATCCTTCTCAAACTCTTCCAAAATATAGCAGGAGAGGAACACTCCCAAACTCATTCTACGAAGCCACCATCATCCTGACACCAAAACCAGACAAAGATGTCACAAAGAAAGAAAACTACAGGCCAATATCACTGATGAACATAGATGCAACAATCCTGAACAAAATACTAGCAAACAGAAACCAACAGCACATTAAAAGGATCATACACCATGAACAAGTGGCAGGAATTTAAGGATTCTTCAATATAGGCAAATCAATGTAATAAACCATATTAACAAATTGAAGAAGAAAAACCATATGATCACCCCAATAGATGCAGAAAAAGCTTTCAACAAAATTCAACATATATTTACATCAAAAACTCTCCAGAAAATAGGGATAGAGGGAACTTACCTGCACATAATAAAGACCATATATGACAAACGCACAGCCAACATCATCCTCAATGGTGAAAAAATGAAACAATTTCCACTAAGATCAGGAAGAAGATAAGGTTGCCCACTCTCACCACTATTATTCAACATAGTTTTGGAAGTTTTAGCCACAGCAATCAGAGAAGAAAAAGAAATAAAAGGAATTCAAATCACAAAAGTAGAAGTAAAGCTGTCACTGTTTGCAGATGACATGATACTATGCATACAGAGCTCTTAGGACACTACCAGAAAACTACTAGATCTAAACAATGAATCTGGTAAAGTAACAGGATACAAAATTAATGCACAAAAATCTCTTGCATTCCTATACACTAATGATGAAAAATCTGAAAGAGAAATTACAGAAACACTCCCATTTACCATTGCAGCAAAAAGAATAAAATATCTAGGAATAAACCTACCTAAGGAGAGAAAAGACTTGTATGCAAAAAACTACAAGACACTGATGAAAGAAATTAAAGATGTTACAAACAGATGGAGAGATATACCATGTTCTTGGATTGGAAAAATCAACATTGTGAAAATGACTATACTACCCAAAGCAAGCTACAGGTTCGATGAAATCCCTGTCAAATTACCAATGGCATTTTTCACAGAACTAGAGCAAAAAATTTCACAATTTATATGCAAACACAAAAGAACCCGAATAGCCAAAGCAATCTTGAGAAAGAAAAACAGAGCTGGAGGAATCAGGCTCCCTGACTTCAGACTATACTACAAAGCTACAGTAATCACGAGAGTATGGTACTGGCACAAAAACAGAAATAAAGATCAATGGAACAGGAGAGAAAGCCCAGAAATAAACCCACGCACGTATGGTCACCTTATTTTTGATAAAGGAGGCAAGAGTATACAATGGAGAAAAGACAGCCTCTTCAATAAGTAGTGCTGGGAAAACTGGACAGCTACATCTAAAAGAATGAAATTAGAACACTCCCTAACACCATACATAAAAATAAACTCAAAATGGATTAAAGACTTAAATGTAAGGCCAGCCACTATAAATCTCTTAGGAGAAAACATAGGCAGAACACTCTATGACATAAAATACAGCAAGATCCTTTTTGACTCACCTCCTAGAGAAATGGGAATAAAACAAAAATAAACAAATGGGACCTAATGAGACTTAAAAGCTTTTGTACAACAAAGGAAACCATAAAGAAGATGAAAAGACAACCCTCAGAATGGGAGAAAATATTCGCAAATGAAACAATTGACAAGGGATTTATCTCCAAAATTTACAAGCAGCTCATGCAGCTCAATATCAAGGAAACAAACAACCCAATCCAAAAATGGGCAGAAGACCTAAATAGACATTTCTCCAAAGAAGATATACAGATTGCCAACAAAAACATGAAAGGATGCTCAACATCACTAATTATTAGAGAAATGCAAATCAAAACTACAATGAGGTATCACCTCTCACCAGTCAGAATTACCATCATCAAAAAATCTACAAACAATACATGCTGGAGAGGGTGTGGAGAAAAGTGAACCCTCTTGCACTGTTGGTGGGAATGTAAGTTGATACAACCCCTATGGAGAACAGTATGGAGGTTCCCTAAAAAACTACCATACAATCCAGCAATCCCACTACTGGGCATATACCCTGAGAAAACCATAATTCAAAAAGAGTCATGTGGGCTTCCCTGGTGGCGCAGTGGTTGAGAGTCCGCCTGCCGATGCAGGGGACACAGGTTTATGACCCAGTCTGGGAAGATCTCACATCCGTGGAGCAGCTGGGCCCATGAGCCATGGCCACTGAGCCTGTGCTCTGCAACGGGAGAGGCCACAACAGTGAGAGGTCCGTGTACCCCAAAAAACAAAAAAACCCAAAAAGAGTCATGTACCAAAATGCTCATTGCATTTGTATTTACAATAGCCAGGACATGGAAGTAACCTAAGTGTCCATCGACAGATGAATGAATAAAGAAGATGTGGCACATAAATACAATGGAATATTACTCAGCCATAAAAAGAAATGAAACTGAGTTATTTGTAATGAGGTGGATGGACCTGGAGTCTGTCATACAGAGTGAAGTAAGTCAGAAAGAGAAAAACAAATACTGTATGCTAACACATATATATGGAATCTAAAAAACAAACAAAAAAATGGTTATGAAGAACCTAGGGACAGGATAGGAATAAAGATGCAGATGTAGAGAATGGGCTTGAGGACACGGAGTTGGAGGAAGGGTAAGCTGGGACGAAGCTTATATATACTACCAAATGTAAAGTAGATAGCTACTAAGAAGAAGCCACATAGTACAGGCAGATCAGATTGGAGTTTTGTGACCACCTAGAGGGGTGGGATAGGGAGGGGGAGAGGGAGATGCAAGAGGGAGGGTATATGGGGATATATGTATATGTATAGCTGATTCACTTTGTTATAAAGCACAAACTAATACACCATTGTGAAGCAATTATACTCCAATAATGGTGTTTAATAAATATATAAACCAGGTTCATTAAGACTGTACTTCCACATGGTTAGGTCTGAAACATAATCCTCTAGTTGAACTCTTTCATTATTGAAAAGCATCAGCAACCTCATAAATATTTCCCATGTCTATGCTAAATAGTTGCAATAAAGCAGTAAGTAAGATACATGTTAGGAGAGAAAATTGCAATGTTAATATCTAAATCCAATGGAGACAGACTTATATTAAAATGTTAACTTTAGCTTTGAAGATTGTTTCCAAATATCATTAGGTTAAAAAAAGTATTATTTAGCCACAAACTATGTAGTAGTCTTGCCCACAGCTATAATGAGTATTATATGCCTCCCCACCCCACCTCCCTCCATCTACCATCTGGATTTTCTTTACTCACTCCCCACCTCAATATGTTAACCTAAATAGAGAAGAGATCCTGCACCACTAAAGATAGTTCTAATTTCAGAATCTTTCCCTCTTTATACTTTTCATAATGTCCTTAATTGACACATTTTTATTATTCTAACACATGATCCCCTTGTTTTCCCATTATTCCTCCTCTTCTTTTTATTTAATTTTAGAATTTTATTTTATTTTTTTATACAGTAGGTTATTATTAGTTATCCATTTTATACATATTACTGTATATATGTCAATCCTAATCTCCCAATTCATCACACCACCGTGACACTACCCCAATTTCCCCCCTTGGTGTCCCTACGTTTGTTCTCTACATCTGTGTCTCAATTTCTTCCCTGAAAACCAGTTCCTCTGTACCATTTTTCTAGGTTCCACATATATGTGTTATTATACAATATTTGCTTTTCTCTTTCGGACTTACTTCACTCTGTATGACAGTCTCTAGATCCATTCACATCTCTACAAATGACTCAGTTTCATTACTTTTTATGGCCGAGTAATATTTCATTGTACACATGTACCACATCTTCTGTAACCATTCGTCTCTTGATGGGCAATTAGGTTGCTTACATGTCCTGGCTATTGTAAATAGTGCGGTGATGAACATTGAGGTGCATGTGTCTTTTTGAATTATGGTTTTCTGTGGGTATATGCCCAGTAGTGCGATTGTTGTGTCATATGGTAATTCTATTTTTAGCTTTTTAAGGAACCTCCGTATTGTTCTCCATAATGGCTGTATCAAATTACATTCCCACCAACAGTGCAAGAGGGTTCCCTTTTCCCCACACCTTCTCCAGCATTTGTTGTTTGTAGATTTTCTGATGTTGCCCTTTCTAACTGGCGTGAGGTGATAGATACCTCATTGTTGCTTTGATTGCATTTCTCTAATAATTAGTGATGTTGAGCAGATTTTCATGTGCTTCTTGGCCATCTGTATGTCTTCTTTGGAGAAATATCTGTTTAGGTCTTCTGCCCATTTTTGGATTGGGTTGTTTGTTTTTTTTTCATATTGAGCTTCAGGAGCTGCTTGTAAATTTTGGAGATAAATCCCTTGTCAATTGTTTCATTTGCAAGTATTTTCTCCCATTCTGAGGGTTGTCTTTTCATCTTGTTTGTAGATTCCTTTGCTGTGAAAAATATTTTAAGTTTCATTAGGTCCCATTTGTTTATTTTTGTTTTTATTTCCATTACTCTAGGAGGTGGATCAAAAAAGATCTTGCTGTGATTTATGTCAAAGAGTGTTCTTCCTATGTTTGCCTCTAAGAGTTGTATAGTGTCTGGTCTTACATTTAGGTCTTCAATCCATTTTGAGTTTTATTTTTATGTATGGTGTTAGGGAGTGTTCTAATTTCATTCTTTTACATGTAGCTGTCCAGTTTTCCCAGCACCACTTATTGAAGAGGCCGTCTTTTCTCCATTGTATATCCTTGCCTCCTTTGTCATAGATTAGTTGACCATAGGTGTGTGGCTTTATCCTGAGCTTTCTATCCTGTTCCATTGATCTATATTTCTGTTTTTATGCTAGTACCATATTGTCTTGATTACTGTAGCTGTGTAGTATAGTCTGAAGTCAGGGAGCCTGATTCCTCCAGCTCCATTTTTTTCCCTCAAGACTGCTTTGGCTATTCAGGGTCTTTTATGTCTCCACACAAATTTTTAGATTTTTTGTTCTAGTTCTGTAAAAAATGCCATTGGTAATTTGACAGGGATTGCATTGAATCTGTAGATTGCTTTGGGTAATATAGTCATTTTCACAATATTGATTCTTCCAATCCAAGAAATTGGTATATCTCTCCATCTGTTGGTATCATCTTTAGTATCTTTCATCAGTGTGTTATAGTTTTCTGCATACAGGTCTATTGTCTCCCTAGGTAGGATTATTCCTAGGTATTTTATTCTTTTTGTTGTAGTGGTAAATAGGAGTGTTTCCTTAACTTCTTTTTCAGATTTTTTCATCATTACTGTATAGGAATGCAAGAGATTTCAGTGCATTAATTTTGTATCCTGAAACTTTACCAAATTCATTGATTAGTTCTTGTCATTTTCTGGTGGCATCTTTAGGATTCTCTATGTATAGTATCATGTCATCTGAAAACAGTGGCAGTTTCACTTCTTCTTTTCCAATTTGTATTCCTTTTATTTCTTTTTCTTCTCTGAGTGCCGTGGCTAGGACTTCCAAAACTATGTTGAATAATAATGGTGAGAGTGGACATCCTTGTTTTGTTCCTGATCGTAGAGGAAATTCTTTCAGTTTTTCACCATTGAGAATGATGTTTGCTGTGGGCTTGTCTTATATAGCCTTTATTATGTTGAGGTAGGTTCCCTCTATGCCCACACTCTGGAGAGCTTTTATCAAAATTGGATGTTGAATTTTGTCAAAAGCTTTTTCTGCATCTATTGAGATGATCATATGGTTTTTCTTTTTAATTTATTAATATGGTGTATCACATTGATTGATTTGCATATATTGAAGAATCCATGCATCCCTGAGATAAATCTATCTTGATCATGGTGTATGATCCTTTTAATATGTTGTTGCATTCTGTTTGCTAGTATTTTGTTGACGATTTTTGCATCTATATTCATCAGTGATATTGGTCTGTAATTTTCTTCTTTTGTAGTATCTTTTTCTGGTTTTGGTATCAGGGTGATGATGCCCTTGTAGAATGAGTTTGGGAGTATTCCTTCTTCTGCAGTTTTCTGGAAGAGTTTGAGAAGGATAGGTGTTAGCTCTTCTCTAAATGTTTGATAGAATTCGCCTGTGAAGCCATCTGGTCCTGGACTTTTGTCTGTTGGAAGATTTCAATCACAGTTTCAATTTTATTACTTCTGATTTGTCTGTTCATATTTTCCATTTCTTCCTGGTTCGGTCATGGAAAGTTATGCCTTTATAAGATTTTGTCCATTTCTTCCAGGTTGTCCATTTTATTGGCATAAAGTTGCTTGTAGTAGTCTCTTAGGATGCTTTGTATTTCTGCAGTGTCCATTGTAACTTTTCCTGTTTCATTTCTAATTTTATTGATTGAAGCCCTCTCCCTCATTTTCTTGATGAGTCTGGCTTAAGGTTTATCAATTTTGTTTATCTTCTCAAAGAACCAGCTTTTAGTTTTATTGATCTTTGCTATTGTTTTCTTTGTTGCTATTTCATTTATTTCTGTTCTGAAATTTATGATTTCTTTCCTTCTACTACGTTTGGGTTTTGTTTGTTCTTCTTTCTCTAGTTCCTTTAGTTATAAGGTTAGATGGTTTATTTGAGATGTTGGTTGTTTCTTTAGGTACGATTGTATTGCTCTAAACTTTCCTCTTAAAACTATTTTTGCTACATCCCATAGGTTTTGGATTGTCATGCTTCCATTGTCATTTGTCTCTAGGTATTTTTTGATTTCCTCTTTGATTTCTTCAGTGATCTCTTGGTTATTTAGTAATATATTGTTTAGCTTCCATGTGTTTGTGTTTTTTACGTTTTTTTTCCCTGTAATTGATTTCTAATCTCATAGTGTTGTGGTCAGAAAAGATGCTTGATATTATTTCAATTTTCCTAACTTTACTAAGGCTTGATTTGTGACCCGAGATGTGATCTATCTTGGAGAATGTTCTGTGTGCACTTGAGAAGAAAGTGTAATCTGCTGGTTTTGGATGGAATGTCCTATGAATATCAATTAAATCTATCTGGTCTATTGTACCTTTTAAAGCTTGGGTTTCCTTATTAATTTTCTGTCTGGATGATCTGTCCATTGGTGTAAGTGAGGTGTTAATGTCCCCCACTATTATTGTGTTACTGTCAATTTCCTCTTTTATAGCTGTTAGCAGTTGCCTTATGTATTGAGGTGCTCCTATGTTGGGTACATATATATTTATAATTGTTATCACCTTCTTGGATTGATCCCTTGATTATTATGTAGTGTCCTTCCTTGTCTCTTGTAACATTCTTTATTTTAAAGTCTATTTTAACTGATATAAGTATTGTTATCCAGGTTTCTTTTGATTTCCATTTGCATGGAATATCTTTTTCCATCCCCTCACTTTCCAAGTGTATGTGTCCCTAGGTCTGAAGTGGATCTCTTGTAGACAGCATATATATGGGTCTCGTTTTTGTATCCATTCAGCGAGCCTGTGTCTTTTGGTTGGAGCATATAATCCATTCATGTTTAAGGTAATTATTGATATATATGTCCCTATTCCCATTTTCTTCATTGTTTGGGGTTTGTTTTTTTAGGTCCTTTTCTTCTCTTGCGTTTCCTGCCTAGAGAAATTCCTTTAGCATTTGCTGTAGAGCTGGTTTGGTGGTGCTGAATTCTCTTAGCTTTTGCTTGTCTGTAAAGTTTTTGATTTCTCCATCAAATCTGAATGAGATCCTTGCCGGGTAGAGTTATCTTGGTTGTAGGTTTTTCCCTTTCATCAATTTAAATATGTCATGCCATTCCCTTCGGGCTTGTAGAGTTTCTGCTGAAAAATTGGCTGTTAACCTTATGGGAGTTCCCTTGTATGTTATTTGTCATTTTTCCCTTGCTGCTTTCAGTAATTTTTCTTTGTCTTTAATTTTTGCCAGTTTGATTACTATGTTTCTCAGCCTGTTTCTCCTTGGATTTATCCTGTATGGGACTCTCTGTGCTTCCTGGACTTGGGTGTCTATTTCCTTTCCCATGTTAGGGAAGTTTTCGACTATAATCTCTTCAAATACTTTCTCGGGTCCTTTCTCTCTCTCTTCTCCTTCTGAGACCCCTATAACGCGAATGTTGTCACATTTAATATTGTCCCAGAGGTCTCTTAGGCTGTCTTCATTTCTTTTCATTCTTTTTTTCTCTTTCTGTTCCACAGCAGTGAATTCTACCATTCTGTGTTCCAGGTCACTTATCCGTTCTTCTGCCTCAGTTCTTCTGCTATTGATTCCTTCTAGTGTGTTTTTCATTTCAGTTATTGTATTGTTCATCTCTGTTTGTTTGTTCTTTAATTCTTCCAGGTCTTTGTTGAACATTTCTTACATCTTTTTGATCTTTGCCTCCATTCTATTTCCACAGTCCTGGATCATCTTCACTATCATTATTCTGAATTCTTTTTCTGGAAGGTTGTCTATCTCCACTTGTTCTCATTGTTTTCCTTGGGTTTTGTCTTGTTCCTTCATCTCGTACATGGCCCTCTGCCTTTTCATCTTGTCTATCTTTCTGTGACTGTGGTTTCTGTCCACAGGCTGCAGGATTGAAGTTCTTCTTGCTTTTGCTGTCTGCCCTCTGGTGGATGAGGCTATCTAAGAGGCTTGTGCAAGTTTCCTGATGGGAGGGAGTGGTGGTGGGTAGAGCTGGCTGTTGATCTGATGTGCAGAGCTCAGTAAAACTTTAATCCACTTGTCTGCTGATGGGTGGGGCTGGGTTCCCTCCCTTTTGGTTGTTTGGCCTAAGGCGACTCAACACTGGAGCATACCAGGCTCTTTGGTGGGGCTATTGGCAGACTCTGGGAGGGCTCACGCCAAGGAGTACTTCCCAGAACTTCTGCTGCCAGTGTACTTGTCCTCATGGTGAGCCACAGCCACCCCCCCCCCCAACCTCTCCAGGAGACTTTCCAATACTAGCAGGTAGGGCTGGTTTAGTCTACTATGCCATCATTCTCCTTCCCCTGGGTCCTGATGTGCACACACTACTTTGTGTGTGCCCTCCCAGAGTGGAGTCTCTGTTTTCCCCAGTCCTGTGGAAGTCTTGCAATCAAATCCCCCCAGTCTTCAAAGTCTGATTCTCTAGGAATTCCTCCTCCTGTTGCCAGACCCCCAGGTTGGGAAGCCTGATGTGGGGCTCAGAACCTCCACTCCAGTGTGTGGATTTTTGTGGTATAAGTGTTCTCCAGTTTGTGAGTCACCCACCCAGAAATTATTGGATTTGATTTTATTGTGATTGCACCCCTCCTACCATCTCATTGTGACTTCTCCTTTGTCTTTGGATTTGGGGTACCTTTTTTGGTGAGTTCCAGTGTCTTCCTGTTGATGATTGTTCAGTAGTTAGTTGTGATTCTGGTGCTCTTGCAGGAGGGCATGAGAGCACGTCCTTCTACTCCACCATCTTGAACCAATCATCCTCCTCTTCTTGTCTTTTTATCTTAGCTCAATAAGTTGTGTTTACTTTCAGTTCTGTTATTTCTTTTCTATACCTTAAAATTTCCATTTTTCAACCTCACTTTCATAGTTTCTTCTGTGACACACCTTCTCTAGATTGGTCCCTGGATTTTGCATCTAACTGCTTTATCTTACCTAGTCTATGTTTTTCATCTGACCTTAACACCCCAATGAATATACTTGGAAATCCCACTACCTCTAGCCTTTGGCATGTAGATAAAATTTTCCAATTTGGAATAACAAGAACACATGCCTCTGTTCAGAGAGCTCTGCACTAACACTGACCAACCAAACAGTGATGGAAAAGTATGGATGAGCTTATTACATTTATGTTATGTCCTTAGCCTGCTTTCCATTATGACAGCTCTGCTTTCTTATATGCTTTGTGCATTTGGACCAGCAACTATTTTCATAAGTACACTAGCTGCAGTTTATTAAAATTCAATGCAAAACACCTATCACCCAGATCTTGGTTTCTAATATCGTCTCCAATAAAAGGAACCAAAATTCTTGAAGTAAAGACTGATTTTAGGACTAGTGTAGGAAGTATAGAAAATGAGCCTGGAGCACTAATAGTGCCAGAAAATAAAAAAAAATAAAATCTACCTTAATGAGGGTATGTCAAAGGGACATAGAAGCCAAGTGAAAGAGTTCCCAATGGCCAATATGGAATAATATGAGCAAAAAAATAAAATAAGTAGTATTGGATTATAATCCAAAGTGTAAAATAAACATCCATGAGTCCATACTGACATAAATAAATGATCAATTAATAAATAAATGAGGAAAGACAAATCTTCCATACAGGAGAATCCCAAATAATTTATGTAGCTACTCTGCCCACAAGAAGGGGGAGAATATCTCTCCATTCCTTAGGTGTTGACTGCACCTAGTGACTTCCTACCAAAGAGTACAGTATGGAAAGGGAGGAGACAGAGAAACGTTACAATGGAGAAAATTGACACCTCAGCCAGGATCATGATCAACATCAACAGTGGTGTTATATTGATGTTATTAGCATACACTCTTGATATGACATGATGAAATGGCCCTTTACCTTTATTGTCTTCTCCCTTAAACATATGATTCCAGTCTATTCCAGAAAAAACAATCTGCCAAATTCCAAAAGAAGGGCATTCTAAAAAAAAATAAATAAATAAAAAATCCTGAACAATAGTCTTCAAAACCATCAAGGTCACCAAAAGGAAGGAAAATCTCAGACATGGTCACAGTCAAGGAGAACCTAGGAACCCAAGGAGACATGACAAATAAATATGTCCTGGATGACATCTTGGAACAGAACAGGGACATTCAGTAAATACTAAGGAAGTCTGACTAAAGTGTGGTTAACAGTCATGTATGAATATCGATGCACTCATTGTAACAAACATACCGTACTAATGTAAGATGTTAATAATAGGGGAAGCTCTCTGTAGGATATATGATGAATGCTGTACTATCTTCTCAATTTTTCTATCATTCTAAAACTAACTTAAATTTAATTCCAGAAAATAAATTCTCTTTAAAAATTGATGCAATACCAGTGAGGAAAGAAGAGAACAAGATTTTTAGGAGTTGTTGATGGGAGACAACTTAGAGCAGTAAGGAGGCATCTGTAGCAAGGGATGGATCCAAGAGACGTTTTTCCCAAGAGTGTGCAACAAGTCTGGAGAATGTCTGTACTTTGATGAAAAAGATGTTAATGCCTGGCCTTCTCCCACCTGAGGGATGCATCAGCACTGTCCTGCTGCCTACAGCATTCCCACCCATGTCATGCTTTGGGGCTCAACTTTAACTTCACATTCTTGGAGCAGTTTTTGCAGACCTTCAGATGAGGTTAGGTCTCTCAGTATTGCTTCTCAGCACCTTCTACCTCTCTTTCACAGCATATTTGTAAGGGAATCATTTAATGCCCTTTCTCATGAGGCTGTCAACTTCATGAAAGTAGAAAATATGGAGTTCAGTAGACAATAAGTGCCTAACACACTTGTGTGTTCATTGATAGATTAATAAGGTGAGTTCCAGGAGTAAGGAAAGTGAAGTCATGCCCATGTGGAAGGTGAATGACCTAGAGATAATTCCAGATTAGATGTGTAAGACACAGAAATTTCAAAATATTGGAAATCTACATTTGGTTTGATCACCCAACCATGTTCTGTGTTTTGGATGTGACATTGGTAGTGAAAAATAGTTGCAAAAATCATGGTGGGCAGTCTTGGTTGGTCAGGAAAGACTTCTGACTTCAATAACAGAACAGCTTGGAATCTATTTATGAAATTTTATAATATAATAATAATAGTGGCCATTATTTATTTAGTAGTTACTCTATACCAGGCACTGTGTTAAGCACTTTGAAAATTATTTTGTTTAATCTTCACAGCAACCCTGTAATGATAATAGCTAAAAAGTATCCAGTACTTGCCCTGTTCTAAGCACCTTATACACATTAGCTCATTCAGTCATCCCCAAGATTCTATGAGATCAGCACTATAATAACTGCTATGTAATAGTGGATGATACCAAAGTACATAGAAGTATAATGACTAACCCAAAGTAATAGAAAGCCACAGAGCTTGGATTTAAAAACAGAAGAGAAAGAAAGGGCTCTGAATCCGTTTCCTATGCTGTCTCACCATTCACCCCTAGACTAAGTTTTATTTTCTGAATTTTTCAGATTTTCAAAAATCAAACAAAGTCTCAGGGAGATTAAGTTATTTGCCGCCTCAAATCACATAAGAAGTAACTCCAACCCAGACTCCAGACTCTGTCTGTCAGGTTCTTAATCATGTATGACATAAGGTCTTGATATTATAGTTTCCTGGAACAACAAGATCTGTATACTTCCCACGTACCATGTAAGCCACTCATTCTGCTATGTACCCTAAATTTACCTTATTCAAATTCAAAACATTGTTTCCTATTTAAGAGTCCTAAGTAGGATCAATACACCTTACTGAACAATAAGCTTTACCTTATTCATATCCATTGGAACTTTCAAAGAATGACTTAATGGTTTTCTTAGTCTTCTCCTTTCAGGACGTGTGTTCCACCAGTACTAATTACCATTGTATTTATCCCTTTCATCATTTGTGTTTACCAGAGCCTGGACTACTCTGCTGGTTCTAGTTTGTCCTATAAAAGGGAGTGACTAGGATTGTATACTATATTCAAATCACTCATGACATATGGCTTTGATAAAAGGAAAAACTTACTGTCAGCTTTATTTCCCATACATTTTTTTGGTTATTCACTTTAGAATCACACTGGTTAAACTCTTCAGGAAAAGTTTGTTTTCTTCTATGCATTTATCCCATAGGACCTTTTACTTGTACTAATACTAGGCAGTACAAGTAAATATAGGCTCATTTTTCTGCAGGCTTCTTGAGTGAAAGATGAATTATTTATTTTTGTATTCTTCATAGTGTCTAGTACCATGCCTGGTATACTGTAGCTGTTCAATGAAAGTTTACTTTATGAAAGATGTTTAACGACTGTTGAGGAGAGAGTCCTTCCTCTTATTGACAGAAAGCTCACTGGTACACACTTTAGTGACCTCTATGTTCCCTTCCTTAGCTTAGCACCAGATAACAGATGGTAGCATTGGGTAAATGTTTACTGAATTGAATAAACTGTTACTTCAAATGATTTGTTTATGCTTTTTTTATGCACTCCATTATCACACATTATTCAATTTAACAAACATTTGATAAAAGAAAATAAGATAGATAATACTGGTTTGCTTCTCAGCTCTGTCACTTGGTATATAACCTTGGAGAAAATAATTAGCCTCTCTGAGACTCAGTCCCTTCACCTGTAAAATGAGGAGAATAAGATTAAACACTTTATAGAATCGCTGTAAGGACTGTATAAGTTAATAAATATTAAACACTTAGTACTATATCTGGCACATAATAAGTGCTCAGTAAGTGTTTCTTAAATCATCTTAATATTAGTTATTAAGAAATATAAAGACATCACATTTAGAGACAGGTAAGTGAATATTGGTTGTTTTTAATATACATATGGTTGAAACGAGAGTGATGCTGGTGACGATGGCATAGAAAACTCATAAACTAGGGAAACAAAGGAAAGAATGCACCAGGAAAGAGCAAAGAGAGTTCTTACGCCCATTTGTTGGCAAAGAGAGTTATGTCTGTCCTGAAGGGGCTTCCAAAGTCAGGACATGCCCATAGGAGACCTCTGAATTCCTCTCCTCTCTTACTCACTAACCTTTCCCTTGGCCTCCTCTGCCTTGGTTTCCTTGCCCCCTGCATAGATACAAATTCTTTTTTAGAATGGCGTGGGCTTGTTTGTCCAGGCTTAATTCTTAGGTAAGCAATTCCAAATATGCTGCATTTTTCAAGCAATCTGTAGAGACTGGAATAATAGAGAGCAATTGTGTTGCTTAGCCAAAGACTAGCTTTTTCTTTTGTTTTTATCCATAAAAGAATGAATACCATCTGAGCTGAACTGAAACGCCTGAGTCACTAAGTCACACATTCTGAGCATTTTTCCAGGACGATGAAGGAAGCCATGACTGCTGACTTAGAAAAAGCAAGGGGAAATTAGTTGCTATTAAAATATATAAACATTTTGATGAATCTTCTGAAATTTCATGCTGTCATTAAGCAGGGCCATGTAAACTCTCGATGTATTAGAAACCATCAAGTATTTCGAGAATGTAAGAAAACAACATGCTCCTAGATTTCCACCAGGAATCTGATTAGGTAGATCTTTACCATGTTTGTAAAACACCCATTCCTATGACATAAACACAATAGAGTGGGGGTCAGTGTGCGACCTGTTTAGGAACTGGGCCGCACAGCAGGAGGTGAGGAGCGGGCAAGAGAGCGAAGCTTCATCTGCTGCCCCCCGTTGCTCCCCATCACTCCCATCTCTTACATGACCGCCTGAACCATACCAACCCCCCTTCCTTGGAAAAAGTGTCTTCCACGACACCGGTCCTTGGTGCCAAAAATGTTGGAGAGCACTGCAATATAGAATATAGAACATTTAAAAAATAAGAGACGGGAAAGCCACACTCAATAACGTGAACGATGATATTCTTTGAGTAAAAAAGTGAAGTGTAGCTTTAATTTTTACTTTGTGTATTTTCAAATTGTCAACAATAAACGTATTAAATGTGAATGCTATTGCTCCTTTGGCTATTGCTATCTGTCACTTTGACAATTGTTCAAGAGACAAACTAAATGAGAAATTGTGAAAGAAATGAAGTAAATTAATCACTCCCAGTGGAAAAAAAAAAGAACTCAAAATTTAGGCTTTACTGAAGATGGCCAATACAATAATGCCATCTCTAGAAATGTGCATAACAGTAAATTAAAATTCTTGAAATTTGGTAATTTAGCTGAAATAAATGCAGGTTAGCTCTAGATAAATGGAAAAGAAATGTTCTGGGAAAAAGTTTTTATGGAAGAAAAAATATCTGCCTGTTGTAGATTGTTTTTCCCATTGGTTTTCTATGTGCAGGGGAGACGTATGAGAAACATTTTATTCAACAGAAATTTTCCTAGCAAGGAAACTACATTTTCTTGGGTGAGATAACTTGATAGGTGCAAGAGTGTGATGGGAAGAGCCTGCCCTGCACCAAATTAGCCATTAAACTGAAGAACAAAGGGGAGAAGCGAAAAGAGGCACAGAAATAGATATGGTAGAAGTCTACTGTCCTGATATTTGACCCTAGAATATTAGTTCCCAATAATTATAATAGTAATAATAATCATACCTAATACTAGTTGAGCATTTACCATGTGCCAGGCATCATACTAAGGCCATTATGCATATTAAATCATTTAATTCTTCTAACTACTCTAAACGGTTGGGTTCAAAAATGCTTGTTATGGGAGTTTCGTATTTGGATTTTTTGTGTAACACAGGCACCTGGATGCAGAAACAAATATGGGCAAGGAAGCCTGGTGACCATGGAAAACCAGGGCAGATCCCTAAAATCTTACACGTTTGGGATTAGGGGCAATTATACTTGGATCTAAAAGAGAAAGGAGGTTCCAACTGATACAAGGGATACACTTATTTGTAAAAAATTTAGGCTGGAGAATAACAAAAGGAGAAAATTTGCCCAGTGTTTCCCACTAGGAGAGACAGAGAGGTCTGGTGGAAAGAATACTGGCTTTGGAATCAGGCAAACATGCATTCCAGGATTTACTCTGTCCTTCTCTGAATGTGTGACCTTAGGCAAATCACTTAACTTCTGTAAACATCGGTTCGCCTACATGTGGGGCTGGCTTTATGTGCATGCTATCTACGCAGTCACAGAGGACCCTGTGCTTCAAAGGGCTCCTTGCTTGGTTTAATGCTCTACTACCTTCATCTTGAAATTCTTAATAATTTTGAACAAAAACGTCCGCAGATTTCTTTTTGCATAGGCCCTGCAAGTTATGTAGACAGTCCTGCCTAGCTACGAAATGAAGATGGCAATTCCAGCCTCACTGATCAGCATGAAATTACCTGTGCTTAAGACGTATTTAGGAACCTGGAATATAGAGCTCAGAGTTACTCTTTTAAGCTTAAGCCACAGAACAACAAAGACCAATGTACCTTTAGGCCCCAGGTTACACTTTGTCAGAAAAATTGACGGGAGGAAAGAGAAGAGGGGAAAGAGACCATGATTACGGTTACTGTGGTGGTGCTACCTGCAGTTCTCACTTCTGTCCAGCTGTAGAAACGAGGACATTTCCCGAGGTACTCAGACCACATGACCAGCAATAGTCTATAAATAAAATATTATGGTATTGCATAGAGATTTGTTTTCTGAACTGCAAACTTTATACCAGGAGAATTTTGCAAGTGATAATTCCACAAATCCTACTCCTACTCAAGGCTATGGAAATGTAGTGCCCAAAATCATACCTGTTAATAGGGCCTGGTGAACTGCAGAAGTATTAGGTAGGTCAACTCAATTCAAATCACTTAATTCACCAAATATATTCTTAAAACTTAATAGGTACTAAGTCTCTGTAAATGCCATGCAGTGTTCTGGAGAAACGCATAGTGAATGAAGATGAAAAGAAAATTATTCATACATACGATAACTTTTTAAAGCTGGGTAGGAACCTGGAGAGAATTTTGTGTGTGTCCTGATTTCACACTGTCCAGAGAGCTAAAAAGATTTAGTTTCAGCAATGTAACTAGTCAGGGAGAGATTAGAAACTAGGATCCACATCTCCTTTGTGCCAACCCAGTTCTCTTTGGCTAGTCCCATCTCTACGGGTCATCCCACGTAGTTCAAAATGACCTTGGAAAAAAGAAAGAGGCAATCAGTGCACTGTGCATTATTCAACAGTGTGCTTTAAAGAGCTCACACTCACAAGGTTACTATAGGTTTTCAAAGTCTGATGAAATTTGTCATTCTCTGCATGTAAAGACCAATCCTTCTATAAATAAGCCTTAATTCATTTCAACAAATAATGTCAATTCTATAATAGGAACAAAAATGTTGTAGAAAAAAGTGCATCTTTATTTTTGGAATAGTTTGAATTGGTCACATCCTATTTTATTGGAGATGGAGTATAGTATAATGACTAAAGCCAGGGCTTGAAAGGGAAAGGTTGAAGGCTGGGGGAACCTATCCACTTACCTCTTGGTACCTCTACTTCTCTTCCTGTAAATTAGGGACAATAATGTAAGAATAGCTGCAAGAATAACATGTTCTTCTCTATGTGAAGTATTCAACCTAATGTCTGCCCCATAGTAAGTTCTCAATAAATGGAAAATGTTAATATTATCATTATTACTCTCACCAATAATGGCAGCAGTGAGAGTAGTTGAAATATCATAGTTCTGGAGAGTCCTGGCAAGACCAGAAGGCAATGAGAGACTTGAGAAAACTTTTTTTAAAAATTTATTTATTTATTTATTTATTTCTGGCTGTGTTGTGTCTTCGTTGCTGCGTGCAGGCTTTCTCTAGTTGCTGCGAACAGGGGCTACTCTTCGTTGCAGTGTGCAGGCTTCTCATCACAGTGGCTTCACTTGTTGCAAAACATGGGCTCTAGGCGCGCAGGCTTCAGTAGTTGTGGCACGCGGGCTCAGTAGTTGTGGCTTGTGGGCTCTAGAGCTCAGTCTCAGTAGCTGTGGCGCACGGGCTTAGTTGCTCTGCAGCATGTGGGATCCTCCTGGACCAGAGCTCGAACACTTGTCCCCTGCATTGGCAGGCTGATTCCCAACCACTGCACCACCAGGGAAGCCCGAGAAACCTTTAAAACATGAATTTTAGATCATTTAAAACTGTATTTCACAGTCTGAAAAACATTTTGAAAACTTATTTCATAATGTTTTCTTTCAGACTTTAGCCCCCTTTGAAGGTGGATAATCTAGTGCTTTCCCTTGTAACCAGAGTGCACACCATCCAGAGATTTAGTTCCATGTGTGTAGTTAAGATAACTCAAGCTACATAAACAAATAACTCCCTATAATCTGAGGAAGACCCAAAGGCATTACAACCATTAAACTTAGATAATTCATTGTGTTCAAGTTTCTCCTAAGCAGTTTATTTTACCCTCATGTCTGAAATTACATCTGAAACATGATTAAACCATTGTACATTTAATGGATTTTTAAAGCAATTAATGGTATCCGGATATATGTGTTCTACAATGTAAATATAATATGCAGCGAATAACCAGTTTGAAAAATTCTGTGTTGTTTGGGTAGTGGGGAATACTATTAATGTCTCACCAATTTTAATATTTAACTAAAAATCCAGGAATCATGAGGGTATACTGGGGTGTTTACAAAAAGACTGAAATACATTCAGTGTTTTCATACTGCTTTTATAAGTTTCTAATTTGCAAGATCATAATAAAGTATAAAGGTTAGATAATAGTAAAGTACTAATTTTGATAATTTTACGGTGCTTAAAAAATACATTGTAAATTATTTAGCAGCCAAAGGCATCATGTCTGCTACTGACTCTTAAAATAGTTTTTTAAAAATCTGTCTCACAGAGAACAAGGAATAATGCAGATGTAGTAAAATGTTAACACGGGAAATCCAGGTGAAAAGACCATGGGGATTCTTTGTATTCTTCTTGCAATTTTTCTTTAAATCTGAATTAATGTCAAAATAAAAAGTTAAACAAAAAAAAGAACTAATTGGTAACAATGGTCTGGGTAGGCGTTAAGTTGGGGTGTATTAGGTGCTGGGGGGGAAGTGGCCATCAGTAAAGATACTACATATTCTTTCTTTCAAAACTGATGGACTACCAGGGAATAATAGACATTAAGCAAGTCATTGTAAGAAGGTCTGTCTCTCAATGTGGAATCATGGTTCATCTGTTTTTCTTCAGGGTACCAGGAAAAGCATAGCTTTTGAAGTAGACATAAATGGAATCAAATCTTGGTTCTGCCATGCTCTTGCAGTGTGAACTTAGCATATAATATTACATTTCTCTTCTTCAGTTTCCTAATTTTTAAAGTGTGGATGAAAAAAGACCTATCTCATGAGATTTCTGTAAACCTAAATAAGATAGGCCAGGTGAGGAACTGTGGTATAATGAAGATTTTGTCTGGTTCCTTTTTTCCAAGGGATAAAACCCTTGGGATTTCCAGAGTGATAGGAGTGTCTTTGTTATCCAATGGGGTGACACATGGTGGACCTCTGGAAAGCTTCAGGACAGACTGGTCACTAGAATGACCAATCACATGATTAGAAGTTTGGAACTTTCCAGGGAGGGGAAGGGGACTGGAGATTGAATTCAATCACCTGGCCAATAATTTAATTAATCATGGCTACATAATAAATGCTCAATAAAAACTCTAAATGCAGGGCTCAGTGAGGCTTCCTGGTTGATGAACACATTAGCGTACCAGGAGGGTAACATGTCCTGACGCCACAAGGAGAAGACACAGAAGCTTTGCATTCCCTCCCAGACTCCATCCTATGTGTTTCCTTATTGGACAGGTACTCCTGATTTGTATTCTTTGTAATAAAATTATAATTGTAAGTATAGTATTTTCCGAGTTCTGTGAGTCATTCTAGCAAATTATTGAACCTGAAGAGGTGGTGGATAACTTCAAATGCATAGCCAGTGATTCAAAAGTGCAGGTGGCCTGGGAACCGCCCTGCGTGGCTAGTGTCTGAAGCAGGGCAGTCTTGTTGGGGGCCGTGCCCTTTACCTTGTGGGGTCTGAGCTAGCTTTGAGTGGTTTATGCCAGAATTGAATCGTAACACATCCAGTTGGGGTTGAAAAGGCATAGGGACTAGACCAAGCCACACAATTGGTCCTTACTAAATGCCAATTACCTTGTGACATCACTCCAGTTCTTCCATGTCCACTCCCATCCCTATTTCCATTATCTTTTATCTCAAGTGGCTGTTTGAAGAGTTCTCAAACACAATGATGTCGATAGGGAACATGCTTTATGAGCACTGCA
Source organism: Kogia breviceps (assembly GCF_026419965.1). Taxonomy (NCBI): domain Eukaryota; kingdom Metazoa; phylum Chordata; class Mammalia; order Artiodactyla; family Physeteridae; genus Kogia; species Kogia breviceps. Next base: position 17,788,651 of record NC_081326.1, on the reverse strand, counting down.
TTTTAGTGCATGAACCAAGACAGGGAAACAGATAGACAGAATGCTGGGAGACAGTGCATCTGAGAGTTTAACTCTTAAAAGTGCCAAAAGAAACTTAAAGGCTAGGAGCCAGCAGAACATTTTGTGACTTTTTTAATGAACTGTTTGATGTTGAGAAAATCTGCAGTGTCAACTGTATCCATTCTATGAATTCAACTATAGTTCTACAAATACTGCATATTGGCCCATAACCAAAGTGTGACTTTCCCAGAGTCAGTGTAAGGTACAATGGCTAATATGGTCACAGCTACAAATAAATCTTCCTAACTGAGACCATGTATTTGTGGTTAACAGTTTAATCTTTTTAGGAGTCTTTTGGCATTGTTTATCTTAGACTTTGCCAATATACGCATAACCCATTACTTCAAAGACTATTCTACTGCTGTTTCAGCATCAGATGAACTGTAAATATATAAACATCATTGTAAAGACCCAAATAAAATTGTGTTCAATTTTTTTTAAATCACTTTTGTGTGTGTGTGTGTGTGTGTGTGTGTGTGTGGTACACGGGCCTCTCACTGCCGTGGCCTCTCCCGTTGCGGAGCACAGGCTCCGGACGCGCAGGCTCAGCGGCCATGGCTCACGCCCCTAGCCGCCCCGCCGCGCGTGGGATCTTCCCGGACCGGGGCACGAACCCGCGTCCCCTGCGTCAGCAGGCGGGCTCTCAACCACTGCGCCACCAGGGAAGCCCGAAATAGCACTTTTATTTTGGAAGACATCTTCAATCTCTACAAACCTGTTCACAATTATTTTCTCTTGGGGTCTATTACGATTTAGAAGATGTAGGGGTTAGAGTGGGAACTAGGAACTGTTAGTTCTCATGCTGATTCAGCTGTGGATCCCTGGATGACCTCGTTCAAATGCCTTTATTTCTCTGGTTGTCTCAGAAAGTGGAATAGCTAATCACAACATGTCATGCTGGGACACTGTGAGAATGAAGAACACCCAACTCTAAGCTAGCAGTGGCTCATAAAATTGACAGATAACCCACATATGTTACTTTAAAGATACTTTTAGTTATATACATATATTCCCCTTCATCCTCCTACCTGATCTTCTAACAAGTAGATCCATTAACAAATATAAGTGTAGGGTGATTTACGATTTATTTCTTTTGCTTAGTTTGTGGTAGAGTTGTTGACAGTAAAAACTCTTCAGTGGCCAAGAGACAGATACAATGGAAAAAAATAAAGGAATTTAAATAATCCAGGTAGCGTTGGCTCTTAAATAATTAAAAATGTACTTAATCCTGTACCTCCTCTTCCTTTCCCATTGCCTACTAATTTTAAGGGATCCCCCAAGGACACCTAGCTCACAATTCTCTTTCAGGGTTTTATCACCTATCATCAACTAAGGATGAAAACCATTCTAAAACAATAGCTTTGCAGTTTGTAAACCTTTTCAACTCCAATTCTTACTCTCTCTACATTAATCACCATTTCCACAGAATCTGTTTTTGTAATGATCTCTAAACTCTCAACATTCTGTGTCCTAAATTTATAGCTCCAGTTCATCCTTTATCTCTCTACCTAAGCTGAGCCCCCATTAAGAAATTTTCAATTAAACAGTAACTGCCGACCAAACATTCTCAAAACCCCGTATCTTCAGTTGTTTCTACCAGTTCACTTGCCAGGCTGCACAATTTCACCACGGGTGAAGATTTTCTGTGGGGGTAATCAATAATAATAAATGCTGCTGAGAGTCTGGGAGAGAGGAATATAAAGAAAGAATGCATAGTGGATTTATTTTCTTGATACTTTATAGTGCTTACTATGTGCTAAACACTGTTCTAAGTGTTTTACAAATATTGTCTGATTTAAGAAACTTGCTCAAGTTATTGCAGAAAGTGACAGTTAAAACACAGGTTGATTCAGAGCCTATGTTAGTAAATAACAATCTATGCTGCTTCTCCCTTGATATCGGGCAGTTATTTTAACTTTTTCTTTTCCAGAAAGAAATTTCAACAGAATGGAAGTAGATAGAACCTGATTGTAAAAGGGAAATAGGTGTAACATGAAAGATTTTTATGTCAGTAAATTTCTTGCTGTGGGAAAGGAACCATATTAAAAGAGCTTTCCTAGGCAGAATACTATGTCAGTAGATAGAGATGGAAGTTACTAGAAGACAATGAATAATTACTGGAGTGAGGTTTTGGAAAAAGTGAAGGATATGTGAGATGATTGAATCCAGACTGGGGAGAAAGGGTGTGAGGCATTCCTTATTCAGCACCTGCAAAAAGGGCTTTTGGTTAATTGAGAGTTAGGGGGACGCCAAAAAGATTGGTTATAGTGGAAAGTGTAAGGAGGAGTCCATTCAATGACAGATGAATAAAAGTATCATGAAGCCAAGATAATCTCCATATGATTAGAAGGAATTGACACAGAGTCAGTTTAGTGCAGTCTCAGAACTCCTTCTAGAAACATTCCTCAGTCTCAGCGTGAAATTGGAGAAGATATATGGCATTTAACACTTCTCAAATGTTGACAACATGTATTTTATGATCAAAGATTCATGGGGTAAACCAAATGAAAATAACCGTTGTACACACTTTGCAATAATAAAAATAAAAACCGAATTTAGAATCTTAGCAATACATACCGAAAAATATATCTAGGAACTCACCTACATGGCAAGTCATTTCTATACTAAAAAGCAGAGTCATTAGACTTAGTTAATGAAACCACTTTGACTTTCACTTAGAAATCTATTTATCTGGACCCTACGCACCACATACTAACTGGAATTATTTTAAGTTACCTTAATTTTAGACTATCTAATAAAGTAAACCCAGTAAACTCATAATTCTAAATGTATTCTAACAATTTTATGTGTTTTAAAAATGCATTTCTTCTGGTGAGTTTCATGGCTGGAAATTCATTTCTCCCATTTAACATGCTTGGTAATGCAACATGACAATTCTTTCAGTCCTTGGAGCTAAATATTCACTTGTGTAAAGTTGCCATTTTAGGGAATCATGCAGGTGAATCTGAGATGCTCTCAAGGACAATCTCTGAAGCCAAATAAAATTGAGCTGGTTTTAACTGAAATTCTTTTCAGCTGCCACATGCTAGGAAAATTATGTCTGTTAAACTTTAGTCCTGGCCCATAGCCAAGAGAAAATTAATCATTGGCTTACTCCTATATTGTTCATAATAAATGACAAGATGCTGTTGCTATCATTCTTATTTACTAACAGTCTAGCATTTTCTGGCATATGCAGTCAAAACCCATATCTTTAAAAATGCAACGCATATATAATCAAATCCTGGTTGAAATGGCTCAGGCACTTAAACCACAGTACATAAATATTGAAAAGAGCTAAAAAGTCAGAGAGAAAATATCTTTCCTGCTTACTTTCAGATGAACTCTTCAGGAACTCTGTGTAGGCTTTTTTCAAAATTTAATTAGTTTAGAGAATGTGTTGATCTGGTAGCTGGGTTGAACACTGGGCTGGTGCATGAAATTCACCTAACAGAAGATGAAAAATGCTCTCAAGTTAGAGCCAATAGTGAGGATTACCAAATTCCCTTAGCTGAGAACTATGGTTTTGAATTTCATAATTGGAAATTGATCTTTTAAAATCCTAGAGTATTTTTAATAGCAGTTTTTGAAAAGTCTGCCGAGAACGTATTTGAGTTGGGTGAGCCTTTAAAAGAAAAGCCAGATATATTAACAAAGATATTAATTATATCCCACTTAGTTGAATTAAATCTCTCTATGAATCAACCTTCTTCATGATATCTGTACAATGTTCTGTTTATTTAGTGTCGCTAAGTAAACTAACAATGATTGCATCTTTCTCAATTATAGGCCCATGTATTTCACTAAATTTAATTTGTTGCTGTAATTATGAATATTTATATGCAAGCAAGTTCTTTTAGTTCATTTTTATTACAATAAGACAGCTTTTTGCTTGCATTTGTGAATAACTTATGGAAAAAACTTATGGTTTGTGTTTGTGATATAGTCAACTCTTGTTTTTCATGGCAGTTATGTTCTATGAAGTTGCCACCAACACTGAAATAGTGAATTCTGAACCATTGCAACTAGGAAAATGTAAGGTAAGGTTGCTGTGAACCTCTGGTCACCACAAGTTTGTCAACTGATCAATACATAAACTTGTTTTAGGTACATCTCTGTTTAAAGACCCCTTATTTAATACATGTTGTTGATTCATTAACGTTGAGTTCACAGCCAAAAACGCTGTAATTCATGCCTCAACAAAGCTACCTAACACACATATTTTCTCTGTAAGGCACATCACAGCTTTCTTGCTCCTAGTAACACTAGACAGCACCTCAGCACTATGTTTGGAGGCCAGTTTAAGGAGCAAAATCACTAACAGAAAGCACAAAAATGAGGGAAACATAGCACCAAATAGATGGCAAAAAGGACATCTGTTTATAGTAAAAGAGCTGAAACAAAAAGGCAGAGAGTTTTCCCCTCATTCAACCTCAACTGAGAACATACCTAGCAGGCAACTCAAATTTTTTGCCACTCTGGACATGTGTGTGTCCAAAATGACCACAAAAGTCTCACAAATATTGATTTGAGGGTTGCAAATAAATTTTAGCAAGTAGACAAATTTTCAAATACAGAATTCATGAATAATGAACACTGACTATATTTTTAAAATTATATCTAGGATACCTAGAATTCTTAACGGAATTTCAATAATGTCATGAACAATGCATAATTTGGAAGGGAAAAAGTCTTTGTCTTTTTCCTCATCTTTGGAGACAGTGAAGTATAGTACTAGATAAAATTTTGCCCCTTCCTTGATACTGTGAAACTAATAACACTATTCACATAATAGCATGTTGAAGCATAATTAGCAGCAAAGTCCTTACAGACTCTTAGCTCTCTTTATCTAATAAAACTATGCTTTATCTATATTCCTAAAGAAATAGAAAGTTATAAGAACAAGTTATGATGGTCCTATCTCTCTGAAACTGTGGGAAGAAACTTTTCTCACACTCAATTTGACATTAGGTGCCCTTTCCAAGAGAAAAACTCAGACCAAATTTGCTCAAGGCTCTCAAAACACAACTTAACTTCTCCTGCTGATGACCTCTTACTTATTTTTATTAAGTTTAAAAGTACTTGACATTATAAGCTGACAAAGCTATCTTTAGCCTTACATTTACAAGTCTTGTTCTTACTTTATCTGAGCAAGTATAATGTACACATTTAGGATTTGTTTATGGTTGTAAAATCTGCTATTACAATGTGCCTCAAATGCTGAATCTTTCAGAGAGAGAAAGAAAAATTAGGCTTTCATTTTGAGAAAGTGAAGTTTTTCAGTTGTCCCTATGCAACTGAACTATTATCTTCTTTAGGGAATAGGGCTTGCTAATGAGAAATTCTAATTATAGACTTGATTTTTATTTAGCTATTTAATGGATTACAAAGAAAGCATATGTGACTAAACCACTTGCTTTGTATAAAATATTACTGCTAGATACCACCTCAAAATGATCAGATAATTATTTCTGAGAATGCTTTGAAACTGATATCATTACACCCAAAATGAAACAATCATCTTCCTCTGTAATATAAGAATAATTCAACAAGCTTGTTTCAACAAAGTACTTTTACAAAGCAAAATATCAAGCTGACCCTCCATTGGGATCTGTGACTCTAAGAGAAAAGGAGAAATAGAACCGGTTTCCACTGTAACTTTCAAAGTCTAGGCAGGATAAGAAGGACATGCACTGGAATGAGTTTGGTATGGACTATTAGTTCAGAAACGTCTCAAAATGCATGTCACAGCTACTCCAGATATAGTCTACTGTGTTTACTTAATGCCCTGTTCACTTTATGACGTCTAACCTGATAATTATCTTGAGACGTTTTCATCAGCTGGGCAGTCATTTATTTTGAAAGCGACTTAACAGCTGGCTTTCATCAGAATTCTACTTCAACTTAAAAGGCACTACAATTTTTTTTTTTACTTGGTGATCAAAAGTGGCATCATCCATTCTCCTCTGAGATCCTCCAGGGTAGTGATAGATTTCTTATGTCCATAATGCAGCTTCCAGAGCTTTCAGTCATAAAAGAAAATCTAAATGAATTCTGGAAACTACAAACATGGTTTTGCATTTGGGATTTTTATAATTAGAAAGACATGTTTGCTGATAGGCTGATGACAGTATGCTGCAATTTTAAATCGTCTTGTTATACATTTATTCTAACACCTTTCAATATCTTATGTAAATATGATAAATCTTATCTTTTCTCCTTTCCAGATATATTTATTGTGATAGAAATTTTGTACAATCATTATAACTCTCAAAAAGCAAAGCCATCAAAAATGGCATCCAACTGGCATACAAAGTTTAGAAAAATTATTCTCCCATACTTCACAGTTAATGCAGAAAGGATAAACTAACCCATCAGCTTTGTAACATTTTAAAACTCCACAAACCTGATTCTCTCCATCCCACTATAATGAAAACGTAATTATACTCTCCACAGAGGGACATCATATATATATATGGCTTTAAGAAATTCATGGAAGTGGTAGAAAGGAACTATATGTTCAAATTTTTCTCATTGCAGAATCTACACAACAGTCTTCCATGGTAAAATTTTTTACCTTTAGCCATGGAAGTGGGAGTAGCTAAAGAATGGAAAGAGGAAAAAGTCAGGGAAACCTTCTCTGGGTAGTGTCTATACTGCTGATCTTCTATTCAAGTAGGTACGTTGTAGTGTGTTCTTAAGCTCCAAGAGAGAAGACTCAAGCTGGCCTTGAACTGCAGCACTTTATTATATAGTTCTTACAATCTACAAAGCCATCATAACATAAACGGGAGAGTAGAAAAATATTTGATACAAATCCACAATTGTAACATAGGTACCTTGTGTTTGTCCTTGTTATTTGTCTCCACTAGTGGTTTTCCAAAAGAAAGATTGAAAATACCTACTCCTTCCAGCTCTTCGTTGCTTTCAACCCATTTATGGACAAAGCCAGTGCTCATGGACTTTTATTAAACCAAGAATACTGTTTTCTGAACTTACTCCTTCACTGTGTTTTATATAGTTGGAATCTGTTTTCCCTCAACAGGTCCACCAAGTCACAGGTAAAATGCCAACTTCTGACTGAGTTTCTGCCTTTGGATTTTGGCTTTCATTTCAATCTTTCATCATGGGACAACTGGGAAAGAGTACCTCTGAACACTTCAAAAAAACCATAAAATTTGCAATAGACACCATTGCCTTCTATCAGCTTGTGAGATTAAGAATCATAGAAACCAACTTTGACAATGAAATGAAACTAAGCCATCAAATAGCAAAACTGCTCATGTGTACAATAATTTGAAATATATGCATAGACTTTATAGCATATCAAATGGTAATTATAAAGAACATATACTGTGAGAAAAGTTTAAAAGAGGGGATGAATCTGTAGGACTTGACTGCTTAGCAAGGTATTATGAAGATAAATGATAGACTAAAGAGAACATAGAACTGAATGGAATCCATTTGGCTCATTTTAAATTCCTTTATTTCCTCTTAATATATTGTCTTCCAAATTGGAAATAAAAATCTCTTTAAAAATGTGGCTAAAACTTAGCTTCTGGATGAGATATACCCTAGCCTTTAGCCAAAGATGTCTATCTGTTCTTTTCATCTGATTCTGCCATGTCCACATTGGTCAGGTAAGTAAAAAGATATGCCCAAATAAGTTTTCCAGAAAATAACATGATTCATTAATATACTTGCAGCTTTTTAGGACTTCTTGTTATATAAGGACTTGTTGCATCTTTTAAGCTAATATCCTCTAACTGGTAAAAAAAAAACCTTCTATTGTGAGTCTCAATCTATTTTCCCAGTTTTACAAATGAGGGACGTAAGACTTAGAGAAATTAAGTAACTTCCCAAGTGTCATAAAGCTCATTTAGTGGTTGAGCCAGGATTTGAAATGAGGCTGAACTGAGATATTTTGTTTCCACGAATCAGCATAAATATCTAGATATCAACATCTGGATTATATGTGGACAAAATCCAAAACCAGATTAATGACTCAATGGCATTACTAAAGATCATTTTATTCTTTGGCAATTTTTCTCATGTGATTAATAAAAAAAAACCTCATATAACACAGCTTGGGTGGTAAAGTAGAAATTTTGAAGATCATGGTAATTGTTTTCTTAATGTTTTCCTTTCTCTAGTCTCTTTTTTCTTTAATTTAGCTTTCAATTAATACCAAAGTTGGCTATTTAAGACATCTTGATCATGCCATTCCCATTTTAAAACTTCCCATTTCTCTTCACCTCAAACATGAAGAAATTAAAAATTTTTCTTGGGCAATAATGCCTTCATAATCCTTGGTCCTAAGTCAAGCTCCCCCGTGATTTTCTTTTTCTTTGTTCGTGTTCTTCTCTCTGCCAAAAATCCCATTAACTATCTTCCCCCTCTTTTCCCCACTCTACCCTCCACTGCTCTTTCTGATTTGCATAAATATACTCTATCTCTGGCTCCCTCTCTCTATCACCGTCTCTCTGTCTCTCTCAGCCTCTCTGTCTCTCACTAATACCTAAAGGAATTAGTTCCTTTTACAAATTTCCATCTGCATTCCCATGGCACTTTAAGTATCCCTTTGTTACAACATAGCATCTTCTTCTAGAGTTATTTATTTATGTATCTTACCCCCCATCACTGAGATGACCACCCTGAAGTCTAGGGCTGGATCATTTATCCTTCTATATCTACCACCTTGGGCTTGGTATATAGGGAATGCTTAATCAATGTAGTTGCATTCAATTGAACTGAACTGAATCCAATTGAACTGAAACAATTTTATTCCTAGTACATGAGAGAATTAGACACTATGCACAGCTCCGATGCTTGAACTGTTTCTACTAGAAACTGATTTCAGTCATTTCATCCCTTTGCATCTTGCACAGTGCCTATCAGTGCTCCATAAACGTGGTGTCTGATACATTTTGAGTGATTAAGCAAATCTATCTGATTTACCCAATATCTATGGCAGAGTCAAGGATGAACACACTTTTTTCAAGAAGCCATGGCATGGAGTTCACATGGACCTTGGGGTCAGTCTGCTTTGGTTTGAATCCTTGCTCCCCTACTTACTACCTGTGACTTCAAGGGAGTTAAGCAAAAGCCTTACTTTCCTCATCTGTAGGACAAAAATGACATTAGTGCTAACTGAATGAAATTGTTGGGAGAATTCAATGAGTTGATATGTGCAAAGTTCTTAAAAGTGTGCCTGGAATATAATGATCTTGGCAAAAGGGTTAGCTAAGGTTATTACTTGCTGTGACTTCCATTTTTTAATGCTTAACTCTGTGCGCCTTTATGTCTACTGCAAGACTCTCTCAAGAAAATAATAGTTTTCCATATGAGGAAATGCCAGGGTAGTCAGAATCATCCACATACAGTGCTTTTCCTTCTTAAAACTGAAAAAAATCTCAAGCATATATTCCTTAATTCACACAATGTCCCTAGAACACGTTTTAGTTTCTTTGTTTCCTTTAGTTTTGTTTATTGTAACACTTTTTCCAGTGCAAAAAGAAAACACCATGATCTGACATCATACACAAGACTCCTCTATTTCTCTAAATCAGAATCTATATTATAGTGAACTAAACAAACGTGTAAAACAATTAAAATGGTAGTTTAATGGAGTCATATTTAATGAACAATGCTAATTTACCATGTATCATGAAAATATAATATTTCACTTCCATCAGTGTTATTGTTTCCTTGTAACGAGGTCTTAAACTATTGAACTTTGCACTTTCCACATCTTGTATTTCCAAAACATTTCTATTAGAACCTATAGTTCTCTTTCTCATCTCACTGTTGCTTGTTTGAACTTTGGGGAATTTTCTTTCATTTCCTGACCAGACTGCTTTTCTTTCCTGGTGCAATAAGATTTTCATTATAGTTTTTGGATGGCCACTTGTGACATAAAACCAAACCCAAAAGATTCATCACATATCCAAACAAATCTGACTGTTTCAACTTTTACTCTTAGCTTCTGCATAAAAGACAGGTGTGGATTTATTTCTTATTTGCAAGCACTCAATACAATTTGAGACTGTAGATTAAAATGGCAGAGTATGTGAGCTATTTGTACTAGTATGGTTTTTCTTTTTAAAATTTCTTTATTTAAAACACATTTACCTTCTAATCTGTTTCAGATTGTTCTAGTGTTTTAAGTTTTATGACATGAATTCATCTATTTGTCGCATCTGCTGACTCTTCCTCATGGTGATTTTCTTGTGAGGTTTGCAATCTATTAGAGTAGGCTTATTTTTAGCTTGATTTTTAAAATCCTGTTGGAGTTCCAATACGCCCTGGGTTGTGAAATGATGGTTCATGGTTTGCTTTTGCTTGGGACCAAAGGGATTTCAGTGATTTTGAACTAGGTTTTAAGGTTGATTTCTCAGATCATGTTACCTGCCTCACCCAGGTAGTACAAATTTAGACCCTACATCAGCAGTGATTCAGACTTAACATTTTAATTTCTTATAGTACTTGTTTTTTCTAATACAAGTCCCAGATAAATGGCAAGTTTGTTTACATTTTCCATGGTCAATTGTTTGAATTTTTTCTAGGCTATTAAACTAGAAGTCCTTGGGGATTTTGTGTTTTATGTAAGACTCTAAGATTAAGCTTCCCTTTTTTATTGGTGTTTGCAACCATTTCCCTAGTCTCCTCTTTATTAAAGCCCATCTCCAGTCAAGAGGGCCTATATCCTTTCTGAAATACGTTTGAAATGCCTTGGTGTCACCTCTCTGTGACCTCTCTCACTTTGATTACTTTCTTTCTTGTTCTTATAGCACCTGATGGTTTCTGTCTTTAAAGTCAATCATTATATGTCATCCAATATTTTAGGTGTTTTTTTTTTCAGTTGATCCACATATGCTTATTCTAACATGTGGCCAGAAGTCTTGTCGTTATTTGTTGAAATTCTGTAGGTTTCCTAGCGAACTGTTGGTTATCTCTCTTAGAGTTGAGAGTGCCCTCCTCCCTCTCCTGCTGTACCTTGTTCAGCTTCTTACATCATGTCTCATTTTTCTGCCACAACCCTGGCACCAGAGGGATTCCAGACCAACATGTGGGCTTTATTATAGCTCACACTCTGAATGAAATCTCTATCCAAACCTCTTCCACTTTGGTCAAATTTGTGGATTTGACAGTTGTTTGCCTATAATAGCCAGAAAAAAATTATATTACCAATACTTCAGGATCAGATGACGATAGAATCAAAAGAACAATAGCAAAGACATCTAGAAGAACTAACATCTTAGTAATTTGAGGGAAGAGGAGTAGGTGGCAGACCTAAGGGGAAGCATCATGATGTCGGTGCTTCCATAGTAGATGGAGAGGACATGGAACAACTTCCTCATCAGAAAAGAGGTTCACAGAAATGACCATGAATGACTGAGATGCAAAAATGTAAAACATTTCTTTCTAACATGGTTGGCACATCACCCAGAGATAGATTTGTAGCAACATTTCTCCAAAGAGCAAACAAAAAACAAGAAAAAACTAACCAGATATGGCTCTTCATAAGTTCTGAAAACCTGAACAGAAAAGTAGATAACACTTTCAATTTTAGCCAGGTTATAACATGTTGTTGTGAGAATATAATTGATTGACTACTTATAGGTCAGGTATTACAGAGAACATCACTAGCTATGGACATCTATATTATTATTGACCTATTTGGAACATTAAGGCCCCGGTAGAAAAGGTATGAGAGCATTCTTGACAAAGGAATAGTACCACGCAAAGGGATCTTGAGAAAATCCCCCTTTAAACTAGTCTTTTATGATCCTGTTGCTAGTTATCAGCTGGAGCCCTGGAAATCAGTACGGCAATTGGGAGATAGGAAGTGACTAGGAAAAGCAGGATTTCTAAATTATGTACAGTGATCCTCCTCATCTGTGGCTTCCATATCAGCAAATTCTCCTACTTTCTAAATTCTGTTTCGAAGCCCCAAATAAGTACTTGCAGCACTTTCATTATTATTGACAGAGCAGTGAAAATGTTGAGTTGCCTCACACATGTTCCCAGATGAGGTTGAATAAGGCAACACTCTGCCTTCTTGTTTCAGCCCTCAAGCCATAAACAAATGTCCTTTTGTGTTCTATTCAGTGTCACATTTTTCACATTTTTTGTGCTTTTTGTTGGTGATTTTTCTGTTTAAAGTGGCCTCCAAATGTGACGCCAAAATGCCGTCTAGCGTTCCTAAGTGCAAGAAGGTTGCTATATGCCTCACAGAGAAAATATGTGTGCCAGGTAAGCATTGCTCAGGCATGACTTCTAGTGCTGTTGGCCATGAGTTCAAGGTTAATGAACCCACAATACAGTGGATCTAGAGAAGGGAAGGGGAAATTCGCTCATCTGCACATGTGAGTCTGCTCTGGAAAGTGCTAAAGTAACATCTATAGTGTGTGATGAAGGTATGGAAAAAAAACTTTCAAAAGTATGGAAAAGAAGTCAAATTTGTATTCATGAGATGAATACCAATTTAAAAATGACAGAGTGTGGGCTTCCCCTGTGGCGCAGTGGTTGGGAGTTCGCCTGCCGATGCAGGGGACACGGGTTCGTGCCCCGGTCCGGGAGGATCCCACATGCCGCGGAGCGGCTGGGCCCGTGAGCCATGGCCGCTGAGCCTGCGCGTCTGGGGCCTGTGCTCCGCAACGGGAGAGGCCACAACAGTGAGAGGGTCGCGTACCACAAAAAAAAAAAAAAAAAAAAAAAAAAAAAAATGACAGAGTGGACAGCACTGTTGTGAAGCTGAAAGCCAAAAAAATTTACAGACATGTTTCCCAGGGTCGAGAATATGTTACCTCCTTCTAAGCTAGGGATGACTGGTTTGTGCATTTGAAAAGGTGATACACATGGAAAATGTTAAACTTGCAGGCAAGGCAGGTTCCACAGATAAGTAAGTTTCAGTAATTTTTTTTAACATATCTGTTATGTGTTACACAGCAGAAAGGATCTCTGGAAGAGCAGATTTACAATGTAATGAGACCAGATTGTTTTACAAGGATATCAGCAAAGAACTTATATAACACAAATGGCCTTCAAAGCCCCTGGATTTAAATCATTCAAAGACCATAGAGTTAACTATTTATAAGAGATATAGTAAATAAGGTGTCCATAAACAGAAACACACCTAAAACAAGGTTATATATTGATCAGTTGACAGGAACCTAACTCCATATTTCCCCAGGAGCTGTGATTCTGATTGTGCTAAGTGCTTACAGCAACCTTATAGAACATTACTGTGAATAATGTGAACTGACTACAACGCAGATATTTAATCTGAACCATCATAACAGTTCAGGAATAGCAAGCAAATCTTTTGTTAATTACATTCAAATGGAAACAATATACTCGAGTGTTAAGACCAAACCCCAGATTTGAGAAACATGCCATTACACATAACTACCAGCTATCTGGAGACCATGTCATCCACTTGCTAAAAGCAATCAGACTATTTTCTAAAAGGAATTGGCCATATACTCAACTTTGTATCTGGTATCTGGCTATCCACTGGGTCTCATCTCCACATTATCATTTATTTCATGAATTATTAAGATTTAATAACTGCATTTTACTTAGCTTTCTATCATAGCAGCTATAGAAAACTTTGTTGTACTTATATCCTTCATATCTGTTTTTCATATTAAGCTATAAGCTTCTTAAAGGCAGGATCCATGTCTTATCCATTTAATATCCTTGATGCCTAACACAGTGTATGGTACATAAAAAGTGTTGAACAAATGTTCATTGAATGTAAATAATCAACAAGAACAAAAATACAATTAATAATTTCAAGAAGTGATAATAATAGATTTTTAAAAATCATGTTCAGAGTTCAATTTGAACTTCCCTGTAATTTCACAGACTTGTAATTCTGGATAGTACTGTAGTATGTGCTTTAAAATTAGTTTAATTACATACATAATACATGGATGCATAATTGTAGTCAAAAAATCTAAACATTAAAGTAATGTAATAATGAAAGTGTATAGCCATTTGCCATTCTCGTCTTCTTATTCCCCTCACCCATTTTCATATAGTAATTTAGAAAGTATCCAATATCCAAAGGTAAGTTTTACTTTGAGACACATTCCCCCAGGATAACCCACATATATATATTCCTTCTATGCTGTACACTCTCTCTGCAATCTATTCAAACTGAAATGTGTGTAATATCAAGTTTTTCCAATCAGTGAAGACATTATTATGACTATATTTACATGACCCTTGCATTCTCCGTTTCCTGTGAAGGTTCTGGGCAATTCATGAATCTGCCATCTCAGTACACTCTAAAATATTTGCTCCAAAGAAAATGTAATTTTATCACCCAAGAAATCTTCAAATTAGAAATTAAAGGTGGAAACTTATCACAACTCGGAAGCTGTCAATAAAGTGTATCCAGAGTTTAAAGAGTCTTAGAGAAACCCTGAGGAACGTTCATATGTCAATAATTCTACCCACCAGAAAGCCGAAAGGAGCAGCTTATAGTTCATATCTCAACTTGGAGACAAACCAGTAAAAAGATCATCTGAACTGTAGAGCTGATGCCAACAAAGATATCACCATCATATTAGCCACAAGAACCACACGGAAATAAGGAAACATCCCATGGTTCCCTTACATCTGCTTAAAAAGTCCACCACATCATCATTTGCCTATTACTAATAGCAAAAGAAACTGCTCTAATTTTTTTAAAGGCTGACTTCAGAATGTTTGCCATTTTTTCTTATTGACCCCCTCCTTCCTTTACAGCTTTGAAAATTTTATAACCTCAGTACTCTTCTATTGTATTCATTATTTTGCAGGTGGAAAAAAAACACTTCAACTAGATCACTTGGCCTTCTTTCATATTGTTTCATGCAAATTCAATCATTTTCAGCTCTTAATGGTCAACATCCTCTCAGATCAGAGTTAGGCTGTATGCAAGCAAGCCTCAGCACAATTTTCTGTGTGGTTTTAGCCTTCGTCCAGACAATTAACAGTGTCTGCCCACTGCAGGAAGCTACTCTACTTTCAATCAATAACTCTTCTTTTCCATGAGCCTAAAGTGAACTTATCTTTGGAGCTGATGGGTTTGGGGAACATTCACCAGTTTTGTGAAAATAATCTCTGCATATAGAGAGCAAGATTATTAATGTGATTATTTCTTCAACAAAGCTTATTAAACACCAACTGTGTCGTGAGCACATGATAGATATGATGTGAATACAAAAAAAAAAAAAAAAGGTGAGGACAGTTCCTTCCACTAAAATGGTTTCTAAATATAGATCTCAAACGGCTGGGTGACACTTATTAAAAGAACTAAGTAATTACAGAGAATAAGTAACACCAGAGATTGGGGAGACATCATTAGGAATTTAGACTTTCATGGATGCTTTCCTTGAAAAGGAGAGTTTAGACTGTGCCTTGAAAGAATATTAGGAATAAACTTCATGGAGAGAAGATGGGAAAAAGGTATTGGAGGCCTTGTGAGCCAGGGGCAGTGAGGATACCATGACCACTGGTCGGATGAGCAGAACTATCCCTGTTGAAGGGGAAAGTTGGTAGAAAAAAGAGAAATGGAAATATGGTAGACACAGGAAGGAGGAGGAGGATTGAGGACCTCGAATGTCAAGTGCCTGTAAACTTCTAGATAGATAGACAGATAACAATATTTACTCCTTTATTCACTATACCCAACAAAATATTTTTGAATACTCACCAGATTGGCATTGTGTAAGTAAGCCTGATTCGCTTGGATTGGAAAAAATAGGACAGAACTAAACAGGAACAAAACCTGAAGATTTTGTTGTTCCGGGTAGTTAACGAAAGAATATTAAGCAAGTTTAAGGAAGAGAGTTCAAAACCTGAGCATCTAGGGTGTAGGTTCATGAACAGCAAAGGATCAGAGTTTGGGTTATATGTGATAAAGACATTCAACCAGAAAGTGTGGGTTCCAAGAGGTATGAGGAGGTATGAGTAGTAGGTAAGAGGCACCAGTGACTTTATAAGCATGAAGCTCCTACCCTGGTTCAGAAATAGCTCCTGAGGGCCCTACACAGCCTCTACAGTGGTCAGGCCTGAGCCTCCAAGTGTAGAAAATGAAGGATCCTGTATGGAAGAGGGGAGTCAGCAAGTCAAGATCAAGGTAGTTTCCAAATCCATACATCCAGAAATCTCATGGAATTTTTTGCTGTTTATCCAGATCTTCTGGTGTCATGTGGATGCATTCATCCTTAGAACAAATGCCAGCTATGGGACTCTTGGGCAATTGTCTTCTTAACAATAATGTTTCCCAGTTCAGTTCTTGATTACAAAGTGCAAATCCTGATTCCCAGGGCCTTCCCTGAGAAAAGCACACATATTTCTGGGAGCTGAAGTTTACACATGTAATAGACCTGCATAGACTTCCTGTTTTCTTAGCAAATTGCTGCAAGTCTTGGCAAGCTTTTCCTTTTTTCCTACTCTACACTCCCCCCACCCCCCCAAAAAAAACATTGTTAGTAATATTGTAGATGGACTTTCATATGACTCTTTCAAATGATTACATTATCATATTATAATAGTGTTTTTTAGACGTATGTACCCACCAATTAGAGATCCATAGATAGAAAGAATATTTCTTCCGTGCGTAGAGGAATCTGAACTATTGGGTCTGTTTTAAAGAAATGTAAGAATGCAATGGAAAAAGAAAAAGAGCAAAAGACTATTTTGGGAGTCAAAGTATTTGGGGACTTAGGGACTGTGTTTCTAAAACTGGGAATGTTTCACAGATCAAGAGACCTTAATCAGCTAGTGGGTTTGTGAATCTAGATATAAACTTGGAGTGCCCCACCCCTACCTTACTACTTATTAGTTATTCACACTGTCTCAGGATATAAAATTAGAAGATACTCTCAATTATTTAAAATTACAGCAAAGATACCATTAAATTTTTATGCTAGAATGTGCTTGTTACTCATTACTTGTTTTAAACAGGAAGTGAAGTGAACTTTGGTGTCTAAGGGGCAAGCCTATTGCTCACTGTGTCAAATGTCCATGTTGTCCTAATACAGATGCTATAAACATCATTCTAAATGCAAGGGATGTGCTAAACTACCAATATCCTCTTTTATTTCACAAGCAAAATTTGGAAACAACATCAGTCATTTGAGTCTTGGCCAAATATTTCCAAGTTCCCAGAATTTGAAAGGATCACCCAGAACTTTTAGTTATAATAAGTCAATGAAGTTATGTTTAAGGTCACCACAAGAAATAGGCCACACTTTATCATGAATTTCATGAAGCAAAGAAAATATATTGTTTTTGTGAAACGTCACTGTTAGATTTTGGGCATTCTCATGCTGCTTTTGAACAACCACAGCTAAGCAGTAGGCTATGAGACAGTATGGTAACAACGGATGCATGGGAGCCAAGAAGGCATGTTTCCTTCTAGTATCTGTGGGGTGTTGGCCAATTCACCTGCACTCACTGGACTGCTTTTTCCTTATTTGGAAACGATGGTTGGGGACTGGATACATTCTGAGATCCCTTTCTGTTTTAAAACCTGTGAAACAATAAATCCTACAGATAAGAGAACAACAACTTCTTAAGGGGCAGGGCTCTCTCTTATCCTTGTCTATACCCAGCAATGAAAATGGTCCCTGACAGCCAGCTGAAAGGACCACAGGACAGAAGGAAGAACACAAACATTTATCATGTGTCTTCCATGCTATGGCCAAGAATTGGGCTATGAATTTATTTTAAACTTAACATTGTGTTTCATCCTCACAACCTCCTTTACCTGTAGTGTTTTGATTGCAGTCTTATACCTACTTCATGTTTGGGTAAATTGAGGCAGAGAGACGCCAATTAAATGATCTGAATTTACATAGTAAGGAGCAAAAATGTGATTTGAACAAAAATACAGATGACCCTGTGGTCATCTTTGCTGTCCAGACCATTGACGAATATGCTTGATACAATATTATTTTGCTCCAAGATAATTTATTTGAGAGCTGAACACAGACACACATACATTGGAAAAAAAGAAATTAAAATGAGTTGAGAGGATGGGTGTGGTTTTCAACTCTGCTCTAAAACTTTTCCTCTCACTTGGATATCCTCTAAAACCACAGTAAGTCAATCATCTGGCATCCTTGAAGGTCTCTTATGGGTCAGCAGGGACTCCTGTACAGTTGTGTACTTCTGGCACAGGACAATGGAGTCTTCTCTGAAGTGGCCTCAGACCTGCTGCTGTAGCTGCAGGTGTCACTGTGCCAGCATGGGTTTCCTTTATCTCCTTTGCAACTTGAGATGTTCTAAAATCATATTCTGTTTCTTAAGCTTTCTTGAGCCATAGTTGAGAGGAAAGAGAAGGATGTGGAAATAATGACCTATGGGACTTTATTTTGATATCCTCCTTGCAGTGTACCCTGAGCCAAATCCAATCTTGGATGTCAGAAAGAGCCAATCTGCACTGTATATATCAGAAATCAGTATTCTCTAGTGGATATCACAGCCTCCTAACAATGTTTCTTACACTTTTTTGGTGAAGTTACAGACCCATTTGAGAATTATGGAAATACCAGAAAATACTCTTAGGTATCAATATATACTTTCAAAATTTACCCTTGATAGGTCTTTTAAAATTATTATTAACTTTTATTGGAGTATAGTTGATTTACAATGTGTTAGTTTCTGTTGGACAGCAAAGTCAATCAGTTATACATATACATAGATCCACTCTTTTTTAGATTATTTTCCCATATAGGTTATTACAGAGTATTGAGTAGAGTTCCCAGTGCTATACAGTAGGTCCTTATTAGTTATCTGTTTTATACAGAGTAGTGTGTATATATCAATCCCAATCTCCCAATTTATCCTTCCCCCACATCCCCTTGGTAACCATAAGTTTGTTTTCTACATCTGTGACTCAATTTCTGTTTGGTAAATTACTTCATTTGTACCATTTTTTTAGATTCCACATATAAGCAATATCATATGATATTTATCTTTCTCTGCCTGACTTACTTCACTTAGTATGATAATCTCTAGGTCCATTCATGTTGCAACAAATGGCATTATTTCTTTCTTTTTTATGACTGAGTAATATTCCATTGTATATATGTAGCACATCTTCTTTATCCATTCATATCTCAGTGGACATTTATGTGGCTTCAGTGTCTTGGCTATATTGTAAACAGTGCAGCAGTGAACATCAGGGTGCATGTATCCTTCAGATTATGGTTTTCTCCAGATATATGCCCAGGAGCGGGATTGCAGGATCATATGGTAGTTCTGTTTTTAGTTTTTTAAGGAACTTCCACACTGTTCTCCATAGTGGCTGTACCAATTTACATTCCCACCAACAGTGTAGGAGGGTTCCCTTTTCTCCACACTCTCTCCAGCATTTATTGTTTGTAGGCTTTTTGATGATGGCCATTCTGACTGGTGTGAGGTGATACCTCATAGTAGTTTTGATTTGCATTTCTCTGATAATTAGCAATGTTGAGCATCTTTTCATGTACTTTTTGGCCATCTGTATGTCTTCTTTGGAGAAATGACTATTTAGATCTTCTGCCCATTTTTTGATTGGGTTGTTTGTGTTTTTGACATAGAGCTTCATGGGCTGTTTGTATATTTTGGAGATAATCTCTTGTCGGTCTCTTCATTTGCAAATATTTTCTCCCATTCTGTGGGTTGTCTTTTCATTTTGTTTATGGTTTCCTTTGCTGCGCAAAAGCTTTTAGGTTTAGTGGTCCATGGCTTGCACCGTAGTGTTAGAGGTTTACATTAGGGAAAAATTTCCTTCTAGGATTAAATGTGACTTTTGTAAACACTAGAAAATAAGTAACCTCTAGGATCATCTTGATGATCCTTAGCTCTGCTAAGGTATCAGCCTGCTAAAAACTATCAAGGACCTAATTAAACTTAAAGCCCTTGATAATTTTTTCCAGGTTGATACCTTAGCAGACCTAAGACATCATCAAGATGATCCTAGAGGTTATTTATTTTCTAGTGTTTATAAAAGCCACATTTAATCCTATAAGGAATTTTCCCCTAATGTAAACCTCTAACACTATGGTGCAAGCCACTGACCATTATCTCTCATCCTAGAATTAAGCAGGAGTCTCCTAATTGAACCTCTGCTGTGGTGTATTCTCCAAAACAGCAACCAGAGTTCTTTCTGTTAAATGTAAATCATATTGCACCCTTCTCATGTGCACAATCCTCTAGGGGCTTTCCAACATATTTAGGACAAACCCAAACTCCAGATGTGAGCCTTCAGGTCAGCCTCTTACCCCCCCCTCAAACCCCATCTTCTGTCACCTTTGGCCATGCATCTCTAGCCCCAGTGGCTTCTTCCTGTTCCTTGAATGGAACAAATTCATTTCCTGCAGTAGAGCTTTGTCATTAATGTTCCCTCTGCGTGTTCCCTCCTGCCCTGGTAATAACATAGCACATTCCCTCACCTTATTCAAGTCACTACCAACTTCATGTACTCACAGAGACTTTCTTAATAGCTGTACAAAATGACATCACTCCTCCAATCTACCTTTTGCCAAGTATTCTCTTTCTCCAGCTTTAGTTTTATTCATAAAACTTCCTTCTGCCTGGCATAACCTGTTTGTATATAAATTTATAATCTGTACCCCTACAATAAAAAGTAACTTCTGTGAGGACAGGAATGTGTCTGTCTTATAAATCAGTATATCACCAGCCCCTTGAATAGTTATTTTTTTTAAACTTAGTCATTAACTAAGAATGTAAAATGTACTTTTTAACATATGTTCAGCATAACATCTACCATTACCAACACTAAGGAAATATTAACCTCCTTGACATCCGTTTCCCTCTTTTAACTATTTTTTTAAAATTACAACTACTTATTTTCAACTAAAATGAACTCGGAATTGGCTACACTGAAAACATAACATCCCAAGTAGTACATGAGTGATTACAAAAACACAGACATACAGGGCTCTATTTCTATAATTATTATTGTTCTGAATGGTCCATATGCTTCTGAAAGGCAGTCATTATATATCCACTATCCTACTTGATGTTAAGTCTTCAAAAAACTAGACCAATACATAACCCTTTGTAAAGTGTGCCCAGAGTAGAGGTGACAGAAAGGACAAGGACCCTCAGTAGGTCATTGGTTGTGATTGTAAATGAAGTCATTCTTGCTCAACCCCTAAATTTCTAAACCTTCCTTTTAGGGAGAGAATATCACAGAGAGGTATTTGACTTAACAAATACACTGTCGTGAAGGATGACACCCTATTCTTTCAGAATGTTTTCTCCAAGCTGGCATTTCAGCTGCACCTCCAGAAAGCCATTCAAACATTCTATATGGCTGGCTGTTTGTGGACCATGTAGTACCTTATATGATGAAAGAATCCTGTGGTCATGGGTGCACTCCACACCTCCTTTACTACATAGGGGATGCCTCATCAGATGCTATGTGGTGTGGAATCTCATGCTTGTGTATTAAATATTCCATAAGTTCCTGTATAGTAATCCTAGCCAAGGCACTACAGATGGGAAAGGCAAAATCATACCCAGTAAATATCTATGCCTGTGATGATGAGCTGACAACTCTTCCAAGGTAAAAGAGGCCCAATGGATTCAACTTTCACTGTCTGGTTGGTTTGGATTAATAGTGCCATGTGTGGGGCTTAGTTTTGGCCAGTGTTGCTGGCATGCAGAGACAACTATATTGGACTTGGTAAGTGGAAGTCCCTATTGTTTGGCTCACATGTGGCCTTTGTCTCCATCACTATGGTCACTCCATTCATGTATCTATCATTCCAGTTCAAGGACAGCCAATGGCAAAGGCTGGGTAATGTCAGTTGGCCAAGTCATCTAATCTACTCAATTCTTCAGGGTCTCTCCATGGTGGATTCTTTCCAGTGGGAGTTGATGTGTAATATAAAATTTTTCACACTCTGTTCCCACTCCCATTTGCCCATTCAGATGCCTGTAGCCCAGACCTCCTTATCTCTAATCTCCTATGCATTTTCCTTCTAAGTCCCTTGAGAAGATAGTCAGACCACTGACATGGTCCAGGAATCTGTATATATTCTCACCCTGGGCCACTTCTCCTTTCACACGAGGAGATAATCAGGTGCACTGCTCACAGTTCCATTCATAAGACAGCCCCACTGCCTGTCAGATTCATTCTTGAATGTGGCAGTAATTCAGATACTATCCATTTCCAGCTTGCACCATCACTCTAATAGAAAGACCATGACCAATGTCAACCGAGATACTGAGCCCAATAGTCAGGAAATATCTGGTTATTCCCCCTTTATTCCCAGTGTAGTCACTTGAGGAAATGGGTTGTGGGTCCCTCTGGGGAAGGACTGAGAGAACTACTACATATATACTTGCCACAGTGTTGCAAGTTTCTTCTTCCTTCAGCAAATGGATATTCCAGATCTGAACATTGGCTCAGATCTCAAAACTTAACAAGGGATCCCGACTTTTTTTCTTCTTGTTTATTGAAGTATAGTCGATTTACAATGTTGTACTAATTTCTGCTGTACAGCAAAGTGACTCAGTTACACATATATGTACATTCTTTTTTTGTTTTATTTTCCATAATGGTTTATCCTAGAGGATTGGATATAGTTCTCTGTGCTACAAAGATATAGTAGAACCACAATGTAGGACCTTATTGTTTATTCATTCTAAACATAATAGTTTGCACCTACTAACCCCAAACTCCCAGTCCATCTCTCTCCCGCCCCCTTCCCCTTGGCAACCACAAGTCTGTTCTCTGTGTCTATGAGTCTGTTTCTGTTTTATAGATAGGTCCATTTGTGCCATATTTTAGCTTCCACATATAAATGATATCATATGGTATTTGTCTTTCTCTTTCTGACTTACTTCACTGACTATGATAATCTCTATTTGCATCTATGTTGCTGCAAATAGCATTATTTCATTCTTTTTTTATGGCTGATTGGTATTCCATTGTATATATGTACCACGTCTTCTTTATCCATTCTTCTGTTGATGGACATTTAGGTTGTTTCCATGTCTTAACTATTGTGGGGGTCCTGAGTTTTTATTGGGGTGATAACACTAAGCCCCCTGCTCCACCATTCTTGCTTATTGGGTTTTGTTGTTTTTTAATTACAAATGCTAAATAGCACCCTCTATCCCTAAAAACTCCTTACTCTATTTATAATCTACACAGCTCCCTGTGGGTCAAGGCCCCTTGACTGTCAACCTTGCTGGTCATTAAAGTAATTGCAGCCTTCTGGAATTCTGGTGGTTAAGAACTACCACCTGTCCTCTATTGCTTGGAGGACATGTCATCCTCATGGATGTTAACAAGCCCAGCTATGTGGCTTGCCTCCCTTACTTATAGAGGAGGCCACCACCAATATTCTTAGCAATGTCAGTGCCCCTCTCTGGAAGAGTCGGATCACTATGTAATTGTGACTCTGAGTGAAGGAGAGAACAAGGCCAGTTTGGGTGGAAGTGCCTTAGACTGCTAATGTTCATCAAGGCCATTGGAAAAAATTTGAGCCAAAGCTCGACAACAGAGGAATTCCTTGTCTCCCAGGAATAAGTCTGCCTCCACATTTTCACCACACATGGTCACTGGCTGCGAGTAACCCAAGGAAGCATAGCCTTGGTGCAAATGCAGTGATGAACTTCAGAGCACAGCAACTGGGACTCCGGATCAATCCTTTTCCCTATAGTCAGAGATATGTGAGGTGCATTCCCATGGCTGCCATATAACCTAAGTGTTTATCAGCAATAACATATCTAAATAAACGGTAATATGTTGATTCAGTGGAATACTACATAAGTTACTGCTACACACAACACCATGGATAGATCTCACAAACAGAATGTGGAATAAAATGGCCTAAGGACAAAAAAACACATACTCCATGATTTCATTTATATGTTCAAAAGCGGACAAAAGAGATCCATAATGTTAGAAACCAGCATTAGTGGCTACTTCTGAAGGGAAGGGTAGAGTAGTGACAGAGATTGAATACATGAGGGTCTTTTGAGTTCCTAATACTTTACTGTTTCTTAATCTATGAAATAATTAAATAGATATGTTCATTTTGTGATATTACCAAGCCGTACACCCAAGATATGAGCTCTTTTTTATGTTATACTCCCACAAAAGTTATTTATATAAGCAAATGTATATATACATACATATCACAAACCTCTCATTTTTAGCTTTTATAGAATTTTTCATTATGATTGTCCTCATACATATAACCATGTGAACTTTTGTGAATGTATCTGCAGATAGATTCCTAAAAGTAGATTGGCTGACAATGTGAAGTTTTAAACTCCAATATTAAATATTAAGTTGTCCTCCAAAAATGCTATACCAGTATCTATCTACTCCTAACCACATCGTGACTAATATTGAATATTATCAACCATTTTAACTTTTTGCTAACCTTTGAGACAAAAGGGGGTCTTATCAAAGTATACAGTATACTTTGATGATCACGAGTGATAGTAAGCATATTTTCTTGTGTCCACTGGAAATTCATATTTCTTCATCCGTGAACAGCCTGCTCATTCTGTGTGTGCATTTTCATACGGGGTTGTCTTTTTCTCCTGTGAACAGTAGGAGTCCTTTCCCTGTTAGAAATGTTTACCTTTTGCTTCATTTGTCTCCTAAGACCCTGATTCATAATACTACATATTTTATATCCTAACAAGGAGGAATACTATCTCTTGTGACCATGTCAGGAGGGCATGTGTCTGAATCTTTTTTTTTTTTTTTTTTTTTTTTTTTTTTTTTTTTTTGCGGTATGTGGGCCTCTCACTGTTGTGGCCTCTCCCGTTGCGGAGCACAGGCTCCGGACGCGCAGGCCCAGCGGCCATGGCTCACGGGCCCAGCTGCTCCACGGCATGTGGGATCTTCCCGGACCAGGGCACGAACCCGTGTCTCCTGCATCTGCAGGCGGATTCTCAACCACTGCGCCACCAGGGAAGCCCAGTCTGAATCTTTTAAAGGTAGTATCTGATAATTAAGGAAAAGTAAAAGATGACAGTGGCTTAGGAATAAATCATA
Source organism: Kogia breviceps (assembly GCF_026419965.1). NCBI lineage: Eukaryota > Metazoa > Chordata > Mammalia > Artiodactyla > Physeteridae > Kogia > Kogia breviceps. The sequence goes on along the minus strand of NC_081326.1, from coordinate 17,763,552 downwards.
ACCTTATTTTATACCATTTGGGACTACAACCTTTTCTTCTTCCAAGAATCCTTTGCCATCCTGATTCTTGCAGTGGTATTTAAATGATTTTTAGTAGAAGCTTTAGAAGGCAGGGATGTGCATTAGATTTCCACGATTATTGCTTAACTTACCTTTGTCTATTGCTTAGGAGGCTAGTAACAGAAAATTAAAGTTTATTATTTGCGCTTCCCATCTTTTGGTTATTCTTACACCATTTTCCCAAAATTTCTCACTAATTCTTCATTTTCTTACAATCACTTCTCCATAACTGTTAGCTTTATATTCATACATTTAAGGCTGTGGAGCACAAAAGTCTGTTGGAGTGCTGAAGCTCAAGAATTTCCTTTAATTTAATGAGACTGTATGATCCTACTTGGCAGAGCTAAGAGGAAAATGAAGATATATGTATCATGTTTCCTTACCCGTATTATTCTTCACGGATTCAGTGTTTAGCAAATTTCCCTTAGGTAACGGCCCTTTTATGTTCAAAATGCTCAAAGAAACTGGGATGTACCTTTCAAGATCTAATTTTCTATCTTGTATCCTGTTCCCTCCAATACTGAGAATCTGAAACACAACGGGTCTGACCTAATTTTCTAGTTTTCTTGACTTTGTAAAATAAATCTTATGGATAAAATAACCATCAGGCTTTTGATAGAAATACTTGTCATTGTTAACCATAATTCCCCAGTTCTAAGGTACACTTTATTTCACATTTTAACATCTCTGAAATTTGAGGGTGTCCTACAACTGATAGCACAGCATAGTTTAAATGATAGTTTTTCTTTATTTTGTTTTTAATGTTGCATAAAATAACAGTGCACATTGCAATTGATAGTGTCTTAAATGTGATGAGATTCAGTAATAGCGTTCTTTATAAAATCCTTGAACTTTTGTTCAAGTTCAGGCTTTCTGTCTAACTTTTGCTCGCGTGATTTGATTTTTGGCATTAAAACAAAAAATTAGTCTGTCTAGCAATCAAGTCAAAGGAGCTTAGCTGTTGAAAATTTTTTGTGGGGTTGTTAAGTGCCTTCCTGAAATGTGTGAACAATTATAGAGATGAGATTGTTGGAGCCAGTTATTCGTTTGCAACTTGGGAAAGTATTGTTAAAGTAATGATAATATTTTTCTCTTTAATACTTAGAGGTCTTTAATCCAAATAATCCCTTGAATATTTTACAGACTTTACAGATTAGAACTATATCTGCTCCTAATGAAATCCATTTACCTTCAGCGACTATTTATAACAACCAAAGGCAACACTATATAGCAAGAATAAGTATGCAATAAGGGTTAATTCTGACCAAAGCAATAAGAAAAACTGGGAAGAAAGTATATGTTTGTTATTGGAACTTAACCAGGATACCACAGCAGATTTTAAACCTTAACTATTAACTCTAGGTTTTTGCTAAACTAAACTCTCTGACTTGAATATTCTATTTTTTTCTCCTTCTGTCTCACCTCTTTCACTTGTTAGTTACGGCCATTTGTCTCAGGTTGACTCTCATTTCTTTTGGGTAAACTCCCCAATTTCTCCAAATAGGTCTAGTGCCCCAATTAAACACTCTCTGGCATCCTGCACTTACTCTTCAGCAAACAGGATCATAATTGTGTGTATTGGTCTATATTCTCCACTAGACCAAGAGCTTTGCAAAGACAAGGAAGATGACATACCATTGTATATCATTTGTCTAGTGCAGTCCTGGCCCACATAGATGCTAAATAAATAATTACTGAATGAGTGCATAAATGTATGACTAGCCATCTGGTCTGGTATTCCTTTCCAAAAACAAAGAAAGAAAAGAAAAACCCACAACTAACTGTTTCTGACAATCTCAGATTCTTGAATCTATATCACATAGGTCAAGCCAAGGAAAGCAGATCTAGTCAGTTGGTCTCAACCTGGCCTCAGTAACCTTATAGAGTCTTGTAAAGGTAGGCACTACCTAGGGACAGAAGGTAGCTGACCACACCAAGTCACTGTCAACCTCTTTCAAACCTTGAGCAAATATTTGTGTTATTATGACACTCGCAAATAAATAACTACCTTGGGCAAGTGTCAAATGTACTGTTTTCCTCCTGCTGATTCTACTACAAAGCTCATTGCAAGGAGAGCCTCTCAAAAACAAGTTTCTTTTGCCTAAGCCCCTGCCTGATACAATAATTGAGAGTATGTGAGTATAACAAATATGAAAGAAGGATCCAGGCCAATGGGTTGGCACTTTACAGATACATGGCTTGTAAGAAAGTTCCTCCTACAATCACAATGAACTCCTGGTACAGCAGAGGCAAAATGCCATAAGCTGAACATCATAGAAATATAGAACGAGGTCCTTGACAAAACATTGGAGAGAAACCAGCAAGTGTCACCACACCCAAGAATCATAACATTAAAATAATCCAAATACACCCGAGAGCTGTTTAATTTGTTGTTTTGTTTTTAGTATTTTCTCTCAGTTTAAAGGAGTCTTTTTTTTGGGGGGGGGATGTTTTATTTTTTTTTCAGCTTTATTGAGGTAAAATTGACAAAGTTTTAAGGTATTTAAAGTATACATTGTAGTGATTTCATATATGTATACATTGTGAAAAAGATTCCCACCATCTAACTAATTAACACATACATCATCTTATTTAGTTAGTTAGTTATTTTTTGGTGAGAACATTTATTTTCCACTTTTTTAGCAAATTTCAGTTGTATAATACAGTGTTACCAACAATATTCACCATGTTTTGCATTAGATGCTCAGACCTTATTCATCATATAGCTGAAAGTTTGTACCCTTATACCAATCTCTTCCTATTTCCCCCAACCCACAGTCCTGGGCAACCACTTTCCTTCTCTGTTTCTATAAGTTTTACTTTGTTTTTAGATTTCACATATAAGTAATACCATGCAGTATTTGTCTGTCTCTCTCTGGCTTATTTCACTTGGCATAATGCCCTCAAGGTCCATCCATGTTATTGCAAACGGCAGGATTTTCTTCTTCATGGCTGAATAATATTATATATATTAATAATATTATATTAATAATATTATACATAACATCTTCTTTATCCATCCATCCATTGATCGACTCTTAGGTTATTTCCATATCTTTGCTATTACGAATAAACTTTAAAGGATTCTTGATTTCAGTAGTTACCCGTCAGTAGATACATACTGTTAAACTAGAAAAAATGCAACTAAATATTTTTAATATTCAAAATTTCAACACATTAACTTGTCTTTTGTTGTGATAATTGTTCCCAAACCAAAATTGCAAAATTGCCCACATGTGGCAAAACAAAATTATGGTAATGATGTCACAGTCCTTGGTTACCTTTGGTTACAAAGTATGTGACCTTGTACAGTATTTTTTATCTCTAAACCCGTTGAGCCATACAATTAATTAATGTGAAATCCTGAAAATAAATGTAATAAAGGATCCATGTAGGGCTTCCCTTGTGGGGCAGTGGTTGAGAGTCTGCCTGCCGATGCAGGGGACATGGGCTCGTGCCCCGGGCTGGGAGGATCCCAAGTGCCGCGGAGCAGCTGGGCCTGTGAGCCATGACCGCTGAGCCTGCGTGTCCGGAGCCTGTGCTCCGCAACGGCAGAGACTTTCTCAATCAGCATAATGATGACTAACTGGCTGATTGTCACAGAATAATTAAATTCTTGCCAAACATTCAGTACAAGAATATGCTTATGCAAATCTTTATTCTTGTTGTATGCTCGGTAGTTTTAACTTAAAATTTTAAAATGTGCGTACGTGCGTCCAAGATTGGGGTGGGTTCCATGTTGTATTCCAAACACAACGTGTAAAACTTGATACAACACCTTTTAACAGACATCATTTGTCTCTTCCCTTGGCATCTTGGTTGAATTTGTCCATACGGGCTGGATTTTTTTCCCAAGGACCAAGTAACAAGCTGATGTAATGTTCATTTTCAGTTCAAACTTGGCATTGGAAAGATAGCAAAGTGAAAGCCAGTTTCTTCCAAAAGCTAATAAAAACATGAGTTACGCCAAATACCCCTCAAATATACTAGGCAGCCCAAGAACACTGTCACTTAGTGTTATAAACAGGGCAGATTTTGCCCCTGGTCCTCAATAAGACCCTGTATTTACACGAATTGTATTCTGCAGAAGGTCTGGGTTCTGCAGAACCCAGAAGGTCTCACCATACACAGTATAGCTCACCCAAGCCATGCCATCTAATGTTTGCTTTTCCTGGTCCATAAATGAAGACAGGAGACATTCTGAAGTTGAGTCTAAACCCTCATGGTACAGGAATGCTATTGTAAATCAATCCAGTCCTGTGTTGTTTCCTCCACCAAGTTACTGGTTATGCCCTGGGGTATTTTCATCTCATTTATTTTGTGTGACTCCCACCCCCAACTATGTTTAAATAAAAATTGCTAGATGGACATCTTAAAATAACACCTTTCTGAGGAGACAAGCCTTAGAACTACGAGATTTTAAGAATCAGGGAAAATGGACTTTGGGGGGATGGGGATAGAGGGTTGAGGACTCCACCAATTGCCTGGTACTTGCACAACCAGAGATTTAGAAATAATGTTTTAGATTTCAAAAGTCATGAAAGTAAAATAATTGGCAACCACACCACTGAATCCATTTTAGTTTTAACAATATTGAACAAGCTCTAGATGCTCAGGAGAATGTGTGCTCTAACCAAAGGTGTGTTGAGCTAACTTTGCAAATGTGGTTTTAGAGTTTAATTTTTGAAGCAAATTATAGTCATGGTTTTGGACATTGATTATAATTATCAAGATTATACCTATATATACAATTAGTAAGTAGCTGCCTACTTTTTTTCTTCCCCTTACAACAGCCCAAGTGTTTCCCATGCTAAGACGGAGTACTACTTATCTCACACTCTGGCTTGAACTAGCATTCCTGATCAGTTAGAATAGGCAAGCCCATGATCTAAAATGCACTTTGGCCAGTGTGGGCTATCAGAGACAGCAGAAAAGGGACCTTTTATTATTTTTTTTTTTTTATGGTACGCGGGCCTCTCACTGTTGTGGCCTCTCCCATTGCAGAGCGCAGGCTCCGGACGCACAGGCTCAGCAGCCATGGCTCACGGGCCCAGCCGCTCGGCGGCATGTGGGATCTTCCCGGACCGGGACACGAACCCGTGTCCCCTGCATCGGCAGGCAGATTCTCAACCACTGCGCCACCAGGGAAGCCCCGAAAAAGGCCCTTTTATAACCTTCCAACTGTTAGCAGAATTTCAAAAGTGCTTACCAGATTGGTAAGTTCAAATGTGGGAGCCCCAGGTCATCGAGTACATTTAAGAGGCTTCAGGAAGTTAAGAATCCAGCATCCTTCAGACCAGGAAAACATAACTACATCAGAGTTCCAATGTTTGCCATTTAGGCAAAGCACCTGAATCGAGGGGGTTATGAAAAGACGGTCAGTTCTGTCAAGTATATTCCCTGTCACCACTATTCATTCCAAATCAGCACGATGAGGAAAGCATGTGGTGTCAATCTCTCATTTTATTAATTGTGAACCCAAGACAAAACAGTTATGTGACAGTCATCCAAGGTTGCAGGTTACTGAGAAGGAGAGCAGTAAGTAGCCCTCAGGACTCCTAGACACTAGTTGATGATTTTGCACTCCATCCTTCCTCACACTGTTACCAGGAGCCAGCTGTGAACACAGAGTCAAAGCCATGTGAGCAGGTAATGAATATGACCGGATGATGAGGTTTCACATCTCCACCACCACAGCTAGGAAAATCACTGTTGATCAATTCCTAGACTGCTACGCTTGTTTCTGGGTGTGTTTGTTTTACTTTGTTTATATACACCTTTCTGCAGTCTGTGAAGCTTTTATAAACTTTTCTCTTCCATATTCTTCTCTTTTTCTTCCATTCTTGCACCAGGGGATTTAATATGACTTATCATAAAAGTCATCTACAGAGAGAAGGGAACTTTGAAAATGTTCTGGGTATTCTTCTCACAGGGAGTCCCACCTACCTTCATGGAATATTTTTCCTAATCCGGAGATATGGTGTTTAGTGTTTTCCAACAGAAATAGGAAAGCCAAGAGTGGTCAGTGCAATACAAGTGACAACTAAAGTTGGAAGAGGAAAAAAATCCACAATATCACTGTAAAATGAGGGGGCAGAAGTGAGACTAGAATCCCGAATCTATTTTTGTTTTTAAGTCAAGGTCTTGACAGCTCACTTAATCAAAATAAAGAATTAATGAAAGAGGAAGTAACATTAAAAGCAAGAACTAACAAAACCAGAAATTGAAAAGTTGGCCTGTTAGAACAAGAAGTATCAATATTGGAGGAATTTTAAATTCACATCTCCAAATTAAATTCCATGATATAGTTGAAGGATTTACCAAAGTAACAAACATGAGATGTTCAGAAGAGTTCATCTGTATCACAGCCATATGAGTCCCGAAGATGTTATATCACAACCTTTTTATGGTGCTATTATTCTGTCTGAAAAGCAAATGTAATGGGTGCTTAAGTTCTCACATTTAATTCAGATTTCTGTACATGGAATTTCCCTGGCAAAGCAAGATCAGGAAACACCATAAACAAGCCACTGACAGGGTCACAGATATCACTTTAAATTAGCCTAAGTTCCTTCTGGCTAGTCTTTCCTATTATCTCAGGAAAAATGTTGCAAGTGAAAGGAAGATTTTAAACAACTGTCACATTCTGCATCCATTAAAATATATGTTTCTGTCTTTAACTTAATACTATTGCTAAATCACATCTTTTTTCACAAATATGGAAAATGGCAAGTGTTGTCTTACTTAACAGCTTTTTAGACAATATTTGAAGTTGAAAGATAACTTTAAAAGTGAAACAAGAACAAACCCATAATTTTTATTTAAAGTGGACATATTGGAACACAGTGAGACATAATTAAAATAATGAATGAGAACAGACTGTAAAGAACACAAACATCAAAATTTAATTGCTGGACAATAAAATACCCATAAAATTTAAGTGGCACAGAGTCTTAGAATCAATTGGATGCTGAATGCAACAATACTAGTATATCAGCCTTCCAACAAAAATAAGAAAACCATCCCATTCTTTTAATTATTGTTTAGAAATAAGATTCCTAGTGAGTCAAATTCAGGATGATAGCCTTCCCAAATATTATGCAGAAATTAAACTGACCTGACCCCAGAGCTTTGACTTACATGAAGAACTGTAGTATTTTCTAGCTTCACAACAAACTCTCCTAGTTAACATTATCCTAAAGTGGTTGGGCACATTCTTGACCTCTCTAAATATGCCTTATACCTGGAGAAATGTGCAAGAGGACCCTAAAATGGTAATGATAAAACAGCATCTTTCTTAGAGTACAAACACTGTGCCAGTCACATCCCTTACATACTACCTCATTTAATCTTTATAATACCTTGTAAGATGGGTATAACTTGCCCCTACTTTCCTAGTAGAAAAAAAAACAGTAGAGATGAATGTTTTCCCCAAAAGCATAGAGCGAGGAGGTAGCAGAAATAGTAAAACACTGACTCAGATTTAGGTCTGTCTGATTCCAAAGCTTTAGTTCTTTCCATTATATCGTATTATCTATTAGGGAGAGTATTACCTATTAAGCAGAAGGTGCTCATGTGCTGTAATCATCACTAGCCAGCCCATCACTAATGGATTTCATCAATTTGGAGCACCATTATTTACCAAAGCACCACTGACAAATGCTGTGTATTCAAAGAAGAATGATTACAAGAGTTAGTAACTATCACATGAAACTTTGCTGATAGAATTGGAGTGGAGATGATGAAAGAGTGTTAGAGCACAGAGTGATAGCTGCCATCAAATATCCAAAGGTTTCTTTATGACACCGAAGAGCTTGGCTAAAACCAATGGATGATGGTAGGGAGATGGAGTTGTTTTTAAAGTTAATTTTTTCTACCTATCATGAAAATCAAGAAATGGAATTTGTTACTCTGAGACAGTAGAGAATTCCCCATCACAGAAAGTGTTAATAGACAGGTTGGACAACCTCTCAGAAGACATGTTAGACTACAGGAAGTGTTCAAGTGCATGGAGTTAAGAACATAGACTCTGTGGTCAGTCAGCCCAAGTTCAGTTCCCATCTTTGCTACTTATTAGCTGTATAACCTTGGGCAAGTTGCTTAACCTTTCAGCTATCACATGAAGGTAACATTGAGAATTAATCCACAAGAATTTGGGTGAGAATTAAATGAGATGACCACAGACTAGCATGAACTCTTAATAAATGTTAATTATAACTGTTGTTGTGATTATAGTTAATGTGGCTAGATAAATGCTAACTCCATCCCAATCTCAAGTGCCCATAAGTTTATGAACATTGAGAGTAAAGTCAAGTATAGATGTGTATACCAAAGAGATTCTTTCAATATAAAAGACACAATTTCAATATAAAAATAACACAATTTTTAAAATATTTCTATAACAAAGAGAAAGTGGGGTTATAGTAGGTGAAACACTTCAATATGGAAACTGTTCAATTAAAGAATAATAGTGATTTCTTTTGCAAGAATTGATTCCTACAAAAATGCATAGCCATCAATATCTTTCAGGTAAACTGAAAACAAAATGATATTTCATCAATTTTCAAGTCTATTAAAATATATTTAAAATGTAGAACCTATTTTTAATCTTTTGTGATTTCTGAGTATGCAGGAATATTTAGGGACAATGACTTCAACCCAAGGAAAGAACCTTCTGTTAGAGGCTGCTGGATGTCTTCCATTGTCATTCCTCCTCTTTCTTTTATGAGCATAAAGACCTGATTTTTATCTGGCACATTGCCATCCAGAATGTGGGAAGTAGTTTCTAAAGAAAGTCCCCAGCAACTCCTCCCCTCCGTGTATAGCATGCCCCTCCTCCTATTAAAGCTGGAACCTGTTTCCCCTCCCCTTGATTCTGGGCTGAACTTGTGACTTGCTGTGATCAAAATACTGTATATGGAGCCTATGAAGTTCTAGGACTAGTCCTTAAGGGTTCTGACAGATACCCCTTTCATTCTCTTGGAATCCAGCTGCCAGGCTATAAGAAAACTATTCTTCAAGAGAGAGAGGCCTCATGGAGAGACCCTAAAAGATGAATGCCGGGTGGAGACAGAGGCTTCATGGATGACAGCTAAGGCACTGGTTAACAGCACCAATGCCCAGATAAGTGAGAGTCCTTTTGTACCTTCTAGCCCAGCCCAACTGTCCGCTGAAAGCAGCTGCACAATTAACCAAGTCAGTACCATATGGAGCCAAAAACTGCCCAGTTGATTCATAAAAACATAAGCAAATAAATAACTCTTATTTTAGCACATTATGTTTGGAGTTATTTGTTATACAGCAATAGATAAGCGAAACAGAGAATGAAGACTTCTTTTTGTAGCCTTCTATGCAGCTAGGTGTAGGCATATGACAAAGTCTGGCTAAAGAGATACAAGTAGAAATAAAGTGCTTATCTTCTGGGGCTATCCTTCCCTTCCCACTGACTGGAATGCATGTGTTAGGGTAGGTTATCTTGGACCATGCTGACAAGAGCATCTCCCTTAGACAAAGCAGAGAAAAATGGTCCAGCTGCCATGTGATCTCTAGACTGTTCAATAGCATTTTCTCTTAATTCAGCTACCATTATTTCTGTTCTCTGCTATAACAGCCAAACTTATATACTAACTAATGTGAATTTTGTCCCAAAAGTAAGATACTTCTACTATGGTGGATACTCAACACTGGATTAGAAGTCAAGTGTAGGATGGAAATGACACAAACAATGCAAGCTGGAATGCAACTCTCCATGGCAAAATATCTGGCAGAGTCGTCACTTGTGATACCATGATAGATTTACCATATGTTAACTAACTTTATAATTTTAAGGGAAATCACTGGGAAAATTTCAAATTTTGTTGTATATTGGCTCCATCTTGCCACTTTCAGCAAAGCCTTACGAAAGAGAATAACTTAGGCTAGGTCTGGCCAGTCTGCAGACAGATATTGCAGAGGACACAGAACTGCAAAGAGTGACTCATTCTGCCGTGGCCTAAATAAGCAATCAAAATTGACTGAGAGTTCAGTAATTCGAAATTTCACAGGATTAAAAACAAAGTCTAGCTACTTCTACACACAAATGTCAGGGGATATAAGGATCACTAAAGAAGCAGCCTTGTAAGGAGTTATGGCTGAGATGTGAATTTTTCTCAAGTACCTCCTGCTAGAGGTTCTCCATCACGTGATGGGAACCAGCCCAGAGATCAAAATGAGACTCAAAATGTTGCCTTCAAACCCAAGCCTATTTTTTTTTTTTTCTGATGACCCTCAAAGTAGCCACTGTTAAGTGGGAAAAGAGGAGGGCCAGGCCAAGCACAGAGGCAAATAAATAAAAGATCGGTGATTTCAGGCTTAAACCTAATATCTAGAAACTCTAATTGGCTGCACATGATACGGACCAGAAGCAAAAGTCTGAAGCTGGTTTAGTTTTGATGGAAATTGCAATGCTGACACCCACACCGGGACCTACAATCTGCCTGAGCAGAATGTGAGCTGTGAGAGATGGGCAGGGCTGAATACAGCATCCTCCCCATATCCACTTCAGACATGGCCAGAGAACGAGAATACGCAACAGAGAACTTCCCCGGGGATAAAGTCAGGGACCAGGAGGGACAATTCTTTGCCCACTGTAAAATAATGAGCTAAATTAACCTAAGATATGGGTTAATTCTTTACATTAGTATATTATTCTGTAAAGGGCCCAGCTGTAGAGACACTTCAAGGCTGGATTTAAAGCTTGCTTTCAAGCCAACTTCTGTCTCATGATAAGCAATTGTAGCAGCCACTAGGGATACCTTTACCACATCCACCCAGTTCCCAAGCTTCTGGTACACCCTCAGAAATTTTTATTGCAAGCACCCATTTCCCCCTGTCTAAGGGACTTCTTTGGTGTATATGGCTAACATTGCAGGGCAGGCCAAAGGTGTTGGAACATTGGCACCTCCAGGTGCAGCCCCAGCCCGTGGCAGGTGGGAAAGGAGACTACCAAGTTCCTCAATGTTTACGACGTACTCTGTACACTGTCTTCCAGAGATATGCAGTGAAAGTGAGCCCCAGCTGTGCATAGCAGTAATCTGCTTATTAACATGCACTGTACTGGTCTCGTTTCCTCACTCTCCTACCAGAGCCTTCGGGAATCTTTTAGAAAAATGATATGCATTAAATTCCTTTTCTCAGGGTCTGTTTCTGGAGGGACCCTACCTAATACCCAGGCATTTAAAAACTCTTTACAGGGGCTTCCCTGGTGGCGCAGTGGTTGAGAATCCGCCTGCCGATGCAGGAGACACGGGTTCGTGCCCTGGTCCGGGAAGATCCCACATGCCGCGGAGCAACTAAGCCCGTGAGCCATGGCCGCTGAGCCTGTGCGTCCGGAGCCTGTGCTCCGCCACGGGAGAGGCCACAACAGTGAGAGGCCCGCATACCGCAAAAAAAAAAAAAAAATAAAAAAATAAAAATAAAAAAAAAATAAAAAATAAAAACTCTTTACAGTTGACAAACCAGTTTTGCATGTATTTCTAATTTGAACCTTTAGTGGAAAGAAATGGAGGACATCATTTCAAAGATGGCGACCTGGGCTTCCCTGGTGGCGCAGTGGTTGAGAGTCCGCCTGCCGATGCAGGAGACGTGGGTTCGTGCCCCGGTCCGGGAAGATCCCACATGCTGCGGAGCGGCTGGGCCCGTGAGCCATGGCCGCTGAGCCTGCACGTCCGGAGCCTGTGCTCCGCAACGGGAGAGGCCACAACAGTGAGAGGCCCGCGTACCACAAAAAAAAAAAAAAAAAAGATGGTGACCAGAGAATTTAAGTGACTTAGTTACAACTCTTCCCACTAATTTTTCTGGCAAGTGCAAAGATTGTCTACTCAGACCAACATGTTACTTTTTTGCAAATTGCTTTTATTGGATTCTCCAATTCTTTCATCTCTGTGGAAGATGTGTTTTGTAACAGTAAAAAGAAGAGAAAATGAAAAAGTAGGCCTCCAAAAAGGAGGCTTTTATTTCTAACAAATTATTCTAGAATAACCGTCCCACTCTTCACATCCTAAAATCCAAGCACATGCAATGGCAGAAACTTTAAAGGAGAAAAACAGACAGTAGAAAACCACACTAGCATTAGCTGTCTAGCCCTCTGGCAGTTACCTGTCTTTTTTAATCATTTAATATAGAGCTGGATTTATTGAAAAGATCTATATAACAGTTATTCAACTTATGAACTTATGCTCTATGTTTTTAAAACTTTTCCTCTTTTGTAAACAAATAAAAACCATACAAGGATACTCATCTCACACACACACACACACACACACGCACATTATTGTTAATTCTACAATGAAGTAACATTTGGCAAATATAATTTCTGATTCATGAGATTGTGTAAAGGACCACCCAAGTTCATATCAATACAGTAACCACCCTTTCTTACTGGAAAACAAGAAAGAAAATTTTACAATGCCCCCCACCCTGGTGGTGCTGTCTGCCAAGGAAATTTTCCAATCATAGACTCATCCTTGCTGATCCTCAAGAAATTCTTATTGAAGTTAATTGACTCAAAATAGTGACTCAATTTCAATCCTTAGAATCCAACTTAAGAACATGATAGAAGCCCTAGGTATTGAATGTAAAGGTAAAGGAGATTTCACCATATCTCTTGGGAATTCAAATATTTTTATTAACATTTGGAAAATATAATTTCTTATTATTAACTGTGTTCCATCTGTCTTTTCTCCCTAAATATAAGATTTAGGAGGTCTTAAACTTGTTTACCTTCTGAACCCAATTTAAGGTTGATCAATTTAATACGGCTTTTATTTAGGATGAGATGTTTCTCAAAATATGTTCTAAGAGTGTGTTCACATAAGAATCACCTTGAAAAAACTTTTAGTGAATAAGGTTAGATTAGAAAATATGCAAGATTTACAATTTAGTATTTATAAGGCTCTATAAAGTAAAAATCTACCATCAAAACAAAAGCCATGGGCTTCCCTGGTGGCGCAGTGGTTGAGAGTCTACCTGCCGATGCAGGGTACAAGGGTTCGTGCCCCGGTCCGGGAAGATCCCACATGCCGCTGAGCGGCTGGGCCCGTGAACCATGGCCGCTGAGCCTGTGCGTCTGGAGCCTGCGCTCCGCAACGGGAGAGGCCACAACAGTGAGAGGCCCGCGTACCACAAAAAAAAAAAAAAAAAAAAAAAAAAAAAGCCATCTTTGACTCTATATTTTCCAAAACTATCTTAGTGTAAAGCCTTATTCCCTTTTTAGGAATCACATATTAGCATTCCATAGTATCAGTGTTCTATGCAGTATGTTCAGTGACTTGAGAAAAGGTAGCAATAGGAGATAAAAGAAGAAATTAGAGAATAAAGGAAGGAAGGAAGGGAGAGAGGGAGGGAGAGAGGGAGGGAGGCAAAGAAAGAGATAAAAAAAAAAAAAAAGAAATGAAGATAAGGGAAGGGGAAGGAGCCATAGCAGACAAGGTGTTATAGGCCATAAAGAAAATTAGGGGCTTCTTAATAAACTGAGAAGCCATTGTGAGTTTTAAGCAGAGAATTACATCCATGCTATCATTTAAGATGTGAATTCTGGCTGCTGTGAGGGAAAGGCTTAGACTGTGGTAAGAATCAGGGGCTGGCAGCAAGTTGGGACATGATATAAACTGTTGAGAACAGAGATGATAGTGGCACTGAAGGTGGAGAGAGTGAGCAAATTTAAGATACATTTTTAAACATTTGTATTCAAAGTTATGATACTATTTTAGTAGTGCTGCACCTCTTTGTTATTGTTAGTACACGCAAAGGACTTAAAACAGTGCTTGGCATATAAAAAATATGAATTCATGTGAGCTCTTTAGTATTAATACTGGGTAAGTCCTAAACTGGATTTGAATTCTGCTTGGATGCCTTTCCTTAACCACTGCCCCCTTTCTTCTCCAAGCTGAGTTATTTCCCCTATACTCTTAGCGTACATGCTTCCCCATATAATTAACATATACTATATCTTAGTTCATTTTCTATCTGCATTCCCCACTGTAATATAAATTCTTTCCATAGTCGGTTGTCTTCATTTCTATATTTCTAGTGCTTAACGCTTTGTAACTATTTATTAAATATAGATCTAAAAATCCTTGGGATACAGAACATTATATCAACTAACAGCACTATCCATTCAGTACACATTCAAGTACATTTGAATGACCAGAATGAATAAATTCATGAAAGAATAAAGGCAGAAAACGTTAAGAGTTTTGAATCTGAAGCCAACCTCAGAGCAGTACCCAAGTAGTGAGTATGAAAGTTGTGGACTAAATTTCAGGAGAACTAGATTCTAATCCCTGATCCACTGCTTATAGGCCATTTGATCTTGGTCAAACCACTTAAATTCTTATCTTTAATTTCCCTTATCTGCTGAAGAGACATATATATCAATACTTCTCCTTCCTGCTTATAAGACAGATACTATAACTAAATAGGGTGATATCGGTGAGACCACTTTAGCAACTATAAGCTACACTACAGATTCCAACTATTATTATTTCTTGCAGATAGTTGAGAAATACAGGTTAACCCGAGTTCCTATTTTTCAATTTCTTTAGCTAGAATGAGCATTTGGAAATCATGCTCATATTATTTGCTTAGTGTTGGCCTCCGCCACTGTCCAAGTTCCATGCTCTGTGATAGTCATAATAAAACAGTATTTCCTGAACATATACTCTAGCAAACTCTTCCACATACTTTACTGGCATTAACTAATCTAATTTCACAATAACACTTTACAGTGAGTACTACGACGATCTCTGTTTTAGAGGTAAAGAGAATGAGGCACAGAAAGTTTAAGTAACTTGCCCAGAAAAAACAAATAACAAGTGACAGGTATGAGCTTTGAACTCATGTACTCTGGCTTCAGGGTCTGCACCTTAAATGCTACAGTCTCCTGCCTCTCATAGTAGAGGACCCACCAACATGGGGCATGGTGAGGCATGGTATGATCTCTGTGAAAGCCTCCGATTTGCAAATTCCAGATGCAAACATTATGCAGTGTATTCAGTGCCATTTCATAAGGCATCCAGAGGGGTTCAGCCAATTTCCATCACATGCTTGCTACACACCCAAATGGGCTTATATCTGTGGTTATAATTTCCACTTTAATTTGACCAAAGATGTTCTGAATTTTCAGAAGCAAAGGAGATTAATTTCATCCTTTTAATTTTCTCTAACATCCAGCCATTACTCCATTTGGTTAGCAATGTACAGATGTGAAGGGAAATTAACATGGTCTGGAATAAAGCAAATCCTATGAGCACGCATTGACCTACTACCACATTTGGGAGGAAGGGCTGTGTGTTGTAATTGGAAACTAGAAACAGCTTTATACAAATGGTAGGAAGGACTATTTCCCCACAGACCTGTCACTGGGACTGAACTTCCCACCATTATTCCTCAAAATCTACCTTGAGGAAAGGTCTTATACTGAATTGAGGCATTACTCATTTCAACATTTATCAAGTGCCTACAACTATATATCTAGCTGCAATTCTATTTATTCCTTCAGCACAATGATTAAAGTTATTATACATGTACCAGGCATTGTGTTAGAAAATGGGTATATAACATTGAACAATACAGCAGGGAAAATGTACACTAAACAAGTAATTACATAAATATTTATACCTGGGTAAAGTGTTATGCAATGAAAGTATATGACAGGAGGAATCTAACCTAGCCAGTGGGCCAAGGAAAGTTTCCAGAGGAGGTAAAGTATGTTCATATTTTAATTTTCTAATGGACTTAGCAATAGACAAGGATAAATTTGTATCAGGATGAGAAAGGATGGAAATGTCAGGAAGAGGGATTTCTTCTGAGATGTAGAGAGACACAGTGTTGGAATAACTAGGCAGGTCATCAGCAGCACCAAAATATGGGGCAGTTTGGATCCGAAAGTGAGGCATAATTTGCCCACATCTGGAGGAGTAGCTCAGCACTAGCAACCGCCTGACCCACCTCAAACTAATTGTCAGATATTATTGTTAATTTGAAGTATGACTCAAAGAGTCCCCTGATGATCGGGTAAAGTTGGCAAATCTATTAAGTGAAGAAAACCTGATTGAAAGCACTACACACAGAGACATACTGGATCAGCTTCCAAGTTGTTGTATGGATTCCAAATGAAGACTCCAAAGTATCCTTTAAAACACAGGCAAGCCTCCATTAGTCAAAACTTAAAAATGATCTCTAGACCAAGGACTATGAGATTTAGGTAGTCTAGGGGCTCTCAGTGCAAAAAGTTTCTACCACACTACCCTAACATAAACACCATACTAAATTTTATAATGGCTTTTATGTGCTTTAAAGTGTTAAAATATCTAAATTAAGGAAACCATAACCTTTCTTTTATGGTCTACTGAAATATCATGGTACCAAAACTATCCATCCCTAAGGTCAATCGCATCACATTGCATGTTCCCCAAGTTGCCTCACATTTTACATAAGCGAAATCAGTTTACAATAAAAATCTTGGAGAATCTCACAACAGAAGTGAGATCACAAAAAGACTAATAAAGGACTTTTACCTTTTCTGAGGGTAAATTATGAGTCTTGAAAATATAATGGAACTTGATGTATCTATCTTCATCATCTTCATTGACCATCCTTGATCTCCACTGATTGTGTCCTCTGTCATTTTAGCTCCTTCCCTTATCCTTAACCCCAGAGCAGCCACAGGATTTTCGAAAGTTGAGATCTTCATATTCTAGGGAGAATAATGCAAATAAAACAGTTTAAGTTAACAAATCACTACTTAAATTGACATAATCAGAATTTCTCATTATGAACATGGAGAATTTGATGACACAAGTGACATGGAATATTGTTGGCTACAAACTATTCCTTGAGGGAAATAAAAATTTCTAACTTTAAAAACTATGTGGATGTGTACTGCATAATTTTTTATTTACCATTGCCAAGAAAATATGCAATGCTCATACAAAAATACAAGTTCTGAAAAAATTATTCAGCCCCAAAAGTAAATGGACAGATCTGTCCAGAAATGAAAGGATCTATCTGTCTTATTCCTAGAGCTCAGCTCAAGTCCTTAAGCATAGCATACATAAAATACTTGAGGAATAAATAACTGTCTTCTAAATAATTATCCTAGTCAATTCAGGCTTCTATAACAGAATAACATAAAATGGGTGATTTATAAACATCAGAAATTAATTTCTCACAGTTCTGGAGTCTGGGAAATCCAAGATTAAGGTGGCAAGACATTCAGTGTCTGTTAAGAGCCCACTTCCTGGTTCACAGATGGCCATCTTCTCAATTTGTCCTTGGCAGAAGGGGAGAGAGAGCTCTCTGGGGTCTCTTTTATAAGAATACTAATCACCTTCATGAGGGCTTCACTCTCATGACCTAATCACCTCCCACACACCCACATCTTAATATCATCACATTGGAGGTTAGCATTTCAACATATGAATTTTGAGGGGACAGAAACATTTAGTCCATAGCAATAAGGTGGGACATGAGAAACAAATTCCCTGATTAACCCCTAATTAATCAGATACATTGGTTAAATAATAAAATGAGGAAATTTGAGCTAATGTACAAAGATGAGATCCTATATCTTGCCCCAATGCTACAATCTGATATGGAATAAAAACTAAATAATCAAATGAATGCTTTAAAATAGAGTTGACTCTTAGTTGTCCATGCTGTTGGATGCAAACAAAAACTGGCAGGTAATAGGAAAGGAATAACACTTTCTTTTCCAAAAACTTTTTTGCATATGTAATTCTACCCACACAACCAACACTAATAAAAGCAAAGTTTATGTGCTACTATTTTTTAGGGTAAATTTTGTATATCCAGGCACTATAGACGCTCTAAAATTTGGTCTCTAAACTTCATGCTAGCCTCTCCAAAAGAAACTCTCTATTGATGCCATTTACTCTGCCTCCTGATTTCTCAACACACCTTGAGCTCTTCTTCCTCCATATGTTCACTTATGCCTCTATGCCTTGAGTGCTCTGCAATTCACTTTCCAAAATTCTGACCACTTTCAAGTCCTAGCTCAGATCACACACCCTCCATGATTCTATCCTGCCATGCTGGTTAGAACTGATACCCCTCTCCTTATCTAACACAGTAATTCAGCACTTAGCAAACACCACTTTATATTGCTGGTTATTTCTGATATGAGGAAAAGGAACATATTATATTTAGAGTCAAAGAATTTTAGGTCCAGAAAGAATTTACAGATCAATTGGGTCAATTCTCTCATTATACAGATAAAGAGATGAAGCTACTGATCTAAATTAATTAATGAAAAAGTCAGAACTCAGTATTCCATCTTCAGTTCAATAAACTTTCCAATATAACATGCATTCTAAAAATTAACTTAAACACTTAAATTTTTAAGTACTAATTTTATTTAAAAATTTTAAAACTTTCTAATATGTCATACATGCGTAACGGTATAATTAATCCAAAAGTCACATTTAAAACATTTTTAAGTTGTCATAATTACATAACAGATTTAAATATTCAACTAAGCTTTGTTTAGCCTGTTGATAAAACATGCTTTCACTTAACAAGTGAGAGCACTAGGAAGGGATGTGTCCAAGACTGATGAGGAAGAGATCTCCTGGGATTGAAATTTTGCTGTAAATATTCTACAATCTGGATAATCCACAGAGAGGTTAGGAAAACAATATGTTCTTTTAGAAGCCCCATCTCCTTCTCCTCTTCTTGAAAGCAGGCAATTTGGATTCATAGACAAGTGGCACAGAGCACTTTGGTTTGGTTCTTGTGAGGAAGGTTTTCATCTGTTGGACTGGAATGCCCCACTATTTCTAGGAACTGTGTCTGGAACAAAACACTTCCTTGTGATGCATCTAAAATTAGGCATTCTTGTTAGATGAAGGGAAAATTTTGCAATGGTTTTTCCCATTCAGATGATGACTCCCCTGGCAGAAGGTTAAGATCCTATGAGTGGGTTGAATTGTACACCAACTCCTGGTGCCAGATCACAGGGTCTCCTCAGAAAATTTATGGCTAGATATATCATCTGGAACAAAATGGTCCATGGATTGAGAGAGCCAAGATCTCTCTATTGAAGAATTTCCCTAGGTCTCCCCTTTTTTTTTTTTTTTTTTTTTGGCTTTTTGGGGAATTTCCATTTCCATTTGGAACCTAAGCAAAGTTCTTTCATCTCGTCTTTTTCCAAGGGAAGTTCTCTTCACTGCTGGCATCCTGAAGACATCCATCCTCCAGAACATCATGATCACCTTCTGCACTCATCTAACTCTTTTCAAGACTATCTAGGCCTCTATTAATCTATCCTTGCCTGCAGCTGATTTCTGCAACCTTAACTCAAGCATCAGAGAATTGCTTGATTCTCATAAGAAGTTTCATCCATTGTTTCTCCGCTGTCTTTTAGGCCAACTTCTATCTTCTGTAAGTAACAATGTCCACTCAACAGTTTATATTGAAATTACAGACAAGACTTAATAAGCAGACAATGCCTCATACACAAAAACACTCCAGCTAAATCTGGCCAGGAGTTTCATCCAGTTAAGTGACAGCTTACGAAATGTAGCCCAACAGACGAAGTTGCATTTAAAAAAAAAAAAATCCAACGAATCCAAAGAGTTACAAACTATGAAGACATCATACAAACTATGAAACTAGTTGCAATATTATGGCTAGAGAAAGAATATTTTGAGTGGCAAAATAGGAAAACAATTCTGGTTATTTACTCTATCCAAGCATGTAGTTTTCTTGACAACTTTCAGACTCTACCACATCAAAAATACTATCCTAATTGCTTATACATATTTCATTTTTGTTTCTGTTGATTTATTTATAACACTGGCTACCTCTATGTCAGCATGGGTATATTCTGAATAAGATTTCAAATCTCTCTAGGGCAGATATGGCACTTAGACTCAATAGATTTTAAGATTCTTTCCAACCTCAAATACCATAGTCCAACTCAACATGCTTTACATGGCACTCAGCAGGGTGTCTTTTACATATTTAGGTCAGAAAATAAGTGCTTTAAGGTAGTGACAGATATTCAAATCCAAGCAAATTTTGAATCACAAGTTCTCCGATTCAAACATTGACTGAAAATTCATAGGCTTAGAGCATAGTTATTTTATAAATACTATTGAATTTTCACTGGTTACACTGACAGTACCATAATGAGAAAATGCAATACTGTGGTGTGTTGAAAACATTGTGTGATACTCTTTTTATTATTTTCTATCCAACACTTTCTGGAAAAGTGCACGTGACTTAAAATAGGCACACCTCACCCATATGTGTTCCCTTCATGCTCTTACACTCCCCTTGTGATTTCCTTTCTGCCTAGAACCAGAATATGTCCCTCCCTGCCAAGAAATTTGTGAAGAAAAATTTAAGAGGGCTTTCCAGTCCATATAGTAAGAAGTCATTTTCCAATTTTTACGTGTATAAATAGACTACTAATTGTTTTCAGGTTTTTCTTGTTTTTACAATTGCTTAAGCCATGGATTTTGCTGTCTGCACATCTTTAAGAAGTCATCTTTTAAACTACACAAACAATATGGTTTTCTTTACCTGCCAGCAAGTGTAACCATGATATGAGAGGACTAAAGAACAAGGAGGCCCCTAGTGCTCTGGTTTCAGCAAGTAACAACATTGCACCTAATCTCTAGAATTGGACTAAAATTCAGGGAGGTGGCAGCTCCAGAAATTCTCTATAGAAAGGACATAAAGGTGAAAAGTTTTTTGGAAGTGGATGCTAACTGATTTGTCTTGAAGCTACTTTGAAGAGCAAGCACACTTGATTTTACTTCTGTTGCTTAGACTGTGAATTTATTAGAGGTGACTTGGAGGAGGTCGTGCATGGAAATATATGATATGGTCAAATCCCCTCTCCTCCAAGTGCTACACCTTGGCAATGCCACTACTAAAGCTCTCAGAAGTACAACTACCCAAAGTCAGTGTTTATTTAATAAATGAGAGTCAGGTCAAGTCCATTGCCCACCCACATGGTTCTGCAATTTCATATTTCCTTGTGAAATGACTTGGAGGTTCAAGCTGGATCCTACCCTGGCTCTGATGCCAGACAATAACACTTCCTGCTCAAACCAAGTACAGAGCAGAGCTGCTTAGCTGAAAGTTGACACATGTGATGGAGCAAGAGTGAGTCTGTATTTTGTTTTGATAGATGATTGCTTTCTATTACTCTATCTCTTTGATGAGTCATCTTTTAAAATATCATTTGCTTCTAATACAATTTTTCTCATGATTTCTTCTTAGTCCTAAGGATATAAATTGTACATGGTGAAATGTTTGCCTGAACATTTTAAAAGCTTAGCCTGTTGCTAATTTCTGCTTGCTCCTCATGGGCCTCGTTTTCTCTGTAAATATATTTTTATTTGGACTCAATTACACTAGGATCTGCTTCTCTGTAATGGAAAGGAGTTAGTCAGCTGTGAACTGCAACTTGTTTTGATAGCTGGTAACTTTGAACTAAAGGGACATTACTGTTATCTAAACAGCAACTAGCTTTTCTTGGAAGTAGAAACTGACATGGTCTATTTTTCCAGATTTTTTTGCCTGAGGTCGTATCCCTTGACTACAGACACACTCTCTATGCTTTACTTGAGCCTTCTCTCTTTCAAATTTCATAGGTCATCTATAGAAAGATCAGAGTCTCAGGCAGAGTCCTCAAAAGGAAACAGTCCAGGTCATCAAAAGGCCATACATTCAACCAGGGTAGTGGTATTTGGAAACAACCTTAAGTCCTAATCTTGGAATGAAAATATCTGAATTTCAGATCCAGTACAATTTTTGAGGTTCTTTGTTTTTTTAGATAGGGTGGAAAGAGAGAGCTAGCACATATACTTTCAACTTGAACCATATGAAAGAACATTAAGTTCTCTTAATTTTACTAGGAAAAAATGTCTGCAGAAGTATTTTAACTAAGTTACAGCAAACATAAAAACCCAATTAACTTTTTCCTATGAAGCTTCTGTCATGTATGTATTCTAGATTTTCTTGTAATGTCAAAACTAGAAGTTGAAATTGGGTCAGACATTAACAATAGACAATCAAACTCTGATACAAATGTTATCCCCCAAACCCTGGCACCTTCCACTTAAAAAAAGGGGGCTGCTGCAGAATGGAGCTACTATACCATCATCAGCAGTGCAGATGTTTTACTAATGATGTGGTCCTGTGCTTTAGAGGACAGTGATGTTACTCACAGTCAAATTCTGGACACATATGAAAAATTGAATCATCCTGCTTGCTTACCTTAGCCTATTTAAAGGGGATGCCTTGTGAGGATCACAATGTTGAAATGGTATATTGACAAGATGTATTTATCCTCTATTCCTCTTGACACTCTTCCCATATAGTATTACAGAAATTAAAATGTATTAAGTCAAAAGGACAAGGTGTATAGGAGACCTCAGTGGATGAAACATTTCAACCAAATTTAAGAAGATAAAAATTATAGAAGAGTGGTTAGTGAGGTAG
Organism: Kogia breviceps; assembly: GCF_026419965.1. Lineage (NCBI taxonomy): Eukaryota > Metazoa > Chordata > Mammalia > Artiodactyla > Physeteridae > Kogia > Kogia breviceps. The sequence continues at coordinate 17,740,977 of NC_081326.1, read as the reverse complement.
CTGAGTGAAGGAGCTATAACTGAAAGCACAGTTATCTGCACTTTAGGATACCCAAGAGAATCAAGTTGATTTACTCTATGGGAATCTGAAGAGGCGTGTAGGTACCAGATTTGATAGAAGGAGAATGGGGTGAGGTTCAGGGCTGAGGACAGGAGGAATGGACATCTTTCAGGAAAAAAATTGTCCATATGACCAGATAACTACCACCTTTCCCACAATTCTCAGGAGACCAGAGTTTTAATTTCTGTAGATCGTACCTAGAAAGGCTTTATCTGTCCTAGGAAAACACAGGACTTCAGTGAGGTAAGAGGCAGAAAACTAGTGTATGTCCTTGAGTCACTTCCTCAAGATGCATTGTCCACAGACACATGCCAATGCTCTCATTACCAAGAAGCAAACCTAGAACATATTTGTCTCCATGAGGCTTCCTTAGTAGTTAAAGGGGCCCCGCTTTCCACTAAGTCCCATACATTGGGGAATTCCTGAAAACAGAGACAAAAACCACAAAAATATCGACACCTTTAGTGACTCATTATCCATATGTTCCTTTCTTCCTATTCTTACCTTTCCCTCAAGAAGAGTTACCACTCTCTGTAATTCAAATACCCTCTTACAACCCCAAATACACCAACTCCTCTCTAAAAGGGTTCAATCCATTGTCTGATAAATTACTAACTTTTTTCAAGTCCAGGATTTCCAATTGTTTTAAGCAGGCAGCACTTATTGAAACTCCTTACCCCATTGGAAACACACATTCATTTTCCTAAGGGAACCAAATCCTTGGTCAACCTGAATATACTATATCAGGTTGTACTAGTTGTCTATGAATTTCTACTAGAGATGTGATCATATGAGAAGAAACCCCAAGAGATGACTTATTGGCTTCCATCTGTACTTCTTTCAGACCCCACAAATTCTACTCACCTTTGATGAACAAGATCAGTCACTCCAGACTATACCTTTCCCAATTTTCCTGTTTTCCAGGGACGTGCAATAAGCAACTTGGAAAACTTCTACAGAAAGTAGCTGAGGTATTATTGATCCTATCACGAAGAGAGCATTGGTGACAATTTGATTTATCATCAGATCGCCCTATACCCTGCTCCTACCAGCAGAGTATAGTTGTCCTCTGAATGTCCAGGAATTACGCTTTGCTCAGAGCCAGTGTCCAATAAGTTCTGAAAACATCTGGATATTTCCTGTACCTGAATACATAATTATTTGGTAAAGGGTTACAGGTTTTTTTGAGGAAGACTAGAATGAAGATTCACAGTACGTACTTGTGATATTGAAGCATCCCTCCTCAAGTGTATGTTTATTCTAGGAGCTCTGGGTCTGTGAACTGACTTAGATCTGGGAATTGCATTCTCAGGACCTAGCAGAATTCTAGGCATCCCAAGGTTAAGTTATGTCCAGTCCTATGTATTCCCAGGCTACCACCAATAATACCTGAGAACAAGGCCCTTCTCATTACCTATTATGGTAGCTACATGCACTTTTCCTCTGATTGTTAAGTACCTCATGTGTCTTCTACCACCCTAGAATCTTTCCACTTCATTGATATCAGGAAGCTCATTTCAATTGCAGTTTGCCTCCAACATCTGAAATATTATAGGATTTTTCAGAGACCTTGGCATCCCTTCACCAGTATATTTATCAAGACCTCGGTGAAGAGAATATCTTTTGAACCCTCGTAGAGTACATGGTTAGGATGGGTGAGTATATTTCAGAAATTCTATCACTCAGAACCTTTGGATCCTTTCCTATACATTATGCCAAGGAATTTTTGGTCTCTCAACTTTATTTAGCATAAACCACCTTAATCCAGGTTTTAGCCATTCAGCCAAGAAAACCTTTGCTTAAACTGATAGTTAAATTCAACCTGATCTAATGTGTTTCCTTCCTTGGTACCTCAGAATCTTCCCATACATCTCTCCCAAATTTTTGTTAAAGGATTTTCCTGATCTAACAATTCCTTTGAGATTAAAATGTCCTCCTCTTAGTTTAGCTTTGAATCTGGTCTCCATTTCCATTACATTCCCCAATTCTGGTAATAAGTTTGCAGACATTAAGGTATAGATAAGTCTTCAGAAGAAATAGCTTTCTTTGCAAGGAGATTTTCTCCCTAAAAAGTGACTTCATCTTCAAATCGGGGGTGAAACAACCTTATCAGACATGGAAGGTGACATAGGTATGGCCAGAAAGGGAAACTAGTGAGAGTTAGGGTTTGGGGTATATCAGGGCCTTTGCATCTTCCCATAACATCCAATGTACTCTATTCATATTCTTTCATTCCTTCTTAATCAAAATTCACTTTCATATGGGAGACCTGGCATTTGCCGTGAACTCAAATGAATGTATTTGATAATCTGCATTTTCAAATTTTACATTTGATTTCCAACATTGCAGCTGCAAAATAAATAAATTAATTAATTAATTAAATTATTTTAAGCATGGTGATAAAGTTCCTAAGTTTTAGTTAATACCTTGAGCCAAGAACTTTGAACCTTGACCTATTCCTTTTCTTTCTTTACTCATCTCCATTAGAAGCAAACATCCTTCCCTGCATCCTTGAACTTGCATGACCTTAATTCGGTTCTATTACTGCATCAATATGATAACCTCAAAGATTTGTTTTTTAATGGACCTTTTATTAATGATAACCACAGGTGGTAATTAATTCTTTTGCCTTTGTATGTAATAGGTTACCAGATACTAACTGGGCATTAACTGGATTTTTCACCGCCTTCAACCCAAATTTAACCAGAGATAAGATTCTGATCTCAACCTGAGGCTTTGAGACCAGTGACTCACTTTCTGGTACCAATTTCTATACAAGTCAGATCCTTCATTGTAAACACCTGAAACTGACTTTTGCTAATTGATTCCAAAATCAAACTAATTGTTAGATTGATAGTAGTTCAGAGAATCAACAAGAGTGCTGAAGAATCAGGCTCAGAAAATGACTGGAAGCAAGAGAGATTTGGCAGCCAAGAAAAAAGCCAAGGTTGAAATACGGAAAGTCTGGTTAGGATGGCACCACTGGTACCACAGCTACCTCCTGTGGACACCTCCTATGGAGCCACTAGGCTCTACCTTGACCAAGCTTAGCTTACATGTTCAAATCTTGCCTGCTCAGGAGTATGGAGAAGAAATATTCCTTTCTGAATCCTAAGCCCCACACAATGAAGAAGTCTCTTCAAATAGAAATGGTGTTTTGAATGGTGGATATCCCAAAATAACCAATACTTACTACATTTTTTAATAAAAACTAATACTCATAATGTGTAAATAGTTTTTCTAATCCAGTTCTTTTCCTACAACTCCCTTTACCATATCTCTTGTGTAACTGAACAAGTTTAAAAGTTGATAATAAAAGAGTACTTAATACTTACACACTGCCCGTATCTCTTTAAGTTTTAAATATATTAAAATCTGAAAACATATCAAAATTAGAGTTTATAGAAGATGCTAAACATTTATCAACTTCTCATTTGACAAAGCCTCAAACTTCATTCCTTTCAGGCAATGGCTACTATTTTCACTATCCTCGAAGCAACTGTGTCTTATCCTCTTGTTTAGTAAGTTCGAAACAAGTAAGAGAAAAAAAAGCCCATAAACTGTATCCATTTGTAACATCACAGAAACAAATCAGTCATTACATTTTGTTTTACATACTTGTTTATTTGTTTATCTTTCCTCTAGCCTACTTTATGAGCTACACCTGTGAAAGGATTATTTCATAATTATATTTAGAGTTGGTATATAGGAGGTAATCAATACATATTTGCTGAATTTGAATAACTAATAACCACTTTGCATTGGAATTTTGTTGGATAGAACATGTCTCTAGAGAAGATGTGCTTATGGGTTGGAAACAAATATTGTTCAGGAAAAAATTGAAGAGAAATTCATTATTTATTTCATCAAGGAATGCACATAAAATACAGCCCACTATCTCAAAAATGAGAATCCTCCAACACAACACTGGTGAGCTGCAAGTGTAGATTGCCCAAAGCAGCTCAACAATATCAAAAGTAGAAACTTTTTAAAAGATATACTTGACATACAATCTTACATTAGTGTCAGGTGTACAACGTAATGATTCAATATTTCAATATATTCCAAAAGGATCACCACAATAAGTCTAGTTAATATCCATCAACATACATAGTTACACAATTTTTTTTCCTCTGATAAGAACTTCTAAGTTCTATTCCCTTAAGCTTTCAAATATGCAAAACAGTACTGTTAACTATAGTCACTGTGCTGTACATTACATCCTCAGGACTTATGAATTTTATGGTGGGAAGTTTGTAGCTTTTGATGCCCTTCACTCATTTTGCCCAGCCCCACTTCCCCCAATGACTACCAGTCTGTTCCCTGTTTCTATAAGCTCAGTTTTGTACTGTTTTGTTTTGTGCTTAATTTCGCATATAAGTGAGACCATATGACATTTCTCTGCCTGACATACTTCATTTAGCATGATGACCTCAAGTTCCATCTGTGTTGTCCCAAATGGCAAGATTTCATTCTTTGTTACAGGTGAATAATATTACATTGTATATAGAGAGTTTATACCACATTTTCTTTACTCACTCATCCATCCATCTTTACTCACTCATTCACATCTATCTTTTTGAGTTAGCATTTTAATTTTTATAGGATAAATACCCAAAGATAGAATTGCTGGATCATATGGTGGTTTCATTTTTCATTCTTGAGAAACCTCCACACTGTTTCCCATACTGTTGTAATTTTTGAGAAACCTCCATACCGTTTCCCATCAACAGTGCACAAAAGTTCCCTTTTTGCCGTATCCTCACCTACACCTGGTATTTCCTATCTTTTGGATAATAGGCATTCTAACAGGCATGAGGTGATAACTCATTGTGGATTTGATTTGCATTTCCCTGATGATTAGTGATGTTGAACACCTTTTCAAGTACATTTTGGCCATCTGTATGTCTTCTTTGGAAAAATGTCTATGCAGGTTCCCTGCCCATTTTTATTTACTCATTTTTTATTGGAGTATGGTTGCTTTACACTGCTATGTCAGTTTCTGCTGTACAGCAACGTGAATCAGTCATACATATTCATATATCCATCTTTTTTGGATTTCCTTCCCATTTAGGTCACCACAGAGTACTGCATAGACTTCCCTGTGCTATACAGTAAGTTCTCATTAATTATCTGTTTTATACATAGTAGTGTGTATATGTCAACCTCAATATCTCAGTTCATCCAATCCCCTTCCCCCTTCCCCTTTGACTCTGCCCATTTTTAAATCAGATTGTTTGGTGGGTATTCTTTTTGCTTTTTTGCTTGTTTGTTTTGTTTTTTTGGTTGTTGTTGTTTCTTGTGGGGTTTTGTGGGGTTTTTGCCATTGAAGTATATAAAGTAGAAACTTTAAAACTAAAAATTTAGCCTTGATTTTTAAAAATAGGACAGTGATTTAATTTTTCTATGATTCTTTTTTCCTCGTGTCTGCAAGGGAAATAGGGATTGAAATCATTTGATATATCTAGTATTGTTACCAAAATTAATTTTAACAGTGTCTTTTACTCTTCCAATGTGGCTATTAGGAAATTTAAAATTACGTATGGCTCTCATTATATTTCTATTGGACAGCACTGCTCTGGAGGATTTAGCATGGTGTTTCACACATAGTAGATTATTTCCAAATACATTACTTCAAAAGAAAGAAGGTTAGGACTTCCTGGTGGCACAGTGGTTAAGAATCCACCTGCCAATGCAGGGGCCAGGGGTTTGAGCCCTGGTCTGGGAAGATCCCACATGCCACAGAGCAACTAAGCCCGTGCACCACAGCTACTGAGCCTGCACTCTGGAGCCTGCGAGCCACAACTACTGAGCCCGCGTGCTAGAGCCTGTGCTCCACAACAAGAGAAGCCACTGCAACGAGAAGGCTGCACACCTCAACGAAGAGTAGCCCCCACTTGCCACAACTAGAGAAAGCCCGCGCGCAGCAACGAAGACCCAACGCAGCCAAATAAATAAATAAATACAATTATTTTTTTTAAAAAAAGAAAGAAAGGTTAGGCTGCATGCTTATTATCTTTAGTTACATACACCCTCAATGTCTGTAGCTGCATACCTTTCTGAGGATCAAGTTTCCCTCTTGTACATATTTACTTATGCATGCCTATATGTATGATAAGCATGCATAGACACACATACACAACACAATATATGTTCATGAGTTAACTCCATCCCTGTCAGTCTCTATACATGTAATCATGTAGTATATTGCTAGGTGTTAGTTGTTTAGGCTCTAAAGACATATAGATATTATCTGACACTTAATAGATCTTTGAAAGTTATTTTGTTTTTCTAAATGTATTTTAGTTCCCTTATCTATAAATAAGGAAACTTCTCATTCGACAAAGCCTCAAACTTCATTCCTTTCAGGCAAAATGATTTTACCTCCACCACAGGGTTGTTAGGAGAATTAAATGAGATAATTCTCAACACAGTGGTTGAGAGTAAACACTTAATGAATTTTAGCTATTATTATTATAACTAAGCAAATACCAAACACAATGTATTCTAGTATTGAAATCTATTGTTCTACTCATAGGTTGTTTCAAAACATAAATATTTGAAGGATAAACATTACATGAACAAAGAATTACATAGTATTTTACAGTGTAGAAACGATTTCCACTTATTTGTATCCTTAAATCATTCCTTTGAACCGGTTACAATAGGAAATGGTGTTATTTCCATTTTATTGTGATAAAAATAAAACATAGGGACATTGAGTTGTTCATGGTCAGCTTATCAATCTTTATTTCCTGATGGCATCCCATGCTTTTGCCACTACATTTTAATGTCTTTTTTCACAGATAAAATATGCACCCTCTCAACTTTGGAAAACTTTCCCCATTTGAATCAAAATCTTTCTCATGTTCCAAGATATACTTTAATTATTTATGCCATACCTTCTTTTGACCAACTCATACCCTAGACAGGAAAATATTTCACTCTTGACTTTCTGGGCATTTTGACAATTTTCTGGGGTCCTAAGACCTTGGCAGAGTTGGCACAAGAGTTGGGAGCATTCAAGCTATGTTTTCTTAGGTCAAGGCAATAGAAGTAAAAGCAAAAATAAACAAACGGGACCTAATCAAACATAAGCTTTTGCACAGCAAAGGAAACCATCAACAAAATGAAAAGACAACCTATGGACTGGGAGAAAATATTTGCAAACGATATGACTGAGGGCTTAATTAAGGGCTTAATCAAGGGCTTAATTTCCAAAATATACAAACAGCTCATACAACTCAATGACAAAAACAGACAACCCAATCAAAAACATGGGCCAAAGACCTAAATAGACATTTCTCCAAAGAATACGTACGGATGGCCAATAAGCACATGACTAAATGCTCAACATCACTAATTATTAGATAAATGCAAATCAAAACCACAGTGAGGTGTCACCTCCCACTAGTCAGAAGGGCCACCATTGAAAAGTCTACAAATAATAAATGCTGGAGAAGATGCAGAGAAAAGGGGACACTCCTACACTGTTGGTGGGAACGTAAATTGGTGTAGCCACTATGGAGAACAGTATGGAGGTTCCTTGAAAAACTAAAAATAGAGTTACCATATGATCCAGAAATCCCACTCCTGGGTGTATATCCAGAGGAAACCATACTTTGAAAAGATACATGCACTCCCATGTTCATACCAGCACTATTTAGAATAGCCAAGACATGGAAGGAAGCAACCTAAATGTCCATCAACAGATGAATGGATAAAGAAGATGTGCTATATATATATCTATATATATATATCTGTAATGGAATACCACTCAGCCATTTAAAAAAAAAGAATGAAATAACACCATTTGCAGCAACATGGATGGACCTAGAGATTATCATAGTAGGTGAAGTAAGTCAGACAGAGAAAGACAAATATCATGTGATATAATTTATATGTGAAATCTAAAAAAACGGTACAAATGAACTTATTTACAAAACAGAAACAGACTCACAGATTTTGAAAACAAATTTATGGTTACCAAAGAGGAAAGGTGTGTGGAAGGGATAAATTAGGAACTTGGGAGTAACAGGTACACACTACTATATATAAAATAGATAAACAACAAGGACCTACAGTATAGCACAGGAACTATACTCAATATTTTGTAATAGCCTATATGAGAAAAGAATCTGAAAAAGAATGTATATATATATGTATGACTGAATCACTTTGCTGTACACCAAAAACTAACACAACATTGTAAATTAACTATACTTCAATTTTTTTTTTTTTTTTTTTTTTGCGGTACGCGGGCCTCTCACTGTTGTGGCCTCTCCCGTTGCAGAGCACAGGCTCCGGACGCGCGGGCTCAGCGGCCATGGCTCACGGGCCCAGCCGCTCTGCGGCATGTGGGATCTTCCCGGACCGGGGCACGAACCCGCATCCCCTGCATCGGCAGGCAGATTCTCAACCACTGCGCCACCAGGGAAGCCCTATGCTTTAATTTTTTAAAAAAGTTGGGGACATTCATTTGGAATATGGGCAGAAAGACATCTTACAAAATCAAAGTTTCACTAAGGCATCAATATTACCTGAACATTAAAGCCTTAGGTAGGCATGTTACAAAACAGTATTATTTTAAAGGGTTGAAACAACTTGCAACTTATCTTTCCTCTTCGTTGTGTGATAGGAAAAACAAACTCTGAGAAACTTATGTAAAGACGTGATGTGGAAAACTTGACCTCTGTGCACTGGTGCTGAATTGAATCTCAGAGACAGAGTTTTGGGTGAAGTAGAAAAGAATAGCTTTATTGCTTTGCCAAGCAAAAGGGGACACAAGAAGCTTATGCTCTCGAAACTGTGTGTCCCAACCCAGGAGGGGATTTGGTGAAGTTTTTTTTTGTGGTACGCGGGCCTCTCACTGTTGCGGCCTCTCCCGTTGCGGAGCACAGGCTCCGGACGCGCATGCTCAGCGGCCATGGCTCACGGGCTCACGGGCTCACGGGCTCAGCCGCTCCACGGCATGTGGGATCTTCCCGGACCGGGGCACGAACCCGCGTCCTCTGCATCGGCAGGCGGACTTTCAACCAGTGCGCCACCAGGGAAGCCCTGGTAAGGAGTTTTATAGCAGTGGTTTAAGGGCTGGGTTGCTGATAAGGATCAGGGTGTGTGAAGGGTCTGCATTCCTTTAATCTGGCCTTAGGTGGTCTCCTGATGAGCTTCTGTGGTTCTCCAGGTTATCAAACTGTGATTTCTCTCTAGAATGAAGAATGCTTCATCAGGTAGTTAACATCTTCCATTTGTTGGGGTTTTAGTTCTGCAGGAAGCTCAAAGATGTTGTTATGTGTATCCCTTGAGATGATACCAGGACCCTGTCCCGAGGCTGTACTATTGTTTCTTGACTGCTCCTCCCTTGTCTCCGCATCCCCTCCCTTTCCTGATTAGAAACTGTTTGAACCTGCCCTTTGGAACTCAAGGAATGTCATGGAGAATGTAGCCTATTTCTTACAAATGAGAAACTGGGGACACAGGAAGGCTTCTGTGCCCAGGAGCCCCACTGGGTCCTGCTCAGTTTCAGAGGGAAAATGTTTTAAGAAATGGCCCAGGAAATGTGCCAAATAAATATATAGATACAAATGGACTCTAGTAGTTGTGTTTCAGTGTATGTGATATAAAAATAATGTCTATGACATGGAAGTTATGCCATAGTCTCGAAAGCTATTCCACACATTTCTACCTCTGCAGGGTCTCCCTCATTGATGCAATTCTCTTCTTCCCATTACTGCTGACTCCATTTTAGAAACTCGTCATCTCTTCCCTGAACTGTATAATTCAAAATGCTTTTATCAAATCCCATTCATGGCTCAGGATGGTTTCCTGGGAGGTACAGATACGAGTAGATGTCTACTGCCTCAAAAGAATTCACAGTCAATAGGGAAACACACAGAATCAACTACTGATGATACAAAGTCAGACTGTAGTTGGGGATAAAATAAAATGATCACAAAAGGGCTATGGAAGAATGGTAGAGAAAATGACTGTTCTGCTTGGGGAGATTTGGGAAAACTTCATACAGGTTTTGTAGGGCCTTAACTATACTCACACCCCTACTTCCCTATCGATACCCACGAACTTTTGTTGGGCTTTCCGGCTGGCGGATATAAATAAGATACTGGAATGTCCCCCCGGGCAGAAACCGTTCCGAGACAAAGGCCTGGGGAACAGGACATGTCTGAGACATGCCCTAACCGCGAGCAAACAAGTACGGGTGGGGCGGGGGGGGGGGGGGGGGGGGGGGTAAGAACGCTTAAGCCAATGAGTTTAAAGGTCGCCCATGTGACTCAACCCCCCCACCACAAAAACACGAAAATGTAAAGTAGGCATCCGACAGCTAACCAATCAAGGAACTAGAGCCAAGTCCCCACTCCGGTCCGAAACAAACAAACCAATCAGAAAAACCCTCGATATATCCACACTCTGCATAATGAAAACTGAAACCTATAAAATGTATGTGATTCCGCCTTTAGGAGGTTCTTCTTCAGCCTCCTGCGTGAGAACCAAGGAACCCCGGTGCACCGGCTCCTAATAAACCTCTTGCGTGTTGCAACGACTTTCGACTCTTGGCGGTTCTTGGGCGAGCTGGGACCCCTCGGAGACCGTTCAGGTCTAACAGTTTCAATTGGGCCTTAATTATTTTGAACTGGGCCTTTATTCTAATAGCCTCCAAACTAGTAGTTTCACTTGCAAGCATCTATAACCTTGCCAAATTGCCCATTACATTACTACAGAAATAACTTTCTAAAATCAAAATCAACGTACACCACCTTACCTTCTTAAAAATTTTCTATCACTGTCTACAGCCTACAGTGGAAAAACTAAAAGGAAACTCTTCAGCATGGAATCTAGTTTCCACCTACCATCTTGGCCTCATCTGGAATGAAAAGTTGCTGACACCCCCAGCTGTATCCATCACTGGGAATTGCCCCAGCTGCAGGCAACTGCCTCGCCCAAAGTTATACCTCTTCCAAGGGATTCCCAGCTGCCAATGACTAACTGATGCCAAGATGAAAAGGTCGGTCCTAATTACCTCAATTTAGCCCATTTCTGAAGGACCTTCCCAGCTCCAAAGGCTTTCCGTAGAATCGACCAAGTCCTCGGTGCGACCACATCACAGGTTAGTTTTTCTTTCTCTTTTTTTTCTCTCAAAAGAACTACCCTATAAATCTTCTGCATGCTGGTTTCCAGGGAATTGCATTGAAGACAAGATGCAAAGAACCACCACCATAGTGAAAATGCTTCACGGACTGCAGGCTCTAAAGTCAGCTTGCCTATGCATGAATCTTTTCTAAGTCACTCTATTAAGAATTAGCTTCATCTTTCTGTGCACATTGTGTGTCCTCTATCTCGGCAGTTCTTTATACTGCTTGGATTACTGTGGGTTGTTAATATATTTACCTTCCTTGCAGCCATGCCCTGTTATTTATTTCTCCCTACATAATAGCAGTAGGGTATGTGGTACTTCATTTCTAAACAAAAAGCTGGGGGATTCAGTGAATAAACATTATACATAGGTTTAGGCAAATTTGTGAAACTGCTAGAAGTAAACGTTATACCGGTTTCCCTGTGCTCAGCCTTTATCACTCCTTTCTGGGTATCTCTCTGACACCTTGGCACAGGAACCAGGTGTCCTCCCTTTATGTTTTCCCATAGATAAGGCCTGAATTTTTCATTAAGGGCATACAAGGCCTTTCAAGACCTGAAAAAGCAGTCAGTAAACACTTTTCTTGGCTTAACAGTCTTTAATCTCGAAATCTAGCCACATAGAACTATTCACCATGTGCTAAAGACCTGTACTTTCCTGCCTCTGTAGACTAACTCGCACTGATTCCTCCATCTGGAATCCTCTCCTGGAACATTAGGAATCCTTCATTAAGAGCTCAGCTCACTAGTTGTCTATTTTACATGTATGGAAACTAGATAGCTAGTGGGAAGCAGCCGCATAGCACAGGGAGATCAGCTCGGTACTTTGTGACCACCTAGAGGGGCGGGATAGGGAGGGTGGGAGGCAGAGGTAAGAGTGAGGGGATATGGAGATATATGAATATGTATAGCTGACTCTCTTTGTTATACAGTAGAAACTAACACAACAATGTAAAGCAATTATACTCCAATAAAGATGTTAAAACCAACCAACAAACAAAAAAACTCAGCCCAAATGGCATCTCTTTCGTGAAGCTATCCCAGATGATACCAGAGAATTAATAATTTCTTCCTATATGTTCTCATTTCCTCTGTGACATTCAACATATAGTAAGTTGCTCACCAAGCATGTGTATTAGCTGTGCTACAAAATGTTGCCCATATTAAATGGCACATAATGAAACTCAGAAAAGAAACGATTAGTAAATAGGATGATGGCTGTACTTTCTCTTGGCCTCTCCTTTGTCCTTCTGTAACGTCTTGCCTACATTTCTATTAGTGCTCTTATCATGAAGCTTAGTCATTGGTTAATTTATGATCCATCTTCTTCATTAAACTGTCAGCACCTGTGGCAGGATCTTCTCTCTTTGGTTTTAAAGTGTTTGGCCCATAGTGAAGGTTCATAATTACTTGGTAAATATCTGTCAGCCCCACCAAACTGTGAGGCCACATAATGTGCCTGCTTTCTTCATGGTTGTATCCCAAGAATCTCACATGATGTGCAGATCATGGCAGACACGTAACACATTTTTTGTCTAAGGGCTGAGTAAATCATCTCTTTTTTTTTGTCAGTTGTATTTTAGATATTGTTCACATTCGATTCTCTTTTCTAGATGGAAAACCACTTAAATGCAGGAATTGTGACTCATTCTTCTTTAAATTTCCTACCCTGAATACCATATAATGGGCTGTTAGTACAGAAGTGTTCAATTAAAGAGCATTGGTTTTCTATACAAAACAAATGTCCAAAGATTATAGTATAAATCTTAAATAAAAAGAATTAAATTCTGTTAAGATTTTCAGACTTAGCAAACTAATAATTTGGGGCAGAGAAAAAGAAGATCTTAAATATTATCACTTAGTCCTACATGAAATATTTATTGAGTAACCAAAATGACCTTCTGAAATGAAAGGGTTTATGTTGCTTATTAATAGAGTTTCACAGTCATACCAAACTAAATTGGCAAGAGGAGAGGAGAATCACACAATTCATTGTATAATGAAAATCATATTTTTCTTCCTCTAATTACTTGGTAGTTTTTTATGACTTAAGAACTCTGATTTCTCATAAAATTGCAAATAAGAGATGACTCTTCCCATTCCAGTGGTCTTTTTTCTCCCTACTTGTTGCACACCCTCTTCCTGTGAGACAACCCATGCATACGTCATCTCAGACTTTTTCAGACTATGCAAATATCTGTGGTTGTGTCTACACAGCACCAAAAGAATGAAACAAGCAAGTGAAAAAAATCAGTTAGTTTAGAAAAAAATCTTTCATTTGATACAAAGTAACCCATTGACAATATTTTTTCAGAATTTTTTCATAATGTGAGGAACCAATCCTTATTAGCTTCCTCAGTTTGAAAAGCAAGATCCAAATTTGTGCACTTAGCTGTGTTGAGAATGTTATCCATATTTACCTAGCATCTGCTAAATCAAAGAGGAAAATTCAGTGACCATAAAACATTGCAAAGAGTACGCATTCTCTTGGCTTCTCAGTTCTTCTTTAATGCTCTGTATATACTTCTACTAGTGTTATCATAAATTTAGTAAATGTTTATCTCTGGTCTTTTCCATTAGATAACCAGTTCCTTGAAGACATGAACTGTCTTCTACATTTGTATCTTCTATATCAGTATCCTGAGCGCCTAGTCTATGATAATAACTGTTTGTCAATTTCATAAATTAATGAATTAAATAACCATTTTTTCTACAGTGTATACAAATATGGTGATATGTTTGGGTCATGGGGATAGATCTTGATTAGTAATTTAAACCATTTTAATTCTCTTAAAGCACACACAGCTGAATACTCCTAGGTCATTACTATTGAAATACTATCTCATTATGCTGTAAGACTGCATAAACATAAGGCAAAGAAATGTAAATATATGAGGGTCACGTGAAGGCCCAGAAGCTAAAATCAGCCTTTGTGAAGAGTCCTCATTATCAAGTGAAACAAAATTTTAAGGCTACATAAGCCTATAACATTTTTAGCTCTGATACAGGCTATATATACCATAATGTGACCCCTTGTAAGTCAGAACTGAAATATGTCTTTGACCCTTGAAGTCCATCAAAAAAGAGATTCTGCAAATAAAAACCAGATTGTTATGAATCTTTTAATAGATTTTGTGATGTTTGTGACTACTTTTCAATATGAACTGCCCCTCTTGTTTTTTCATACCGGGTGGTCAGTCTAGTGAAGGCCAAGGACCAGGACAGGAGTCGTGACTAGATAGGTCTGAGGCGCAGGACTAGTATTGTTTACAGAATAACCTATGGATTCTCTAAGCAACATACATGTATGCATTATTTAATCCACAAAACAAGTCTATGACATAGGGCATTATTATTATTTTCATTTTACAGATGAGAAAACTGAAGGACAAGGTTCAAGGAATTTGGCCAAGGTGACACAACTGGTAAGTAGCAAAGCCTGGATCCACATGTTGACAGGCTTTAATTGTTGCCTTTCTGGTCTCTTTTTTCAATGTTTTAGGGCATAGCAGAATGTCTGGCACATAACTGATGCTAGATGGATGGATGGATGAGTGGATAGATAGATAGAAGGGACTTTGGATGATAACTGTGGAAGCTAGAAAGTCCCATAAATCATGCTCTCTATTAAGTCAAACATAATAAATATGACTCTGGATTCACAAAATAATAGTATTTTGATGCATAAAATTGTTAGTCAGGGGCAGGTACTGTCTTACTCAGACAGTAGGGATCAGAGTTAGACCTAGTAGACTGTAAAATACAAAGTTCACAAAGGGCCCTGCAAGGAGATATGGATATGAAATTCAGCTTTGAGAATGTTGTAGTCAAGATACAAGCCAAAGAACCAGGGAAAAGCTCTAGTAAGGAGGTTTTTTGGTTTCATTTTTCTTGTTGTTGTTGTCTTTTAAACCAGAAAAGGAAAATCTTCTGAGATTTTAGTGTATTTAGAAACTTCTTTCTAGGATCACTTTTTTTCTTGAAGTATAGGCAGAGCAGTTATCCTGGATGTAATAAAGGACTGACAGGACAAGGAAATAGATGACTGATGCCAACTCACATCACCTAGATGATCTTAAAAAGCTGGTTTTGAAAGTCCTTAAAACAAAAAGTTAAAGGAATTTAAAACTTGGTAGGATTCATCTGGCCATTTAGAAACTGGTATGTTTGTCTGTATATGAACTGTATATATTTTATTATGCTTATAAAGTCAATGGTTATAAAATTCATTTGGCTGATTATATGCATGCACTCACGTGGTCATTCACGTAAGACAATCTCTTATGTTAGTTTTTGTTTCCTTATTATTCATGAGTTATCTGGCTGTATAAACTCTTCTAATCCATGGGCAATTACTATGCTTTAACTCTTGTTATGTAGACACATTATGGTGTATGGGGTTTTCACACTGGAAGGAAATTATACACGTGGGAGACTGTGACCAAGAATTGAAAAGTTATCTGACCCAAACCAAAGGCTAGGCAGCTGTGTAAATTTCCAGGGTGGAAGCAAAAGATAAATGCCAGATTACAACCACACATGGTTGTGAAAATTTTGAAAGGAAAATTCCAAGAAGTCAAAATTCTACTGTTTCCTTTGTAGTTGTTTGAAAACAAAGCAACCGGCTGGGTTCCCTTTATTTGCACATCTGAAAGTGTGCAGCAGTGTAGCAAATGGTTTTCTGAAATAAGTAAATAATATCCTTCTTGGAATCACTGAATCATAGATTTTGAAGAGTTCTTAGGAGGATATCATCCTATTTCAAGTGAAATTACACTTTAGCCACTTTAGAGGAAAGAAATTCTGTTTTAAAAGACATCCAGGAAAGTTTAAAATACTCCTTAGAGTATATTATAAATGTTTCCAGAATGATAACTGCAACTTCTTGAGTGTCAACTATCAGATACTGTGTTAAGCATTCACATACTTGTTCGATAACATCTCAAGGATGATATTGTTGCCATTTTATAGACTAGGACATGAGTCTTAGAGGATCTAAGCAATTTGCCAGCTCGAACCTGGCAATCATCAGGGGCCAGAATTCCAAACCAGTTATGTCTGGTTTCAAAGTTGGAGGTTTTCCCACCACATTTCCACTGATGTCATTCATTAGATAGACCCCAAATTCATCATGGTGGATTTTAGATTATTCTCGCCAGTCCTCAGAATGGCAGGAGAATATATTTTGTTTATTGTCACTGTCTAGATTACATGATAACATATCCTCATTTGAACATACATTGCCACTGAAGTGTATGTAAATTGAGGAAACCTATTGATTTCTATAATCTTAGCATTGCTTTCTAACTCTAATAATGTAAAATGAGGTTTGAAAGTTGCAACTCAGTGGAAAAAGATAAAAATCTTTTAAATTTACTCTAAGTGCTTTGTTTTAATCTTCTAGTTTGATTTCGTGTCATATAATGCGTGGTTCTGGTGAATTGGATTATTGTTCTCATTTCTTCACTTGCTCACGTGATCTTGCAGTGTGTTAGAATAGGAGAATATCCCCTCCACACAAACACATGCACACACACACCATCAGTGTTGGGTTTTGCTATATGACTTGCTTTAGCCACTGGAATGTAAGTGACCATGACTGTAGTAAAGACCCTAAATGTATCTGGTTTGGTTTGACTCCTTGTACTCCTGTGATCTGCCGTGAAAAGAAAAGGCTTGCCAAGGTAACCTCTGATCCAAGAAGAGGATGAAACATACAGGGCTAAGCCACTGAATTTGTGGGCTTTTACACAGCATCCTTGTGGCAATGGCTAACTAATGTGTTCATGGTGTAATCTAACTGTTTGCATAGCTCAGGGACCCTGGTACCTCTGGACAAGCCACCAGTAGTCCTATTTACATAAGGACCCGTAGAATAAAATTTTTAAAGGGTGGGGAATGACTGATTTTCTTACTCCAGACAACTCTAGAGAAATAAAGGCTTGCACATAAAGATATGGCAGGTGCTAGTTTAGAAGGCACCTTGAAGGCCAGGATATCTTGAGGCAGGAGTGAGGTGTCAGGGGGCAGTGGTCACAGCAGGATCACTGAAATAAGACTAGAGACACCTAGGTACTATGTAAGAGGCAAGCTGGAACCAGCAACAAGTCATGATAGGGAAGGACTCTACAAGCTATAATTGCAGTCCCATAATAATCTAGATAAAGATAAAATTATCACACTGATTATAGCACAGCCCTTAGGTATTTGCTCTGATTGCTGTGGCCCAGGGAAAGGAGAAATGCAGAATATGAAAAGACACATTAAGATACAAAGAATAGCACCAGCATTCTTTTTAAACCAAGAGGAACATTAGAGATCCACATGCTAATTTCATAGATGGGTAAAATAAATCCAAGGAAATTAGGCAAGTTGTCCAAATATGTTCAGAGTCCTGACACAAAGGTAGACTGAGAACCTACTCAGCTGATTTTTCAGTCCGGTTCTCCTGCTACTCACAAGTAGGTGGTACTGTATTTCAAGAGCCTCACAATTATTTGTATTATGTAGCTTACAGTTTGTGTTCAGTTAGAGATCATGTTAGTGAATTCAGTTTCCAACTGGTATTAATGAAATTCAGGAAGGCCAAGTGATGAGAATATCGGTCATCTTCAGAATCATTAAATACATTACTAAATTCTTCATTCTCAATTCTTTCTTAAAACTCTGTTATCCTGAATAACATGTTTCAGATTACTTTGTAATATTTGATACATACATAAGAATATATATGTACATATTGTGAAGCCTAATGGGACTCCTTCCCAACCCCTCCGCTATTCTGCATTTTGTGTTTTTCACACGTCATTTGTATGCTTTTATTGCGTGTGCATATGTATATCTGAACATATACTTAATAGTGCTTGCCTTTGAACTTCACAAAAGTGATATTGTACTGTACACAGTCTTCTAAAACCCCTTTTTATTTCTAAATGGTTAGTTTCAACCATGTCTTCTGTGTGGTTGTGATCCTTTCATTTTAACCACTGTATAGTATTTTACTGTGTAAGTATACCATAATTTATTAATTCATTCTCCCATCTATGGATAGTGGTATTGTGTCCAGTTATGTTCTGTTACAAATAATTTTTCTGTAAAAAATTATTGTACACTTCTGTTGGTGAACATAAATGCGAGTTTCTCAGGTTTATATAACTAGAAGTAGATTTGCCAGGTTGTAGAATGTGCAAAAGCTATGCTCCAAGTGGTTCCATCAATACACTGTCTTGCAGCAGTATGTGAGAATTCAAAACACCTGACATCCTCTTGTTTCTTAAATTTTTGGCAATGTGTGGGTGATAAGTTGTATCTCATGTGGATTTTATTTGCATTTTCCTGATTTCTAAAAAGATTGAAAATATTTTCATAAACTTTTCTGTTTTCCTATGCTTATGTTTTTTCCTTGGTTGAAATGTTTGTTGATACCTTTTGATCATTTCACTATTGGAATTTTGTTAATTTTTAGTAATCTGTAGCATTTCTCATTTTCAGTTATATTTCTTGAAAATATATTCTTCAGGTTTTGACTTACTTTCACTCTCATCATGATATAGTTTGATGAAAAAGAGTTATTAATTTTAAGGCATTTAAATGTATCAATCTTTCCTTCTTTTTTTTAGAGAGAGATTTTGCATCTTATTGAAAAATCCTTCCATATCCTGAACTCATAGCCAACTTTATGTTATCCTCTAAACATTTTAAAATTTGCCTTTCCTATTTAAATTTTTAATCCATTTGGAAATAGTTTTGTGTGTACAGTGTGATCAGTTCCCCTACACAGATAAGCAAATGTCTCAGCACCAGGTACTGAAGAGACGTAACTTTCCCCGGTGATCTATTGGGTTGGCCAAAAAATTCATTCGGGGTTTTCTGGAAGATCCGAGCGAACTTTTTGGCCAACCCTATATAATGACATCTCTATCAGATATCATATTGCCATCAATTTATGGTTCTGTCTCTTGTCTCTCTATATTGTTCCATTGCTCAATTTTCGTATCACTGTATTCATACCAGATTCTCTTAATTATCATTACTTCAAAAATGCCTCGGTTTCTGGTGAGCAAATCTACAATTTTATTGCATTTCATCAGAAATAGCTTGGCTAAATTTTGACCCTCCTCTTCCATATATATTTTCCAATAAATATATAAAGCTTTTAAAAAGTTTTAAAACAAATATTTTTATGGAATTGCATTGTACCTAAAGATAAATTTTCAGAAAATTGACACTTTGGTGACATTGGTCTTTCTATCCATTAACATGGTTTTCTCTCTCCTTTGGTTTAGATCTCTGTAATGTCTGTCATAAAAGTTTATAACCATCTCCACCAAAGCCTGAAGTATCCACTTTTAGGTTTATTCCTGGATATATATTTATTTCTACGATGAATGATATACTTCTATAAATTACATTTTCTATTGGTTAGAAATGCAATTTGCTTTTGTACATAGATCTTACTGTATGACACCAGCATTTTAAACTCCTTTGTGAATTCTAATAGCTTGTGTACAGATTTATTGGAGTTTTTCAAGTTGACAATAACATGACCTGGAAATGATATAATAGTTTTCTTTCTTTCTTTCAATATCTATATACTTTATGCCTATTTCTTTCCTTTTTTTGTTTGTTTGTTTTTTTTACCAAATGGCACATTTCATGGTGTATCCAGATTTGCAACTAGGCAGGCCACCCACATCTCGAGATAGCATCCTGGGGGTCTAGTATCAAAAGAATCAGGTTTAGGCAGAAGGGTGTATCCATTTTGCATTCTACTCTCAGCATACAAATCCACTTGGGAGCTGAATGGCCTATTTAAATGTCTAGCCAGAAACCTCCTAGTGGGGCCTGGATCTCATCCAAATGTTCACAATTTAAAAAAATGTGAGATAGAAAAACTTCAAAGTTCTATGGTGGTAATTGTCAGCCATGCCTTCACTTAAGTCTTATGCAGAAGCTCTTAAAAATGCTAATACCAGGGCACTATCTTAGAAAAATGAAATCAGAACTTCTGGTAGTGGGACCCAGAGATTAGTATTATTTTTAATTTATTTAAACTATAAAGCAAACAAAAAAACCAGTTCACTTGTTTCTCCCACCTCCCACTTCTGCCAATTAGCAATCTGTTCGTTGTATCTATGAGCTTGGTTTTTTCTGTTTGTTTGTTTATAGATTCCACATATAAGAGATCATACAGTATGTGTCATTCTCTGCTTGACTTATTTCACTTAGCACAACGCCCTCCAGGTCCATCCATGCTGTGGCAAATGGCAAGATTTCATTTCTTTATAGTTGAAAAATATCTCACTGCGTGTGTGTATTCATATATATATACATACATCTATCACAACATCTTCATACTCATCCTTCGATGGACACTAAGGTTGCTACCATATCTTGGCTATTGTAAACAATGCTGCAGTGAACATGGGGGTACATATATCTTTTTGAGTTAGCGTTTGGATAAATACTCATAAGTGGAATGGCTGGATCATATGATAGTTCTATCCTTAATTTTTTGAGAATCCTCCATATTGTTTTCCCCAATGGCTGCACCAATTTACATTCCCATCCACTGGACACAAGCGTTCCTTTCCTCTATATCCTTGCCCACTCTTCTTCTTTCTTGTCTTTTCAAAAATACCCATTCTGACAGGTGGAAGGTGGTGATATCTCATGGTGGTTTTTAATTTGCATTTCCCTGAGGAGTAATGATGTTGATCATCTTTTCATGTTTGTGTTGGCTATAAGTATATCTTCTTTGGAAAAATGTCTATTCAGAGTTTCTGCCCATGTTTTAATGAGATTGCTTTTGTTTTTGCTATTGAGTTCTATGAGTTCTTTTTATATATGTGATGTGAGCCCCTTATCAGATATATTCTGCACAAACATTTTCTCCCATTCAGTCAGTTGCCTTTTCATTATGTTGGTGGTTTCCTTGCCATGCAGGAGCTTTTTAGTTTGATGTAGTCCCACTTGTTTATTTTTTCTTCTGTTGCTTTTGGTTTTGGTGTCAGATTCAAAAATCAATGCCAAGACCTATGTCAAAAGATAGATTCCATATAGATGTGTTAGTATACAGTATTTGTTTTTCTCTTTCTGTCTTACTTCATTCTGTATGACAGACTCTAGGTCCATCCACCTCACTACAAATAACTCAATTTAGTTTCTTTTTATGGCTGAGTAATATTCTGTTGTATATATGTGCCACATCTTTATCCATTCATCTTTTGATGGACACTTAAGTTGCTTCCATGTCGTGGCTATTGTAAATAGAGCTGCAATGAACATTGTAGTACATGACTCTTTTTGAATTATGGTTTTCTCAGGGTATATGCCCAGTAGTGGGATTGCTAGGTCGTATGGTAGTTTTAGTTTTAGTTTTTTAAGGAACGTCCATACTGTTCTCCACAGTGGCTGTATCAATTTACATTTCCACCAACAGTGCAAGAGGGTTACCTTTTCTCCACACCCTCTCCAGCATTTATTGTTTGTAGATTTTCTGATGATGGCCATTCTGACCGGTGTGAGGTGATACCTCATTGTAGTTTTGATTTTCATTTCTCTAATGATTAGTGATGTTGAGCATTCTTTCTTGTGTTTGTTGGTAATCTGTATATTTTCTTTGGAGAATCTTCTGCCCATTTTTGGATTGGGTTGTTTTTTTGATATCGAGCTACATGAGCTGCTTGTAAATTTTAGAGATTAATCCTTTGTCAGTTGCTTCATTTGCAGATTTTTTCTCCCATTCTGAGGGTTGTCTTTTCATCTTGTTTATGGTTTCCTTTGCTGTGCAGAAGCTCCCTTGTCTTTTTTAATGCTAAGCATTCTAACAGATCAGAGATGATATCTCATTGTAGTTTTTGATTTGCATTTCCTTTATGATTAGTGATGCTGAGCACCTTTTCATGTACCTTCTGGCCATCTGTATATCTTCTTTGTAAAAATGTCTGTTCAGGTCATTTTCCCATTTTTTTAATCTGATATTTTTTTGCTATTAAGTTGTATGAGTTCTTTATATATTTTAGATATTAACCCCTTATCATATAAATGATTTGCAAATATTTTTCCATAAAGTAGGGTGCCATTTTGTTCTTTTTTTTTTTTTTGCTTTTGTTTTGTTTTTGCTGTGCAGAAAGAAACTTTTTAGTTTGATGTAGTCCCGCCTGTTTGTTTTTCATTTTGTTGCTTGTGCTTTAGGTGGCATATCCAGAAAAATCATTGCCAAGACCCATATCAATGAGCTTTTTTCCTATGTTTTCTTCTAGGAATTTATGATTTCTTGTTTTACATTTAAATCTTTAATCCATTTCAAGTTTTGTGAGTGCTGTAAGATAAGGGTGTAGTTTCATTCAATTATACTTTAAAACAATACTTACCAGGATATGAGCAAAATTCAGTATATAATATTAAAACCATCCAATATTGTATCTTAAAGAACCTCCATAATATTAAGGTGATATTTGTATGAATTCATGAATTCTGGAATGATATTTACACCTTGTTGACTGTCACAGTTCTCTTCCCATTCTCCCTGAAACTGCACTGGACATAACAACTGACTTTTCATTTTCCCTTACTGTAGGCCAATTACAGATCTAAGGAACAGTCAACAGGAAAGGTCCCTGAAAACCCATTTAACTATCATGACTCACAGTCAATTTCACCACTATTTACCCTTCACCTCTAAAATAGCCTGAGTCTATCCTATCACCATCACTGTGATATCCTATTGCTCCCATTCACCTATATGTCTTCCTTATATTATACTGAGAAACACCAGGCCAACGAAATGCCTTTGCAACAACATTCTGCATTCCTATGCTTCAGAATCTTAAATGTGAATGTACTATATTTTCCCTGAGTTCAGTGGATGCTAGACTTGCAAAACCCAGAGAAGAACGCTCTCAGTTAGATAACATCTGCAACATTTTCTGTTTTCTAACATCTCTGGGAAAATGTGATACACAGAAGGCCAGGAAATATAAGAAAAAGGGAATTACAAGGATGTTGCTTAATAAATATTTTATATTAATATGTGGATAAAGTGTATGTGTAAAAAGTGTATCTATGTAGTCACATGCTACCAATGAAATTTGGTGTTCAAAATTAGCAGGGATTATAGAAGAAGACTGATAGTGCTATCAACTTAAAATTCATCTATAAAAAGATATTCTGCTTAGTGATATTTTTCTGCTTGTGCAATAATAGCCATCTTGAAAGAGATCATTTTTCTTCTCCTGAGTTGACCTGAAAATATTTAGTTTGGTAGGCCACTGAAGCGATACAGTGCACTCCTCTTAGTGTGTTTTTGTTCATGGGGATTGAATCTTTGATCAAGAAAATGATAAAATTCAACCTTAGTGAGCAGATCAGAAAATACAAAGAGTTGATATTGTGCAGAGCATTACCAAAGCTTTGTTAACCTTGACGATGAAAGACCATGATTAAGTAAACCTCAACCACCACGGAGTGTACTATTCAAATCATTCTCTCATTTTCAGTCCTCATTGTTACCAGCAAATTCCTCTTCAAACAGCCTCACATCCTAACTTTGGGTTTTGAGACCAGTTAGATCTTAACAGCATTTTTATATCTCCAGATGAGAAAGAACATAACTTCTACTTTTAGTTCCTCAGCTTTTTAAATGAGAGTGCAAGTCCCTAAAGTAGTAGTTGTACTAAACTCAAATCTACCACTTCACTGGACAAAAACCTATCTATTAAGATGAGAATTAGACTTGCAAGAACTACAAAGGAAGAGAAGCTATACTTAGAACATGTATAAAAATACCTCAAATAACAGAATCAGTTCTGGTCAACCATAAATGGCAGGCTTCCTTTAAGTGATCTACTTAAATCATAACAAACAAAATGCATAGGAGTCTTTTCTAGATATCCCATTGATAACTGACAGCAAAAGGAAGTGATAAACTTTAAACTTAAAAGCCAGAACCATAAAGACCTTCTTTCTTCCTTTTCCTGTTTCTCTTCACTGCATACTCCCTCCCATAGGCATGTGTGTCATTCTTACAGACACACACACACACACACACCTGACTTGATCTCAAGCTCTTTACAGGTGGAGAGCAGTCATATACATTCATCTCTCCTGTAGTGTTGCAAATTTCAGGATTAATGAGTGCTGTGACGAGGATAAAATCATCAAATGATAAAAGAGCCTGGGATCTGCTTTAACCAGGTGGTCAGGATGACCTCTCTGAAGAGGTGACATTTGAGATCCAAGTGAGAAGAAGGTAGAGAAGGTAGCCAACAAAGATCTTAGAGAAGAGCCTGTCAAGCAGCAGAAATTGCAAATGCAAATGCTCTGGGACAAAAAAAGAAATAAAGAAAGAAAGAAATTAGTGTGTGCAACAGACAGAGAAAGCCTGACATGGCTGGGAAATAGTGAACTATCAGTAAATTGTGAGATATGTATGTAGGGCCTCATCATGTGGGGCTTTGGTGAGAAGTTTGTATCTGATTCTTACAGGGGGAAACTATTAGAGTTAGAAGACTGACAAGATACCATTTAAGTATCAGATGAAAGCTTTCTGGCTCTAGCAGAAGACACATCCAGAGGGGCTAGAGGAGAGACAGAGATACAGTTAAGGTATTATGCGCATGGGCCAGGTTAGAACTGATGATAGCATGGATAGGGCTATAGCAGTAAAAATCGTGAGAGGTGATTAGATTTGAGATGTATTGAGGAGGGAGGACTGACAAGAAGTTGATCAATAGGATGTGGGTTTTGAGTAAGAGATCAGAGTCAAGGATGATGGTTAGGTTTGAGGTAGAAGTATCTAGGTTGCTGGTAGTGACATTCACTGAGCAGGGCAATTCTGATAGGAAGAGGAGTTTTTAGGAATTCAATTCGGAACATGTTAAGTTTGAGAAGACTTGCAGAAATGTTGATTTAACAGTTTGATTTATGAATCTGAATCTCAAGGAAAGATAAGGTTAGAGATGTGAATTTAAGAGTGTTGCTGATTGGGTTCTCAGGGAAGCAGATTCTTAGATAGATTTAGTGCGTACAAGGTTATCATGAGTGCTTTCCCATCAACTCCTGTAAAAAGGAAGAGAAGGAAGAAGTCTTGAGCAGGAGGAGAGGTTGAAAAAATATAAGATTAGTAGAGGAGCCCTGAGGATGGGATGAGTCTCCAGAACACTTCTGAGTTGAGGTAAACAGCATGCCTACAAAGCCCATCACCTGACTTAGTCACTGACTGCTCGATGCCCCATAGAAGACCTATGACTTTAAGGGAGGTGGTTCTCTGAAGATGAGGCAATCCCTGAGGGTAGCTGACAACCTAACGCTACTTTGGAAGCAGCCCTGCCAGCAGCTGGCATAACAACCCCTTCATCCCTGAACTCCCTCCCTCCACCTACCTACCAAGAGAGTTATCAGCTTTAACTGATATTTCGGAACAGGAAGCTGAGGGAAATTAATCTTGAGAAAGTGTGAATAGAGAGGCAAGGAAAGCTGATGACAAAAGCCACAGGCAATAACCTATTACTTTTTGACATGTAGGAACAACTGTTCTAGTGCAGGCCTGATTCTATAATCACAGAAAGAACAAAGGTACTGCCTCCTGGTAGGTCCTTGAATTTTCTAAATTCATGGCAAACAAATAAACAATCCTTGTATCATTTTCTGGCATCCCTGAGCAGAGACAGTTTAAAAGAGGGGGAAAAAAGATATTTTCTTGATTTTCTTGGCATGTGTAGTTTGGAAAAATTAAAATTTCAAAATTTGGCCTATTTTTGTATTTCTTGTATAATAGAAATGGGTATCATTTCTAAAGAAATTGTAGGGAAAAAAATTTGACAAAAGCAATGCGTTAGCATCCTATGGCACTCAGTTCTGCATCAGCAATGCCCCCCTTTCTGTCTTTCTTAACACCTAGTAGGAAAGAATTTTCTACAACCACAGTAACCTTTCCCTTCTCAGACCACACAACTACTCCTGCAAAGGGTGTTACGGAGTTTCTTTTTTTCCACTTCAGTCATTCTCTTTGAACACCTACATCTCAATTTTATCGCTTTCCAGATTTGCCAACCTTCACGCCAGACAACATCTAGACTTGTTGCACCAATTATGTGTCATACCAATCACAAAATAAACCAAAACCAGCATTATGTGGAACCTTAATGCCATCTCTCTGCTTTTTGATGTCAGATAGTCAATTATAGGCCTGTCCTGGAGGGTTTCAAACCACAGTCACAGGGTGTTGGTTCTCCTGAGCATTCCATGTCCACAATTAATGGAGTGCTGCAGTGGTTAAAGCTATGGCTTTGCATACTCAGTAATAAACACAGGAGGACAGATTATCTATTGGGGGTTTCAGTATTATTCCACAAGTTTTAAAAGGAGTTCTTCAGAAAAGCCAATGTCAAAAACAGACCACAAAGAGGATTCCATCCATGCTTGTGGATTCCTGCAGTAGCATGCATAAGATGGAAGATATTTTTAAAATGGAATTTAATATACCTAGTTAAAATAAAACTCTAAAGTAATGATAGGATTTGGGTCTGATTATTAAGATAAAATTTTAAAAATAGTGTCGTGTTCATTTACATTCCCTTTAAAGAATAAACAGAACTCCTAGATTTTAGAAGCTAGCTAAATTTCAAGAGATCTATTTTCATATTAATTTTCTTCATTGTCTCTTGTCATACAAGTTTCTTTCCTGACTTTGTATTTTACGGTAATGCTCTATCATGGAATTGGGAATTCTGGTTCAAAACTCACGTGTCATCTTTGGCTCTTATCCCTTACCCCCTAGTCCTGCTCTTTCACTTGAACCTGCCTGTGATACCTAGGTCCAAAGATATCTGCAAACAACCTCACCCCTCCATCCACATTCATGCTACTCCTCCCTTGAATCTGGGCTGAGCTCTGATTGCCTTGACCAAGAGAAAGTGGAGGCAGTAACATTACTAAGTTCTGAGGGAAGGCATTAAGAATGCCTGGCAAATTCTCCCTTTTCCATGAGTTTTTTGGGATCCTCAGCAGTCATGGAAGAGGTCCAGCTACCCTGATGGAGAGATCACATAGAAGGCATGGAGAGGAAAGACCCTGAGAGGAACTCCAGCCCAAAAGAGTGGCCCAGCTTCCCCAGATGTTGTGTGATCCTCCAGGTGACTCCAGCATCTATCTAACTACAATGTCACAAGAAACTCCAAGCAAGACTAGCCAAAGAGGGACTTCCTTGGTGGATCAGTGGTTAAGAATCCACCTGCCAATGCAGGGGACACATGTTCGAGCCCTGGTCCAGGAAGATCCCACATGCTGCGGTGCAACTAAGCCTGTGCACCACGACTACTGAGCCTGTGCACCTAGAGCCCATGCTCTGCAACAAGAGAAGCCACCTCAGTGAGAAGCCCGCGCACCACAACAAAGAGTAGCCCCAGCTCGCTGCAACTAGACAAAGCCCACGTGCAGCACAGCAATGAAGACACAGTGCAGCCAAAAATAAATACATAAATAAATAATTTTTTTTTAAAAAGACTAGCCAAAGAACCGCCAGGCTGAGTCTTAGTCAGTCAACACACAGAACCAGGAGAGACAATACAAAGTTTTTTATATCCGACGTGAGCAAAAATGTGATTAGTAGTCACTTTCTTATACTACTAAAGAGAGAGTAAATCTGTGTCATTTTCATGGATGGTAGTTTGATGCTATCTTTCAGAATTTTTGAATAAATATAATCTTGAGCAATCACAGAATACTAAGAATTTACTCTAAAGATACATCCTTAGATGCATTGGGGGAGGGGGCAATCAAGACACTTAACATGAGATCTACTCTCAACACATTTAAAGTATATAATACAGTATTGTTAACTATAAATACAGTGTTGTACAAAAAATTTCTAGAACTTATTCATCTTGCTTAACTGAAACTTTTTTGCCATTGGTTAGCAGCTCTCCATTTCCCCCTCCCCCTAGGCTCTGGTACCCACCACTCCTTCATTATTTGAATTTGCCTGTTTTAGACATCACATATGAGTGTAATTATGCACTATATGTCCTTCTGTGGCTGGCTTGTTTCACTTAGCAGAATGTCCTCAGGGATTATCCATGTCATCGGATATTGCAGGCTTTTCTTCTTTTTTAGGGCTGCATAATATTCTTTATACATATATACTACATTTTCTTTATTCATCTATTGACAGACATTTTGGTTTTTTCCACATCTTGGCTATCATAAATGGTGCTACAACGAACATAGTAGTGCTAACATCTCTTTGAGATCCTGATTCCAGTTCTTTTGAATAAATACCCAGAAGCAGGATTGCTGGATCATATGATGGTTCTAGTTTTAACTTTTTAAGGAACCTGTCTACTATTTTCCATAATGACTGCACTCTCACAGCTTCTGTAACCTATTCATTCAGCCAATATATATGGTGGCTATCAGGCACTAGGCAATATTCCAGGTCCAGCAGATACAATAGCTTTAAAAAAAAAAAAAAAAAAAGGAAGAGGCTGCTTTTAGGGAGAATGCATTCTAGTGAGGAGAAGCAGGCTACAAAAAAATGAAGACAGTGTTGAAACATATAAACCAGAAAAGAGTCAATCAAATCAGGATAAATGCTCTCCTAAAAACAGGGATGTGAAACTAATTGACAGGTGGTTACTTCAGACGGATGGTCTGAAGAAGGCTCTCTGGGGAGGTGAAACCTAAGCCATCCAAATGACAAGAAAAGCCATCCATGCTTGTCAAGCAGGAGGAACAGTTGGTTCAAAGTCCAGGAAATAAGTTGTAATATTTGAGAGAGATCTAGGAGCCAAAGTTGCTGAGGCTTATGGGTAAGGAAAGATGGAGAACAGAAGAATTTGAACAAGTAAGCAGAGGTCACGTGACATGGGGCTTTGAATTCAGTGTAAGAAGCTTCCATTTTTATTTTAAGTGCTGTGTGAAGCTGTTGGAGAGTTCTAAATAAAAGAGTGATATGGTTTGATCTATTCTTTTTAAAGGTATCTCTGGATGCTGTGTAGGGTATGGATAATGGGGAAGAGAAGAGTAAGCAGGGATAGTGGTCAGGAGGCTAGATTAGGAGTCCAGGTGAGAAATAATGGTGGCCTGGACTAGGGCGATGGTGGGGGAGATGGAGGGACAGCTACATGTATTTAGAAGTTACTGTGAAAATAAGCTGCACACCATGGCAATATGGCCTTAAATATTATAGTAGAAGTGAGAATAAAAAATTAGAAATGGGGTCAAAGTAAAATGGAGAGGCAAATATGAAATGAAACTGAAGAGATGTGGAGAAAATCATGAGGATGAGAAGGTGGTTAGAAAGATAAGAGACAAGTGAATAACAAGAGGGGAAGCAATGGCTAACAGTATTGTATATCAACTGAAGCATCATCTTGGGGGAAAGACTGATTTTGATAATTAAGTGAGATAGTGACTTTCAAAACAAGAGCTTCATAGAGTTATGAGAAAGTTGAGATTGGCAAAGGGCTAGAGAAACCTGAAAGTAAATACAAAGAGCCAACAAGGTCAGAGTACTCAAAGAATTTGTCAGTTGATGAAAGAAAGAAAAGAAAAGAATGGGTCATTCACTTGAAGGCCAAGCATGTCAATGCTAGTTTTGTGGTTGTTGCTGTTGTTACTTTTGGGTTTAAGGATATGGGGGAGTAACATATTAAGAAATTAGAGCGAAGAAGACAACGGAAGCATGTTAAGAGCCCAGCAATATCCTAGAGAAGGTGCTAAGTATTGAGATTGAAAATACAGTAAGAAGAGTAATAAAGGAAAGGAGAGAGGATTCCTGAGTGTTTCTTTTTAAAAAGCCATAATACAAAAGAAGCAATTCAAAGAAGATCAGGAAATCCACTCAGAATAAAAGGAGTGAGAGTGAATTTTATTTCTTGAGAAAAATGAGAGATATTTGGAGGAGTCACTATGATTCTGGTTACTAGGAATCTACTAGAAGTCTTCAACAGATCCTCATGGTGGATATAAATTGAGTTATTTGTAGCTAAGTGGATGGACCTAGAGTCTGTCATACAGAGTGAAGTAAGTCAGAAAGAGAAAAACAAATACCGTATGCTAACACATATATATGGAATCTAAGAAAAAAAAATGGTCATGGAGAACCTAGGGGCAAGACGGGAATAAAGACACAGAGCTGCTAGAGAATGGACTTGAGGATATGGGGAGGGGGAAGGGTAAGCTGGGACGAAGTGAGAGAGTGGCATGGACATATATACACTACCAAACGTAAAATAGATAGCTAGTGGGAAGCAGCTGCATAGCACAGGGAGATCAGCTCGGTGCTTTGTGACCACCTAGAGGGGTGGGATAGGGAGGGTGGGAGGGAGGGAGACGCAAGAGGGAGGAGATATGGGAACATATGTATATGTATAACTGATTCACTTTGTTATAAAGCAGAAACTAACACACCATTGTAAAGCAATTATACTCCAATAAAGATGTTAAAAATAAAAAAAAAAAAATACAGATTCAAAATCCAGAAAGCTGTGGGGTTGGAAGGAAGAAAAGAAAGGAGAGTTGCTAAGGTAGGATGGAAAGGACAAACTGAAGGAAAAGAAAAAATCAAATAAATAAGCTTCCTGGATATTTTTTTATTCCATATATTTGAATCAGTAATTGGTATCAGAGCCTTGCCAGGCTGAGTGAAACTGTTGAATCCTTAAATCAATTTTGAATGCTTAAATGAATTTTGCCTTAAGCCGCCACCACAGTCCCTTGAACAGAAGACCTTTCCTTTCGCATCACCAATATAGCTAGCCAGTATTTCATGGTGGAATATGGAAAAGGAAATCATTTTTGTCTTGAGTGTTCAGGGTTCAGTTTAATCACCATTACCTTGGTTCACGAGTACCCTGTGCTTTATGAGTTCTGGCTCATGGAGATACAGTGCAGTGAGGGCCTCCAAACTTATAAAAACACAAAATCTCCAATACTAACACTCAGAAGTAAATGCTACTTACTTAAGTTTTTTTATATGCTTCCCAAATTCCCAAAGCACATCGAATAAAGATGATCTATTTGCTTAAATAAGATCAAGTTCACTAAACTACTCTTTGCCCCTGAGATTCCGCAACTTGTAAAACTGAAATGATTTACTTCATAAAATTAAGGAAACCCCATTGACAGTGTTTGTAAATGGGTAGCGTGGGATTTATTTTTGAAAAGATACTTATTATAGACAGGAAAAACTCAGACCTACGAGTGGCCACTCTTTCACTTAGTTTAGAAACGATCTCAAGCACATCCAAACTTTCATCCTGGCTCAGCAAATATTTCCCAAGAAACACTATGAATTCTCCTATTTTAGTTTTAATATCAGTAAGTTTACAGATTTGGATAGGTAAAACTACAGCAAACAGTTCAAAACATGGTGTTCTTAAACAAGTTATAGACCCCCTTTTAATCTTCCCGGCATGTAAACAAAGAATCAAAGTCAGAGAATTATTTTGCCAGTATAAGCTCAGTAAACTTTGTCATTACTCTAGCTATGGTATGATGTTAATTTTCCTTTCCTGGGCAAAATAAGTTGGTGTCATTTACATCTTGTGATTGCTTTCATTTCCTTTAAGCATCTATTTATCATATTGACACTTCCATATTACCAACAGTTACTATGGATAAATAATGCTAAAGCACTTCTGGATTTTATGGTCAATAAACTTAGATGATCATATTTTACAATTTATTAACTCAAGATTAAAATAGGATGGAATATTGTATTACTTTATAATTTTGGTTGTCACATTGGAGACTAGCATAATAAAAGTTTATGGTAGTATTATGCAGCCTAAACAAGTATGTTTTCCAAAATACCATATAGTTTATAAAATTGTATCTGATACATACAAAAAATGAGTCATTTCCAGGGGGAAAAAAGTGCCTTTTCCACATTTTTACACCCCCTGGTTAGAGGCCAAAAGTGCCCGGACTGCTCTAAGCCCCTCCTATCATGAAAGAAACTATTGTAATAAGCTCATTCTTTACTAAGATGTTAAGGTGTTTTCCATTCTATAAGTATCTGGTTTCTTTCTTTAAAAAGCTGAAGAGAAAACTTCTTAACCTAAGTAACAGTGATCCTTGGACATAGAAATAGTTTGGCCTTTCTTAGGCCCTCAAATTATACCTTGCAGAGCATTGCCTCTTATAGAGAAGGCTGGTTCTGTTGGGGTTCCACTGTTTCTTCCAGAGACTGAGATTTTACAATGTCCTTGGAATATCTAAATAGGCAAATACTCAATGAATATATTTACAGAAGTGAACTGATGCCTGTGGTTGATATTAAAAATGACTACTCAAGTCAACTACTAAAAAACTAAAGAAGATTCTAATACCATCTTGATTCTGAGAGCCAGGAATTAAATGCCGATGGTAGGGACAGCTTTCAGGGAATTCCTGTTTCAAATCTGTGATACTATCTCACAGTGCTTGATTTGATGTGAGGAAACCTCCTGTTTCTTAGAATGAAGGGTAATAATTATGCCCAAAAGTAGGGTAAAGTTTTTAATCTACGTTTTTTAGGGTTTATATCCATTTAGAGCTATGATGGATGAATATTTTTGTCACTGGCAATAGTTGGCCTTTTTTCCCTCGCAATTAGTCTCAAGGCTAAGTATGTTTGTTTTAATTAATTAATAAACATCCAGATAGAGTGAGTTTGCATCTCTTTTTGGATAATAGTTCCTATTCAACATAAGGATGCATTGGGTTCTGTTTTTCTTGAAAAGGGCCTAAAAATGTACCTAAATCTGTTTCTCAATTATAAATTCAAACTTTGCCATCTGAATCAGATTTTCCATTTTTTTAAGTACAAATTGCAACCACTACATGAGAGAAAGAACTTTAAATTCTGGGTTGAACATGACACAAGATGTGGGAGAAATCCTGTTCTTTACAGACTTCTACATGAATATATTTACTCTGTAGGGTAGAAGGGAAGGGGAAAAATCCTCAGAGTGTTACTTCGCAGAAATGTACAATGAACCGCTTGTACAGCCATGCCCAGAGGCCCTGGATGTCTCTTATTTAGACTTTAGTGTTGGGAAGGACCTATGCAGTCCAAGCTTTTTCATGTTACCAGGGAACCAAGGTAGACCCCCCCAGCTAGTACTGGCAAAGCCAAGGGCAGAACTCAGGTCTGCCTATCAATTTCATTTGTTTTTCCCATGCTGGTTATTATCTCCCTTTTATGGGTTTTCTGAACTCCAGTCACTGACACAGCAGATTTTTTTCTAAATCCTAATCAGAATTATGTATTATTTACAACTATGGTTTCTTCTCTCTTCTGCCTTCTCCAGGCAAAACAAAACCTATTTCAATTGTTATCAGGTTTTTATTGGATCTCCTCCAAGTTTCCCAAGTCTGTCTTGGCTTTTTTGTTTGTTTGTTTAATGGAAAGCCTGTTATGAGAGTAGCATGTATCAAATCAAAGATTACTTTTTCATGGAATATTTCAGGGATCATGGGAAAATAAAAAAGAGTGACTATATTTAAAACAGTACAATAAACTATCTCCAAAGACACATCCCCTAAGTGGTCATGTAACTGATGTTATTGTTGTTTTCTTAAAATCCAGACAGATTAGATGGAATTCTATACCTTGAAAGTCATCCACACCCTTTCCAATTTTGGCATCCTAAATTTAAAATCTAAAAAATTTCAATTCTTGAAAAGAGAAATGAGCAATAAAATATTTTTTTATTTCCCAAAGAACATATTTGGCCAAAATATTTTGCTGGAAATTATTTTCCTGCTGGTGAATCCTGGAGTCTGTATTTAGAACATTTAAACCTGAGCCACCAATCTCGACGCCTATTGACTCTTGTACAGGGAACCTGGCTTTACCAGCCACAGCTGATTGCACCAGTCAGCGCAGCCATAACATTGAGTGATCAGCAACCGGGTTCAAAATTTGAGCTGGGCCAATCAGAATCTTCTTTCAGGAATTTGAAACTATAGCGTCTAAGGCAGACAGTTGTGGCGGCTGAGCTGAAAGATTACAAAGTGACCCAGAGCCACTATGAGTCATTTGAAGCTGAAGCTGAATTTGTGAGTTCAGTAATCAGTAAAATGAGGTAAAATGGTTCAGATGAGCAGAGAGAAGCCACTAGCAAAACTCCATGAGAAAGATCAGCCATTAGCCATTTCTATTGGCTTTCAAATTCAACTTGCCTTGATGTTCTGTTGTGGAGATACTCATGCATGCAGCCCTGCTCAAATACATGAATTTCTTCCTGTCTCTGTATCCATGTATTGTAGAAAGCTTATTTCTTGAACTAGTCTATGTACGTCTCTGTTCCTTGTAACCAAAAGAATACTAAACAAAACACTAACTAAAAGCAAATTCTTTGCTATCCCTTGTATTAAAACAGAAGAAAATGTAAGTTTAGACTATCTTGATTATATTATTAAAATATTTACCTTGGTTCAAAATTGAGAGATTAGAACAACTTGATTACCCTGCAAATGTTATGAAGAGGAAGTTTATAAATAGGAAACATTTCCTATCAGAACGGCACATAAGAAACATGATCTTTGAGTCAAAAAATGGTAAAAAAAAAAAAAAAAACTAGAAAAGTTTTGTTTTAAACTATACATGTTATTTTTATATCTTAGATACAAAACACAAGTGTTTCACTTGTTTTTCCAATGTGTGGGTCTCAATGTCTATGTAATCCATCTGTTTCTGATTTACTTACACTTAACTCATCGAAATGCCGTGTTATAAAAATTAGTTGTTGTCCAAGAAGCCCTTTGAGTCTCCTTTATGAGCATATTTAGCCTTTCTTAGAAACAGGTCTGTTCGCCAAGAGCAAGAGAGCTCGTACAACAAAACATTCAAATTTGGATGGAAACTGAAAATTAAAAATCAGGTTAGTTTCTTTGGAAGAAAGTGCAATACACATAACTTTCAGACACTCATCTTAATAAAATTGTTAGCTGAATCTCTTTGTGTTTCCTCAGACTCTCAGGAGAGAAGTTCATTTGGGTAAGTATGAAAGAATTAAATTGTTTTAAATAAAGCTTCCTTCATTGGAATTGTGGAGATGACTAAAATCTCATATTCTTCAATTAAGATAATTTGCATATTTTGTTCAGTGGCCTTCTTGGTGAAAACATAAATGCCAATAAAATAATGTGCTGTACAGGGATTTTGCCTGCCTTAATCATATGAAGCACTTAGAGAAATTGGTAATTTTTTGAAGTTTTAAATAGTTCATTCTACACACTCATTCAACACATATTTATTAAGCACCTATTATGTGGCAGGTATTTTTCTGTGGACTAAGGAAACATCAGTCAGCAAAACAGACAAAAATCCCAGGCATTGAGAATTATATTCTCAGGAAGTCAGACAATGAACATAATAGGTAAATTCTACAGTGTGTTAAAAGGTACTAAAAATTAAGGGAAAAAATCAGCAATGTAAGTGAAGTTTGGATTGCTGACATACGGAGATGTAGTTTTAAATGCAGGCCTCATTATAAGTTGACCTCATTAAGAGGAATCAAGGCAAAGGAAGAGAGAGTGAGTGTACAGATATTTGGGGAAGGGCATTCAAGGAAGAAATAGTCAATTCTAAAGCTCTGAGGCAAGAATGAGTCTGGTGTGTTGAAGAATTGCTGTAGCTGCTATGGAAAAATCGAAAGTGTTGGTAGGTGAGCTATAAGAGATAACTAGGAGGAGGGGTTTCTAGGTCAGTGCTTTTCAGACTTTAATGAACGTGTGAATCACCTGGGAATCTTGTTCAAATGCAGACTCAGAGTTAGTAGCTCTGAGGTGAGGCTTGAGATTCAACATTTCTTATATGTTCCCAGGTGATGCTGATGTTGCCAACCTATGGGCGATTGTCTGAATAGCAGGGTCATGGTCCATGAAACAGAATGTTGGCTTTTACTGTGAGAGGAATGAGAAACCACTGAAGAGTTCTCAGTAGAGAAGTGATGGGAAATGACGTAGTACACTAAGTAAAATTCTCAACTTTGTTTACAGATTACCTTCTCACCCACCAGTCTGGTGCTGCTGCAGTGGGAAACTTGCAGCTGGGGAAAGGGATGTGTTTGGCTTCTTTTCTCTTTACTCTGATAGCCGCTCCCTGCCCATTACTTCCCTAAGGAAGATGAGGTGAAAGCAGCAGCATTGAAGGGGTAAATGGCATACGGGTAACTGGCCTCCTCCCTATATGCTTTAGTGGCTAGACCAGAATTTGCAGATTTGCATCCTTGCAGTACCCTGTTGATGAGCACGAAGGTGTATGTGCCCCTCTCTCTTAGTTATTCAATGCTATACCTCTAGGTGGAGAGAAAGGAGAGGTTTTACTTTATTGATAGTTTTCAGCTGGCCCTGGTATTCGCTAGAATTATCAAGTGTTTAGAGCTGATTATCTCTGAACTTGATGGACTGAGCTGATTCTTTTTCTTGGATGTCCTTAAAGATTCCTTGCCCAGCCACTGGAGATCTCCCAAATACAGTTTCCTGGACTTGTGTGAATGTTTCTCTCTACCATTTTCTTTTATCTTCTCCCTCAGCCAAGAAGTAATCAGTTTTCTCTGGTGGGGTCACCTTGCCCCTCCAGGATGTCTTCTTAAGCAGGATCAAAGGTGATCCCTCAGTCTCACAATATCACACAGCCCTCAACTGCTCAGTGGAAACACTCATGCATCCTTTGTCTTAGGGCAAATCGTGAAGCCCATCTTCTTTCCTCCATAGTCTGAATAGCCAGCTAGTCATAGTCCCCCCTGTAGATTTCTCAGGAGAAGTGAGGTACCAGCCCATTGAGACCTCCAAACTGAGTAACATGCACTGAACTCTCTCAACCCTTTCACTGAAACCCCTCTCACCTGACTTAAGATGAAGAAAAAGCATATCTACACTGCTCCTCTATGGAACCAGCAATAACTGTCTCAATAGAAATGCTCTCTGTAGCCCTAAGCCTCCTGGTAGAGATAGGGGTCATCTACAGTTTATAAAACTGGTTCTGAGGTACCTCTATCTTCATGTGTAAGACTACATTATTATTAAATGTATGGCTTTGTTTAGTAGTTTGGGATCATCAGAATTTAAATATAATGCCTAATCTTCAAAGAAAACCTTCCTCAGCAACCCATTGTAGTTGAGTATTTCTTGATAATTCTATGTGTCTTGTTGATTTGAAGTGAATGTTCGTGTTGTGGCATTATGGGATTATTTATTAAATGGATACATTTAATTTAATTATGTCTGGAATGAGGAATCAAAAATGCTTCATTGTATACTTACCACTGTACTTAGTTCTACTGAAAAATTGCAATTTATTTCATAGACAGACTTCATGTGTATTTCATGTAAAGATCTGTTCTCCATGTACATATGGTACTGTTGATTTTAGCACAGTTACTGTGAGTTCAACCTGCCGCTACTACCCTGTGCTATATGAGATTCAATCTGACACCAGTTTGGTCTTTTGAAGCATAGCTGAAACCTTCATTTACATTGCATAGCATGTCACTTAATCTTTAATTAGCACCAAACTAATGTATAAACTCAAACACCGCCACTGAAATCACACGGCCAGGAATCAGATTATTATGAAAATGAAAACACAAAGCAAAAAATTTTATGTGTGCTTAATAAATAACTAGTGCAACTTTACAGAATACAGTGAACATCCAGTTTGAGACTACTAAACTATTTGGTGAAGTAATAAATCCTGAAATATCAAATAATGAGACAAAGCCCTCAGCAAGATAAACATCAGAAAGCTCAATTTCTACCCACATTGCATTGTGATTTGATGTGGTCATTATGTGGTGAATGGCGATGGAATTAAAAGATAAGTGGAGAAGAAATCATAGCCCTACCATTTATAAAATACTGGTGAACACTTCTCTCTTTGAACAAGCACCTCGCAGATTCTAATGTGGCTGGTACTTGTGTTTGTAAAAAGAAATGCAAGAAAACAGGGAAAGGAAAAAAGGTATAGCAACAGGGTAAGGTAAAGTTCAATATGGGCAGTAAATTGTGAATGCTACTAATGAAATGGAATGTGTTATGCCTTGCTAACTAGATTGCTTGCAGTTTCTTTGTTTTGAAGTGACTGCTCACTCAGAAGTCACTATTTAAATTTGGCTAACAGTCATGGTGTACTCATCTACCTACTCTGTCCCAAACTTTAGTCCCTTCTCACTTCACCATCAAAACATACTTGCCTGTAACCAGTTCATATAAACTCTGATCTCTGCTGGGTAATCTAATATGCATGAGTATGACTGGTCAATTCAACTTTTCAGAATTAGGTATGTGTTTATGATCAACACTTACATTTAATGCAGAGGTCTTTCCCATCCTTACCCACTCCAGAGAAATCTATTCTTAAAATGGTGAGATCTCATTAGTCAATCCTTGTTCAAGGAGTAAGAAACTGTGAATGAGTCAGCATTAGTACATATGCTATGCTAACCTGAAAAATCTCAGCAACTTAAAGAAATAAATTAATTCTCATATGTTGCACATTTAATGTAGATTAGCAAAGGGCTTTGTTCCACATGGTCTTCACTCCAGGGCCTAGGCTGACAGAAGCTCCCTTTTCATACATGCTTCCATGATTGCAGAAGTGCTGGCTCAGCCCAGAAATATCATGTGTCACTCCCACTCACATATCATTGGCAAAGCGAGTCACATGGCTGCAACTAAACCCAACAGTACAGAATGTAGAGCGCTACCACAGGTCGGGGCACCAAATAGTTTGAACAAGGATAAAACAGCTTTCCTTGCTGACAGTTCAGCACAGGGGACAGACTGCAAAAGGAAGTATTTTAGCAACTTACAAGAGATGACACTTAGGCCACAGCCTATGTCAGTATAGCTCCTGATATCTACCATAAGTTGGAGTCTTTGAGGGGTTCCAATAAATGGTACCCTGTTTCCCATATGAAAGACAAAGTCAGGAGTGGGGAGGAATGATTCCTCTCAACTTGAATTACTAGGGGTTTTGTTTGTTTTGGGGGGATTTTTTCTCCTCCACTAAATCGTAGACTCTTTATAGAACTAGCATCTTGCATAGTTTTAAGATTCCATAATAAAAGAAGCCAAAAATATATTTGTTAAATGTTATACTATTTTATGACAAACAAAACAAACAAAAACAATTACTTCAAAATCATATATTCATACTGAGTGATGACAGAAGAATTCTCTATAGGTTTCTAACCATTATCTGTCAAACATAATTATCTCATAATTTAGTGAAACACCACCTTTAAAAGTAAAATAAATATTCTTGAAGAGAATAGAAGCTTTTGACAATGTTATGCATGGTTAAAAACAATCAGTTCCCAACAATTCTAGTGGCCTTATATAGAATTGAAAGTATGCTAAGGAAAAAAATGAGCAAAAAAATTTATTACTGATCCATTCCAAGCATAAGAAAAGAAGAAACACACATTCACAATTGCCAAGTCAGAAAAGAAACAAAAGTATTTTTATCCAAAATATGAGGGATGACATAGAATGTAATAAAATAGATGTATGATGAGACACACTAAGATGACAGTGTTTGAATTATCAAACTGAGACCAACACACTTTAATATTTCACTTTATGAAAAGGAAAGTATTTCAGTACAATAAAACCAAGTCTGTGCTGGTAGATGACCAGACTGAAAGTGCAAATAAAATTTACCTTTATTTTTTCACTTCAGTAGAGAAAATTTTTTAAGTCCCACACTAATCCATAACTTAAAACTTCACTAATACCCACCAGAATAACTAAAATTAAAACGACTAACAATACCAAGTGTTGTTGAGGGTATGGACCTCCTGCGTTGCTGATGGAATGCAAAGGGTACAGCCACTTTATAAAACAGTTTGGCAGTGTCTCACCTATCACACTGTACACCTTACACACCTGTATACAACCCAGAAATTCTACTCCTAAGTTTTTACACCAGAAAGATGAAAAAACATATCTGTAAAAATACTTGTATTATAAATATACATTGCAACATTATTCAAAATATATAATAACTGGTAATAAAAGCATTAAATGTCCATCAGCTGATGAACAAATTATGGTATATCTATTCTATTAGAATACTGTCCCCCAATAAAAATAAATTACTGACATACAAAACATGAATGAACCTCAAAACCAGTATGCTAAGTGAAAAAAGTCAAACACAAAAACTACATCCTGTATAATTTCATTTATATGAAATTCCAGAAAAGGCAAATTGTAGTGAGGAGGGGATGGACTACGGTGATGAAAATTTTCTGTATTTTCTATATCTTTATTGTGGTGGTAGTTACACAACTATATACAATTGCCATAGTTCATCAGCCTGTACACTTAATGGGTGAATTTTCTTGTGTATAAATTATATGTCAATAAATCTGGGAGGAAACTTTACTAATAAAATCAAATATAAAACAATATAGTCTACAGTAGAAATATTTTAAATCATAAAACTCATTGCTAACTTAGATTACCATGTTAATATATCAAAAATGTAAATCATATTTCAAAAAATATATGAGGCATTTAATAGAAATGATAAAAGCAAGGATAATGAAGAGTAGGGCCAAATGTTGGTGAGTGTCTGGATATATAGAGTTCTTTGAAAAAACTGTGAAGGATTATATAACCATAGCAGAACAAAACAATCACTTGAACCTATAATTGCTCTTCTATAATATTAAAATTTGCATTTCTCTGAACTCTCCACAATCATCCCCCAAACTACCATGGGAAACTTACCTAATAGTGATTAATTCACAAAGACATCAATTAGGTAAAATTGTGGACTCATAACATACGTGTATGTTTGTAAACATAAAATATATATATATATATTTGTTGGAACATAGTTGATTATAAAATATTTTTAAGTGGATTACAGAATGGAAATATTTTGAAAAAATGCATGAAACTAAGGTATTTCTTTTTTTAGAAGCCATCTTATTTTTATTGAAGTATAATTGACCTACAATATTATATTAGTTTCAGGTGTACAACATAGTGATTCAACATTTTTATACAATACAAAATGATCACTATGGTAAGTCTAGTTACCATCTACTACCATACAAAGTCATTACAGTACTATTGACTGTTTCTCAATGCTATATAACATGCACATGATTTATTTATCTTATAACTGGAAGTTTGTATCTCTTAACCTCCTTCAATTGTTTCACCCACCTCCTCCATTCTGGAAACCACTAGTTTGTTCCCTTAACTATGAGTCTGTTTCTGTTTCATGTTTGTTAGCTTGTTTTAGTTTTTAGATTCCACATATAAATGAAATCACGTGGTATTTGTCTTTCTCTGTCTGACTTTATTTCACTTAGCATAATACCCTCAAGGTCCATCCATGTTGTCACAAATGGCAAGGTTTTATTCATTTTTTATGGCTGAATTATATTCCATTGTCTGTGTGTGCCTGAGTATACACATACAGCACATGTTGAGCAGTTTTTCCTGTGCCTGTTGACAATCTGGATGGCACTTCTTTTATAACCAGAGTGCCTAATAATAATAAACTTTATGTGTTTGTACATGTGTATGTTACATTCATGTTGGAAACACCATAGTCAACACTTTTTTTTCTTGAGAGTTTATATACCCAGGATCTCCTTTAAAGTGTTTTCATCTTTATTCCATTTAATCCTTAAACCCACTACCAAAATCTCAGCACTATTTTTGAAAAATATTTTTACATACACTAAATAACCCACCAAAAAATTCCACACCAAAGAAAATGACAAGAAAAATGTGTTCATGGTGTTATTTCCATAAAATATTCCAGACCACATACTCAGAGCTCTGAGAAACCTGCATCAGTGCCTTGGAGTATGCCTGAGATTTTTCATTCCTGTCTCCTCTTTCTTAAAAATTGGTATTCATCATATTATCAACTTTATCTTTTAAACTACCAAAAGCAAGCTAAACCATGAACATAGGAGTCCAGTAGCTGGTAGGACCCTGAGAGCGAGCACTGTTAATTTCTATGATTTCATTACTGATGACAGTAACATTTGAATCCCCAGCATCACACATGATGCCCAGCAACCTACAGAACATATATTTTTTGT
Source organism: Kogia breviceps (assembly GCF_026419965.1). Lineage (NCBI taxonomy): Eukaryota > Metazoa > Chordata > Mammalia > Artiodactyla > Physeteridae > Kogia > Kogia breviceps. The sequence goes on along the minus strand of NC_081326.1, from coordinate 17,698,699 downwards.
TGTCCCATAGGTAACTCAAATTTACCATGTCCTAAACCAAACTACTCATCTCCTCACTTTCACTACCCTATGATTGGCTGCACTATCCGCTAAATTGTCCAAACCCAAAATCTGAGCATCATTCCCCAAAATACCTTCTCCCTCAGTGCTTATATCCAGTCAAAGACTAGCACAGATTGTACCTCTCAGATCTTAAAACTGTCCTCTTTTCTCTACTTCCCTATGCAGATCATCCCTTCTTGTCTAGATCACTCTTTTGGCATTCTAAATGATCTCCCTTCCTCTACTTCCCTCCCACCAACCTACTGTTTACATTGTAACTGGAGTAACTGTGTAAAGACGTAAATGTCAGCATCTTACTTCCCCCAGGAAGTCTTCCCTGAATCCTCATATCTGGGTAAGGTACCCTCTTCTGTGCACTTATGGCATTCTGTGCTTCCCTGATGATGACAGTAGTCATGCATATTTTATGCATTGCGTATTTATTTGTACACCCCATTAGACAATGAGTTGCATGGGACAAAGACTCATCTACTCTTAATAACTTTTGTATTCCTAGTGATTAGTACAAAGCTCTACACATAGTAAGTTCACATTAAATATTTGGTGAATAAATGAACAAACACATGAATAATTTCTATTGAAGGTCATTGATGAATAAACAGATTAGGAGGCAGTAAAAACCAGAACTTACCCCACAAGCACCATAGGTTTAGAGCGTGTAACACATTCAGGATTAAAAAGAATGTTTTCTCATGGAGAAAACTGACCATTAAATGGCCCACTTGACTAACACAGATTAATTTGGGTGAGACATATAGCTCTGATATCAAACAGTAACAGTGGGTCTGATTAGTAGAACATAGCTGCAGTCATTCTGGATAATTCTCCCAGCAGTAAGCCCATTGGTCTTTAAGTGCCAAGCTCTTATCTCTACTCTGGCTCACAAGTGTCAGCACTAAGGTGTCTACCAGTAAGTTTTCACTTCGTTCCAGGTAAGATTGGGTCTCATTAGGATTTATTCTTCTATGAACTCAGTAGTGCTTCCTTGCTTAGAACTCACTTTCTTACTTACTGGATTCATCTTTCTCCCCAACTTTGGAACTGAGATTGCGACTATATTCTGAAATCTTGGGTGGGAAATCCATCTGTATTTTTTTTACCCCATAGTGTATTACCCCTTACTTAGCAAAGTAATATTAAGAAGTCCTTAAAATGCAAGTCTAGGTACTACTGGAAAAAAGCTTCTTGTAAATAACTCTTCAGTCTAATTAATTCCAGTGTGTTACTTCTATAGGCAAAGCATCCAAAATGAAGGCATTAGACCCAGAGAAAAGCAGTTTTTCTACAGGGCACCCATGTTTCAGAAAAAAGTCGCTACTTACAAATATGTAAAAATAGAATAATTACATATATAAATCAAACTTCCCAAAATCTTCCTGAAGTTCCTCCAGACTTAAAAAAGACTTTGGCACAATTCCACATTCTTGAAGTACCCCAGTCTTTGGAAGCAGCCAAGTGTCACACAATAACAAACTCTGATCTAAACCTAGCAGAAGAAATTTGAACTTTGGCGTCGGGAAAACAGTGGTCAGATCCTGACTCCAGCTTACCAATTTGAGAAACTGAGTAAGTTTTATGAACTCCAGTGTCTTTATATATTAAATGGAGATAATAAAATCTGTCTCACATTATAAAAGAGATGATTAACTAATGTAACATTTGAAAATTTCTTGGGATATATTACAACACCAATCATTCACACCACCATCATCTATCACTACCTTTCCTACCTCTGGCACTGCCTCATCAGCACCACTCAACCCCTAACTCCCAGCCTCACCAAGCATCTCTACCAGGCCCTTGTCCTCTTCCTTCCCCTAGAATGTTGCTGAGGCAATAAATTGAGCCAATGAGCCCCACAAGAAATGCCTAAATGTTTTCACTCTCTAAACATTGTTAATGTACTTTTGATTTAAAGGTATACTTTAGGTAGTTGGACATAACCTACCAGTATCTTATTTTCTATTACAATTTGTTTCAAAGGGATAAAGGTGAATAGGCTCGGGTAACTCGAGGCAGAATTATTCACAAACAAATGTTGTTATATTGGCTTGTCTTTTGTGTATCAAACAAAACATTAAATATTTTCTCAATTTTTCTAATCGTTTTTATACTGAAAAGAAAATTGAGCCACAATCTACCAGTCATAATACAAGTAATATTGAAGTAAAAAATACCAACACAATTTCTGTACTTCACCAGAGAGAAAATAATTAATGTAACAAGATTAAAATGAGCTTCTTTTGTCTTTAATCAAAACAAATGGAAGAGTTAGTGGACATTTCGGCTCAAAATAATCAATCAACCTATAATGACCTGAAAATGATCTTGCTTTTAATGCCTTAGCAGGTTGTTCTGATAGCCCTGAATTCACCAGATTATTATGCAACTCTTCATATTTTGGGGATATAGGAACATGGCCACAAATATACCCAGGATAAATGTGAAGGCCTTTTAAAACTCAATAAAAAAAAAAATACAATCGCTAAAGAAATGGCACTTGGAATATAAAGTCCCTTGTTTATCTGACAGTTTGATGTCAGATAACTTCTGATAATAAGAAGGTTGTTTTTATGTCCAATAATTCATGAGTATAAATATATTAGCAGTTTCTTACACAGACTATCTTCATTATAAACACAACTTTATAATTATCACACTCTCCCTTTGCATCTCGTTTATACTTAACACCATCAAAAAGAACCCATTTCAATGCTGCTGGCCATTAAAAAGTCTGTGACCTAAGCAAAACTGCAATTCACTCCAAGAACAGGTTGGCTCTGCTCTAAGCCTTTTGGCAAAGACCAGGATTTTAATGACCTTAAACAAGCAGGGCAGGCAGTCACATTGCCTGAGAACTCCAGGGCTTTTGTACAGTTTATTCTTGTTGAGGCAAGCTAAGGGAAAAGCCTTGGCAGCAATCTGAACATGGGGGCAAAGGGTTTCAAGTGGTTATTTTTCTACATGTAACTCTTTATGGCTGGGTAAAAAAAGGAGAGTGTTTATAGAGAGCTTTGCCTGCAGATACTGTCAGATCCCTTTCCCTGGATATGTTGCAAAGGAAATAGTCCTCAGCTGGCATTTATTTTCCCTAATTTGTACCTAAGTCCTTATAAGAACATGAAGAGCAAGTGGATGCATGTTGGGGATAGGATGTAACTTCTGGAAAGCTGATGATCTCTCTTTCTCCTTGAGGAAAGCTGACGATCTATTTCTCTGTTTCCTTGGATTGTTTTCAGAAGTTAGAAGTGAAGACAGAATCATTGCCTACCCCTACACTCTAATGAGTGAATGTCCATGTTCAAAAAGGAATAATTAACTTAAACGTTCTTGGTTTTCAAACTGTGGATTAAATAAGCAAGAATAGGATGGTGCTTAAGTGGTCGGACATAAATAAGTTAAGGCAAAAATAAGGACCTGCCTAAAACATCAGAAATCGTGATGCAAATGAGGCAAGGAAAATCCACATAAGTGCTACCATGGCTCCAGTGGTACCCATTCAAAGTGTTACTGGAAGGTGGGAATATTCATGTATCCATCCTAATGCCATCCCACCTGCAGACTAGTACAATGGATACAAATGCCCAGATGGTCTCTTAAATATCTCAGTGAAAATCCTGGTGAAAATTTTGTGTTTATTTAAAGAGGTAAAGATAAAGGAATATGCAGGCCACGGTGCAATTTAGAATGGACCCAAAATATTGAAACTTCTAATAGGAACATAATTAAAATCATTTTTTCAACAGAGAAAAATAAAAATATGAAAGAAAACACACAACGCTTCAATGAATGGGTTTTTTTTTTTTACATATCATGAGCTAAACGTTGAGGATAAAACCATTCACAGAAATTAAACATAATCCCTGCCTTCTCAGAGCCCTAGGACTACATCAGGATGGCTGTCTTAATATCCTGCAAAGATTAGTAAAAATTATATGCAACAAGTTATACAATCCTGATAATTTGAACTAACATCCTCTCATTCAAGTCAGAGTTCCTGTCCTCAGTGAACTGTCCAGATTATTTGGAGATAAATGCCCAAGTGATAGAAAGGAAAGAGAGCCTGTTACAAAACCACATAAGGTACATAAAATTACAGAAGTGCATCAAAATGAGAGAACAGATCTCCAACTGAAAGGAAAAAAAAGATTTTTATGAAGCAGATTCAACTTTAACAAGATCTTAGAAAATGGATGGAATTCTGTGGCAGAATAGAGAATGCAATAGAAACCTGTCTGGAAATCAAGAGAAATAGATTTTTAACACTGACCAAGGTCACCCATTACAGACAGAGCCCTCAAGAGAAAAGACACTTTTCAGATATGTGTCTCAGGGCCTCTCAAATTTATTGACCCATAGAAATACTTTTTCTTCTTGAAATACTCCCTTGTTTTGTCTTTCAAGGCATCATTCTCTCCTAATTTTCCTCTTACCACTGGTGGCTCATTCTTAGGTTACTTTATACAGTTTGTTTTCCTTTGTTCATATTCCTAATGTTGATGTTCTTCCTAACTTGGTCCTCAGCGCTTCAATCTTCTCACTCTACGTGCTCTCCCCAAGCAATCTCATCAACCTCCATGCCTTTCATTTCCATCCATACAATGATGACTCGGACGTAAAAATTAAGCCAGATCTCCCCTCTGAGCTCACAACATATCCCTTACTCTATATTTTTATTTAGATATTTCAAAAACCCATCAAACACATGTCAAATGTGGAGTATCTTCTTCCCTCAAAGTCTGTGCTTTTTCTCCAATGTTCCCAATTTTAATAAATAGTATCTTAGCAAGACTGAAATCTTGGTGTCATCATTGACTTCTTTGTCTCCTGTGTTCCCATTAGCCCCAAGAAACCCTTAAGTGTTAACTTATCTTCTCTCAGTTTCCACTGCCATCACTCTCATCCAAAGCGCCACCATATTTCACCTGAGCAATGTCAAGAGCTGGTCTCCTAACTCCAGTTTCATCCCCTTTAAGTCATCCTCCATCCTGCAGCCAGTAAGATAATGTTAAAATGTGAAATGTAAAGTTATTCATAGCATTTCCCTGCATAAAACCCTCCAGTGGTTTTTCCACTACATTTAGCATGTTTGTACGCATTAACAGGGTACACAAAGCCTTCTGCAATTGGCCTCTGCCTGGCTCTCATTTCTCACCATTTTCCCTCTCATATTCTAAGGTCAAGCATGTTGAATTTCCAACAGTTTTTTGAAGACTATACTTTCTCACTAGTCTATGGTGTTCCACTTTGTTCGTGTTGTTCTTCCACCGTCTTTCTCCACCCCTCCCCACTCTCACCACATACTCTCTGGTTAATTTCCTTTATTTCTTCAGGTCTCAGCTCAAAAATCACTTCTTCAGGAATATCTATACTTATTCCCAGTATAAGTAATATCCCTGTGATTTTACATTCTTTTGTAACACTCATGGCAATTTGTTGCATTTACTTGTGTAAGTATCAGCCAGCCCCATAATATTATAGCTCCTTTAAGTTATGTTACAGGTCTACTTTTGTTCAAAGCTGTGTCCTCAGAGTCAAGCACGTTTTCTGGCACAGAAGACATTCCATGCATTTCTTATTCAATAATAAAGGATAAATATTTTTGCTTAGATGGTAAATAGAGCATTCGGGAAAAATGCATTAAGAGATATGCTAGAAAGATATGTTGGAGCCAAATCATACAGGATCATTAATGCCATACTAAAAAATGTAGATCTTAACTGGCAATATGGGGACCCACTCACAAAGAAATTAATTCTAATGAGGCAGGAGAATGTGACAGATTTGAAGCACTCTACCTAGAAGAATCTCGAAAAGCTTATGTGTGTTTTACAAAGTGATATTCAAGAAAGTTCTTCAACGAGTGCTATTTATGTTCCTGTACACACTCCAAGTTATAATGTTAAAACATGGCTTAAGGACAAAAATTCACTGTTAAAATTGACTGTATTTGTTCTAAAGGTAAAATTGATGTGCGAGCAAGCAAAATGGCAATTTTGATCAGGACCCTTCACTTGTGTATGTATATGTGTGTGAGTGTTATGTGTTTTATTTAAATTTTATTCCCCATCTCTTAGCCTACAAATACCTGAATGTGCTTTTATATGTGTACTGTTAGAACTAAACTAACTAAGCTTGCTCTCTTTCCCATCCTATCTCCAACCTCTTTTCAATGTACAACTAAGTCCCAGCCACATGAATCTATGGAATCCCATGAATTCTGACATATACCCCTTTTGTCTAGATTATCCTTCATGCCTGCTGCAATCTTTCACATCTTCCTCGACCCAGTTTAATTGAGCCTCCTCTTCTCTGAAACCTTCCTGAACTTCTACTATCCACAGAATGAATCCCCCCTTCTCTGTGTTCTCAATGAAATATGTGTATCATTATTTTCAGATTGCATCATATTTGTTTTTTATGTGCCTAATGTCCCCATTTTATCATGAGTTACTTTAGTAAAGGAAATCCCAAAGAGCATTGCTATTCAGTGTGCCCCCTCCCCCCACAAACAGTATACCTGTGAGCTTGTTAAAAATGTAGACATTCAGACCACAACCCAGACTTCTGAATCTGTATCATATTTCCAGTTTATTTTATCACAGCAAAGTTCTAAAAGTCCTGCCATAGAGTATCTAATATGGTTAATACATAAAAGGTGTTCAGTACAGGCTTGCTTGATGGATGGATAAAGCAAAGAAAATCAGAGAGAGGCATTTAATACTCTATCAGTATACAGATGTGGTTTAGGAATTTATCTCAGGGTACATAATAGATAACCTGGATAATGGATTAAAGGTATGTGCCATGAAATGTCACCGAGAGCCATAAATTGATAAAATACACTGATGCATACCTGGAGTTTGGAGCAGAGAATGTCATAAAGTAGTCTGCAAATTGAAGATCTTTTTAAAAATCACTATACCTTGACATATTTTGGATTAGAACTACTTCACTACTTTCAAATACTTGTTTTCATTCCTGCATATTTTCTTCTGCCTTTCCTTCCTGCATAAATTTATATATGGAAGTTAGTTAACCCAGAGTGTCAGCTGGTAAAACTGTCTTCAGAGAAAAATGTGAAAGTATACTAAATTCAAGGACAAGAATTTGCAGGATTGTTGGATTTATTGGGACACCGCACAGTCAAAAACACACCATGAGCTGTAACTCCAGCAGGACTTGGAACAAGGTACAAACTACAGAAAGGTAGAAGAACAGAAGTCAACCTGTAAAGCTTCCAGATTCTTCCTGTAGAAAAATTAAAATCACTCCAATTATTTTCAGTCACTGAGGCCAAGAGAGTCTTACTGAAGTTCCAAAATGGTGTCTCACTCCTCATGGAAATCAAAAAGCACTGAAATAGAGGCAGCTGAGGACATCTCAAAGGACAAGACATGAACAAGCAAGGGGGCCTGTCACAGAAAAAGAGATAAGGAAAGAAATGATGAGTTTGTTTTCTTTTTCTGTGAAAGTTTTAATTCCCTCATTTCCAGTACTTAATGTGTCATTATTTCACTTTTCAGCAGTTGGCAAACAAAAAGCATTCCACCATTTATTTTAAAATTGGTAGTCAACACACAATACATCAGATTTTTATATTCTCTCAAAGGAAAATTCTCAAAAGAATCAAATCTGGAACTTTACTGTAGATTTCCATTGAGAATTTGATCCTAAAGTCCTTAGTCATCAGGAGTCATACTCCTGACCAAAAGTTTAATTCCACAGGTTATGATGACAGACTGATCAAATCCAGCTATACATTCCAACCATAAATATATGTCAACACTGATGGGTAAGACTTCTCATTGCCAATTAAATAAAGGCTAAATCCCCAACCTGGCATTGAGGGTCTTTATGGTGTGGTCCCCGTTTGAATTTCCAATCTTATTTCTACCATGTCCCTACACTCTAGCCAAGTAGGACAAATTGTGTTCTGTATACATCCTTTAATTTATTGTGTTTGAGATTTTGCTTACAGCTCTTTTCACTTATAATTTTCTTTCTTTCCACATCTCTTGATCCAAAACCTATCCGATGGTTAAGACCTAGTGCAAATGACATTTCCACTAAGCCTCCAAAGATCCCCAACAACTGAAAAGGACTCTTTCAAATATCCCATAGAGACTCTGTAAGCTTCATCTCACAATATATTTATTTCTGTGCATGTTGGATTTAACTTACTAGACTGAAAGTTTCCTGATAATGGGAAATTATCCATCTTTGTGTTCTTTTTTGAACCTGATATAGTGATTTGCACATGTGGAATGATTTAAGTATTCAGTCAAATGATGAGACAATTATAACATTTTGGTGGGTCATTCTCCCTTACTCTCAGATAACCATTTTTATTCCCCAAGTTTTCTAAAATCCTAATACAGTTGACCCTAGAACAACATGAGTTTGAATTGCATGAGTCCACTTATACACGGATTTTTTTTCATTAATACATACTATAGTACTACATGACCCACAGTTGGTTGAATTCTCAGACATGGAACTGTGTGTACAGAGGAACTCAGCACAAGGAAGGCGGACTATAAATTATACTCAGATTTTCCACTGTACAAAGGGTTGGTGCCCCTAACCCCCTGTGTTATTTAAGAGTCAATCATTGTTACTGTAACTTGTCTGGTTCCTCATGGAATTCTTAAATGAAACTGAGATAATGCATGGCATAATTTCCTTCCTTTGAATAAAATTAGACTACATTCCTGGAACAATGGTAATATCTGAACCTTAGTTTGCATTCAATAAATATTTTAAGAATGAATCAATTAATCAATTATCCTGCCAAAACATCAATAAGTCTAGCATGATTAGCATAAAGTTACGAGACCACTCTGGGGTTTTGTTGGCCATTTCTGCCTTGTGGCACCTGTGGAGTAGCCCAAGTCTCCAGATAACATGATTTTTTTATTTCCTCCCAGCTTTATTGAGATATAATTGACATAAAACATTTTGTAAATTTAAGGTGTACAATGTGATGATTTTATACATATATAGATAAAAAGATTACCAAAATAAGGTTAGTTAACACATCCATCAGCTTACTGTAACTACTACATTTTTGTTGAGGATTTTTGCATCTATATTTAACAAAGATATTGGCCTGTAATTTTCTTTTTTTGTAGTGTCTTTGTCTGGTTTTGGTATCGGGGTAATGGTGGCCTCACAGAATGAATATGGGAGTGTTCTGTTCTCTTCAGTGTTTTGGAAAAGTTTGAGAAGCATAGGTATTATCTCTTCTTTATATGTTTGGTAGAATTCCCCTGGACTTTTGCATGATGGGAGTATTTTTTATCACAAATTCAATTTCACTACTAACGATCAGTCTGTTCCAATTGTCTGTTTCTTCTTGATTCAGGCTTGGCATGTTGTATGTTTCTAGAAATTTGTCCATTTTTTCTGTGTTGCCCAATCTGTTGGCATATAAATGTAGTATTCTCTTATGATTTTTGTATCTCTATGGTATCAGTTGTTATTTCTCCTCTTTTCATTTCTTATTTTGATGGTTTGGGTCCATTCTCTTTTCTTGTTGGTGAGTCTGGCTAGAGGTTTATCAATTTTATTTTTTCAGAAAACCAGCTTATGGTTTCATTGATCTTTCTTTTTTCTTTCTTCTCATTCTTTCTTTCTTTCTTTCTTTCTTTCTTTCTTTCTTTCTTTCTTTCTTTCTTTTCTTTTCTTTTCTTTTCTTTTCGGTCTTTACTTCTTCTCTGATCTTTATTGTTTCCTTTCTTCTGCTGACTTTGGGCTTTGTACTTTTTCTAATTCCTTTAGATTGTAGATTATTTAAGATTTTTTTTGTTTCTTGAGATAGGCCTGTATCACTATATACTTTCCTCTTAGAAATGCTTTTGCTGTATCCCATAAATTTTGAAAATTGTTTTTCCATTTTCATTTTTCTGAAGGTATTTTCTGATTTCCTCTTTGATTTCATCATTGACCCATTGCCTTTTTTTTAGTAGCATGTTGTTTAGTCTCCACCTGTTTGTGGTTTTCCCTTTTCTCTTTCTGTAATTGATTTCTAGTTTCATACCATTGTGAAAAAAATGCTTGATATAATTTCTGTCTTCTTAAATTTAAGACTTGTTTTGTGGCTTAGTATATGATCTATGCTGGAGAGTGTTTCATGTGCACTTGAAAAGAATGTGCATTCTGCTGTTTTTGGATGTAATGTTCTATAGATATTAAGCCAACTGATCTATTGTCTCATTTAAGACTACTGTTACCTTATTTATTTTCTGTCTGTCTGATGATATGTCCATTGATGTCAGTGAGATATAGTCCCCTACTATTATTATATTGTCAATTTCTCCCTTTATGTCTGTTAATATTTTCTTCATATATATAGGGGCTCATGTATTGGGTGCATATATGTTAATGAGTATAATATCCTCTTCTTGTATTGATCCCTTTATCATATAATGCCCTTCTTTGTCTTTTGTTATAGCATTTGTTTTAACGTCTACATTTCCATAAAATATCTTTTCCATCCCCTCACTTTCATTCTGTTAATGTTTTTAGCTCTGAGTGAGTCTTATCAGCAGCATATAGACCAGTCTTGTTTTTTTATCCAATCAGTCACCTTATTGTTTTGGTTTGGAGCATTTTGTCCATTGACATTAAAGTAATTATTGATAGGTATGTACCTATTGCCACATTATTATTTCTTTTCCAGTTGTTTTGTAGTTGTTTTCTATTCATTTCTTCTTTTTGTTTCTTCTCTGATGGGTTGATGATTTTCTTTAGTAATATGCTTGTGTTACTTTCTTTTTAGTTTTTGTTTATCTGTTATAGGTTTTTTTTGGTTTTTGGTTTTTGGGGGGTTTTTTGTGGTACACGGGCCTCTTACTGTTGTGGCCTCTCCCGTTGTGGAGCACAGGCTCCGGACGTGCAGGCTCAGTGGCCATGGCTCATGGGCCCAGCCACTCCGCAGCATGTGGGATCTTCCCGGACCGGGGCACGAACCCGTGTCCCCTGCATCAGCAGGCGGATTCTCAACCGTTGCACCACCAAGGAAGCCCTGTTATAGGTTTTTTATTTGTGATTACCATGGGGTCCATATATTTTGACCTATAACTCTATCTACTTGTTTTAAACTGGTAGTCATTTAAGTTCAAACATTCTAAAAGATCTACATTTTTTACTTCCCTCCCACACATTTTGTGGTTTTGATGTCATATTTTTACAATTTTTTGTATTTTAATCTGAATACTGGCTTATTTAAGTAGCTGAACCTCAGCCTTTCCTATATATTTGCCTTTCCTAGTGGGATTTTCCTTTCCTGTAGATTCTTCTTTTCCACTTAGAGAAGACCTTTTAACATTTCTTTTAGGATAGGTTTTTTTGTTGATTAACTCTTAGTTTTTGCTTGTCTGAGAAGTTACTTATCTCTCCTTCTATTCTAAGTTATAATCTTGCTGGGAACAGTATCTTGGGTTGCAGATTGTTCCCTTTCAGCACCTTGAGTATATAATGCCACTCCCTTTTGCTCTATAAAGTCTTTGCAGAGACATCAACTGATAGCCTTAAGCTTGTAATGACTTGTAAATAACTATTCATTTTTTCTCTTGCTGCCTTTAGAATTCTCTCTTTATCTTTAACTTTTGTTATTTTAATTATAATATGTCTTGGTATAGGTCTGTTTGGGTTCATCTTGTTTGGGACCCTCTGTGCTTCCTGTACCTGGATATCTGTTTCTTTCTTCATGGTTTAGAAGCTTTCAACTATAATTTCCTCAGATACATTTTTGATCCCTTTCTCCCTCTCTTCTCCTTTTGTTGTTCTGAATGGATGATTTCCATTATCTTATTTTCCAGGTGACTTATGCATTCTTCTGTATCAATTAGTGTGCTATTCACTGCTTTTAGTGTTTTTTATTTCAATTATTAAATTCTTCATTTATAATTGAGTCTTTTTTATATTTTCTTGTTCCTCATTAAAATTCTCATGATGTTCATCTATTCTTTTCCCAAACTCAGTTAACATTCTTATTACTAATGTTTCAAATTCTTTATCTGGTAAATTATTTATTTATATTTCATTATTTCTTTCAGGGGGGTTCCCTTTCTCTTTCAGTTGAGACCAGTTCCTCCACCTCTTCATTTTGATTAAGTTTCTCTGCCTGTATGAATTTAGGTGAAGCAGTTTCCTCTTGAGGTCTTCAAGGGGTATCCTTATGTTAGAGCATACCTATACAGATCCCTATACGCATGTGCCCAGTTCCTTTGATGGGAGAGCTGGATTTGACATGGATGCAAGTCATGTCTTTCTGCAGGGTATAATGAGAGCTATCATCTTGGCAGAAGGTTGGGCTGGAGATAGAAGGGCTAGAGCTGGAGCCAGGTGTGAGTTGGGGATTCCACTCTACTCAGTGGCCATCAATGCCCTATCAGGGGTGGGATCTGATCCCAAGTTGCTTAAACAGAAACCCTGAAGGTCAGACCCAAGCTTGTTCTGTTCCCTTTAAGTGTATGTGTTTCCCCCTCCCAGTGCTAGGATGCTTGCCTCAGAGTGGAGTAGTGCTGAAGCAAGGGGCCCCATGAGGGCTCTTGGCTCATGTCAGCCACAAAGTTCTGAGCTTTCTCAGATGTACTGCCAGTGTAGGTGCCTGTGTGGCTGAGCTCATCCTGCCCAGATATAGATTCTAGTCCAAGTCCGCTTTGTCTCTCACAGCTGATCATTCCCTTCAGTCTCTGCCACCCCCACCCTGTTGTGAAGCTACACCACAGGACAGGAAGGGCTCACATAGACTCTCAGGGTGTATCAGGGGGTTTGCTGTGGTGGACTGGCAAACTCTGGCATCAAAGTACTAGGCTGCTTCTGATGCACTAGTTAAGCACCAACAATGGCCACTGCTGCCCACCCAGATGCTGCCATGATTCTAGGTCACCTCTGCATCCAATGGCCAAGCTTTTGCCTCAGTTCTGGCATCTCTCTATCCAGTGCCATGCTGCAACTTGGAGTAAGCAAGACCAGAGCACTGGCTCAGCTCAGGCTGTGTTGCACACCGAAGCCATCACAGGAAACCTGGCAGCCAATAGAACAGTCTTCAATCTGCCCTCTCTGCCCTGCCTCAAGAGCAAGTCATTTTTTGCACACTCCTGCTCCTCGTGAGCAGAGTCCAGGATTCCCATAGACTTCCCTTGTTAGACCCAGAAGTCCTTCTACCAGTCAAGTGGGTTCGTCTCACTTGTGTAGGACCCCAGGACTTGGGCATGCAATTTGTGGCTCAAACCACTCACTCCCCAGAGCAGGTGTCTGCCTGTGTAATCTCCCTTTTCCTCTGATTCTTCTCCCAGGGCACAGGTCCTGACCTGATCACTTCCCTTTCCTTCCTACCAGATTACATATGTATCTTTCTTACAGCGTTGGTTGTACAGGAGTCTTTCTGCCAGTTTCCAGTTAGTTTTCAGTGATAATTGTTCCACATGTAGATGTATTTCTGATGAATTTGTGGGAGGAGGTGAGTTCCACATCCTCCTACTCTGCCATCTTTTTTTTTTTTTTCTTTCTTTTTTTTGCAGTATGCGGACCTCTCACTGTTGTGACCTCTCCCTTTGTGGAGCACAGGCTCCGGATGCACAGGCTCAGCGGCCATGGGTCATGGGCCCAGTCGCTCCGCAGCATGTGGGATCTTCCCAGACCGGGGCACAAACCCATGTCCCCTGTATCGGCAGGTGGACTCTCAACCACTGCACCACCAGGGAAGCCCCTATTCTGCCATCTTGATCAATCTCCTAGGATTATTTTCTTTATTTCTCTTTTGGATGATTCATTTTTAGTGTGTAAAAACACAACTGATTTTTGAATGTAGATTTTGTATTCTACAACTTTACTGAATTCATTTATTAATTCTACAGTGTTTGGTGGATTCTTTAGGGTTTTCTATACATAAAATTATGTCATCTGTAAATAGAGACAATTTTACTTCTTCCTTTCCTATTTAGATGACTTTTACTTCTTTCTCTTGCCTTATTGCCATGACTAGGACTTCTAGTAGTATGTTGAATAAAAGCGACAAGACTGGACATCCTTGTTTTGTTCCTGATTTTAGCAGAAAAACTTTATCTTTTCATTGTTGGGTCTGATGTTAGCTATGAGTTAGTCATTTATTATGTTAAAGTATGTTCCTTCTATGCCTAATTCATTTAGAGTTTTTTCTCAATCTACTGATGTGATCATATGATTTTCATCCTTCTTTCTATTAATGTTGTGTACCACATTGATTAATATGTGGATGTTGAACCATCCTCACATCCCACAGATAAATATTACTTTATCATAGTGTATTATCATTTTAATATGCTGATAAATTCAGTTTGTTAATATTTTGTTGAGAATGTTTACATATATATTCATTGGGGACATTGGCTTGTAATTATCTTTTCTTGCAGTATCCTTATTTGCTTTTGGTATCAGCATAATTCTGGCCTTGTGAAATTAGTTTGGAGGTGTTTCCTCCTCTTATTTTTAAAGAGTTCAAGAAGAATTGGCACTAATTCTTCTTTAAATATTTGGTAGAATTCACCAGTGAAGACATCTGTTCCACAGCTTTTCTTTTTCTGGAGGTTTTGATTATTGATTCAATCTCCTTTCTTATTATTTCTCTATTAATATTTTCTATTTCTTCCTGACTTAATCTTGGTAGATTGTATATTTCTAAGAATTTATCCATTTCTTCTATGTTATCCAATTTGGTGGTATACATTTGTTCATATAAGTTTCTTATGATCCTTTGGATTTCCATGATATTAGCTTTAATGTCTCCTCTTTCATTTGTAATTTTATTTAGTTGAGTCCTCTCTCTTTTTCTTGGTTTATAGCTAAAGGTTTGTCAATAGTGTTTAAATTTTCATGAAACCAGCTCTACGTTTCATTGATTTATTTACTATTGTCTTTATAGTCTCTATTTATTTCTACACTATTCTTTATTTCCTTCTTTCTGCTAACTTTGTGCTTAGATTGTTCTTTTCTAATTCCATAAGGTGTGAAGTTAGTTCTTTGAGATCTTTCTTTTTTTTAATATAGGCATTCATCACTCTAAATATGCATCTTAAAACTGCTTTTGCTGCATCATATAAGTTTTCTTATGTTGTAATTTTGTTTTTGTTTGTTTCAAGATACTTCATGATTTCCCTTTTTATTCCTTCTTTGATCCATTGGTAGTTCAGGAGTGTGTTGTTTAATTTTCACATGTTTGTGAATCTTTTTAAATTTTCCTCTTGTTTTTGATTTCTAGTTTCATACCACTGTGGTCAGAAAAGATACTTGATATGATCTCAACATTTTGTTTGTTTGTTTGTTTTTTGGTTTCTTGGGGTTTTTTGACAGTAAGGATGTGAGATATCTTTCACTGTAATGTTTTTTCATTAGTTTATCTTTGTTTTTAATTTGTCTTGTGTTAAAACTTTTGCAATTTTAACCCAGTTGTAGAACAAAGGGAATTGTTCACCATGTTGCAAACTTTGCATAGATAAACTCTTTTGAATTGAGTTTTAATTGATATATAACATATTAATTTCAGGTATACAACATAATCTAATATTTGTATATATTGTGAAAGGATCACCACAATAAGGTCTAGATAACATTTGTCACCATACAAAGTTACAAACTTTTTTATTGTGATGAGGATTTTTAAGATCCATTCTTTTAGCAACATTCAAATATGTAATAGAGTATTACTAACTATAGTCATCATGCTGTATATTGCATCCCCATGACTTATTTATTTTATAACTGGACACTTCTACCTTTGATTCCTTTTACCCTTTTGCCCACACCCACCCTCTGCCTATGGCAATCACCAATATGTTGTCTGTATCAATGAGCTTTGGATTTTTTTGTTTTATTTTTGTTTTTAGATTCCACATATAAGTGAGATCATATAATACTTGTCTTTCTCTGGATAATGCCCTCAGTGTCCACCCATGTTGTCACAAAAGGCAATATTTCATTCTTTTTATTGCTGAATAGTATTCCATTGTATGTATGTATATGTATATGTGTGCATTTGTGTGTGCCTTATGTGCATGTGTGTATATGTGTGTGTATGCATGTGTGTATATGTGTATATATATTATATATATAATATATATATAATTTTCTTTATCCATTCATCTTAAGATTTTATTTTTCTCACATTTGTTAGGGCTTGTTTTTTCGCCAAACATATGATCTATTCTGGAGAATGTTATATGTGCACTTGAAATAATTTGTATTCTTCTGCTGTTGGAGGGAATGTCTTATATATTTCTCTTAGGTTCATTTTTCTATACTGTTATTCTACAGTGTTTCCTTGGTGATTTTCTGTCTGGATGCAACATCTATCCAATTTGAAAGTGGAGTATTGAAGTCTGCTACTATTATTGTATTAATGTCTATTTTTCCACTCAGTTCTGTTAGTATTTGCTTTAAATACATAGGCATTCCAATGGTGAGTGCATATGCATTTACAATTGGTTTTTTTAACTTCACTTTTTAATTAAATTTAATTTTTTTATATACAGCAGGTTCTTATTAGTCATCCATTTTATACACATCAGTGTATACATGACAATCCCAATCTCCCAGTTCATCACACCACCATCGTGCCACCCCCGCTGCTTTCCCTCCTTGGCGTCCATACGTATTTTCTCTACTTCTGTGTCTCAGTTTCTGCTCTGCAAACTGGTTTATCTGTACCATTTTCTAGGTTCCACATATATGCATTAATATACGATATTTGTTTTTCTCTTTCTAACTTACTTCACTCTGTATGACAGTCTCTAGATGTATCCATGTCTCTACAAATGACCCAATTTCGTTCCCTTTTATGGCTGAGTAATATTCCATTATATATATGTACCACATCATCTTTATCCATTCACCTGTTGATGGGCATTTAGGTTGCTTCCATAACCTGGATATTATAAAAATAGTGTTGCAGTGAACATTGGGGTGCATGTGTCTTTTTGAATTATGGTTTTCTCTGGGTATATGCCCAGTAGTCAGATTTCTGGGTCATATGGTAATTCAATTTTGTTCTTTAAGGAACCTCCATACTGTTGTCCATAGTGGCTGTATCAATTTACATGGCCACCAACAGAGGAAGAGGGTTCCCTTTTTTCCACACCATTTCCAGCATTTGTTGTTTGTAGATTTTCTGATGATGCCCATTCTAACTGGTGTGAGGCTATACCTCATTGTAGTTTTGATTTGCATTTCTCTAATAATTAGTGATGTTGAGCAGCTTTTCATGTGCTTCTTGCCCATCTGTATGTCTTCTTTGGAGAAATGTCTATTTAGGTCTTCTGCCCATTTTTGGATTGGGTTGTTTGTTTTTTTAATATTGAGCTGAATAATCTGTTTATATATTTTGGAGATTAATCCTTTATCCGATGATTCGTTTGCAAATATTTTCTCCCATTCTGAGGGTTGTCTTTTCATCTTCTTTATGGTTTCCTTTGTTGTGTAAAAGCTTTTAAGTTTCATTAGGTCTCATTTGGTTTTTTTGCTTTTATATCCATTACTCTAGGAGGTGGATCAAAAAATATCTTGCTGTGATTTATGTCAAAGAGTATTCTTCCTATGTTTTCCTCTAAGAGTTTTATAGTGCCCGGTCTTACATTTAGGTCTCTAATACATTTTGAGTTTACTTTTGTGTATACTGTTAGGGAGTGTTCTAATTTTATTCTTTCACATGTAGCTTGTAGCTGTCCATTTTTCCCAGCACCACTTATTGAAGAGACTGTCTTTTCTTCATTGTATAGTCTTGCCTCCTTTGTCATAGATTAGTTGACCATAGGTGCGTGGGTTTATCTCTGGGCTTTCTATCCTGTTCCATTGATCTATATTTCTGTTTTTGTGCCAGTACCATAGTGTCTTGATTACAGTAGCTTTGTAGTATAGTCTGAAGTCAGGGAGACTGATTCCTCCAGCTCCGTTTTTTTCCCTCAACACTGCTTTGGCTATTCGAGGTATTTTGTGTCTCCATACAAATTATAAGATTTTTGTTCTAGTTCTGTAAAAAATGCCATTGGTAATTTGATAGGGATTGCATTGAATCTGTAGATTGCTTTGGGTAGTACAGTCATCTTCACTATATTGATTCTTCCAGTCCAAGAACATGGTATATCTCTCCATCTGTTTGTATCATCTTTCATTTCTTTCATCAGTGTCTTATTGTTTTCTGCATACAGCTCTTCTCTCTCCTTAGGTAGGTTTATTCCTAGGTATTTTATTCTTTTTGTTGCAATGGTAAATGGGAGTGTTTCCTTAATTTCTCTTTCAGATTTTTCATCATTATTGTATAGGAATGCAAGAGATTTCTGTGCATTAATTTTGCATCCTGCAACTTTACCAAATTCATTGATTAGCTCTAGTAGTTTTCTGGTGGCATCTTTAGGATTCTCTATGTATAGTATCATGTCATCTGCAAACAATGACTGTTTTACTTCTTTTTTTCCAATTTGTATTCCTTTTATTTCTTTTTCTTCTCTGATTGCTGTGGTTAGGACTTCCAAAGCTATGTTGAATAATACTGGTGAGAGTGGACATCCTTGTCTTGATCCTGATCTTAGAGGAAGTGCTTTCATTTTTTCACCATTAAGAATGATGTTTGCTGTGGGTTTGTTGTATATGGCCTTAATTATGTTGAAGTAGGTTCCCTCTGTGCCCAGTTTCTGGAGAGTTTTTGTCATATATGGAGGTTGAATTTTGTCAAAAGCTTTTACTTCATCTATTGAGATGATCATATGTTTTTTCTTCTTTAATTGTTAACATGGTGTATCACATTGATAAATTTGTGTATATTGAAGAATCCTTGCATCTCTGGGATGAATTCAACTTGATCATGGTGTTTGATCCTTTTAATGGGTTGTTGGATTCTGTTTGTTAGTATTTTGTTGAAGAATTTTGCATCTATAATCATGAGTGACATTGGTCTGTAATTTTCTTTTTTTGTAATATCTTTGTCTGATTTTGGTATCACGGTGATAGGGGCCTGATAGAATGAGTTTGGAAGTTTTTCTTCCTCTGCAATTTTTTGGAAGAGATTGGGAAGGATGGGGTGTTAGCTCTTCTCTAAATGTTTGATAAAATTCACCTGTGAAGCCATCTGGTCCTGGACTTTTGTTTGTTGGAAGATTTTTAATCACAGTTTCAATTTCATTACTTGTGATGGGTCTGTTCATATTTTCTATTTCTTCCTGGTTCAGTCTTGGAAGGTTATACCTTTCTAAGAATTTGTCCTTTTCTTCCAGGTTGTCCATTTTATTGGCATAGAGTTTCTTGTAGTAGTCTCTTAGCATGCTTTGTATTTCTGGGGTGTCTATTGTAACTTCTCCTTTTTCATTTCTAATTTTATTGATTTGAGTCCTCTCCCTGTTTTTCTTGATGAGTCTGGCTAATGGTTTATCAATTTTGTTTATCTTCTCAAAGAACCAGCTTTATTTTTATTGATCTTTGCTACTGTTTTCTTTGTTTCTATTTCATTAATTTCTGCTCTGATCTTGTTGATTTCTTTCCTTCTGCTAGCTTTGGGTTTTGTTTGTTCTTCTTTCTCTAGTTCCTTTCAGTGTGAGGTTAGATTGTTTGAGATTTTTCTCTTTTCTTGAGGTAGGCTTGTATAGCTATAAACTTCCCTCTTAGAACTGCTTTTGCCACATCCCATAGGTTTTGGATCATCATGTTTTCATTGTCATTTGTTTCTAGGTATTTTTTGATTTCCTCTTTGATTTCTTCAGTGATCTCTTGGATATTTACTAACGTATTATTTAGCCTCATGTGTTGGTGTTTTTTATGTTTCTTTCCCCTGCAATTGATTTCTAATCTCATAGCATTGTGGGCAGAAAAGATGCTCGATATGATTTCAATTTTCTTAAATTCATTGAGGCTTGATTTGTGACCCAAGATATGCTCCATCTTGGAGAATGTTCTTTGCACACTTGAGAAGAAAGTATTATCTGCTGTTTTTGAATTGAATGTCCTATAAATATCAATTAAATCCCTCTGGTCTATTGTGTGATTTTAAGCTTGTGTTTCCTTATTAATTTTCTGTTTGGATGATCTGTCCATTGGTGTAAGTGAGGTGTTAAAATCCCCACCATTATTGTGTCACCATCGATTTCCTCTTTTAGAGCTGTTAACAGTTGCATTATGCATTGAGGGACTCCTATGTTGGGTGCATATGTATTTATAATTGTTATATCTTCTTCTTTTATTGTACCCTGGATCATTATGTAGTGTCCTTCCTTGTCTCTTGTAACATTCTTTATTTTAAAGTCTATTTTATCCGATATGAGTATTGCTACTCCAGCTTTCTTTTGATTTCCATTTGCATAGAATATCTTTTTCCATCCCCTCACTTTCAGTCTGTATGTGTCCCTAGGTCTGAAGTGGGTCTCTTCTAGACAGCATATATATGGGTCTTCTTTTTGTTTCCATTCAGCAAGCCTGTGTCTTTTGGTTGGAGCATTTAATCCATTCACGTTTAAGGTAATTATCAATATGTATGTTCCTATGACCATTTTCTTAATTGTTTGGGTTTGTTTTTGTAGGTCCTATTCTTCTCTTGTGTTTCCCACTTAGAGAAGTTCCTTTAGCATTTGTTGTAACGCTGTTTTGTCAGTCCTGAATTCTCTTAGCTTTTGCTTGTCTGTAAAGCTTTTGATTTCTCCATCGAATCTGAATGAGATCCTTGCTGGGTAGAGTAATCTTGGTTGTAAGTTTTTCCCTTTCATTCACTTTAAATATATCCTTCCACTCTTCTGGCCTGCAGAGTTTCTGCTGAAAAACCAGCTGATAACCTTATGGGGATTCCCTTGTGTGTTATTTGTTGTTTTTCCCTTGCTGCTTTTAATATTTTTTCTTTGTGTTAAATTTTTGTTAGATTGATTAATATGTGTCTCAGTGTGTTTCTCCTTAGGTTTATCCTGTATGGGACTCTCTACACTTTCTGGACTTGATTGACTATTTTCTTTCCCATTTTAGGGAAGTTTTTGACTATATTCTCTTCAAATATTTTCTCAGACCCTTCCTCTTTCTCTTCTTCTTCCAAAACCCCTAAAATTCGAATGTTGGTGTGTTTAATGTTGTCCCAGAGGTTTCTGTGACTGTCCTCATTTATTTTCATTCTTTTTTCTTTATTCTACTCCATGGCAGTTATTTCCACCATTCTATCTTTCAAGGTCACTTATCCATCCTTCTGACTCAGTTATTCTGCTGTGATTCCTTCTAGTATATTTATCATTTCACTTATTGTGTTGTTCATCACTGTTTGTTCATTCTTTAGTTCTTCTAGGTCCTTGTTAAACATTTCTTGTATTTTCTTGATCCATGCCTCCATTCTGTTTCCAAGATTTTGGATCATCTTTACTATCTTTATTCTGAATTCTTTCTCAGGTAGATTGCCTATTTTCTCTTTGTTTATTTGGTCTTGTGGGTTTTTATCTTGCTCCTTTATCTGCAACATATTTTTCTGTCATCTCATTTTGTCTCACTTACTGTGTTTGAGGTCTCCTCTCTGCAGACTGCAGGGTCATTTTTCCTCTTGCTTCCGGTGTCTTTCCCCAGTGGGTGATGTTGGTCCAGTGACCTGTGTAGGCTTTCTGGTAGCAGGGACTGGTGCCTGCATTCTGGTGGGTGAAGCTAGATCTTGTCCCTCTGATGGGCAGGGCCTTGTCAGATGGTGTGTTTTGCAGTGTCTGTGAGCTTGGAATGACTTTAGGCAGCCTGTCTGCTGATGGGTGGGCTTGTGTCCTTGTTTTGCTTGTTGTTTGGCATGAGGTGTCCAGCCTAGGAGCCTGTGGGCAGTTGGGAGGGGCCAGGTCTTGGATTCAAGATGGAGACCTCTGGGAGAATTCTTGCCAATTAATATTCCCTGAGGCCGGGAATTCTCTGGTGGTCCAGCATCCTGGACTCAGCAGTCCCACCCCAGAGTCTCAGGCCCAACCCCCAGCTGGGGAACCAAGACCCCGAATGTTGCATGTCACAGCAATAAAGGGAAAAATGGGGGGGGGGGGGAGAAAACAAATGAAAACAAGCAGAGAAACAAATCCCAAGACAAATAGCCAAGACCAAAACAAACAGTAATAACAGCAATTAAAAGAAAAAAACAGACGAAAAAACCTCAGACAAATGGTAAAAGCAAAACCAAACAAACAAAAACACACAAAAAGAAACAAAACCAAAGAAAACAAAAAACAAGAGAACAACCAAACAAAAGAACCCAAAAACAAAATCAAACAATTAAAAACAAAACTAACAAAAACGCAAAACCAAAGCAGAATGCAAACTGAAGAATAAAGCAAAGCAAACAAAACAAAAATGATTTTAAAAGAAAGGAAAAAACACAGAACAACGAAAAGCAAAGTAAAAGTAGAAATATAAAAAAATAAATAATATATTTTAAATTTTTAAACAAGAAAAATACAAACAAAACCTCACAAAAACTAAATTAAAATAAAATATAATAATAATTTAAAAAATAAAACCAACAGCAGAACAAATCAAAATATAATAAAAATAATAGTAATAATAATATTTTCCTGGGGTCTCAGCTGTCAGTGTCCTTGCCCCCCACTGTGAGCCACAGCCAACCTCTGTCTCCCCAGGAGGCCCTCCAATGCCTCTAGGTTGGTCTCTGGACCCACTGTGGGCACTGTGGGGACATCTCAAACTCTGATCTGACCCTACTGCCACATGTGGGGGCCCCAAAGTCTACAGCTGACAAAGCTAAACCAGTTTCATTTATGGGAACACTCATTGTCTGTTCAGATATTCCATAGACACAGGGTCTACCAAGCTGACTGCAGGGATTTAATCTGCGGTTTGTGCAGCTGACAGAAATATCTTCATTCCTCTTTCTTAGTTGCCCCACCCCTGGGACTCAGCTGTGGTTTTAGCCCCATCTCTGTGTTTGGCCCACCTATAGGAGTCTGCTCCCAAGGCTGCCCTTGAGCATTCAGGTCTGCCCCAGTGAGGAGAGGGCTCAGAGATGGCATGGTTGCCTGGGTTGCAGGAGCCCCAGCAGTTACAGGAGCATGGGGAAGGCAGCAGCCATGGGTGTGAGAGATCTGGTCCTAGTGGGAGCCTATTCTAGTGCCTGGCAGCAGGTGTGCAAGGGCCAGCCCTGGCACAGGCTTTTTCTAGTGCCTGGTGGCAGGCATGCAAGGGCCAGCCCTAGCAGGGCCTTTTCCTAGTGCCTGGGGTGGGCAGGGGCAATGTGTGAGTTGACAGAGGCTAAAATGGTGGCTCTACTTTCTGCAGGTCATTCAACAGTGGTGACTTGCTTCCATGACAATCTGGGTTTCCTCCACAGGCATTCCCAGTTACAGATTCCCTCCCTTCCATCCCCTCAGGCCATCTCCCTGCAGCCAACAGCAGTCCCCGCCCTGGGTTTGCCCTCTAATCCCCACGATCCAGCTCCCAGCCCCCATGATCACCAGCAGACACATGTCCCAGTCTGGGGCATGCAGGGCCATGGCATGGACTGCCTGTGTAGTTCTCACTGTCCTGTCTGCTGCAGACCAGCCATTTCATCCTCTTCTGAAAGCCTCAGATGCTTCCCTTCTGTCCCAACAAATTTCCCCTCAGTGAGGGGTTTTTCCCAGATGCAGGAACCTCACTTCTTCTTCAGCTTCCCCCAGGGGAGCAAGTCCCGTCCTGCTTCCTCTCCTCTTGTTTCTCCCTTTTTTCTTTCATCTTACCCAGTTATGCAGGGATATTTATTATCCTTTCTGGTGTCCAAGGTCTTCTGCTAGTGTTTAGCCAGTATTTTGTGACAATTGTTCCATCCATAGATGTATTCTTTTTTTTTTTTTTTTTTTTTTTTTTTTTTTTGCGGTATGCGGGCCTCTCACTGTTGTGGCCTCTCCCGTTGCGGAGCACCGGCTCCGGACACACAGCCCTAGCGGCCATGGCTCACGGGCTTAGTTGCTCCGCGGCATGTGGGATCTTCCCGGACCAGGGCACGAACCCGTGTCTCCTGCATCGGCAGGCAGATTCTCAACCACTGCGCCACCAGGGAAGCCCCATAGATGTATTCTTGATGCATTTGTGGAAAGAGATGAACTCCATGTCCTCCTACTCCTCTGCCATCTTGAAAACTGCCTACTTTTAAACATAAATGAAAGAATATGTCACTGAGTAACTGTATGAACTTGGGAAAATCACTGAATCTCTTAGCCTGTTTTGTCATCTTTATAATGAAGATAGTAAGATAGTTGGTCTAAGGATCAAATGAGATGGTGTATATAAAACACCTCACACAGTGGCTAACTTAGAAGAGCCACCAAATGGTAATACCTCAACACTTTCCACTCTTCCTATTTGTCACTTGTTAGTGTAAGACAAAATAGAGCAGGTTGCTAAGAAGATGCAGATGTTATAATATGTTCTCTGTAGCTTATTGCCAGGAATTTTCAGCCAATATTTTTCTCCCTCCACTTCCAGATGGCTTGTTTCTGAAAGTAAGTTGCATGTTTTCCGTAACTATCTATCCTTAGAGAATTCCTTATCATCAAAGGTTTGTAAGCTGAAGTACCCTTCTTTTTTTGTTTTCCTAAGAAATATTTTTTACACGTCTGTCCTTTGTCTAAAGATTCCTTCCTCTTTTTTGAAGCAAAGCCTTGCCCAGGTTTCCTTAACCATTTCCTTGTGGCTCCTCCCTTTCTCTGTGCTTGGACAGAAAGATGGACATTTACAGATGTCAGGACACCAACCATATCCTGACTTGTCCCTGCCCCCACCATCCAGAGCCAGCAGCAACCTACTGCCTGATGGGAGAAAATAGGAACTTGATTTTCAGTCAATTAATTGTCTCGGATTTTCTCTCTTGGAAACAAAATCGGTAAGGAGGAGAGAGTTCTTGGGAGCTTATCTAGAGTGTCTCTTTTGAGCTGAACAGAAAAAATAACAGTTTTGATTTAACAAAAAAATTAATATGTTTATTATTACTATCAGATATCACCAGAACATTTCACCTGTTTATCATCCTGATAAACTGCCATTATAAATTCATTGTCCTAGCTTATCCTCCACTTCTTCATGTCTCTGAACAACTTTTTGCTCGGCCTATAATGAACTTTTCCCTCTTCTTCAGCTGGAGAAGTCCTAGTACTTTTATTCATTCAGTAAGCCTTTATTCAGGGAAATGTCTGGCTGGATGTGTGGGTATGCGATTCACCAGGACATAGAAAGTGGTGATGAGTTGCAGCTGAGAGTAGTAGACATTGCCTAGAGAGAAATGTCAGTTGTGAGAATGATATCAAGGATGTTTCCTGGGAAACATCCATATTCCAGCTTCTTGAAAGAGAGATCAACATTTGATATCTCTATTATTCATCTCCCAGCACCGTTGTGGTTGACTGATGCTGATTTGGTGCATCAGCCAGACTGCCTCCACCAGGCTAGGGCACCATCCCTGGATTCTGTGTGCGCTGGCTGCTGAAAGCTCACAGCTGCTCCACTTCTCCAAAGAATTGCCCTCAGCCAACAGCAGTCACTTTGCTGTGTGGGGTTTAAATTGATACCCTCAAGGAGAGGCCCACATCCTGTGACTGACACCACACTGGGGAACAAAAGGCTGGCTCCCTTACTGTTTCATGTTTCCACACCTTTATTTTTACTCTCTCATCCTCCTAGACCACCTTCACCAGTTCCTCACCCTAGGTATCACTTCTAAAGAAAACATTCCTGAAAACAAACTTACCCAGCCAGGCTAAGTGCTCTCTGTTGTGTCCCTTGCCCTTCACTCCTTTCTTCTGTCATTTCACTATGTTGCTATTGTCTAATCATGGGTTTGTTTCTACACTAACCTGGATGTGCCTGGATGGTGGAAATGTCTGATTCACCTTGGAATTCCTAAATCAGGAATACTTCATGGTTCATATCATATGTTTAATAAAAATTTGCTGATGGCACCAGCCCTGAGCCCCTCCCCACTCCAGACTCCCATAGCCAGCTGCCCAGGGACCCAGCCCCACACATCAGCAGGCCAGCAGCCACCACAAAATGCAGGATCTGTCTATCAGCTGGGCTTGGAACCAGACCTGCCTACCACCATATTCACGGTAGTTGCCCCACTCCTCAGATCAAGGGCCCATACAGTCTACATAAGGGCACCACTAGAGCATAAAGCTCTAGTGACCAGAAGGGAGTGTGTTTCTAGACCCCATAGGATGTTTCCTACATAATGCCACTTCTCCAAGATCAGGAAATGTAACTAATCTTCCGTTAAAAAAAAAAAAAAAAAGCACAGAAAATTAAGCAAAATTGGGAGACACAGGAATACGTTCCAAATGAAGGAGCAAGGCAAAACCTCAAAAGAAGAACCAAGCCAAGTGGAGATATGCAATCTACCTGATAAGAGTTCAAGGTAATGAAGAGCAAACAAAACCCAAATGGAGTCATAGGAAAGAAATAATAAAAACTAGAGTGGAAGTAGATAAAATAGAGATTTAAAACACATAGAAAATACCAATAAAGCTAGAAGCTCATTCTTTGAAAATAAAAACACAATTGATAAACCTTTAGCCATACTCATCAAGAAAAAAAGAGAGAGTCCAAATCAATAAAATCAGAAATGAAAGAGAACACTAAAGTACACTACAGGGCTTCCCTGGTGGCGCAGTGGTTGAGAGTCCACCTGCCGACGCAGGGGACGTGGGTTCATGCCCCGGTCCGGGAAGATCCCAATGCCACGGAGTGGCTGGGCCCATGAGCCATGGCCACTGAACCTGCGTGTCTGGAGCCTGTGGTTTGCAACGGGAGAGGCCACAGCAGTAAGAGGCCTGCGTACCGCAAAAAAAAAAAAAAAACTACAAAAATACAAAGAATCATGAGATTACTATGAACAGTTATGCACCAATAAAATGCACCCCTATGTTAATTGTAGCATTATTTACAATAGCCAAGATATGTAAGCAATGTAAGTGCCCATCAGTAGATGAATGGATAAAAATGTGATAAATATATATATGTTTCTCAGCCATAAGAAAGGATCGAATCTTGTCATTTACATCAATGTGGATGGACCTAGAGGTTATTATGCTAAGTGAAATAAATCAGAGAAAGACAAATACTTTATAATATCACTTATGTGTGGAATCTAAAAGACAAAACAAATGAGCAAACATAAGAAAACAGAAACAGTCTTGTGCAGGGAACAAACAGGTGGTCGCCAAAGGAGAAGGAGGTTGACAGAGAAGTGAAATAGTCAAGGGACATTAAAGAGGTACAAACTTTCAGTTTCAAAATAAATGAGGCACAGGGATGGGATGTTCAGCATAGGGATAAAATCAATAATATTGAAATAACTTTGTGTAGTGACAGATGGTAACTAGACATCATGGTGATCATTTTGTATTGTATAAAAATGTCATCACTATGTTTTACACCTGAAATGAATATAATATTGTAAATCAATTATACATCAATTTTAAAAGTTTGTTGTGTCAAGGAATGAAGAAATAAGTGATTCTCTGCTAAAGTGCTGCTTATGTAAATATTTAATAGTTTACCTTGGCCTAAAAGACACAGAGTCTCTGTCATCAGGTAAGGTACTTGCCAACATCTTTAATTTTTTTAATGTTTATGTTTAAATGAAAGAGCATGCTAGGACTGTAAATTAATTTAATGAGAAGATGCATGTGATAACAGTGAAGACACTGGCTGACATAAGAACTCAGTGTCAGTTTAATAAATCAGTGAGCTGGAGGTGATACCCCATAAAAATCTTTCACAGATTTTTTTCAAATAAAATATCCACGAGACTATTGGAAAATCATGTAGCCCCTTCCTATATCATCAGCAAGATATCACTTATTTTTTCTTTCCTACCAACTCTCTGCTTCCTGTGCTACCATAGTCTACTCTATACTAAGTCTACTCTATACTAAGTTAAGACAATTTTCAGAGAGAAATCATCACCAAAGATCCCATCAGACTTATATTTATACAATATCACCTTCCCTGAATTGTGCCTTATAATATTTCTCTAACGATAACTGTACTAAGTACCTTCTTTATCGTACTACTGAACTCCTAGAAAGCAAACTTCAATTCTCATAGAGCTGATAATCCTTAATCATCACCCAAGACTCAAAGACATCTTCTAAGCAGTTTGCAGCCTGAATTGTGGAGATCCATACCAATGAGAAGACTCCCACCACATGCTTCATTCTCTGCTTTGCTAATACCCAATACCTTTTACATTAGAGATCCACAAAAATAGAGAAAAACTAAATGTAGGCTTTCACTGACACAAGCAGTTCACAGAGCTAGGTTGACAGGAGGGACCCACTACCATTTCAACCTTTCGCGTCTACTAGATTTTGACAAAATATTTTTCACTTCTGACTTTCATCTGAGCCACATGAACATACCTTTATATTTTAATCTTGAATCAGAGAATATCATGTTTCTCTTCTCCTCATTTCTCAAGGTAGTTAGGTTTTCTTGCTTTGGACCATCCAAGTCCTTAAACAGATGCTTAGTTTTAGCATTCATACATACAAAGGCCATTGTCAAAGAGTTCTTGGGTTCTCCATATGCCTTATTTCCTTTGGGTTTATGCATCTCTCATCTCTTCTTTCTCCCCAATGCCCCAAGGCCAAATCTTTTGTAACAGATGTTCATTCTAATTTTAAAGTGGTCTTTAACTCAAAACGTGAGTTACTCTCTCTCTTCCCCTTGACTGTCAGAAATGAGAATAAGCAAAACAAGGTAATCTGAAGGCATTATTCTCCCTTTTACCAAGAGTCACATAAATCCAGCACTAATGGAAAGGGAGGGAGCGGTCCTTATCACTATGTTGAAATTTAAGCCAGCAATCAACTCAACCTCTCAGCAAAGTTACCTGGCTATTAAGCTTGATAGATCTGAACTTCAAGGCTTTTCAGATCCTCAGACCCCTGATTGTAATCATGTTAACATGTAAACATCATTAAGAAAGTGGAGATTTAATAGCTTTACTGAGGATTTTAATTTTAAAAATGTTTATTCCATACTTTAATTACATTCAGATGCCATGGTCAACTTCCAGTGTACTCAGGTATGTCTAAAACAACAAACACAAAAATATACAGTTACATAGACACCCATGATGTTAAATGAATAACTGGCACATTATTCAGGTAGTACAGAACAAATTCACTTTTGCCTCTCCCTGTCATAACCTATCTCATGTAAAAGTAGAATATGGCTTTTTTTTTCAAATCTATGATCTGAATTACCCAGGTAATAGCTTCAATTTTCCTTATTTAAAATCTAGACCAAAAATAGGAAGTGTTACCTGAAGTTTTCAAATAGACATTGCATATGCTTTATTCCACTGGCATTTTTTTCCAGGATGCTTCCATAACATCCAAATTATTTATATAATAATTCATTTTGGTGGAATTTTTATGAACCCATATTTTCAGTTATTCAACAGCATTCATCAGCCACTGGTCAGGTTCTTTCTAAGTGCCAGTTCTAGAGATAGAGTGATGAGCAAAACGAAGAAATTTTCTTGTTCTCATGAAGCTTACAGTAGAGAGTGGGAGACAAATACTAAATATATGATGACACCAGTGAATGTATACTTATCAACTGTGATGTTTCCTAAAGAAAATGCATATGGTTTCTTGAAAATTTAAAACACAGGAACCTGACTAAACTGTTGGTTTTTCTAAGATGGCATTTGTTCTGAGCTCTAAAAGATGAATGAGCATTAAGGAGACTCTGAGTGGAGTGAGAGGCAAAAAGGGAACAGGCCGTGTTCAAAGGCCTGACAGAGACCACTGTGGCTGCAGAGCAAAGAAAAAGAAGAGTGGACTGTCCTAAGCAGAAGCTAAAACATAAGGGCCTTAAAGCCATGTTAACATTTGTAAAAGATCAGGCTGGCTGGAATGTAGAAAATGTATTGGGTTGCAGGGCAGGTTTTGGAGCTGTCCAGGTGTGAAACAATGGTGTCCTTGGCCTTATTAGCAAGATCTGAAAATACTGATGGCTCAAAAAATATGGATGGGGATGTGTCCAGATGGTAACACCTTTCCTATCACTGGTAGACAGCAGTAGTATAAATAGTATATAGAAGGTAAAGAAAGTGCCTTAGTGCTTAGAGCCCCGAGGAGTGTCTCTAAAGGGGTGTCTGGTGATTCCTGCTAGCAGCAAAGCGGAAGCAAAATCCAGCACTTGCTGCTTTGTGTTGAGGTTCTGCTTGAACCAAAGAGGTGCTGTTCCACCCGGGTACCCATTTCAGCAGCCAGCTACCCATTGTGCACAAGGGGTCATGGAGCTGCTGGAGAAGTTCCTATTTCAGATGCCCAAAGAGTATGTATACAGCCCAAGAAGCATTAGTCTGGGGGCTAGGGGGAAGGAAGGAAGCCACTTTGGGCCTCCTGTAATAATGGTTATAGGAGGTGGACCCAAATATTTATTTTTGCATTTTGGCTAATTTGGCATTTAAAGGCATCCAAGGCTAATGCAGGGTGACTGCTTCTATAATGTCTGCATGAAAATTATAAATTCATCACTAGTTTGAAATTGGATCCAAAATCAATTTTGTATTAATACAAGAATCTTTAACATTGTACTCATCAATGGAAGAAAAAGAATTTATAATAGCATGTAAAATACAGCATCAGTTGTTTAAAATTTTTAAATGAGTTCAAGAAAAAATTTTTATATATTAACTGCTTATGCAAACTGTTTCTCAATGATGGTATAATCATTGGAGACATAGTCTCTCCATGTAATCACTGGAGAGATAATCACTGAAACAGGAATTATATGTAACATATCTAAAATAAAACAGAAAAACTCAATTTTCTCCAAAATTTGTGACATTTTATCAAAATCCAATAGTCATGTACTCCTTAAAAATTTGTAATTTATTTTTATAATTATATGCCACCAGACACTGTAGAGATGCCCTTAAATCTCTTTCAGCTTACTTAAATGTACTCTATCATATTTGTGCAATTCCAAAAGGTTGTTTAGATCCCATAATGGCAGATGGTAAATAAAAAAAAATTATTACTCCTAGACCCATATAGCTTGAGAATACGTGTGTTTGTGTTTTGCTACTTTCATCTGTGCCCACCCAATTTTCCTTGATCACCTTCCATAGATCCCTGGCACCTTAAGATCCAAAAAGAGAATTATATTTCCTTCTTCCTTCACATTTCTGATCAAATTATTTTAGTGACTGAGGAAAGTGTATGAAATCCCACTGGCAGCTATGATCAGAAACAATAAGCCTCAAAGTATTTGTCAGGGCTATATAACACAAATGCAACCCAAATACCAAAGTTTCATGATACCTGCAAGGGAAATATTAAGGAAAAATGCTTTATAAATATGAGTCTAAAAACAGAAATATCAACAGATTAACCAGATTCATTTACAAACATTTTTGTGAGCGGATAAATAGTGGTTTCAATATACAGTATTGCGGGCTTCCCTGGTGGCGCAGTGGTTGAGAATCCACCTGCCGATGCAGGGGACACGGGTTCGTGTCCCGGCCCGGGAAGATCCCACATGCCGCGGAGCGGCTGGGCCCGTGAGCCATGGCCGCTGAGCGTGTGTGTCCGGAGCCTGTGCTCCGCAACGGGAGAGGCCACAACAGTGAGAGGCCCGCGTACCGCAAAACAACAACAACAACAAAAAAAACAGTATTGGACTTTGTCAAGTAGGCAAATTCCAGTAAATTCATCACTCTTGCAAAAGTTCAGGTAGAAAATAGCTGGAGATCTGGGGGTATTTTTAAACATCTTTATTGGAGTATAATTGCTTTACAGTGTTGTGTTAGTTTCTGCTGTATAACAAAGTGAATCAGCTATACGTATACATATATCCCCATAGCCCCTCCCTCTTGCGTCTCCCTCCCAGCCTCCCTATCCCACCCCTCTAGGTGGTCACAAAGTACCGAGCTGATCTCCCTGTGCTATGCGGCTGCTTCCCACTAGCTATCTATTTTACATTTGGTAGTGTATATATGTCCATTCCACTCTCTCACTTCATCCCAGCTTACCCTTCCACCTCCCCGTGTCCTCAAATCCCATTCTCTACATCTCTGTCTTTATTCCTGTCCTGCCCCTACGTTCATCAGAACCATTTTTTTTTAGATTCCATATATATGTGTTAGCATATGGTATTTGTTTTTCTAATTCTGACTTATTCCACTCTGTATGACAGACTCTATGTCCATCCACTTCACTACAAATAACTCAATTTCGTTTCTTTTTATGGCTGAGTAATATTCCATTCTATAAATGTGCCAACATCTTCTATATCTATTCATCTGTCGATGGACACTTAGGTTGCTTCCATGTCCTGGATATTGTAAATAGTGCTGCAAAGAATGTTGTGGTACATGACTCTTTTTGAATTATGGTTTTCTCAGAGTATATGCCCAGTAGTGGAATTTCTGGGTCATATGGTAGTTCTATTTTTAGTCTTTTAAGGAACCTCCATACTGTTCTCCACAGTGGCTATACCAATTTACATTCCCATCAACAGTGCAAGAGGGTTCCCTTTTCTACACACCCACTCCAGCACTTATTGTTTGTAGATTTTCTGATGATGGCCATTCTGACCGGTGTGAGGTGATACCTCATTGTAGTTTAGATTTGCATTTCTCTAATAATTAGTGATGTTGAGCATATTTTCATGTGTTTGTTGACACATGAAACACATGAATATCTTCTTTGGAGAAATGTCTATTTAGGTCTTCTGCCCATTTTTGGATTGGGTTCTTTGTTTCTTTGATATTGAGCTGCGTGAGCTGCTTGTATACTTTGGAGATTAATCCTTTGTCAGTTGCATCATTTGCAAATATTTTCTCCCATTCTGAGAGTTGTCTTTTCACCTTATTTATGGTTTTCTTTGCTGTGCAAAAGCTATTAAGTTTCATTAGGTCCCATATGTCTATTTTTGTTTTCATTCTCATTACTCTAGGATGTGGCTCAAAAAGGATCTTGCTGTGATTTATGTCATAGCATGTTCTGCCTATGTTTTCCTCTAAGAGTTTTATAGTACCTGACCTTACATTTAGGTCTTTAAAACATTTTGAGTTTATTTTTGTGTATGGTGTGAGGGGGTGTTCTAATTTCATTCTTTTACATGTAGCTGTCCAGTTTTCCCAGCACCACGTATTGAAGAGGCAGTCTTTTCTCCATTGTATATTCTTGCCTCCTTTATCAAAAATAAGGTGACCATATGTGCGTGGGTTTATCTTTGGGATTTCTGTCCTGTTCC
Source organism: Kogia breviceps (assembly GCF_026419965.1). NCBI lineage: Eukaryota > Metazoa > Chordata > Mammalia > Artiodactyla > Physeteridae > Kogia > Kogia breviceps. The sequence goes on along the minus strand of NC_081326.1, from coordinate 17,665,405 downwards.
ATTGATCTGTACTTTTGTTTTTCTGCCAGTACCATACTGTCTTGATAACTGTAGCTTTGTAGTATAGTCTGAACTCAGGGACCCTGATTCCTCCAGCTCCATTTTCCTTTCTCAAGATTGCTTTGGCTATTCATGGTCTCTTGCATTTCCATATGAGTTATAAAATTTTTTCTTCTACTTCTCTGAAAAATGCCACTGGTAATTTTATACAGATTGCATTGAATCTGTAGATTGCTTTGGGTAGTAGAGTCATTTCACAATGTTGATTCTTCCAATCCAAAACCATAGTATATCTCTCCCCCTGTTTGTATCACCTTTAATTTCTTTCATCAGCGTCTTGTACTTTTATACCTACAGGTCTTTTTTCTCCGTAGGTAGATTTATTCCTAGGTACTTTATTCTTTTTGTTGCAGTGGTAAATGGAAGTGTTTCCTTAATTTCTCTTTCAGATTTTTCATCATTACTATATAGGAATGCACGAGATTTCTGTGCATTAATTTTGTATCCTGCTACTCTACCAGATTCACTGATGAGCTCTAGTAGATTTCTGGTTGCGTCTTTAGGATTCTCTATGTGTAGTATCATGTCATCTGCCCACAGTGACAGTTTTACTTCTTCTTTTCCTATTTGGATTCCTTTTATTTCTTTTTCTTCTCTGATTGCTCTGGCTAAAACTTCCAAAATTATGTTGAAGAATAGTGGTGGGAGTGGGAAACCTTGTCTTGTTCCTGATCTTAGTGGAAATGGTTTCAGTTTTTCACCATTGAGAAAAATGTTGGCTGTGGGTTCGTCATATATGGCTTTTATTATGTTGAGGAAGGTTCCCTCTATGCCTACTTTCTGGAGAGTTTTTAACATAATGGGTATTGAATTCTGTCAAAAGCTTTTTCTACATCTATTGAGATTGTCATATGTTTTTTATCCTTCAATCTGTTAATATCGTGTATCACATTGGTTGATTTGCATATATTGGAGAATCCTTTCATTCCTTGGATAAATCCCACTTGATCATGGTATATGATCCTTTCAATGTGCTGCTGGATTCTGTTTGCTAGTATTTTATTGAGGATTTTTGCATCTATATTCATGAGTGATATTGGCCTGTAGTTTTCTTTCTTTGTGACATCTTTGTCTGGTTTTGGTACCAGGGTGATGGTGACCTCATAGAATGAGTTTGAGAGTGTTCCTCCCTCTGCTATATTTTGGAAGAGTTTGAAAAGGATAGGTGTTAGCTCTTTTCTAAATGTTTGATAGAATTCGTCTGTGAAGCTATCTGGTCCTGGGCTTTTGTTTGTTGGAAGACTTTTAATCACAGTTTCCATTTCTGTGCTTGTGATTGGTCTCTTTATATTTTCTATTTCTTCCTGGTTCAGTCTCAGGAGGTTGTGCTTTCCTAAGAATGTGTCCATTTCTTCCAGGTTGTCCATTTTTTTGGTATATATTTGCTTGTAGTAATCTCTCATAATCCTTTGTATTTCTACAGTGTCAGTTGTTCTTCTCCTTTTTCATTTCTAATTCTATTTGAGTCATGTCCCTCTTTTTCTTGATGAGTCTGCCTAATGGTTTATCAATATTTCTTATCTTATCAAAGAACAAGCTTTTAGTTTTTTTGATCTTTGCTATTGTTTCCTTCATTTATTTCTGATCTGATCTTTATGATTTCTTTCCTTCTGCTAAGTTTGGAGTTTCTTTGTTCTTTTTGTTCTAATTGCTTTAGGTGTAATATTATGTTGTTTATTTGAGGTTTTTCTTATTTCTTGAGGTATGATAGTATTGCTATAAACTTTCCTTTTAAAACTGCTTTTGCTGCATCCCATATGTTTTGGGTAGTTGTGTTTTCATTGTCACTTGTTTCTAGGTATTATTTATTTCCTCTTTGATTTCTTCAGTGATAGCTTGGTTACTTAGTAGTGTATTCTTTAGCCTCTCTGTGTTTGTATTTTTTACACATTTTTTTCTGTAATTGATATCTAGTCTTATAGCACTGTGGTCAGAAAAGATACTTGATATGCTTTCAATTTTCTTAAATTTACCAAGGCTTGATTTGTGACCCAGGATAAGATCTATCCTGGAGAATATTCCATGAGCACTTGAGAAGAAAGTATTTTCTGTTGTTTTTGGATGGAATGTCCTATAAATATCAATTAAGTCCATCTTGTTTAATGTATCATTTAAAGCTTGTGTTTCCTTATTTATTTTCATTTTGGATGATCTGTCCATTGGTGAAATTGGGGTCTTAAAGTCCCCTACTATTATTGTGTTACTGTCAATTTCCTGTTTTATAACTGTTAGCATTTGCCTTATGTATTGAGGTGTTCCTATGTTGGGTGCATAAATATTTACAATTGTTATATCTTCTTCTTGGACTGATCCCCTGATCATTATGTAGTGTCTTTCTTTGTCTCTTGTAATAGTCTTTGTTTTAAAGTCTATCTTGTCTGATATGAGAATTGCTACTCCAGCTTTCTTTTGATTCCAGTTTGCATGGAATATCTTTTTCCATCTCCTCACTTTCAGTCTGTATGTGTCCCTAGGTCTGAAGTGGGTCTCTTGTAGACAGCATATATATGGGTCTTGTTTTTTTATCCATTCAGCCAGTCTATGTCTTTTGGTTGGAGCATTTAATCCATTTCCATTTAAGGTAATTATTGATATGTATGTTCCTATTACCAGTTTCTTAATTGTTTGGGGTTTGTTTTTGTAGGTCTTTTTCTTCCCTTGTGTTTCCTGCCTAGAGGAGTTCCTTTAGCATTTGTTATAAAGCTAGTTTGGTGGTGCTGAATTCTCTTAGCTTTTGCTTGTTCGTAAAGGTTTTAATTTCTCTGTCAAATCTGAATGAGATCCTTGCTGGGTTAAATAATCTTGGTTGTAGGTTTTTCCCTTTCATCACTTTAAATATCTGCTGCCACTCCCTTCTGGCTTGCAGAGTTTCTGCTGAAAAATCTTCTGTTAACTGTATGGGGATTCCCTTATATGTTATCTGTTGCTTTTCCCTTGCTGCTTTTAATACTTTTTCTCTGTACTTAATTTTTGTTAGTTTGATTAATGTGTCTCAGCGTGTTTCTCTTTGGGTTTATCTTGTATGGTACTCTCTGTGCTTCCTGGACTTGATTAACTATTTCCTTCCCATATTAGGGAAGTTTTCAACTATAATCTCTTCAAATATTTTCTCAGTCCCTTTCTTTTTCTTTTCTTCATCTGGGACCCCTATAATTTGAATGTTGGTACATTTAATGTTGTCTCAGAGGTCTCTGAATCTGTCCTCAATTCTTTTTGTTCTTTTTTCTTTATTATGCTCCCTGGCAGTTATTTCCACCGTTTTATATTCCAGGTCACTTTTCCTTTCTTCTGCCTCAGTTATTCTGTTACTGATTGCTTCTAGAGTATTTTTAATTTCAGTAATTGTGTTGTTCCTCACTGTTCGTTTGCTTTTTAGTTCTTCTAGATCCTTTTTAAATGTTTCTTGTATTTTCTCCATTCTCTTTCTGAGATTTTGGATCATCTTTCCTATTATTACTCTGAATTCTTTTTCAGGTTGGTTGTCTATTTCACCTTCATTTGTTTGGTGTTGTAGGTTTGCACCTTGCTCCTTCGTCTGTTACTTTTTTTTTTTGGATGTGTGGTCCTGTGTTCCTCTCTTACTGGTTGTGTGGTCCGAGACATCCAGCACTGGAGCTTGCAGACAGTTGGATAGAACTGCATCTTAGTGCTGAGATGAGGACCTCCAGGAAGCTTCATTCTGATTGATATTCCTTGGGGTCTGAGTTTCTCTTTCAGTCCAGCAGTTTGGACTTGGAGCTCCCATCACAGGAGCTCAGGCCCAACCTCCAGCCTGGGAACCAAGATTCTGCAAGCTTTGTGGCATGGTAATAAAAAAAAAAAAAAAAAAAAAAAACAGGAAAAAAGAAAGAACCAGGGAAGCAATACAATATCAAAGAGTAAAAAACAAAATAAAATTAGAAACATAAAAATATATTAAGAAAAATGAAACTAAAAGGAAACAACCGTTTGCTCAGGGTTCCTCCCATCCCCTTAGGTGTCCATGTTCCCACACCAGTGCCTGGTAGGTGCTCTATTTGTAAGGAGATGTGAATTCCTCATCCTCCTACTACACCATCTTCGATATCTGGATTTTAAAAAATCAGTAAGTGAAGAGCCAGTTGTATTCTTAATAGTACACAACTGATTAGTAGCAAATACTTCATTTCAATAACAGACAGGTTCAACAAAGTACTCCAATGCATTTAAAGTGAGCCAATCTAATCACACCACACTGGTTGCCCAGAAGAAAGATCCAGAAAGTGCTTGAAGTGAAAGAGGGGTTGACCCTCTTGAGACTTTGGGCAAAGTGACATAAGTGCAGGAATTTGGCTGTGGCAGCAATGATGTTGAAAAGAATGATATGCTTTCAATTTGAAGAGAAACATTTGTCCATTGGATGGTGCCCTAGAAACTGTATAACATGTTTGTGGCTCATTGTTCCTGGAACAAAATGGAAAATCAGTTGGACCAAAATGTCCATGATTTTCTTTTTTGCCAAAGTTCAAATATATATTAGTTCTCTACAAAACATTGCCCTTTAGTCACAAGCTGGATCTTTTGGGTAGTGCCATAAATAGTTTATGGAAAGGTAATACAGCCAGGGTGCCAAACATAATGTGGAGTATAACCAGAGCAGGTTATGCTTGGCTCCAGTGCTTCTGAGATGGGTGAAAGGAAGTGCTTTTCTAATTTTATGATTGGAAATTGTGCTTTTCTAATTTGATAACTCAAGCAAACTTGAACAAGATTTCTATTTCCCTGGCCTGATCAATATTCATACAGATCACCAAGCAGTTCATTTAGCAGTTGAGATAAATGCCTAACATAAAGAACTCTATTCAGAGACCCAAGATAAGTGAGTCACAGACCCACTTCATTTCTTTTCACATCTCTGTGCTGTTGGAAAAAAGCCATAACTTCCCCCAAGTCTTTGATTACTTAACATGTTTAGAGTATGTTGACCACAATCCTAGAGAGAGATGGCAAGCCGTATGTTAGCACCTAAGTTCATGAAGAATGTGATGTTTAAAGGATCCTAAAACATGAGGAAGATTCTGATATGCAGAGATGTAGAGGAAATGTATTCTTAAAGAAAGGAATAAGCTTTGAAACATATGAACGTGGATTGTGAAAAGAGAACCAGTGGTCTTGTTTCTGTTGTGTGAGAAGAGAAGTCTTTGTCTTTGCAAAGGCAAAATTAAGAAGTAAAGATGGAAAAGGAAGATAAAGCTATACTGAACCAGGCTCTGAAATCACCAGGCTGAGGAATTTGAACCTCACTCTGTAGGCTATGAGAGACCATCAAATATTTTTTCATAGAAAAATAGCAATGATTAAATCATATTTGAAAGGTTGATCTTAGATAAAGAGATAAACTAGAAGCAAGAATACAACTTAGGATGTGTTCTTCAAAAATCCTAATGTGGTGTAATGAAAGTCTAAAGTAGAGTGATATGAACACTAGAGAACAAACATGGAATGCAAAAGGGATTTGAAGTAAGAAAATCAACAGGATATAGCAATTAATTGGATAAGATGAAGGCATAAATAATAAAGCATGATAGGTCTTCAGCTTAAGTAGCTGAGAAGTTGGTAAAATCATTAATACAATAAAGGAAAATCAAGGGATTTGTTTTGGGAGATAAGATGATGACTCTTTTGGAGACTCTACGTTGAAGGTGTTGTTGCTGTATGAAGGTGCTTAATAGGTAGTTAGAAATTTATACCTGTAGCTCAGAAAAGTGATTCTGCTGCATTAAGGTGATGATTGTTGCTTTGAAATGGAAGGGATCCCTGAAGGACACAACCTTGAAAAACACCTATTTGGATGAGAAAATGTAGAGCTATAGAGCATTACAGAGAAACTGTGATCAGAGAAGAAGAGAATTCATTGTAACAGCACCTATAAACTCAAGAGGCAATGGACTGAACAGTGAGGAAGCCAGACAGCATGAGGCTAAGCTTAGGTATGTACCAGAGAGTAGTGGAAATCCCAGATATAGACTTCTCCTTCCAGAAGTTTGGAAAAGGGGAAAAATAAGGATAGGGAAATGTTTGAGGAGATGGCAAGTAAGTGGAAAGTTTTGGAGTGATTTTTTTGGAGAAAGAGAAAGAAATAGGGATTGACAGAGATTTTATCACATATCCCAAAAAAGAGACAAGAATGTGCAAAATTGAATTCATGGTAATCCCCTCCATCACTTTGTAAACCTTGTCCCTTTGTAGAATTCCTTGTCTCAAAGAAAGAGAAGCCAAAGACCTAGAAGTCATCGCTGGTATTTCTCCCTCTTTCATTCCACATATCTAATTCTTTCCTGTCAATTATACCTCTTAAATAGCTCTCAAATCCATCTGTTTCTGTCTTTCATCACACATCCCAATTTCTATGATCATAATTTTTCTTCTAGACCATCTCAGTAACCTCTTAAACAGTTTCCCTTTGTTCATTTCTATCCGTCTGTAGTCTGTTCTATATGCATTAATAAGAGTATATGAAATCCAACACTAATTGTGTCACTCAGATGCTTAAGATAATTAAATAGCTTTGCATTTCCTTTAGAATAAATTCTAAAATCAAAAAACAAATTTTAACATCATCTACAAAGTCCTGAATAGTGTGTGTTCTTGACTATCTCTTCAGCCTTATCTGGTACTCCTCTCCTGCACACTCTGTGTGCTCCAGCTACATGGGCCTGTCTTCTGTTATTCAAAATGATCATTCCTCTTCTTGCCATATGGCCTTTGCACATCTTCCTTTTGTGTAGAATGTCCTCAGTTTGTCTGGTTATTGCCTACTTATCTTCAATTTAATTGTCACCCCCTCAGGGAAATTTCACTGACCTTTCTAAGTCAAATATACTCTTATAGTACCAGAAGCCTCTCCCTTCCAACCCTTATTATTATTCACCCATTCAACAAATCTTTACGGAGTGCCCAGTATGTGCCAGGTACAATTCTGGGCACTTGGGATGTAACAGTGAACAAAACGAAGTCCCTGTCCTCATGGAGCTTTTTTTCTGATAAGAGGAAGAAAGCGATAAATAAGCATATCACTGTGTAAGAACAGATAGTGATAAATACTATGAAAAAAATGTAATAGGGCCAACGGATGGAAAATGATGATCAGGTACACTTTTGGATAGAGCAGTCAAGGAATACCTGCTGATAAAGAAATAGTTGAGATAGCTTCTGAGGGAAGATTCTAGATAATACTTAAAGCTATGGGACTGTGTTACATCACTTGGGAAATAGATGCAGATGGAGGAACAGAGAAGAGGCCCAAGGAATGAAAAATAAGGCCCTCCACTGCTTAGAAATTGAGAAGATGTGTCTTGAGCAGCAAGTGAAATTGACAAGAAACATTCAGAAAGGTAGAAGAAAGAAAGTCACATCCCAAGGGCTACTGAAAAAAGGAGGTATTTAATAAGACAGTATAATCAACTTTTTCAAATGATTCTTATGGAATGCAAACTCCATAAAGGCAGGAATTTATTTTCCCTTTTGTTTGCTTTTCTAGCCCGAGTACCTGAAACAGAGCTGGCACATGGCATTTGCTCAATAACATTTGTTAAATGATAACCAGTCATAGGATGAGGACTAAGATATGAACATTGGATTTAGCAATGTGGAGGTCAGGTCATGGGTAACCAGGCCAAGAGCAGTTTGGGTGGTGTGGTAGGATCAAAAGCCTGAGTGGAGTGAGTTTAAGATACCATGGGAGGGGAGAAAGCAGAGAAATTGTCTTTATCTGTGTTCTTCAGTGTGTGTTTCCTTCCTTAATTACATGAAGGCTTGCCATCTATTCACAGTGCCTGCCACATAATAGACATTAGGTTATATTTTTATATGAATAAAATACAAAAACCAGAAACGGGGACAGAAAATAAGACAATTCTGCAGTTACATAAGCATAAAGTACTCAGAACATAGGGAAGGTGATACTGAAAAAGAAAGGAAGGTGAAATATGGTATAAACAAATAATTTAGCAGACATGGGAGATAATTATATATGTGAAGAACAAAATAATAGAGAACATAGAATAATTAAGATGTCAACACAAAAAAACTTAAGTGAGAAGCTGGTTATTAGGGAAAATATAAATTATGTTTTGAACCACTGAGTTTAAAGAGTGGATGTACTAAGATGTGATTAAAAAAAGAGCATGGGACCAGATGGAGAGAGGCCTGGATACTATGCCCAGCTCTGTCATTAACTAGCTGTGTACGTTTAGGACAAACATTCTGCCAGATCTCAGTTTTCATCATCTGTAAGATGGGGTGAGGCAGAGTGGAATCCACTTCTTCTGGCTGCATTAACTTTGATTCTGTGAAAAAAGTTTGTATGTAAGATGACCTACTCTCAGGCACAGTTAGTGCTAGAGTGTAAATGTGGGTATAATCACCAAGAAGGTAATAGTTGGAATTCAGAGATTATTTGAGTTTGGATGGAGGATAAAGCTCCATGTGTCATTCACTGGCTCCACATGGAGATCCAACCACAACCTTGGCTTCCTTCCCACTGTTTTCTGACCTATTCACTTGGCCATTGCTGACAAAGAGGAAGCCCACAGTTCGAGAGCAGCTGTTCTCAGGAGGGGTGGGGAGACCACAACAACTGACTGAAAAAAATAAGGGAATAGGGAAATGGACACTACAGCTAAAAAGAAGTAAATTTGAAAATGGTTCTCCCTTGAATGATTTGAATACAGAGGAATTTTTAAACCTGCTTAAGAACTTAAGAATATTTAGCCTCATTGCAAAAATCTTTTTCAATCTGTCCCCAGAAAAGATGAAAATACGTTTTCTGTATGTATGTCATTGAGATATCCATAGAATTTTCTATTGTGGAAGATTTGTGGACTTGTATTTTATGTACATTTCTGTGACTAAAAAGAATGTATGTTGATATTTGGTGAGCGCAGATATAGACTAGAAAAATTTTCAGGTTGTAGCAGCCTGGTTTGCCATCAATAATTGAAATCCAGCTGGTAAGTAAAGTGAGCAGTAAAATGACCAAAGGAAATGAGGACATTAACAAGGAGAGAAAAGAGGGGAGATGTAGAGTACACTCCTGAAATAACTAAGGATTTCCTGTGTTACATAACTCTTGGCAATTCCTGTTCTTCAATTCACTGTGTTCCATTAGTAATTATGTTTATGTATTTAAAATAAAAATAATCAGCTGATAGATAACTGTCACTATTCACTAAAATATATTTTTAATAAAATGGTATCTTTTTCATATAGGGCATGTACAATTATATATATGCCACAGGACCTTGGCCAGCTCTAGGTCTATGTAACATGACACCAGGTTGGGTCACCACCCCTGAAAGAATTTACTAAGAATTTCTCTCTTGCTCTCTGTCTCTCTCTCTGTAAAGATATATATATCTTTAATGTTCCACACTCAGAGAAGCAGAACCAGTAGAAATAAAAAGGAATAAGAAGCTTCTCTGGGAACCATGTCATGTAATTGATTTTTTTAGGAAAATCTGTTGACTATCTGCTGTGTGAAAGATGCTATATGGGGGAGAATATAACAGACTCCAATCCAAAACATCACCTGCACATATACATGATTGGGAACAGTCACTTGCAGTGTGATTACTGAACAAAATGAGAAGACAGGAGCTTTCCCTATTTTAACTTTTATTATACTAGATTAATAGCTGATAACTACAAAAATATTATAATAGTATGATAATTAAAATTCAAACTATTAAGATTAAGGAGAAACTTTGAAAAATACAGAAACAGGATTAGAGAGAACCCTGAGAGACAAAGGTATTCGTGAAAAGCAAAGATATCAGGATAAAAGGAGAGCAGGGGAAGATTACAATTCACCTCAACTTCTCTCATTATTCAGCAAGCATTTATTAAGCACATGCTAAGCTCTAACCTCTGGCTAGGTGCTGAGGTTACAGAGATGAACAAGATACAATTCTACACTAAGGAAATTTAGATTTAGTACTTATATTGAGTACACCCTCAATAAATATTGCTAAGATAGAAGGGAGAAGCCCTAGAAGAAGACAGACAACCACTGTCAATCCAACCCCCCCCTTTTTTTTTTGGCTGTGGCACATAGCTTGTGGGATCTTAGTTCCCTGACCGGGGATCGAACACAGGTCCCTGCAGGGAAAGCACAGAGTCCTAACTGCTGGACCATCAGAGAATTCCCTCTAAATACTTTTTGAACACAGAAGGAAAATCTGGATACCTGTAGATTCATTTAAAAACTGAAGATTGACTTCTGAGTAGAATTGGCAGAGTGAATCTGGGTCACAGAGACTCCTTTTCCCAAAAGCTACTGAAAACTAAAACAAAGCTGTCAAAATTCACAAGCCATTTCTAAACAGTGAGAGAAAAGGCCATAGGCCATAGCCTTTGAAGAGAGATGAGTGTAAGCTCTTTACCCAGCTCCTATCACTTTGAAGAAATGCTGAAGAGAGAAAGTGAGTTGACAAGATAATGAGCATATTCACCAGTACCCTCAATTTGAAAGACTAATGGTTTAAATAGGCAGCAGCAATGTGGGGGAGAAATAGTGAAAAACATCATGAGACTAGAAATATCTATAAATCATTCTGGAATTTCGGCAGAGGGAGGAAGGGTACCAGTGCCTGAGTTTCACTTTCCAGGGCACTGTATGAAGCTGAAAGAATTCATTAAAGCCAATGGAAGTGGGTTATACCCTGCCTGCATGGAGTGGTCTAGAAGGTCAGACATTTAAAGGGATCTCATGAATGAACAGACAAGGGATCTCTACAGTGACCTCACCCCACACCTCTAGAGAGTATGATAAAGACAGGCCTCAGTCTTTATCTCTAATGTGCCCCTTGGTGTACCTTGATTTCCTTGGGGGCAGAGATGTTGCCTTTACTCTTTGCAGTACTTATATTCAGTTAAATCTGTTGAATATCAGCCCTGGTGTAAAGAAATTGTCACCCACGCTATGTTGAAACAAATAGTTGGTCTGGAGAATTTCCATTATTAAAATATGCTAGATTTTTTCAAAGTGGTGTATATTTTTTGAATGGAAAAGAAAGGAAAGAAGTAGGAATCAGAATAGCAATAAGGAAAAGAAATAGAAATAAAGGAAAATACTATAGAAAGAACCCAATCTGAAAAAAAAATTACCCAAGGAATAGAAGATAACTTGCCCTTGAGAAGTTCAAGCTATAAATAAACTTAATGAGAGTGAATTCAATAAAACTGAACTCAAACATATTATTTTTAAAAGGATAAGATGATAGAGTGTTTAAAAGAACCATTATATATTAGGTAAATCAATTAGAACAGCAAGGAACAAGATATCCACTTAAAACTTAAATTACTGCCTTGGAGAACAGGTGTAAGATGATAATTGTGAACGCAGAGAAAAAACACAAAATGATCAGAGTCATCAGAGAAAAGTGATAGACATAAAATGCCAGGAAAGATTATCTGACAGTACAATTGATGTTTTTACAGTATAGAGCCCAGTAGCTGGATAACAGAAAAGATTCAGTAATAGAACATATAGTTCTCTCAAAGTTATATGCTCCAGTTTTGAAGCCAAAGGAGAGAAAACATTAATTTAATAATTTTAAATGTTAGGCAATTCAGTAAAAGCACAACCGTTAAATCCTCTGAACAATTATTTTAATCCTCTATTTTACTTTGAGGAAGATATGAAATTATTTTTTAGGATGTCTCAAATAGAGGGAAAAAAATGAAACCCTGATAAATATTGAAGATGTATCTAAAACTACTGTCTCCATCAACAAAATCCATGTAAATATCTAAAATTCACTGGAATAACCAGTACCTACCTAATTCACAGCCTGGAACTTCTGAATAGATCTGACCGATATATTTTTTTAAAAAACCTTCAAAAGTATATCAACAAATCCTGTTAATGTCTTGAAAATCAGAGTCCTGCTGTCAAGTCTCTTAAGCTATCCCTTATCTCTTTCCACTCAGCCTAGTGTCAAATATAGATGAGAGAAACATAGTCATCGCTACTAGCCTAAGTACTTTCTCTCACATGTACTTTCTCTTCACAAATGGAATGTAATTATTTTGAGCTTAAAATAAATGAATAACAATATTATAACTAATCATCATTTAATCCGTACCACTCTTGAATACTAAACTGAGATTAATGGCTTTCTACAATATTGGGTGGTATTCATATAGTATCAGTCATCATAAAGTTGCTTAAGTGTATTTTGAGAACCAGGAGAAACACAATTGCTGTATTTGAAGATCCCAGTCTCCAATCCTTCAAATCTCAAATGAAAAATTTCAATCTAAGCTTTCACAGCCCTCTGAACTAAGTTAGTCATAGCCTCTTTCATCAACAACGGTCTCCTTTTGCTCCCTTTTTCTGAGGTTTCACTGTCTGATTCAAACAGCTGTTAGTCCTTTATGAGACTTTTCTTCCCACACAGCTCAGCTGTACTCCTAGATCTTTCCAACCATTCTGCCCCAGCTCTGAATCTTTCTCTTGGCTCTCCACTTGCTCCAAAGTCTGCACCTGTGTCTCTGGACCTTGGGATCTCATAGGAATTGGAGAGGAACATTTTATTTTTAATAAATACATCTTAGATTATTTTCCTGCTGCTTTTATTCCATCACATGAAAAAACTAACTGAAACATATTAAAAGAAATATGTTTTAATACCATGAAGTGACTCTTAAGACTTAGGTAGAACTAGTAATTAGGTCATTAGACAAATAGTTTATTTTCCAAACTTTCTAAAGGGTAAGGAAGTTAGAAGAAATACTTCTCTTTTCTTCTGTGGCTAGCCAGAGCATCATTCATGCTTACAACTGCATGTTGGTTTTTTCAGATTGTATACAGTATGTGAATTACCTAGTAGTAAGCATGGCCTTTGTCCAAATAGAAGGTAATTAGGGGACAGCACTCATCTACCCAACTATAGCTATTCTCCCAACCCAAGCTAAGATGTGTCAACTCTCCATTAAAACCCTGGCACTCTCACTTAAGAGTGAGCTTAGATAGTGATGGCAGAGCCACAGACAATAAAATGTGATATGAGAAGTGCTGAAATAGACACCTCAAAATATTTCTCCTATGGGCTTTCAAAAATAGTTGAAAGTCCCATCAACCACTTCTTAAATTTAGTCCTAATTTTTGATGACTCTATCAAAACAGAAGGTATGAGACTATAAATATATAATTTTGAATTTTACTTATTTGAGAAACCCAACACTGGTGAACTGATTTTTGACTCAGATTTTATCAGGCATTGGAACTACCAGGAAGGATTAATTTTTCTTTTTTATATTTCTATTGAGGTATAATTGACAAAAAATAAATTGACATGTTTAAACTGTACAACTGTGTCTATATTTGTATAGATATGTATAGATATAGATACATATGTATACATGTACATATATATACTTATATATATGTATGTCTATGGATATGGATATATATCCATGAAATCATTATTACGATCAAGGTAGTGAATAATATCATTCATCCCCAGAAGTTTCCTCATGCCATTTTATATTGTCTCCTTCCTGCCCCTTTCTGCCCAGGCCTTTCTACTGCCACTGTCTTCCCAGGCAACCACTAATCTGAATTTTGTCACTATATATTGGTTTGCATTTTCTAGACATTTGTATAAATAGAATCATACAGTATGCACTCTTTTTTGGTCTGGCTTCTTTCACTCAACATGATTATTTTCAGAATGACTCGTGTTATTGCATGCATGAAAAGTTTCTTTTTATTTCTGAAGAACATTCCGTTGTACAGATAAACCATATGTGTTTAGCAATTCACCAGTTAATAGACATTTTGTTTACAGTTTTTTGCTCTTACAAGTAAAGTTGCTATGAACTTTCACATACAATTCTTCCCATGATAATAAGTTTTACTTCTCGTGGGTAAGTAAAAAGGAGTAAAGTGGCTATGTCATATGATAGATTTATGCTTAACTTTTTAAGAAACAGCCAAGTTATTTTACAAAGTAGTTATACTATTTTACATTCCTACCAGCAGTGTATGAAAGTTCCAGGCCTCCACATTCTCTCCAGTACTTGACGTGGTCAGTCTTAATATTAGACATTTGTAATGGATGTGTAGTGGTATTTCATTGTGTTTTTATTGTGCACTTACCTAATGAATATCGATGTTTAGTATTTTAACGTATTTATTTGCCATCAGTAGATCTTTTTTGGTGAAGTGTATGTTCAACTATTTTGCTCATTTTAAAATTTTTTTGAGTTTTACAAGTTTTTAAATATGTTTTAGATATAAATCCTTTATCAGATATGTGATTGGCAAAGAATCTCTCCCAGTCTGTGACTTGTATTTTGATTCTCTTAATAGCATTTTTCTAAGAGCTGTCATTCTTCATTGTGATGAAGTTCAATTAATCAAGTTTTGTTTTTTGTTTTTTTTTTAATGGATCATGTCTTTGGCTTTGTATCTAGGAAATCTTCACTTAACCCAATGTCTCCCATGTTTTCTTCTAGGAATTATAAAATTTTAAGTTTTATATTTTGCTCTATTCTCCATTTTGAGTTAATTTTTTATACATGGTGTGAGGTAGACATTGAAGTATTTATAGGGTTTTTTGCATAAGGATAGTTGGGAATCTTAGGCAACATTTATTGAATAGACTATCCATTCATTGAATTGGCTTTGTATCTTTGTCAAAAATCAATTAACTATACATATGTAAGTCTATTTCTGGACTTATTTTTTTGTCCCAATGCCAGTATCACACTGTTTCAATTACTATTGTTATATAAAAATTATTGAAGTCAGGTAGTGTAAGTCCTCCAACTTTGCTTCTCCTTCTCAAAGTTGTTTTGACTATTCCAGCTTGTTTGCATTTTAATATGAATTTTAGAATGAGCATGTCAATTTCTATTAAAAAAAAGAAAAGGCCTTCTGGGGTTTTGGTAGTGATCATACTGAATTTATAGATCAATTAAGAAAGACTTGCTATCTGAATAATATTAAGTATTCCAAACTATGAACATGTTATATCTTTCCATTTTTTAGGTTTTGTAAAATTTCTGTCAGCAATATTTTATAGTTTTCATTGTACTGACCTTAAATATCTTTGGAAAATTATTCTCAAAGAATTTCATATTTTGAATGTTACTGAAATAGTATTAAATTTTAATTTCAGTTGGTTCTGAGCATATAGAAATTCAACTGAATTTTATATATTAATCTTATATCCTGCAAACTTGCTAACTTGCTTATTAACTCTAGTATCTTTTGTAGATTGTATAGAATTTTCTTTGTGGATGATTATTTTGTCTGCAAATAAAGACAGGTTTACTACTTCCTTTTCAATCTTAGCACCTATTAATTTTTTGTTTTAGTATGCTAGCTAACACTTTCAGTACAATGTTGAATATAAATGGTGAGAGTAAAAATCCTTACCTTTTTCCTGATCTTATGAGGAAAGAATTCAGTCTTTCACTGTTAGGGATCATATTATCAGTAGGTTTTTCCTAGATGTCCATAGTAGGTTTAATATGTTTCTTTCTAGTCCTAATTTGATGAGAATTTTTACTCAGGAATAGATATTGGATTTGTCACATGTCTTTTTACATCTAATAAGATGATCATATTGTTTATTTTTTTGTCTGATAATTTGATGAATTAGATTGATTTTCAAATATTAATACATTCTTGAGATAAACTATATGTAGCCTTGATGTATTATCATTGTTATACATTGTTGAACTTGATTAAAATTTTGTTAGGAATTTTTTTATCTATGAGGAATATTGGTATGCAATTTTTTCCCTGTAATGTCTTCATGTCAGAATAATGCTAGCATTGTGGAATTTATTGGGAAACTTTCTCTTTTCTTTTTTAATTTTCTGGAAGAGTGTATACAGTACTGGTATTTTTTCTTCCTTAAGTGTTTGACAGGATTCCATAGTGAAACCATCTGGGTCTGAAGTTTCCTGTATGGGAAGGATTTTAACCTCAAATTCGATTACTTTACTCATTATGGGACTATTCAAGTTATCTATTTCTTCTTGAGTAAACTTCAGTAGTTTTGCCTTTCCAGATATTTATTCACTTCCTATAAGTTGTTAAATTTATTGATATACTTTCAATATAATATTCGTTTGTAATCCTTTTATATCTATAAATTCTGTAGTGATGTCACCTCTCTCATCTTAATACTGGCAATTTGTATCTTCACTCTTATTTTCCTGATCAGGCTGGATAAAAGTTTAATTTTATTGATATCAAATAATAACCCTTTGGTTTTATTAATTTTCTCTATGTTTTTGTTTTCTCATTCTTTAATTTTTGCTCTGGTCTTTATTATTTATATTTCACAACATTAATAAGACTTAAATCAGGTTTTATTTGCTCTTATTCTTCTATTTTCTTAAAATGAAACCTGAGGTAATTGATCTGTGTCCTTTATTCTTTCTAATATAGATAGTTAGTGCCATAAATTTCTCATTTAGTATTGTTTTAACTGCATTCCACAACGATAAAAAATATACTGCATTTTCATTTTCAATCAGTTAATAACACTTTCTAACTTCCACTTGCTTTTTCTTTGGCACACAGTATTTTGAAAACTGTGTTTACAATTTCCAAATATTCAAAGATTTTTCAGGTTTTTTTATTATTCATGCCTAATTGTGATCTGCAACATATGCTGTGTGACTTGAATCCTTTTAAACCTATTGAGTCTTGACATATGACTCTTGAAATGAATGTGTACACTGATTTTTTTTTTTTTTTTGCATGGAGTGCTCTGTGTCAATTAGGTTGACCTGGTTGATAGTGTTATTAAGACCTCAATATTCTTATAGATTTTCTTTTGTCGATTTATCCTAGGAAAATAAAGGAGAGGAATTGAATCCCTTAATAAAATTGTGAATTTGCCTATATCTCCTTGCTATTCTGTCAATTTCGGTTTTGTGTATTTTGATGTTCTGTTATTAGGCACATAAACATTTAGGATTAGTATGCCCTCCTGAAAAATTCACTCCCTTTATCATTGTGAAATAGTGATCTTATCCTTGGTATTATTTTT
Organism: Kogia breviceps; assembly: GCF_026419965.1. Classification (NCBI taxonomy): domain Eukaryota; kingdom Metazoa; phylum Chordata; class Mammalia; order Artiodactyla; family Physeteridae; genus Kogia; species Kogia breviceps. The sequence goes on along the minus strand of NC_081326.1, from coordinate 17,648,309 downwards.
ATGCTCTGAGTCTTCATTGTCTGATATAACGTAGCCACTCCAGCTTTCATTTTATTAGTATTAGCAGGATGAACTTTTCCCATTTTTTCCCCTGTAATCTCTTTGGATCATGATATTTAAAGAAGTCTTGATAGGCTGTATATAACTGAGTTTTGCTTTTTCATCCAATCTACAATTTTTTTCCTTTAATTGGGATTTTTAGGTCAATTACATTTACTATGATTATTGATATGGTTGAGTTTAAATCTACCCTCTCACTATTTGTTTTCTTATTGTCCCATCTGATGTTAATTTTCCCTATTTTTCTGCTTTCTTTAGGATTAATTGAGGGGTTTTTTTTAGTGATTTCACTTAATATCTCTTTTGTTCTTAGTAGCTATATTCTTTGTTGTGTAATTTTAATGGTTGCTTTCGAATTTATGGTATAAATTTTTAACTTATCACAGTCTACCTTCAAGTGATATTATACTAATTCACATATTATATAAGGACCTTATAATAGCATTCTTTCACTGTTCCCCTTTTGGCCTCTGTGCTTTTGTTGTCACATATTTTATTTCTACATATGTTATAAATGGCATAATACGCTGATACAATTTATTTAAACAGTTGATTATCTTTTAAAGGGATCTAAATATTAAGAAAATAATTTTTATATTTGCCCTTGTTGTTACCACTTCCAGAGCTCTTAATTTCTTTGTGTGAGTCCAGCTTGTGACTGGACTGTTTCAAATCTGAGTTTTTGATTCTTAAAAATATTTTTTTCTTTGTTGGAATTCTCTTTTGGTACAGATTACTTAATTATTTACAAAGTACTAAAATGTTGTTTTCCAAAGTCATGTTGCAGCTATTTTCCTCAGCATGGCTTCCCAAAACATAGACATTATTTTCAAAGTGTCTTATTTCCAAGTATTTTCTTCTCAACTAGCCCTACTTTAGATTTCCTTATAAAATTCATGAGGGAAATCATACTCATAAAATTAGAGGGGAACTCTTAAATAGGAAACTCACAAGCCTATTTCCAGTTCTCTCCTAAATGTCACAAGACCACAACAAATGGGAAATAGTTCAATGATTCATTGTGAAATGCCCTAAGGAATCAGATCAGTAAGTAGTGGTGTTATGTGTTCCCCTGCTTAGCTCCAGGTTAACTCCCATCTTTCTTCTGGGTCTGTACTTTGCCCATGTTTTTGAAATGAAGTTCTTGTGTCAGATTACAAGTTTCCTCCCTGGGCAGACTTTGCTGTGTCTGTATTGTATCATAGCTAATATTTAAATTCTTTCTGACTCTATAGTACCCAGTCAATTAAAAATAGTATATAAGTCATGGTAACGTAAAATATAGACTATGCAACTTTGGAGAGTAGAGAAGTAAGGGCCCTAGGGAACGCAGAAAGAAGAGCTGTCCTCTAGAGCAGGGGTCCCTAAACCCCGGGCCTTGGACCCCTACCAGTCTGTGGCCTGTTAGGAACTGGGCCGCACAGCAGGAGGTGAGGTGGGCAAGTGAGGGAAGTTTCACCTGCCGTTCCCCATCGCTCCCCACTGCTCAGATTACCACCTGAACCATCCCCCAACCACCCATCCATGGAAAAATTGTCTTCCTTGAAACCGGTCCCTGGTGGCAAGAAGTTGGGGACCACTGCTCTAGAACAATAAAATTAGGATGCAACAAGTGTTTCATGTGACTGATGATCAGGAGAGCAGAATGTGGGTATTAAGTCATGGAGACAAAAAGAATAATCAAACAGTAGTTCCAAATGTGAACAGTGATTAAAAGTTACTAAAGCAAAAGTTTCAAAATGTAGCTATTAATTTACGATCAATCTGCTTTTCACAAGGTTAGTGGAGTATGTTTCTTGGTGAGAAGATGCTGAGATTTATTCATTTAAATATGATTAATAATGCTCCTGAGGAATGCAAGAGAAGTCAGTCAGAATCTAGTCAGAGTACGTGTAGGCAGCCAATGCCCCCTCACAACCAAATCACATATTTATTAAACATTTGCTTTCCTGGGCATTTTGCTGTGTCCCAAGGGTTTCAAAAATTAATGATATCTGTTCCTATCCTAAAATATAGTATAGCTTAGTGAATAAAACCAGGAAGGTTTTATACACATAGTAGGAGTTAAATGTTGGTCAAAAACATTAATCAATTTTAGGGCAATATAAATTTTGATCAATATTATATCAGAAGATCTATGGGGAAAAGGAACTTATAGAGATTTATTCCAATTGAAAGCACTGAAGAAAACTTCCTTAAGAATCTTTAAATGTGGGATGAGGCAGATGAGGCAGTAGGTTAGACTCTTTAGGAGAAAGGGAAATGCCTACCATTCGCAGCCTATCATTGTGTTGTGGGCACACTTGTATAGAATAGCAAGAACAAAGATACCAAAATGAGAACATGAAGAACAGTTTCTAGGAATGAGAAAATCTCAGTTGGAATTCTTTAAGACATAATAAAGTTAATAAAGCTCGAATGATTGATTACAGATGAATAGTAGTAGACTATGAATTTAAGATTAAAATATTGAGCCTCTGCTGTAAAGAAGCTTGTATAAATACAGGTAAATAAGGATAAATTGAGAAGAAGAAACAAGTTGGCTAAGTTGTTAGAAGGAGCCATAGAGGTGTACATGTAGGATCAGGAATAGAGCTTGTTCCCTCCAACCAAACAGGACAAAAATTCATACTTCATTGGCTAAAGCACTCAGAAGATTCTTGTCTCCCTAATGGAGAACAATTAGGTCTAGACTAAATGCTGCTCTGGCTCTTGTTAACAAATTTTTATAAGAAGACCCACAAGAAACAAATCGTTTCTAACTAGCTTAACTGTAACCTAGAGCAAATCTCAGGATATATGTAAGAATACAAAAATATCCAGCACCCAGCAAGATAAAAGTCATAGTATGAATAAAATCAAAGATTGTCATGTTTCTTTTTAAAGTTTTGAAAGAAGTTGCTGTTTTTGACAATTATCATTCATATAGAATTTTATTTTATGCTGACTTCTTTTTAAAATGTGTTTAACGTCTTAAATGCTTCTGGAATTAGTGACAGTTCTTTTAACAAGTCTCATTTCTCCTTTTCTTTATAATGTCATTCATTGCTCTAGTCCTTTTGTCCAAAAATTCCTCTTTAGGGTATTCCATTACTTCTCAAGAGTTTTTTAAAATTATGTTGCTGTCAATAACACTACCTGTCTTACTAATTTCACATGGTAACTTGTTATTATTTAGTTGTCTAACTGCCAGATGATATAGTAGAAGTTATAATAGTCTCATGCCCACATCAAACACAAATTTCATTCCTAAAGCAATTGACCCAACACAGTGGTTCCCAAACTGGGCTGCATGCCAGAAACACCTGGAGAACCTCTTACACTATGTAGATACCCAGACTCCACTCCAGATCAATTAAATCAGAATATTTAGGGGTTGGGGTATCATATTTTTTTAAAGCTCCAAGGCGGTGTCCAATCCAGGTTAAGAACCACTGAGCCCTAACTTCTCTAGTTCTCAATTCAGGATAATGGAAGTGATAATCCGTTGTTCACTTATCTCATAAGCATCAAAAGATAGAATATATGAAAATATGTCATGTCTCAAAACATTTAAAAGCATTTCTCATGTCTATTTTCTTAAGAAAACAAAAAAACAAACAAAAAAAAAACTTTGGGAATAAGTCATTCCTCTATTTGATAAAAGTCAGGAATCTTCCTCCTACCTTGTAAAAACATTCAAGTATATCCAAGAATAGCCAAACCAGTGATTCTTGACCTTTGGGTAGTGGCCGGGAGATCAATAGATTGGACAGGCAATAAGAAGATTGGACAGCAGAGATTCAGTTGAGAATCTGAGAAAAACTATGGATACTCTTTCAAGAAAAATACATGGACACACATAACAAACCTTGGCCTATGTTTCCAGGGTATTTATCTATGCCCTGAAGCCCACTGTGGTGCAGAATAAAAACCTCTACACTGAATTCCAAAGTCGTGATAGCAATTCTTGTTTTGTTCTTTTTGCTTCCTAAAGGTCTAAACAACCTGAAGCCAAATGTTAAGACTTCAGGGATTTTTTGCATGCTTATTTTATGGTTATTGGAATGTCACTCATACTAAGTTATTCATAGAATGCCTCCCTCTCTGGTAAACAAGCTCATTCCTGATGAAAATAATTAATAAAGCTTTCCTTCTCATCAGACAGGAGGAACAGGAGTTGATCTGTGAACACAGCACTTTGCTTCTAGGGATTCCTTCAAGCTCTAGTCTTGCAATTTGTGCTGTTTTAAGTAGAGCTCTAATCAGTGAAGAGAGAGAGCAATTCACCACACAGAAGCTTGCCCTCTGCCTTCTCCAGTCATTAGGAGAAAAGAACACCATGCAGGCAGTTCTTTCAGAAGAAACAACTAACAGTAGCTCATTCCCTCTCCCCCAGGACTAGCCGCAATGTGAACCATGTGTTGGCAGAGCTATACACACTTATGACAAGCTGTTCACTCACTTTAATAACTACTGCTCTTTACTCATGGTTAAAACTTGTCATTTTCATATATATGCTGTTTAGATTTTTCTATCATGCCAGAGTGTCACATCACCAGTCTTAACCTCTTTTCAATCTTGTATTTAGTGCAATAGGAGACACTTTTATGGCTTTTATCTCACTTAATAAAACATTCCTGTCTTCAAGCAACTTTCTGAATTTAACTCTTGCTTATTAAGTATTTTCTTTTCTAAAAGTGTCTCCTGCAAAATAGTAAAACATATATCAAAACCCAATAGCATAAGATGAATTATGTTAAGCATCTGGTATTCAAGGCCAGATAGAGCTAGTGGTGTGCTGGTAAATGTTTGACAACAGCTTTCTGGACCCAACAATGTTAGCCCTGAATTGTAGCATTTGACAGTTTCCGTGGTGTAACTACTCCCTCCATCTTGGCTGATTTTAAGCTACCAAAATGATGTCAGCTGTCTAATAACATTTTCAAAAATGTAACAGTTAGCTGTCTCAAGGCAATACCAGCCAACTCTAGCACACCACTGTATTAATCTAATCTAATGTCCCACCTTATCTTCCCATATTTGCTTGAAGAACTATTCCCTTTTTTTCTCAGAGAATTCCATGGAATTCTTTTGCCCATTCTGCTATGCCCATTCCACTTACTCAACTGGAAAACACTTGCCTCATCACCAATCATTATCCTAACTACCCTTCAAAGATGTCCTCATGGGACATATCTTCCAAGGCATTGTTTTATGCTTCCAGGTGAGTTAAAATCCTCTCTACTCTGATATCACCTTACATTTTATGTTACATTTCATTATCCACTTGCATTAATTTTATTGGTACCAATCTTGTTTTCCCTAAATGCTGTGTACACTTTGAAAGCAGGATCCATGTCTAATTAATCTGCATAGTTCTTAAAATACTTAGAAAAGTGTTTTGTTCATAATAGATGCAACATGTATATTTGTTAATTAAACATAAATATGCAAAATTTTAGCTGATGTAAGACATGATAAGAAAATACCATGATGCTATTTTTGAACTTCAAATATAAGCTAAAAGTTTGAAATTTAACTATATCAGATAAATTAATAGGACCGCAACTGAAACCAAATGAATCCTGGTTAATATAATAGGCTTTTGCTAGTTAATAAAAATAAAACTGTGTTGTTATACTGACTAACTAGAAAAATAATAATAAAACCTACTCAAATAGTTTTAAAAATATAAAACTTTGATATAAAAAATATCAGTGTGAAAACTGAGAAGCACCAAAATGAAAGTAGTCAACACAAAATACAATAAATATACTAAGGAACTCATGAAGAATGGGTCTTTTCAATTTTATTTTATGTATGAAATAATATTTAAATAGATGATACATAAATGTTTGTATAAATTATATATTTCCTGAAATTTCTGTTTCAACAATTAAGATGCCTAATATATTTGTGGGAGAGGATATATAATTTTGTCAAAAAGTTCAAATTAAGTTCAACTGAATTTTAGAAAGTCAACTTACGTGGAAAACTTTTATATTTTTAGTAATAAGTTATTAGTATAAAAGTTAACCTATTCTCTTGCTTCTGCTTTTTTTATTTCTTCTGTCCTAACTTTGACCAAATTATTTTTTCACATTTGTGTTATATTTGCTGAGATCAAAGTTAAAACTCTAACCAAACTCAAGTCAAATTTATTTTACTCCTTCATTTTGAACTTATCATGACAAGAGTTTAGAATGATGGCACTGGCTAATTTGGAAAATAATTTTCCACCATAACAGCCATTTCAGAAGAGATTATTTACAGTGTTTGAAATGTCCTTGTGAAACATATCTTGTGTACACTTTTGGCATTTCCAAGAATCTCTTTTGCATAGCTTATTAAAGGAACATTTCAGCAATCTAGTAGATATCTGGGCATCTGAATCATTTATTGGTTTGCATTTATCTAGTGAAAAATTGTTTACAGTTTTAATGTATTTATTGCATTATATTTGCTCTTCCTCTTTTGGATTTACCATCTCTGAAATTCAATGACCTTTTTTCTTCTTTAAAATATTTTTTCCAGTTTTCTTGAGATATAATTGGCATATAGTATTATATGTCTCAGGTATACAACACAATGATTTAATGTATGTATATATTACAATATGATTACCACAGTAAGTTTGATTAATGTCCATCACCTCATATAGTCACAATTTTATTTTTTTCCTGTGAGGGGAACTTTTAAGATCTACTCTCTTAGCAACTTTTTTTTTTTTTTTTTTTTTTTTTTTTTTTTGTGGTATGCGGGCCTCTCACTGTTGTGGCCTCTCCCGTTGCGGAGCACAGGCTCCGGACGCGCAGGCTCAGCGGCCATGGCTCACGGGCTTAGTTGCTCCGTGGCATGTGGGATCTTCCCGGACCAGGGCACGAACCCGTGACCCCTGCATCGGCAGGCGGACTCCCAACCACTGCGCCACCAGGGAAGCCCGCAACTTTTTTTAAACAAGTGAATTATGTATGTCTTTATTTTGTTACTCATCTAGATATTGCAAGACCATCAACCAAACACATCCTACATAATAAAATTTGTGTCTTCGATATTTTGTTGACTTGCAGTCATATAAAAATCACAGCTTTACACATATTTAAAAATTTGTTGTTAGATAAATTTATCAAGGTAGGACGATAGAACCTGTTCTATTTCAGAGTTTATTGGTTTGACTTATTGCTTCCTACTATTTAGACATTCAGAAAGTGGAGCTCCACTTGTGCTATTGCCCTGGGACCCACACACATTGTGGTTGGGCCTGTTACTATGGAGATTGAGGGAACTGGGAGTGTTTTGAATCTGCATACCAAAGGAGGAGCAGCCCAGCCTAGCAAGTATTCTGATATTTTTATCAGGCCTAGACTTAAATCTAAGAACAAGAGATAGAAATAGCATCAAGTCAAGTTAGAAATTTCCCAATAATAGTGCTAAACGTTGTCCCATCATTGGAAAAGACCACCCTGCCAGACTGCTAGCTATAAGTGGAGGGATTCCGAAAATGCAGGGTCATGGCAGGGTGAAGATCCTGTGGAAGCTTATGGGGCTCAAAGGGTCATTTGTTCTACTGACTAGAGCATGAAATCAATGCACTTTGCAGTCCCACTCTGGAGGCAACGCAGTGACCTCTCTAGTGGGACCGCATCCTAGTCCCTAGTACAATGTTCTACTACTCTGATTATGGAAGGGTCCAGACAACATAACTCAGTCTGTCCTGGAGCTCCTACCTATGATTAGCAATGAACCAAGGCTCCTCCAGAGTATATCTACAGAAAACTGAAGACAAAACGTGGAGGCCATCTGCCCAGGTTAATAATATAACCTTCAAGGTATTCAAGTTGGCACTGTAAATCATCTGAGTAAAGATGAAACCTTAGAGCACACGGAAAGTAAGCTAGGTTCTACTTCCAGTTTCTATACTAACTAGCTGTGTAACCTTGGATGATTTCTTTTTTTCTTTTTACATTTCTGTTCTTTTTTTTAATATATTTGTATATTGCAAAATGATCACCATAATAAGTCTAGTTAACATCTGTCACGATACACAGTTAGGGAAATTTTTTTCTTATGATGAGAACTTTTAAGATCTACTCTCTTAGCAACTTTCAGATATGCAATCCAGTATTATTAACTATAGTCACCATGCTGTGAATTATATCCCCATGACTTATTTATTTTATAACTGGAAGTTTGTACCTTCACACTCCCTTTACCCATTTCACCGACACCACACCCCCTGCCTCTAGCAACCACCAATCTCTTTTCAGTGTTCATGAGCTTGTTCAGTTGGGGTTTTTTTGGTTTGTTTTTTTTAAGTCTAGATATTATTGAAATTGTATGATATTTGTCTTTCTCTGTCAGACTTATTTCCCTTATTATAATGCCCTTATGGTCTATCTATGTTGTCCCAACAGGATTGCCTTCTTTTTATGGCTGAAGAATATTCCATTGTATAGACACATACACACACACACACACACACACACACACCCTACATTTTCTTTATCCATTCATCTGCCTATGGACACTTAAATTGTTTCCATGGCTTGGCTACTGCAAATAAAGCTACAACGAACATGAGGGTGTAGATATATTTTCAAGTTAGTGTTTTCATTTTTTCAGATAAATACCCAAAAGTGGAATTGCTGAATCATATGATACTCCTATTTTTAATTTTTTGAGGCACCTCCATACTGTTTTCCATAGTGGCTGTATCAATTCATATTTCCACCAATTAAAGCACAAGGGTTTCCTTTACATGCTCCCTCACACTCGTTACCTCTTGTCTTTTTCATGCTAACCATTCTCACAGTTGTGAGGTACTATCTCATTATGGTTTTGATTGTCATTTCCCTGATGATATGCATGGAAAAATGTCTCCTCAGACACTCTGCATATTTTTTAATTGTAGTGTGGAAGGCAGGGGGTTGTTTCATTTTGTTTTGTTTTTGCTATTAAGTTGTATGTGTTCTTTGTACATTTTGGATATTAACCTCTTACCAGATAAATGCTTTGCAAATATTTTCTCCCATTCAGTGGGTTGCCTTTTCATTTTGTTGATGGTTTGCTTTGCTGTGCATAAATCCTTTGGTTTGATGTAGTCTCACTAGTTTATTTTTGCTTTTGTTGTCTTAACTTTTGGTGCCAGATCCAAGAAAAAAAAACTTGTCATCAAAAAAAATCATCACCAAAACTGATATCAACAAGCTTACTGCCTAAGATTTCTTCTAAAAGTTTTATGGTTTCAGGTCTTACATTCAAGCCTTTAATCTATTTTAAGTTAATTTAGTCACCAGTATCATTCTTCTGTTTGTGGCTGTCCAGTTTCCCTATTTATTGAAGAGCCTGTCCTTTCCCCATTGTATATTCTTGCCTCATTTGTCATAAATTAATTGACAATATATTCATGTGTTTATTTCTAGGCTCTCTATTCTGGCCCATCTATTTTTATGCTAATACCATACTCTCTTGATTACTGTAGCTTTGTAATATAGTTTGAAATCAGGGCATGTGATAACTCCAGCACTGTTGTTCTTTCTCAGGATTGCTTTGGCTATTGGAAATCTTTAGTGTTTCATTACAAACTTCAGGATTGTTTGTTCTATTACTGTGAGAAATGCCGTTGGAATTTTGATAGAGAGGTTCTATTGAATCAGTAGATTGCTTTGGATAGTATAGACATTTAAACAATATGAATTCTTCCAATCCATGAGCCTGAAACATCTTTCCATTTATTTATGTCTTTAATTTCTATCATTAATGTCTTGTGGTTTTCAATATAAAGATCTTTTACCTCCTTGATTAAATTCATTTCTAGGTATTTTATTCTCTTTGCTGCAATTATAAATGGGATTGTTCTCTTAATTTCTCTTTCTGATAGTTTGTTATTAGTATATAGAAATGTGACAGATTATTGTGTATTGACATTGTATCCTACAACTTTACTGAATTCATTTATTAGTTCTAACAGTTTTTGATGGATTATTTAGGGCTTTCTATATATAATGTCATGTCATCTACAAATAGTGACAATTTTACTTCTTCCTTTCCAATTTGGATGCCTTTTATTTCTTTTTCTTGCCCAACTGCTCTGGCTAGGACTTTCAATAGTATGTTGAATAAAAGTGGTGAGAGTGGGCATCCTTGTCTTGTTCTGGAACAGCTTTTCGCTGTCGAGTATGATGTTAGCTGTGAGCCTGTCATATGTGATCTTCATTATGTTGAAGTACATTCAGTCTAAACCCACTTTGTTGAGAGTTTTTATCATAAATGGATGTTGAACTTTGTCAAAACCTTTTTCTGCATCTATTGAAATAATCTTATAATTTTTATCCTTCATTTTGGTAATGTGGTGTATCACAGTGACTGATTTGGAAATGTTGAACCATCCTTACATCCCTGTGATAAATCTCACTTGATCGTGGTTTATGATCTTTTTAATGTATTGTTTAATTCAATTTACTAGTATTTTTTGAGGATTTTTGCATCTATGTTCATCAGGGATATTGGCCTGTAATTTCCTTTTGTTGTGGTGCCCTGTCTGGTTTTGATATAAGGGTAATGCTGGCCTGGTAAGGTGAGTTTGGAAGTGTTTCTTCTCTTCTGTTTTTTGGAAGAGTTAGAGAAGGATTGGTATTTATTCTTCATTGAAAGTTTGGTAGAATTCACCAGTGATGTCATCTGGTTCTGGAGTTTTGCTTGTTGGGAGGTTAATTGAAGAATAGTTAATTTACAGTGCTATGTTATTTCTGGTGTATAGCAAAATGATTCAGTTATACATATATTTATATACTTTTTCAGATTCTCTTCCCATATAGGTTATTACAAAATACTGAGTATAGTTCCCTGTGCCGTGCAGTAGGTCCTTCTTGTTTATCTATTTTATATATAATAGTGTGTATATGTTATTCCTATATTCCTAATTTATCTCTCCACCCTTTGCCCTTTGATAACTATAATTTTGTTTTCTATGTCTGAGTCTGTTTCTGTTTTGTAAATAAGTTTATTTGTATTATTATTTAGATTCCACATATAAGTGATATCACAATATTTGTCTTTATCTGACTTACTTCACTCAGCATGATAATCTCTAGGTCCATCACTGTTGCTGCAAATGGCAATATTTCATTCTTTTTTATGGCTGAGTAATATTCCATTGTATATAGGTATATATTGGGTGGGCCAAAAAGTGCCTTCAATTTTTTAAGCAAAAGACACACATTTCATTTTCACCAAGAACTTTATTGAACAACTTATTCATCCTTTTGTTCCACTACCTTCTACCATTTTTCAGGCAACTTCATAATTCCATCTTCCCAAAACTTTTTATCTTTTTGAACAAAGAATTCTTCCAGGTGCCTTTTACAGTCTTCCAGGAAATTGACATTTTTTCCATTAAGAGAATTTTGTAAAGACCTAAATAAATGGAAATCTGAAGGTGCAATGTCTGGTGAAGACAGCAGATAAATCAGAATTTCCCAGCCACGCTGTAACAATTTTTGCCTGGTCATCAAAGAAACATGTGGTCTTGCATTATCCTGACAGAAGATTATGCATTTTCTGTTGACTAATTCTGGATGCTTTTTGTTGAGTGCTGCTTTCAGTTGGTCTAATTGGGAGCAGTACTTGTTGGAATTAATTGTTTGGTTTTCTGGAAGGAGCTCATAATAGAGGACTCCCTTCCAATCCCACCATATACACAACATCACCTTCTTTGGATGAAGACCAGACTTTGGTGTGGTTAGCGGTGGTTCATTTCACTTGCCCCATTATCTCTTCCATTCCACATTGTTGTCAGTATCCACTTTTCATCACCCATCACAATTTGTTTTAAAAACGGAATGTTTTCATTACGTTTCAGTAGAGAATTGCATGTGGAAATATGGTCAAGAAGGTTTTTCTCACTTATGTGGAACCCAAACGTCAAAATGATTCACATAACCAAGCGGGTACAAACGATTTTCAATGCTTGATTTGGATATTTTGAGTATGTTGGCTGTCTCTTGCATGGTATAACGTTGAATGTTCTCAATTATTGTTTCAATTTGATCGCTATCAACTACAACTGATCTACCTGACCGTGGAGCATTGTCCAGAGAGAAATCTCCAGCATGAAACTTCACAAACCACTTTTCACACTTCGATCAGTCACAGCACCTTCTCCATATACTGCACAAATCTTTTTGTGTGTTTCAGTGTCGTTTTTATGTTTCTTCAAATAACAGAGCATCATATGCTGAAAATGTTGCTTTTTTTCTTCCATCTTCAATACTAAAATGGCTACACAAAAATACACCAATTTTGATGTCTTTTTTTAAATGCACATTGATATGACAGCTGTCACACACAATCTAACAAAATTGTTTCGATTGAAGTTAAAGACAACTAAGTGCTACTAGAGCCATCTTATGGAAAAAAACAAATGAACCTTTGGGCTCACCATATATGTGTGTGTGTGTGTGTGTGTGTGTGTGTGTGTGTGTGTGTGTGTGTGTGTGTGCGCGCGCGCGCGCTACATCTGCTTTATCTATTCATCCATTGATGGACACTTCAGGTTTTGTCCACATCTTGGTTATTGTAAATAATGCTGAAGGAACATAGGGATGCATATATCTTTTTGATTAATCAAGAACAAAAAACCTACTTGTGCATTTTTGTACTTCTTCTTATGAACCATGTCCTTTCAAACATATACACCTTTGTTTATACTGGCCTCTGCCTAAAAGAATCTCTACCAACACACCTTCATTTCCTTCTGTCTGGTAACACGTACTCAGATCACTTTCAGTCGAAATCCTTTCCCTCCTCCTACAACTGAATGACCACTTAATATCTCCACCATATCCTTTTCACATACATTTGCAGTAGGTTTTATTCATTTTTTACATGTTTATTTCCCACACACACTGACCATTTAAGATCATAAATTCTTACAAGGCAGATATATTATTTATCTTTGTTTATACTAAGTCTGTTAATTCTAGAACAGTGCTTCGTAGGTGCTCTGTAAATGTTACTGGGTAAATATGTATATAACTTCATAACTTATCAAACACATCATCACATTTTGACCTTTCTATTATACAGGTAACTAGGGAAGATATTTTTCCTGTTGACAGTTAAAGAAATGAAGGCTCAAAGTGTTGTCTCCTGTCCAAGGTCCCAGAGTTAACATGAAGCATTTCACAATTCCCCCAGTGCTCTGTCTCACAAACACACACACACACACACAAATTATTTCTCATTGTTCTAAACCACTTCTCACTGTAGGGTTGCATACATTTTTGAAATTGTATTTCTTTTAATTGCAGATGGTTTTGGCACACCTTATGTATATTGTCTCCTACATACATTTGGATTTGGAAACATATCTTTAAACCCTACGTTTAAAGTAAGCCTTGTGAGATCCCACCAGTCACATGAGCTTGAACTAATCTCCATGTAGCGTTGCACATTACATTATCTCAAACATGGGAAGGATCTGTACTCCAACCCAAAATGCCTCATTTACTTTGTTTTGACTTTTGGAGTGTTTAGAATTTTCAACAGATGGTTTAATGCTTCTTTGTTTACACTCTAAGTTGAATTCCATGTGCCATATAAGAGAAAATAGATCCCAAAATATGGTAGTCAGCTTTACTAACAGACACAGTACAAAATGACAAAGAGGTTCACGTTCCTGAATCAGAGCATAAGCTTTGACCAAAGACCTTGTTTTAAGTAATGAAGATTGGTTTTAGCAAGTGATAATTCAGAAAAGAAATATCTCCACATATGAAAACCATTTCATTATGGAGGTGGAAGTTAAACTGTACTTCAGTCAAACAGACGTGTGTTATAATGACCTTTACTGATTGTGCTGGGCACACACGTGAGAAGACCATTAGCAAAAGTTCCTTATGACACTTCTCTCCTTGAAACTGGGTGTAGTTTGCCCCAGGAGAATGAACTGAAGAGACAAATAGCAAATCTTGTATTGCTGATTTAAGTAATATACTGTAGATCTGTGTTAAAGTCAAATTCCTAACTAACACCCCAAGATCACCAAAAGTATTTAGTTATCTGAAATTTAAGGCTGGAAAATATTCTTAAACACAAACTAAAAAATTTAGTATGAAAGGGCTCTTTCCTTATTTTCTCTTTTTAAATGTTTTTTCTCTGCTTAAACCCCACCCTGAGATGTGCAACTGATAATGGGAAAGAGAAAAAGTAAAAAAGCAAAAAGTGTGGACAGATGTGCCTCAACTGAAGAAAAGCCAATTCAAAAAAAGTCTATAGATGGGAAAGCATTCAAAACAGGTGAATTAGAGGACTTGATTTACTTTACAAGTGAACTTCCTAAAGAATTTATCTTCAAACAACTATGCCTCCAGTAGATTTAAACACAAAGTTCCAATGACCTAGATTTTTTTATATAGGAATATATTCATTGAATAACATGAAATCCGTAGAGAATGTGGGCAAAGTAGCCAAATGAACAGCAGCAATATTCAGAAGATATTATAAATTTTATGGACATGAATTGCTAGTGTTCCCCCATGTTTCTGTAGTTTGTTTGCCCCAAGATGAAATCATATTACAAAAAAAAAAAAAAAACTACTCAAAAAATCTCTCAGTTGAAATAGATTAGAAAATAAAGAAGTGTAAATGCAAAGTAAGAAGAAAATGTTTGCACTTAAGAATTTCCTTAAATAAGTGACCCCCCAGTCCTATGATCTTAGTGAGAGAAATTAAAACCCATGTTAAGATGCTTGGCCTTTAAAATGAAACAAAAACAGAAAAATTACCAACCCCCACCTTATCCCTAAAGCCTTAGTTTCTTGAAACATATTTCCAAAAAAGCGATGAAATAAATACTAAGCTGAAATAAAATTAGTAGTCTGTATATCTGCTTCTCTTCTTTCTCCTTTCCCTCCAGTCTCAGAAACTGTACTTCCGAATGAAGCCTAGATCATGCATTTTGTGCCCTTTGTCTCTATCAGATTCTTCCCCAGTACCTCAACTTAATGACCATCTCTCATATACTAAATAATAAACCCCTTCCCTAAACCCTGATTTATCTTCATAACTACTGCACTTTCTTTTATAACTGCTGAACATTCTTCTTACCTTTATCCACAATCAATAAACTGTGACCAGCAGCCTAAATTCTACCTTCCATCTGTTTTTTTAAATAAAGTCTTATTGTAACACAGCCTGGGCCGTTTTTTTAATGGATTTTCTAAGGCTGATTTCACACAAAAATGGCAGAGTTGAGTAGTTTCAATGGGGACCTTATAGCCCACAAAGCCTAAAATATTTTCTATCTAGTCCTTCATAGGAAAGACTTGAGTCCTTAGAAATCAAGCATCCTGAAAGAATAGTCTACACTAGTCCTACCTCTTTACCTCTCATCAGTCTTCAACTCACTGTGCCCTGGCTTCCACCACAACACTTCAAAAGTAGCACTACATTAAAAAGCTACCACCACCCTCCTTGAAACTCTCCAAAACACTAAATGCTCTTGTTTCTCAAGCTAAATTTTAAGCACTGTTTTATCTCTGGCTTCTCTTATGTTTCTCATTCTTCAGTGTCATTATTTTCTGCGGGTTTTTTTTTTCTGTTGCTCTCTTCTTTTCGTGGATCTAATTCTAGTCAATCTTATCTACTTTAATGGCTTCAATTGCTGAGTCTATGTGGACAGTTTTCAAATTAATTCTCAGCCCTGATCTGTCTCCCAAGCTCAACTGTGGTTAAGTCAACAGGACGCTGAACATCACATGGAAAATACTAAATGTCAAAACCAGAACCTTTTATTCTCTTGTAATCCCTAGTTCTTCTTAATGGTATTACTAATCTCCTAGTTCCCAAGCCTGGAAATTTTGGAAATATCATGCTCTTTCATTCTGACCGTCTAAACGCTTAACAAATGCCATGATACTAATCTATTCTACATTCACAACTGCTTTTATTCCCATTCCTCCTTTCCATTCCCACAGCCCTGTCTCCAGCTTAGGCTCTTATATGCTTTCCCCTGGACAGTTGTGAGTTTCCTATATGGTCTCCTGCCTCCTCTAATACATTCTATATGTGGGTTCCATACTAGTCTTCTCACAACACAGTTTAGTTCACAGCCCATTCCTAACACTCTGCGGTTTCTTATTACCTACTAAATGAAGTCCAAAGCCCTTAACTGTATTAATCAGAGTCCCAGAAGGAAACAGATGACATACTAAAACTGGACCACTGAGGAGAGTTTAGAAAAATTTGACTAAGTGTCAGGGGGAGAATGTAAGGAAAGTAATCAAGTGTAACATAGAACCTTAAGCCTAGCAAGAATGGAAAGTCTCACTGTCCCTAATCCTGAAAATGCAAGATGAAGAAGAAATTAATAGAACTTGGACTTGGTAACATGTGGAATGGGCTGCTTTACATGTGGCCTTTTGCAGAGGGACTCACCTGTAGAGAAGGAATTCAGGGAATAAACCCCAGACATCTCTCCCTTCCCCCGTGCTGATCACCCCCAGTACTTCCTGTTGGCTGAGCCCAAATAGAACCCAGAGACCAACAGAGAACAATCCACAGAGTGCAGCTTCCTGCAGCAAAGAGTAGAGAAAAGTAGAAAGTGGATTTGGAGGGAAAATATCCAGCACATTATCTTAATATTAAGTGGCTTTCTGATCTATCCTCAGATGACCATTTTACTTTATCCACCACAAATCCCCTTTATACTTTCTTTAATCAAGACAAACTACTATCCTCTGTAAACATCGAGAGTTTCTTTTGTTTGTGGCTTTTCTCCAAATTTAAAAATTAAATTACCTCATCTTCTCATATCACCAAAAACTTAGATGCCATTAAATGTGAATTTTATCACCATCTAACAGCTCTGCTTCCAAACTTGCCTATCATTCTGATGGAATGTATTAATGGTGTCAATTCTTCACTGCCCCCATATCTCTGTTGTACCCTTGGGCTCTGATACTGGGCTAGACATGTGACTAGTTTGGGGCAATAGAATAAGGCAGAAGTGGCAGTGTATCATTGCCTGTGTATCTGTTTGTGCTCCTGTGCCTCTACTGTCATCATCATGAGAAGGACTTGCCTGGGCTTTTCTGCTGGTACCAGAAAGAAAATGAGACAAGTATGGATCGGAGCCAACGTGCAGACATGTGATTGGGCCAGCTGAGCCACAGATGCATGACGGAAACCAGCCAAAATCAGCTGGACCCTGAGATGCATGAAAAATAATTGGTCATTTTTATGCACCACAGGTTTTGAGGTGGTTAGATAATATATGTTCTAACCACCTTTTCTATTGTCTCAGAAATATCTCTGTTCTTCCTCAGTGTTACCTATCCAGATCTGTCCTCAATCCCATGTGTAACCACTTCTTTTCAAGGTATTACACTAGAAAAAAAAATCATCTTTATTTTCTACCTTTATCTTTCTATCTGTCTTTAATGTCTCCTTCTCCACTGGTTATTTTTCCTTTACCTGCAAACATACCAATCTAACCCACACAAAACTTAACCTTCTGGACTGTGATAGACAGAAATTCTAGGATAGATTCTAATGACCCATGCTTTTGTATAATCTCTCATCTGAGTATGGAAGAGACCTGTGAATATAACAGAATATCATTCCTGTAATCCACTTTTGTTATGTGGCACAGTTGACTTTAAGAAAGGGAAATTATCCTCGGTGGGCATGACCTAATCAGGTGAACTCTTAAAAGGGAGGGAGCTCTTCCATGAAAACTGGATTTGAACTGAGAAAGATCTAATGCATGAATTCTCTATTACTGGCTCTGAAGATGGAGACGACCACATGGAACTGAGAGTGGCCCCTGTCTCATAGCCAGCAAGGAAAGAAAGACCTCAGTCCTACAACCACAAGGAATTGAATTCTGACAACAACCTGAATGAGCTTGGAAGTAGATTCTTCTCCAGAGCATCCAGAAAGAAATGCACCCCAGCCAACACCCTGATTCACACTTGTGACAAACAGAACAGAGAAATCAGTCAAGCTCTCTCTGTCCTCCTGACCTTCAGAACTGTGAGATAATAAGTATGGCAATTGTTTCAAGCCTCAAAATTCCTGGTAATTTGATATGCAACAATTAAAAATTAATACAACTCTCAACTGTCCCTCTTCAAAGCATAATAATGAAAACTGCTAAAACTTTTACAGACAGCACTTACTAAAGACCAGGTACAATTCTAAGCATTTTACATACAAAATAGCACATTTAATCCTCACAACCATGACTACTGCCATTTTCCAGATGTGAAATTTGAAGTGCAAAGAGGTTAATAACTTGCCCAAGGCCGTAGCTACTAAATGCAGAGCAGTCTGCGTTTCAAACCTAGGCATTCTGGTTTTTGAATCTACTCTTGAAACCATTATATTCCATTCCTCTGTTTCCCCATTACTATTTATACGTGTACCACCAGATTGCGGATTCTTCCCTCAAAATCCTACTAAAATTTCTCGAGCAGAAACATAGGATCTCACTCATTTTCAAATCCAAATAATACTCCTCATCTACCATCTTAAGTTCCCCATGAGATTTAGCGTTGTTTAACACTTTCTCTTCTTTAAAACGCTGTACCTTTTTGATTGTCTTTGTACCCATGGAAATGCTTTGTGTCTGACACCCGTTCCCTTGCTCACCTGGTAAGTGCTGCTGTTGCTCATGTTTATTCCTCAGGAATTTCTGGAATGGCCTCAACTTCTTTCCTGACATTAGCTGCCATCTGTGTGCCTGTGACATCCACCTAGCATGTCCTTCTCTCCAGGATTCCGGGTCCACTTTTTCAGTGAGCAATTTAGACAAACATAATTTGATGTCCCGCCCCAAACACAGTATATCTAAGATATATAAAAGTCCCTCTCATCTACCTCAAATGTCACTCACACCTGCACTTCATCTTACCTCGTCCCCCAGCCCCTCTCCTCTTGAACCCATGGATTTCCTGTGTTTTCATGATTCTTATTTTTTTCTCAGAACCCGTTCTACTTGTACCCCCAAATGATGGCCCACTTCAAAACTTCCACAGAATAATTTTCCCAAGATGTTTATTCAACTTTTAGATCCTTAGTATCCATTAGGCAGATGTCTATGATACAATCAGATAAACTAATTTCTTCAAAAATGATAACTAGCGACCCTTCTCCAGCTTAGCTACACCTTAAGCAAATAAAAAACACAGTCTTCCTATAAAAACCCTGAAGAGAGAAAAATGATGCCAAGTTTTAATAAAGTAGAGATGTATTGGGGGAGACAAAGAGTCTTTAGTATGTGTTCCTGAGATCAAACCTCAGTGATTTATTTATACCTTGGCTTACCCAACAGCCCAGCAAGACTAAGCACTCTAGAGCTTGGAATTATGCTTCAAATATGCCCAGATCCCAATAACTATTTCTCCATCTGCAAAATGTCCTCACTAAGAATAAGGATCTAAACTGATCTTCTTTATCTTGTTGCCGCCACTATGAAGAATGCTGAGATGAGTTAAGCCCAAACTCATCTCTATTGCCACCTGGTAATAAAAGTTTGAAATAACTTTTTCCACTTCCAGGGACATCTCTGCCCTCTCTTCTCGAAGTCTGGTATCAAACCTAAAAGCATATATCTAACTTTTTTAAATGAAATTACTTGAGATGTGGTTCAGATTATTTTCTCAGTACTCAGATATGCCACTGTGATAAATGCAGTGAGGTAATTGCTTTTACTTCTGGCCTTCACCCAGTGCATCCCACATCCTCATCTATACTGCCAAAAGAATAGAATGCACATCCTCTCAGTAACAGCGGTCTCTTGATGGCTCAGAATGCTTGGGCTCTGGCTAGACCTCTTAAGTGAGTGCTGTGCCTCAAGACACATAATCAACTGAAACCAATATTGGTGAAAATAGTATTTAAAGTGCAGGAACCAAAATCAGCAAACCGTGGAATTAAACTGGTGTAAGCACATTACTCCTTTCAAAGCCTCAGGTGACCACTTGGTACATTACAATATGTTGCCCAGTGAATTAAATGCTAGCCAAAGTCTTTCAAAGATAACGGACTCTAAATGACCACTTGACTCTACGAAGTTTCCAGTTCTGTAGGAAGTGGGCCTGAGTAACTACAGGCTGAGGATTTTGATAAATAATCTGTCCTTGGTATAAAATTATAACATTTAGGTGCTTTTTCCACATACTCACACAAACATCTTTTTGTAGTATAGTAAAAAAGGGAGGGAGAGGGCTTCCCTGGTGGCGCAGTGGTTGAGAATCCGCCTGCCGATGCAGGAGACACGGGTTCGTGCCCTGGTCCGGGAAGATCCCACATGCCGCGGAGCAACTAAGCCCGTGAGCCATGGCCGCTAGGCCTGCGCGTCCGGAGCCTGTGCTCCGCAACGGGAGAGGCCACAACAGTGAGAGGCCCGCATACCGCAAAAAAAAAAAAAAAAAAAAAAAAAAAAAAAAAAAAAAAAAAAAAAAAGGGAGGGAGAGACAACTAAAATAAAATAAGTATATAAGACAAGCCAAGATATTGTAATGGAGGTTGTTTTAATTTAAGATTCAGAAAACAGTCCATTTTCTGTGTTGTAATCTAAATGAAGTACTGGATTCTAGTTCGGTATCTATTATTTATTAGCCCTGTGATCTTATCCATAAAATAAGCCTCATCTATTAAAATAGATTGATATGAATAGCTCACAGACTTATTAGGAGAAAATGAGGTCACAGAAGTGAGAACATTTTAATCCTCTGTAAAGAACTCTACAAACGAGTGGCATTATTATTATTACTGGTTCATCCAAAAGCAGTGTAATCTGGGTGCCTGTCAAAAGGCAAGGACTACAAAACCAAGAACAACACAAGACTGGAGTGATTATGGCTGTGCAAGTTTGTTTTTCTACATCAGTGGAAAAGATTTTTTAAGTCAGATTTCCTTTCCACTTCTTCAAGGTATAGCTGAATCGAATGGTAGTGTAGTAATTAATTCTAATCCATGCCTTTTTTTTAAACATCTTTATTGGGGTAAAATTGCTTTACAATGGTGTGTTAGTTTGTGCTGTATAACAAAGTGAATCAGCTATACGTATACATATATCCCCATAGCCCCTCCCTCTTGCGTCTCCCTCCCAGCCTCCCTATCCCACCCCTCTAGGTGGTCACAAAGCACCGAGCTGATCTCCCTGTGCTATGCGGCTGCTTCCCACTAGCTATCTCTTTTACATTTGGTAGTGTATATATGTCCCTGCCACTCTCTCACTTCATCCCAGCTTACCCTTCCCCTCCCTGTGTCCTCAACCCCACCCATTAGCAGAGAAGCTACCTTAAACCATGCTTTATTTTTAAGTTTCTGCCTGAGGTCAATTGTAGTAATACTCTTGAATGTGCAGGTAGGAAATTTTGGTTTCTGAGCTGATGTTGCCTGCACACCTCCTTAAACCTCCATTCCTGTCCCCCAGCAACCTACCTCCCGCATAAACATCCCCCACATTAGAAGGGACTAAAATCCGAAGCACTTTCTGTACTCACAGCATCAATCTGAAACCATCAGCCCCTCTGGGACCTCCCTGATTCAAGTTCAATACTCATCTTCACAGTTTCACTTTCAACTTGACCTTCAACCCTCCTCAGAACCCATCCTCAACTGTGCTTCAGATTCTTCTCCCCATTTTTTACCTAGATCACCTGTCCTGGTCAATGTGACCTCAGGATCCCTCCATAGCACGTGCCCGTTGTCAACTGCCTTCCTTTCAGGTTCACAAGAGGCTTTGGGGTGAACCTAAGCAGGTCAGCCAAGCTAAATGCATGGTGTTGCTAAGTGATGCTCATGGGTATCATGAGAAAACTCATCTATCTTATTCAGCCTCACCTTCCCCCACTTGTGCTTCCCTGTGCTTTTCCCAGGCCTCTGTATGCACTTGTTGCATACACACTGTTACAGTCAAAGTACACAGGTGGCCACAGAGTTTCCCTCTGTTGACGTGGGCTTTCTGTGAGCTTAACCCCAAGACCAATGTCTCTCTGCCAAAACACTATAAAGCCTCCAAACTAAGGGTGAAGTCATAACTCTCTTCTGTTTCCCTTATGAGATAAACCACATCAAGCCTTCCTAACGCGTCCTTGTGGCCTACACTTGTAAGTTACAACCAGGCTTCTCTCTGCCAGAGGTGCTGGTGTCAGATGCTGGCTCAGGGAGAGTGGATGCTGTAAACTTGCCTCATCAGTAGGCTTTGAGAAATTACACCAGGGAGCCAGATATGTACTTGCTGCTAGCTTGTTTTTCACAATTATTGTCCTCCTGAGAACATCCAGGATTTCAGCCCCAGAGATAAGACAACTCTGTCTCTCACTGACATGAACTCTGTGCTGACAGTTCAGGGAAAGCAGAAGACGGTATGGGTATCCCCTCCACCACCTACTAGTCACCCGAGGCAGTGCTTACAAGTAATGGTAAATACCTGAAAATGTAAAGGCCTCATCCTCAGGGAAGGGAACTCTTTTGTTTTAATGATATAAAGACTATCTTTTATTGTGATTTCTATTGTTAACTTATTGTTTCAAGAATTCTGTCACAAGCTTTCTCCTTTTCTTTCCTCCCTTACTGCCTAGGCTTAGGTTCACCATTGTTAAATGTTGCTGCTGTCAGAATAGGGAACCTCCCTGTGCTTTGAATGAGTGAATGTGATCTCTCCCAAATTCACCTGTGATCTGATGTACCAAGTTCGTAACACAGGACTTGAGTACATGAGGTCACTCAGAGACACTTGGACACAAAATGTATATACCTTGATGGCTTTCGTAGTTCCAAACTAACAGACCACAATCCTCCCAGAGATTAAATGCTGCTTCAGATAGTACTGCATGTCCAGAGACTTTTGGATTTTTATGGAAAGTAACTCGAAGAAGGTCTGGATATATTCCCTGCTTAATACACTGGCTTAGGGCAGCATCTGTTAGTTTAGAGAGAAACCCAGATAAGTATTTAGGTTAGTTAAGGAAGTATGAGAAAGTCTGTAATATTCTCCAATTAATAAAAGAAAATGACAAGAGCTCCTCAATAAGCCAGACTTAGCTGAATTCCCTGGTTAACGTTTATAGAGGTTCTAGAACTCCTTTGCATAATAAATAATATTTATCGAGTTTATCATGTGCTAGACATTGATCTACATGTTTTACATGCATTACCTCATTTAATCCGCACAAAAATCCTCTGAAAGGGCTTCCCTGGTGGCGCAGTGGTTGAGAGTCGGCCTGCCAGTGCAGGGGACACGGGTTCGTGCCCCGGTCCGGGAGGATCCCACATACCGCGGAGCGGCTGGGCCTGTGAGCCATGGCCGCTGAACCTGTGTGTCCGGAGCCTGTGCCCCGCAACGGGAGAGGCCACAACAGTGAGAGGCCCACATACCACACACACACACAAAAAAAAAAAATCCTCCGAAGGTACCATAGCAACTCTAACGGGTCGGTACTGCGATTGCCTCATTTTACAGGTGAGAAAACTGAGAAATAGGGTTAAGTAAGGAGCCAACTCACATACTGAGCAAATGTGGAATCAGGATTTGAATTACAGAAAGGCTGAATCAATAGTTAGACCACCTAACTAAGCCACACCTCTGCTCATTACATCAACTTTCACATTATCCCCTTTGCTAACAGTGGACATACCAGATAGCATAGTTTTTCTTCCATGAGGCCAAAGATAACCCACTGTATTCAGAAATATTAATAGGGGCGAATCCAGATTATATCCAGAATCCAATCAGTGAATGCCATGGGTCCTGAAATAGGAGAAACCAATAGCTATGGTTTTATTTTTAGCAAAAATTTATAAATTCAATGTTTACCATAGCACCCAGTCATAATTGCTGTTTTTTTTAATATGAAAAAGACATATAACTTCTTTCACTTTACTCCAGCAATATTTAAAAATCACAATCCCTATAGCAAAATATTTTTCATCCCTCACATTCAAAATATTTCTATATTATTCCCCAAGGCTACGATTACCAGACTGGGGATAGAAGCAGGGCAGTGTATGCCTCTCACACATGTTGACAGGATCATCCCTCAAGAACCCCACTAAAACAATCAAAGGATATTGCTTTCCCTCAGCGACTATCCTCAGAGTTTCTCTTGGAACTGGCCTTCACAAACAAAAGAATGTCTCCCAGGAGTGGTGAAGAAAACCCCAAGCAGTCTTCACTCTCTCATCTCATTCTTTTTTTAAAAATTTAATTAATTTTTAAAATTGGAGTATAGTTGATTTACAATGTTGTGTTAGTTTATGCTGTACAGCAAAGTGAGTCAGTTATACATATACATATACCCACTCTTTTTTAGATTCTATTACCATATAGGTCATTGCAGAGTATTGAATAGAGTTCCCCGTGCTATACAGCAGGTTTTTATTAGTTATCTATTTTATATATATTAGTGTGTATATGTCAATCACTATCTCCCAATTTATTCCTCTCCTCCTTCCCCCTTGGTAATCATAAGTTTGTTTTCTACATCTGACTCTCACCTCATTCTTTAAGAGATCCATCACATGTTGTGAGAAAGGCAGGTAGAACTGGGTGCTTTGTTTGGATGGAAGTGCAAAATTTGATACTTTATGAAATCTTAGAACAATCCTAGGAAAAGAATTATCATATTAGGATTCAAAATTATTGGTAATTCTTTTTAAATTATTTGTGGCAAGCTGGTTATGTGCCAGATACTGGACATAATTAAGAATATGGAAACAAATCCCAAAGAGTGTCTTTTATTATATATTATGTATATTAAATATATAAGATATTATATATTTTTCATTTTGCTGATGGTTTCCTTCACTGTGCAGAAGCTTTTTAGTTTGGTGTAGTCCCACTTATTAATTTTTGCTTTTGCTTTTTGTGTCAGATTCAAAAATCATCAAAACCTATGTCAAGGATTTTACCACCTACATTTTCTTTAGAAATTTTATGGTTTCAGGTCTTACATTCAAGTCTTTAATCCACTTTGAGTTAATGTTTTTGTATGGTGTAAAATGGTCCAGTTTCATTCTTTTGCATGTGGCTGTCCAATTTTCCCAATATCATTTATTCTTTGTCAAAAATTAATTAACCATATATGTGTGGGTTTATTTCTGGGCTCTTTGTTCTGTTCCACTGATCTGTATGTCTGTTTTATGTCAATACTGTACTGTTTTGATTACTATAGTTTTGTAATATAGTTTGAAATCATGGAGCATGATGCCATGAATCTTTTTTCTCAAGATTGCTTTGGCTATTCAGGGTCTTTTGTGGTTTCATACAAATTTTATAATTTTTTATTCTATTTCTCTGAAAAATACCATTAGAACTTTGATGGAGATTGCATTGGATCGATGGATTGCTTTGGGTACATTGAACATTTTAACAACATTGATTTTTCCAATCCATGAGCATGGAAAATCTTTCTATCTATTTGTATTTTGTTTAATTTCGATCATTTATGTCTTACAGTTTTCAATATACAAGTCTTTCACCACCTTGGTTAAATTCATTGCTAGTTCTTTTTTAATGCTGTTGTAAATGGGATTGTGTTCTTAATTTCTCTTTCTGAAGGTTTGTTATTAGTTTATGGAAACATGACAGATTTTTGTGTATTGATCTTGTACCCTGCAACTTTATGTAATTTATTTATTATTTCTAACAGTTTTTGATGGCATCTTTAAGGTTTTCTATATAAACTTTCAAGTCATCTGCAAATAGTGACAGTTTTATCATATTTTTACAACTAAAATAAGATTGAAATATCAGATGAAGTTGTTCACGAAGTAGGTTAGGTACTATCCTATTCCTGCATGTTTTTATAACCACTTACACTTCACATATCCTATACCTTCTATTATTTATTTTGCTTCCAACTAAGCTCTTAAGCAGGGAGCCCTGTTCATCTCTGAGCACTAGACTTAGCACAGTACTCAGCATCCATGAGTGCTCAGTAGACATGTTGTTATAGACTGAATGTTTGTATCCCCCCCAAATTCATATGTTGAAGCCCTAACACCTAATGTGATGGTATTTGGAGGTGGCATCTTTGGGATGTAATTTAGGTTTATATGAGGTCATGAGGGTGGGGTCCTCATGATAGGATTAGTGCCCTTATAAGAAGATGAGAGATCAGTTCCTTCCCTTCCTCTCTCCCTCTCCCCCCACCTCTCTCTCCACCCACCATTTGAGGACACAGCAAGAAGACAGCTGCCTGTAAGCCAGGAAGAGGGCCCTTACCAGGATTCTGATTGGCTGGTACCTTGATCTTGGATTTCTCAGCCTCCAGAATTGTGAGAAATCACTCTGATGTTTAAGCCCCAGTCTATGGTATTTTGTTATAGATGCCTGAGCAGGCTACATATGTATTCACTTACTGACAATGAATGGATGGACAATAACTTCTGAAGAGCTAGGTGAAAAATGCAAGTGAAGATAACTATGATCATTTCTACATGGTGGCAAAAAAATGCTTCAGTTCCTTGCTTCCACTTTACCCTACCCTGAAAATAAAACTATATACATCTTTTGAAATACTGAATTTTAAGAGAGAAAGTGTCCAGTCTGAATTTTTTTATGATTTTATTCATTATTTATTCATTCATTTATTTATTTTTGGCTGCATTGGGTCTTCATTGCTATGCGCAGGCTTTCTCTAGTTGCAGTGAGCGGGGGCTACTCTTCATTGCGGTGCACGGGCATCTCATTGCGGTGGCTTCTCTTGCTGCTGAGCACAGGCTCTAGGCATGTGGGCTTCAGTAGTTGTGGCATGTGGGCTCAGTAGTTGTGGCTTGTGGGCTGTAGAGCACAGGCTCAGTAGCTGTGGCACATGGGCTTAGTTGCTCTGCAGGATGTGGGATCTTCCTGGACCAAGGATCCAACCCATGTCCCCTGCATTGGCAGGTGGATTCTTAACCACTGTGCCACCCGGGAAGTCCCTCCAATCTGAAGAAGATATTTGATCGTCAAAGCAGTCATTCATATGAAGAAGGAAATGGTGGTAGGTGTGTGGGACAAGATGAAATGAAATGGTGACATTTATTACAAGTTCATCAGTCTTTGTTTAGTCTAAGCCAAAAAACAATTTCTCTCTTTTTTACTTTCAAATGGATCCATTTTATTAACCATACATTTTAAATAACATTTGAAAAATTACTTTGAGTCTGCTTATATATTTGACTTGTTCCTCATGAACCAGTCTGATAATTGTTGCATCTAGGAACCTATTAATAAGAACCACACATCAAATGAACAGAGAGTAAGCAAATGGCTCTGCTGTTTATTACAGATGAAAAGCATCTGATTTGTTTACTTTGATTAATCAGTATACTATAACTTTCCATAGAGTTGTACAGAGTTATCATTTCCAATGTGCAAGCAGTGATGAAAAAATATTTAAGTGGCTTAGGGTCTTATGCTATGAAGCCCAGTCAGCATAAATTTATTGCTTTAAATGTTTTTCTTTCTCCTAAATTAACTAAAAACAGCTTGGAAAGAAGAACTCCAGAGTAACTTTCTGGCTCATCAACACAAGGGCAGCCTAGGACCTACTGGCAGAAATGTCATAGGAAGTTTACTTTCATTGTTCTATAATTTGGATCAACTAAATAGAATAACATGGGAGCCTTTTTCAATTAGGATAGAATGCCCTGAGCTATCTGCTGGGTGGAGAGTTTTAGAATTCATGTTTATAATGTTCAGAAGAAAATAATTTCCCTTTGGAGTTAAAATAACGCAAGCAAGGAGACCTTTGTTACCAAACTGAACTCATGTCTGCTCACCTGACATGCAGCAAAGCCAATCTGCTGACACTGGGTCATAGTGAAGGAAAATACAGTGTTTATTTCAGGGCACCAAGCAAGGAGAATGGGCAACTCATGCTCAAAAGACCTGAGCTCCCCAGTGGCTTCCAGACAAGGGTTTTTAAAGACACTGTTAAGAGAGAGGGTTGTAGGATGCATGATTAGCTCATGTAGAATTTTATGATTGGCTGGTTGTGAGGTAGCAGGGTGCTGTTTCAGGAATCTTGATCATCAGTCTTCTGACTCCAATTAGTCTAGGGTCTACATGTTTGAGGTCAGCAGCTTTACCTGGTGGAAGTCTGGTTCCTATAAAAACAACTTAAGAATGTATGTCAGACATTGTTATCTGTCTTCTTCAAGGAAAAATGGGGTCTTACAACCTCATCCACCATTTGACTTACTGCTTATTATGTTTTTCCTTGTTCAACTGCCTCTTTTTTCCTATTTCTACCCCTTATTAAAGGATTAACTGCTTGAGCCTGTTCTTTGGAACTCAGGGAAGCCTTGAAGACTAAAGTTTTTTCACACACAAGAGGTAGGGAACACAGAGGGGCTTGTTCTTGGAAGTTCCATGGGTCCTGCTTAGTTTTACCTTCAGAGTACAGAAAGGAAAAAGTCATCTTTCAGTGCCATGACCTTTCCTCTCCTGAAGGTAGGAAGACAGCTTGCTTGAAAGATGAATGAATGAATGAAGAACTAACCTGAAACCAGAAACTTCTGGGGCCATTGGTAAGGAAGCATCTCTATCTCTTTCTTAAATCAAGTCAAGAAAACAGCCTTAAGAAAGCATGTGAAATGAAGGGGATGGGACAGTCAGTTGAGATAGTGGCAGAAAAGGAAGAACCAGGTCAGATATGCTTTCTCTCCCATCATAATTTTGGCCCTTTTCACCATTGGGAAGAATTTTCACCCCATTAGGAATTTTTACTCTACGTACTGGGTCAGGAAGTGTTCGAACAAGCTAAATAAATTATTGGTAATTTTTTTTATTATCTCTATTATTAACAACCAAAAGTCACACAGAAAAGAAGGAAATATAATGTCTATGTACAGGTTTAAATATATATGATGCAGCTATTCAGTAAATCTATTTGATTTAATATTTAAATTTCTGAAGACATCATGCTAATGGACCAGAGCCAGAATGAAAGACTGCCAGACCATTATCTAACACCATGAGAAAAATGAAGCAGACACATTTCTACAACCCCAAACAAGGCAGAACATAAATGTATGTTTTCATAATAGCAGGATTTACATGTAGTAGAATAATGCCTCTGACACTTTGCAAAATTAGGGAAGAGTTATTTATGTGCAAAACTAGAGAAGAGTGATTTATGTTCATGTTGCCTATCACCTGATAACTAAGTCCTCAATCAAACACAATAGCTTAAAAACAGGACATGTAAGTGGGGAGAAAAGGAGTTCTCTCTTCCCTCTTCTTTTGATCCCAGTTTCATTCCACGAGTCAACAAGCATTTTAGAATTCACCATACTAAGAACTAGGGAGAGTTACAATATAAAATGAACGTTCAGCTTTCCCAAAAGGAGTTTACAAAATAATGGAATTAAAAGGACAAATGAAAATGTGATATTTTTGCTTTCATCAATAAGCAACTACAAAGACAACTCTACAGGTAAAGAAAGCATCAATAATGTGATCCGTTTGCAAAAGAACAGACGAGAACTGAACTACTGCAGGAAATCTTCTCAAGGTAGGGAGGAAAAGGCAAAGAGAGAAGAGATTAAGCTGACTTTTTTGAGTCTTGATTAAATAAGAAACTGTGTAACTATATAAAATGGATGTCACAGGTTCTTACAGATGTTAGGCACTCAATAAATAATATAGACTATAAATGCTGTATTATCAACTTCTCAATTACTCTTCATTACACCACTCAGATAGCCTCAGACTGCTATGATTGTTGACTCATACTGCCATCCAATGGAGCACTTAACTTGCCTTAACTCCCATACTGGTTTCAAGGTCCTGCTCCTTGGTGCCATACAAAGTCAGTCTGTTTTTCCTACATGATAATAACTCCATTATGTGAAAAGAACCTCCACTGTCATGCCCAGAACGTCAAAACCTCCTCTGTTCTCAATTCAGACTAAAGCTGAATTAAAAGCTAAATTCTAAAGCTCAGAGAGGTGAAGGAACTTAACTAAACAATACTTTCTATGATCTGAATGTTTGCATCCCCCCAAAATTTGTATGTGGAAAGCCTAATCCCCAAAGTGATGGTATTAGAGAGTGGGGCTTTGGGAAGTGGTAGATATCATGAGGGTGGAGTCCACATGAATGGGATTAGTGCCCTTATAAAAGAGAACCCACAGAGCTCCCTTGCCCCTTCTGCCATATGTAGATACTAAGAGAAGTCTGCAACTTAAAAAGAGGGCCCTCACCATGCTGGCACCATTATCTCAGTCTCCAGAACTGTGAGAAATAAATGTTTGCTGTTCATAAGCCACACAATATGTGATAGTTTTTTATAGCCACCCAAAAGGACTAGTAACAGATACAGCAAGGCTTTGAAGCTGGGTGGTCCGATCCAAAACCCCTGATCTTTGTGCTTTAAATTGATCCTCATTCCTGACCTTCACGTTTTCTGTTGTGAACATTCTAGACTCTCTCTTGTCCTGGAGACTTTGCACTGGCTAGTTCCTCTGCCTGGACCACTCTTCCCCCAGGTAGCTGGGAGTCCATACATGTGCCATCTTCAAATTACTGCTCAAAAGTCACATTCTCAACCCTATTTAAAATTGCATCTCAACCTCACAACCCTACTTAAAATTTCATTTCCCCACCCTGTAATCCTGTTTTATTCCATAGCACTGATCACCTTCTAATATACTATATAATTTACTTTTTGCTCTTATTGTCAGTCTTCCTACATTATAGCAGAGAAATTTAGTCTCCTTTGTCCACTCATGTATCCTAAGCACCTAGAACAGAGATCAGCAATCACAGTTTTCAACCAGGATACCTTGCTTGGTCAGTGGAGCCCCCCACCTTGGTCAAGCTCTCCTGTGAAAAGTATACCTACACAGTCAAATATACAATGACCATGCATGCTGAAAAACTTAATGTTTAAACAGTTACCATAAAAAGAAATCCTAAGTCACATCCTCCTTAGACCATGATTGTTAGATGCATTATAAATAAACACTCTCTGCCTCTGCAACTTCCACAAATTTTTACTAGTCCTACTCCCTATAGCATATAAAGTTAATCTATTTTCTTTATGCACATGATCATGTGACAAGATATCAATCATATGGCAAAAACGTCAACTGCACTCCCAAAGCCTCAGAAAACCATTCATTGTCTCAACAAGTATTTCATGTTTTAAGCAAAACTGATAATCATCTTCCCTCTCTAATGGTAAGGCAATTCACCACCATCTATCTTTAAGAGTGCTGATCGGGCTTCCCTGGTGATGCAGTGGTTGAGAATCCGCCTGCCGATGCAGGGGACGTGGGTTCGTGCCCCGGTCCGGGAAGATCCCACATGCCGCGGAGAGGCTGGGCTCGTGAGCCATGGCCGCTGGGCCTGAGCGTCCGGAGCCTGTGCTCCGCAAAGGGAGAGGCCACAACAGTGAGAGTCCTGCGTACCGCAAAAAAAAAAAAAAAAAAAAAAAAAAAAAAAAAAAAAAAAAGAGTGCTGATCAAAACTTAAAAATTAAAACCAGAAAATATCTGTCACCTTCTACAGATCACAGATTCCTCCACTGGGTAAAACAAACTAAAAAAGAGAAATTTTTTACAATGTCACCCATCACTTTAAGTAATTTCAGCACATGCTGGGCACATAAAGAGTGTAACTTTACTCTGTTTGCTAGTTGATGGGGGGGGGGGCTTTATGCAAATTAACCAAAAAAGATGTTAAAGGAAGAGATTGATCATTAATTAGAGCAAAGGGACATCGCAAGAGAAGCATTTCCTCAGTGTGCTAATTCTAACTGTCCACTGGTTAAAGCAGATACAGACTGATCATGTTTTGCCAGCCTTGTAGACCATTCGTTTGTATTCCTCCAATTTTTAATATTTCATAATTTTCCATTTCATACTCAGTGGCACACATATTAATTATTGATAACTTACTTACAACAAAATTCTGATATCTGTACTGAGCCCTGAATTGAATCAACCTAATGTATTTATGTAATAATATTTTAAAGTTCCAATTCATTTTGACTAGTTATCCTTAGGCATGATGTGCCTCCAGTGGTGACTGAAGATAATCAAGAAGTAACAAGGCTATTGGTTCGATCGTTATTTCCAGGTACACCTATGAAAACTCTAGGAATGGAAATATCACGTTCTCTAAGTTTTTACAGATTCTGCCTCCATGAATTTACCCTCTTTTTTTTTTTTTTTTTTTTTTTGCTTCTCACTACCTCTTTCCTAATTCAAACCACTGTCATCTCTTGCCTAGAACACTGCAACCACCTACAACATGGTCTTGCTGTTTCTAGTCTTCTGCCTTCTAAGCCATTCTCTACATTGCAACCAGAGAAATATTTCTAAGAGAAAAACCTGACCCTCTCACTCCCTTACTTAAATTCCTTTACAATACTTCCTGGTTTTTATTTGTTTGTTTGCTTGTTTTTCCTTAAGATAATTCTAAACCCCTCAAATCGCTGGAAAGGCCCCAGATGATCTGACCCCTGCTTATTAGTCCTACTGCCTTTGTATAGGGGGTTCAAGGACCATCAGTTGCTGAAAAACTTCATGCTTCCTTTTGTTTCCAGGTCACTATCCAAGTAATTCCCTCTACCTAGACCACTTTCTCCCTACCCAACTCTAGTCATCTCACTTGATAGTTAATTCCTACTCTGCCTTTAGGTCTCAGCTGGGTCTTTACTTTCTCCTGACTGTCTCAGGTCTGGGTTCAGTTGCCCACTTCTGTGTTCACAAGAATATCCCAAACTTCTATGACCCCAGCACATTTTATATTTTCAATGTTCACTTCTCTTCAGCCTGCACTAGATCATGAGCTCCATGGAGGAAAATGTTATTTCTATTTCACCATTAAATCTGTAGGGCCTAGCAATGCACTTAATAATATTTGTTGAGAGAATCAATGACAGATGACAAAATAGAAAAAACAGTCCAAGTTCACATGACTCATAAGGTGCCCTGCCTTTCAAATTCAGTTCTGTTTGTCCCAAAGCTCATGCTGCTTTTCACTGTACCATACTACTGAAATCAATCAATCAATCTACTGGGATGGGACTAGCTCTTAAGAGTAGACCAGTCTCCAGGCACTGGGAACAGAACCCACTGAGCAAGTAGGAGGAAGGGCAGCTCCTAGAGCGAGTAGCGGTGTCTGAGTTTTCAGCCCATGAGAAAGATAAAGGTCCTCACAAATGGCCAAATCCAGGATGTAGAGTTTAAGGGTCCCAAAAGTCCGAGGTCCTTATATTTGGAAATATCTAGATGCAGGTCGTAGGACCTCAGCTTCTAGCTTGGATCCAGGATATCAATGTCTTAGGGGAGAGCAATGCATATCTCCAGTCTTAAAGGAGCTAGAGTCATAGGCAAACCCTCGAAGGAGAAATGGGGGAACAGAGGAACAAGGCAGAGACCCAGAGATGAAAATTTATAAAGAAACTAAGGATTTGGTAACTAGAATAATACCTTTCCCTTCTTCTATTTACAGTTAGTATTTTTTCTGCATTGTGCCCCTATTGAATACCAGGTATGCTTGTATTAGAATACTTTTTATTTCATCATAGTTTAAACAATTGTCATAATTATTTCTGTTTATAAACTTTATACACTTTCAGTCTTTAAAAGCACATGCGTACATATAAACATATACATACATTCCATGTTAAAAGTTTCAATAATCCTACCACAACTACCACTAGTCCTAGCTTAGATGAACACTATTCAGTGTTGAACAGGAGTTTCTCCATGATGTATGATCCTTTTAATGTGATGCTGAATTCCATGTTCTAGTATTTTGTTGAGAATTTTTACTTCTATATTCATCAGTGATATTGGTCTATAATTTTCTTTTCTTGTAGTGTCTTTATCTGGCTTTATTATTTAGGGTAATGCTATCCTTGTAAAATGAGTTTGGGAATGTTCCCTCCACTTTTATTTTTCTGGATGAGTTTGAGAAAGATTGGCATTTATTTATCTTTAAATGCCTGGTAAAATTTACCAGTGAAGCCATCTGGTCCTGGGATTTTCTTTGTTGGGGAAATTTTTGATTAGTGATTCAATCATCTTACTAGTAATTGATCTGTTCAGATTTTCTATTTCTACCTGATTCCATTTCGATAGGTTATATGTTTCTAAGGATTTATCCACTTCTTGTAGTTTATTGGCATAGTAGCTTTTTATGATCCTTTTATTTCTGTGGGTTTCAGTTGCAATGTCTCCTCTTTCATTTATACTTTTATTGATTTGACTACTTCCTTTTTTTTCTTTGTTAGTCTAGCTAATTTTTTGTCAATATTGTTTATCTTTTCAAAGAACCAACTCAGTTTTATTAATATTTTCTATGGTTTTCCTGCTCTCCATTTCATTTATTTCTAGTTCTAATCTTTATTAGATTAGATTATATTTAGATTTAGATGTATTCAGTGGGCAGAACTACGAATTAGTTTCCCTGCCTGGGTGGAGTCAGGTCTGACTCTGAAGGCCATGCTTTATTAGATTATTAGAACTAGAACTTTATTAGATCTTTATTATCTTCCTTCTTCTAAATTTGGGCTTAGTTTGGTTTTTTTTCCTACTTATTTGAGGTGTAAAGTTAGGTTTTTATTATTTCCAGTTTCTTAATGTATTAATTTAGAGCTATAAACTTCCCTCTAGAACAGCTTTCACTGCATTTTAAAATTTTTGGTAAGTCTTGTTTCCATTTTCTCAAGATACTTTTTTATTTCCCTTTCAATTTCTCTTTGATCCATTGGTTTTTCAAGAGAGTGCTGTTGAATTTTCATGTATTTATGAATTTTCCAGGTTTCTTCCTGTCGTTGAATTCTAGTTTCATACTACTGTGTTCAGTAAATATATTCAGTATGATTTCAAATCCTTGATTTCTTACATTGGTATCTGTATATTTGAGCAAGTGATCTCCTCTTCCAGACTTTACAGACTTGCTTTGGCAAGTCCTTTACCAGTCAGTTCAACTTAGGGTTTTAATGGTCAGTAGGTAGTGTCCTTGGACAGGAGGAGCTCACTATCAGGGTCTGGTTTTGAGTGAGGCCACTGCTTGAGCTCTAATATAGGGTGGGAATGGCACTAGCTGGAAATAGTTGTATGGGACTGTTGGCTTAATTCTCTGCTTAAGCAAGGCTGTAGGAAGGGCTCAACAGTTGTCCAGATTCTCTGGTCAGGCTTCACACATGGTCAGGACTGGGTTCTATATTCAGCCGTAGGCGGGGGTATCCCTGAGTAAGGCAGCAGAACCATCCCCAAGGCCAGACCAGCTCATGTTTGTGGACTCAAATCTGGTACAACTGCACACTGAGAGCACATTGACTTTCCTGGCCTGATGGAACCACCAGTTATGTTTGAGAGATGGGGAGAGCCACGAGCTTTGCTCTCTGCTTAATCACTAGTGTTAGTGGGGCTGTAAGATGGGGTTCACAGCTTCCCAGGTACTCTAGTTGGGTTCCCTATTCAGGCAGGCTGAAGGCTGTATTCAGTGGGCAGAACTACGAATTCGTTTCCCTGCCTGGGTGGAGTCAGGTCTGACTCTGAAGGCCATGCTCTCAAGCCCTATGCCATACTGCGTCAAGCATAATAAATATAAATTAAAGAAACAAACATTCACTTGTACAAATTCATGTTTAAAGCCAAGTATCATGTCCTGCATGAATCCTTTATGAAAGTGAAAAGTCATTCAAGGAGGAGAAAAAAGACAAAAGCCAAATAAAGAACTGAGAAAGTACTGGAGAAGATAGATAATAACCAGAACAAAAGGCAGGTGGAGGGAATGATTGAGAAGGAGACTGGAAAGGCAGGTTCTACTCAGGTCACAGGGGCCATGGGGGTTGGTATAGAAAGGAATACATTGGTGGGAAATTACTATGGGCTGTGATTAAACATGACATGATCAAAATAGTCTTTCAGTAAGAGGCAGTGGGGAATCAAATGGAAGAGATGTCAGCTATAGATAAGAGTTAGTTTTGCCATGATCCCATTTGATCATGATCTATTTCGTGACCTTCAAGAAATGAAGAACTGAGCAAGATAAAGATATTGAGTAAAGAATAAGGGTTCAGCCTAGGAGTCATATAAAAAATAAATTGAGGAATACAGCTGCTAGTTAGACGTAAGAAATAGAAAGTACTCTAAAATGATGGCAAGGGTTAGAATCTGACTGTCAGGGAGAATGTGAGGCCATGACCAGCAAGACCAAGAAGAAGAAAGGGATCAAAAGGAAGATAATGAGTTCAATTGTGAAAACTTTTATTTAAAGTATGAACATCCAAGTGGATTGCAATGGAGAAGGCTAGGTTATTCACCAATACACCATCTCTTATTCCAGCAGGAGATAAATGGAAAATAGGAATAATCAAAGCTGCATATATGTAATGCCTACTCTATGTCAGTCCTCTGTTAGGTACATATAGTCTATGAGGAAAACTGACACCAGCTGATGTTTATGGTAATTGCTAAAGGTGACAGTAAGAGCTGAGGGGAATGAACATTAATTAATTTCCATCATTCTTGGTTATCTCCATAAGGAAATCTAGAGAGCAAAAGTACCAGAGAACAGAGAAGGGCTCAGTGTTACTTAACTGTCCAGGCATTCTCATGGTGTCAGAACACCCTGACCCTGTCTCACTTCTGTTCAGCTTTGTTATCAATGCCTAGGATAAAGGCATTGATGGCAGCTTATCAAATATGGAGTAAATATGAAGTTCCTTAGTTTGGCAGGGTGAAGGAGGGTTGGCAAAATCAGAATTCAAAATATCTCAAGCAACCAAAATAACAGAAGCTCAAGAGATATTGTTAAATGATAAGTGTTTGGAAACTTGGTTTGGTAATATTTCATATGAAAAATAGGCCTGAGGTTTTTCATTGAACGCTAAATGGAATAAAAACCAAGGTATAAACCTGGGTCACATTAATAAAAGTCAAATTTCAACATCTTGGCAGAAAAAATATCCAACATACTTTTTACTGGTCAGGACACATCTGTGTAGTTTACAGAGCTTTAGATATTAGATTTTTAAGGGAAGCTGGGAAACAAGCCATATAAAGAGAAGAGCAAGAATGAGAAAGGGTGTGAAAAATTATATCATATGTAAAAAGAGTGAGAGAACTGAGGATATTCTCCCAGAAAAGGTGCAAAGGCAGAAGGGGCTTAATAGTCTCTTACAGGATTTTAAGGATGGTAATGTGGAAAAGTAAGCTTTGCTCACATTGACCCAGAGAACAAAACTAGAAGCAATCAGCAGGAATTACTAACAGGTCCATTTTACTCTATTTAAGAACAGACTTTCTAAAAAGTATAGCTGTTTAATAGAATGCGCTATCATGCAAACAACTTGACTGAGATTGTCATGTATTTATCTCTACTGTGGAAGGAACCCACGTACTAGGTGGGAGTCTGGTTTTGATAACCTCGTGTAAAACACTTGATGTCACTACATCTTTCGAAACATTATAGGAGTAATGACTTTCTGCTTGAGGAGGGGTGTATTGAATTTGTACACAGGCGTGAAAGGCAGATAACTCAGAGTCCAGGACCTTGGATTTGAATCTTGATTTTGCCAATTGTAAGTTGCGTCATTTTGCAAAACTCAGTTTCCTCATATAAAAATGGTAATGATGACAGTGCCTGCCTAGCTCTATTCTTATGAGAGGATTAGGTGAGACAATGTATGTGAAGGTACCCTGTATTACTTTTGAAAAGATGTGATAAATTGCTAGTTTTTATTTTAAATAAATACCCAGAATTCGTTTCAAATCTCCTAATTGGGAAATTGAAACCATTCTGCCCTCATTAAACTCATATTCCAGAGAAAAATGGATTTCTTCTGCTTCGTTCAAACCAAACATCTTAAAACATCAAGTAACATGATTCCAGGCATTAGTTTAAACTGTGTGTACATGATTTTTTCCTGTAAATTATTCAGGATCTATTTCTTAATTTTGCTTACTGCTAAAAATCTTTATTTCACTATAACTTATCAGTTGTTACCCCAAAAGGAACAATAGTTGAATATCATTATGTGCAAGAGAAGAGTTTATATTGTAGAATTTATTTTTCTTTAACCAATAAGTACCACATTTTTCCATTTATTCAGTTGTGGCTTTGATGTTTTATAATGTGCTTATAAAGATCAGGTCTCAGACACAGTGCTGACTTGAAGTCATTCTGCTTTTTCCTCTTTTCCTTAGAATTACCTTGCTTCTTTAATGTTTACCAGACTGGAGTAG
Organism: Kogia breviceps; assembly: GCF_026419965.1. Taxonomy (NCBI): domain Eukaryota; kingdom Metazoa; phylum Chordata; class Mammalia; order Artiodactyla; family Physeteridae; genus Kogia; species Kogia breviceps. The sequence continues at coordinate 17,610,053 of NC_081326.1, read as the reverse complement.
CTTTTCAAAAAAAGGAGTGAGGGCCCTGATACTGGTTTGCTCATAGCAGAACCCATACTAAGACAAGCTGTTGAGCCAGCAGTGGGTGCCAAGACCATGATGTAAGATCTTTGCATATACTTTCTCCATCAAATTCCAACTCTTTTTCTGCTGTTTCCAGTGCCCAACCTGCTTGCCAAATATTTCTAATACACTGCTCTCTGGTTTATCTGTTAACTGGAGATAGATATATTTTAACATCAGGGGCAATGGATGACCTCAAACCCCAAAGTTAAACAAGAATTTAATCTTCTAGCTGAAAGGTGCAGAATAAAATGTAATTTGAGAGTATAGTGTCAGCATCAACCAAATACCCACTTACATTAATGCTAACCCCCTCAAGTGGCAGGGGTGACCTTCATGTTTAGATTTAATGCTACAATTAGAAACAGCAAGAGAAGTAAAATTATATTCATAATATAAACTAAAATCAAGGTGCTAGTATGTCATCTCTTTCCAGGGAAGCACATTTAAGTGTTGTGTTTTGTATGCTTTGTTTTGTTTTGTTTTTGTGGACTTCATCACTCATCTTGGAACCAAAAACAGGATAAATGTGATAGTATTATATTCTTTCAAATATCTAGCAACTATCTAATTTTTTCCAGTGCAGGATTTCAAGGTTTCTATTCTTTGGGGGATTAACTTGGTTTAATGAAATGAATTAGGAGTCTGTACACCTGGATTCTATTCCAAGCTCTGTTGAGTACCTGTGTAAATGTGTGTAAATAACTTGACCTCTCTACAACTAACTTTCTCATCCACATAATGAGGGAGTAGTTTAGTTTATTAACAAGCTCCCCACCTGCTGAGATGATCTAGGTTTTGCTCTCTTTGGGATTTCTTGATATCTGCTGAAAATAAAAATGTAAGTAATTATCTCAGGTTAATAACCTGTTATCTAAATAAGCCAAATTTACATGCCTTAATAGTCTTAGCAAGAATGAGTAGAATTAGCTATCTGTATTATTGGCACCTTACCTAAATCTTTATCTTTTGCACATAAATGCAAACCCTTATATGATTTTTATTGTTGAAATCTCATAAAGTATTTTTCAGTGAAACTCCATTAAGCCAATTTACTTTGTGTGTGTGTGTGGTACGCGGGCCTCTCACTGTTGTGGCCTCTCCCGTTGCTGAGCGCAGGCTCCGGACGCCGCAGGCTCAGCGGCCACGGCTCACAGGCCCAGCCGCTCCGCGGCATGTGGGATCTTCCCGGACCGGGGCACGAACCCGTGTCCTCTGCATCGGCAGGCGGATTCTCAACCACTGCGCCACCACGGAAGCCCTAAGCCAATTTACTTTTGATAAGTATTACAGCATGCAATTAAATACTTTCTATTTATTAAAAATAAGTGAGTAAGCCAAATTTGGGAACAGGGAATAAAACAATTGTTTTGGGGTTGGCACAGGTCAAAATGAAGCCGAACACAGTGAATTTAAACCATGTAGGCAGAAAATCAACTAAATAGTCTCCAATATTCAGCAGAAGCTTGTCTGTCTACCTAACTTTGCTTAAATGAATAATATACAGAGTACATCTCTTCCTAAGAGAACTAGATTCACAATTGATACAGTCTGACACAATACCTACATTAACTGGTGCTTTTAAAATAATCCTCCAAAACAGCTCTTTTTCATGCATATTATGAAAGGAAGCATCTACCAAGATTTTCCTAACTGCCATAACTTTTATAATGCCAATGTCTGAAAAGTCCTTTCTGTTTTACAAAGAGCTTTGCTACATATTATCCCATTATTCCCAAAGACTGTCCTATGAAGTAGATTGTCTTATCAACCCCATTTGCCAGCTAAGGAAACTGAGATTCAGAGAAATTAAGAACTGTAAGTCAGGAAGTGCAAACACGAAGATCTCGAGGTTTCAGGCTCTTCAGAAAGTACGTTGTTGCTTTAATTCTCTCCCTTTCTGTCTTCCTAATATCCTCTATATATAACCTTTCAACAAATATCTATTGAGTACCTAGGAATCAGGCACTGTAATAGGTGATGGGTTGGTAAAAAAGAAAGTAATAGGGCTTCCCTGGTGGCGCAGTGGTTGAGAGTCCGCCTGCCAATGCAGGGGACGCGGGTTCGTGCCCCGGTCCGGGAGGATCCCGCATGCCACCGAGCGGCTGGGCCCGTGAGCCATGGCTGCTGAGCCTGCGCGTCCGGAGCCTGTGCTCCGCAACGGGAGAGGCCACAACAGTGAGAGGCCCGTGTACCGCAAAAAAAAAAAAAAAAAAAAAAGTAATATATGAACCCAACCTCATAACCTTATGGTTTAATAGTTCCAGTTAGCATCAGAAAACTTCTCCCTACCCCTTTCTTGATCCAGGGGCAATAACTATGCATCCCTTCTTCCTACCCACCCCCATCATACATAACTCAAGAATTTTTTATAAGCATTTTGCTAACAAAATTAATTAGCATATTTCATTGAAAACCTCCCAGATATTTGGTTTACTTGACCTGCTATTTCAGCCCAGAAGATGGAGACAGTAAGGTCCTACAAGATCTCATACCCTATTATTTGGACACCACCCAGCATCCTGACTTTGTACCTCTGTTCAATCTACGATTATAAATTGGTTGGTAGATAGATCAATCAAACTGTTATCTCTTAGCCAGTGCTATTATCTCTAATTATCTCATCCTGTTAAATAAATTCACAAGTACTTATCAGGAACATGGGATTAATACAATAGGTAAAGTATAGATGTTTATTTAATCTAGTTACCTAAGTTGAAGCCCATGATGTTTGCCTTGCTTCTGAAAATAAGTTCTTTGTTCATTGGTCATTATTAATCAAATAATCAGTTAATTTTTAAGTTGTTGACTAATTTACACTATTTTAGTGAGGGGAAATGGTAGTGTCAAAATAGTATTTATTCTAAAAGATATAAAACATTTTTAAAAGCTGGTGATTAAACAATAACTTCAAAGATTTTGTAAGAATTCTGGCCTCATCATCTTTCTATATATCTGAAGCTAGTGTTACAGATAGAATTATGCTTCTTATTTACAGTGTGTAGATGCTTTGGAGAAAATCTAGCCCCTTGAAGAAACAAAACTAGAACAGGTTATTCTCTTAATACAACCAAATGGGCCAAAAATGACCTAATTTCTCCATAAGAGAGTCCAATAGTAATAACTTCCAAAAGATTTGCTTACAAAAAAAAAGTATTTTTTTACTCTTCTTAATATTATCTTCTCTGAATATTTAAAATATAAACTGATTTATAGCCAGCAAATGTAGAATTTGTTTATAAACTATCTAATTTCAGGGGCTGGGAAAGTTTTAAATAACAATATTTTTTGATAGATACATCTAATATATTTTTTTCCTCCAACAATGCATATCCGTTTACTAAAATAGTCACATCAGTGTAACTACTAGTCTAAGGCTTGGGTTACTCAAGCCAATAACAACAAAAGTCAATTTTATTCCAAATAGAACTTTTGTCACCATAAAGACAGTTGTGCATGTGAGTGATAAATCATGGCTCAGTCAATGCTACATGCTTTTAGAGATTTGACAATAAAAAGTGCTTATTAATTTATGTAACTTTGGATCTACTGATTATTTCTGAAATAGAAGTCACCATACTGTTTAATTTATAAGAATATCTTGTAACATCTTTAGAATATGCAACGTTATAAAAGTTCATTCTGATAATCAAGTTGTATCTAGGAAATATTTACATCATCTTCTATAGGCCTTTTGCTAGTCAGCTCAAAAATGTAGACTTCTAAGCTAAGTATATTCAATTGAAATAAAAGGTCGAGCAGGAAAGAAAAAAGATGACACCTTTCATCAATAATACACTTGATCTCTAAAAAAAAAAAAAAAAAACCCAATACCCCATATGTTGTCCAGTTCTGCCAAATATAAATGCGTTAGATCAAAATAGGACCATTTAGGCAGCCTGTTTCATGTAAAGACATTTTAATAGCCCTTGAGCAGAAGTGTCAACTCCTGATTACTGATGTATAAGCCCGCAACAGATAGGAAAAAGAATAAATTTCAGTGTGTAGGCTCTGTCACTATGATGCAAACAGAATTTCAACTGACTATTAGCAGGCCTGGCTCCCTCATCAATCCTTACTTTATTCCCAGTCAATGGCCTTGTCCAGCTCTAGCTATGACAGTTGGCACAGGTGGCTCTATTTGGCACTTTTTGGGGGGCAACTTCTAAATACAATTCCAAAATAAATAAACATTGAGAATGTGTTCTCTTTTAAACTACTCAGAGATAGTATTTCAGCTAATCAGTAACAATTTTTTAGCAATCTCCAGAGCCTTCTTGTATTTTGGTTATGTAATCATTACACCATGTCATTATTCAGGTACTAAAAATGAGAAAGTTTCCCAAACTGTAACTTGAAACTTATGAGTCGAAATGTTCTCAAGACAATAATGAGGAAGACATTCACTGAATTACAAAAGATATGCAGCTAGCTATTTGGGGGTTTTGTTTAACTTTCAGAAAAAGATTAGAACATTCTAGAAATCTTTATTTTCTCATGTCTTCCACCTCCACTCTTTATAAGAATGAGAGCCTTGCAAGATGGGACACCGCATTTGTGCACTCTGACAGTCTGTATCTTATGCATCACTACAATTCTCAAATGAAAGTGTATCTGAGATTCCGAAGCAAAAGGTTACATGACAGAGCCCTTATTTTCTAATTCAATGGAAAGAAAACCCTCTCTGTCAATGTCCAAAAACTTCCCCAGGCAAGTGTTAAGCCAGAATTTGTAGATGTTAAGTTTCTTGAGATCAGGGACTATATCTTGTCTATGCTTATACCCCAGGGCCTAGTACAATGTCTGCCATCTTATAAATACTCAGGAAATATTTATAATTAAACAGAGGGATAAATATTACTATACTTTAATTCAGGAGATAGAAGATTTGGGGGAGGAAAAATAGCCTACCATCACTGACCTAGTGAGATAAAAACCAATGCTCAGAACTCACATGTGAAGTCCATGCATGTGGAGGCCAATCTTCTACTCAGGGAGAATGTTTTAGAGTGAAAAGAGAATTGTACTATTGCATTTGAAGTCAGAAAACTGAATGTTTGCATGGTTTTGCAAGCATTGCAACCTTGTACAAATAATGTCCGCTCTCTGAGCCTTATTTTCATTGCCTGTAAAATGGGAAGGGCAGTAGCGCCCTGAGTACTTCACAGCCTATCCTGAATGTCAACTGAGATGCTCTGTGTATGGAAGGTGACACCATTGTCGTAACACGTAGAGCAGTAATGTGCACGCTCACCCTTTCTTCAGAAAAATAATTGTGGGTCCTGAAGGATTCTTAAGTATTTTTACCATAGTATGCTAAACTAATGCTAGATGAAAACAGTACTTTTGTAAATTTTTATCATAAAATTTAGAACAAAAATGGTTTACTGGAATTATGAAGATCAGTTCTCAAGAAATACTATTCTAACTATATTTGCGAGGAAAAAATTTTAATATGACTCTTCCTATTTAAGTAGAAACCTGGCAAAACACTATGAGACACTAATATGATACAGCCTAAATAAAAGAACATTTGACTGCCCTAGTATTTTATGCAAAGCACATTTTACACACAGAATCCCTGCTTGGAATAATAAGCTTAGATCCTCACTGGGAATGCTGCTGGCAGATGGCCTTCCACTGTCAGTTCACCTTGTTCAAGGTCATGCCTCCTTCTCAGGAGAGCCCACGTCCAATGACTGATTGGCACAGAGCCCATTGCCCCACCTTACACAATTCTAAAGGATCACCCCAGCTTCAAAGTTCCTCACAGTGCTAGCTGAGGCCTCCATTGGGACTGTTTCACAGGTCAGCTCCTCCTTCAGCCCAGTCCTGCTTCCTTCCCTACCAAGGTATGGATCCAAGAGCACTCCCTAATAAACCTCCTGTATGCTAATCTCCTTCTCAGAATCTGCTTCTCATGGAGCCCAACCGTCAACAACTCTCAAAATAAATGTAGTAACTTTTGCAAATACATTACTGCATATCCCCTAGACTGCACAATAATAGCACAAACACAGTCTTACCTTGTTTTTGTAAAGCACTTCAAAGTCCACAAAGCATTTGCTTGTTCCTGATCTAGTGTGGTCTCTCAAACAACTGTTGGTAGAAGGCTGGGCTTATAGTAACACTCCCATATTAAACATGAGGAATTGAGAATCAGAAAAGTTGAAAACCGTAACTGGGATAACTTCAATATATAAGTAGGAAGGTGGGTAGGTAGGTAGTCAATCATTCAGATAGTGGCAAACTTGGAATCTAATTTTAATTTTCTGATTTCTCATCCAGACCTCACTTGACCATCCACTGTTTTTCCTCACGAAAACTTACGTTTGTGGTTCTTATCCTATGTAACAAGTATTTAATGATTTACCCATGGACAATTTTAGGACACTTTAAAAATATCTAAAAACCCTTGTGAAATCTGCCAACATCCTGAAATATCAAGATACTTGAATTGGGAATGTGTTCTGCGGTTAGAGATGATTACTTTCCATGTTTTTTGTTGTTGGAAAATCTTGGAATTGTTTTGTTTCCTGACTAATCTTTACCCATAATAAAGTGCTTGGCACATATAGGATGTGTTTCTAAAATGAAAAATGGAAACTAATATTTATTTTTCATTTCATGAAAGATTAAACCAAGTTCTAAACTTGTACATATGATTATGTGACCTCCAAGTAATCTCATACTTGCTATCTTAATCATATAAACTCTGTCTTAATCTGTATCTGACATAGGCACACTTTTCTTTAGAGAAAATAATCAGTCTTTTTATTTCTGCAAATTCCCTTAAGGATCTAAATGACTTGGAGGTTCTGTTTGTTTGTTTTGGGGTTTTGTTTTTGTTTCTTCATGGTCTTTTTAGAGTATCCATTAGGAGAATGTAGTTTAACCAAATAACAGCTTTTTAAAAGTAGAAATTAATCTTAATCATACAACAACAAAATGACCTGGCCTTGTTCTTAGTTCAATGATTAGAATCAAAAGTGAACTATCTTCTCCAGCTGATATCCTGTGGCAAGAAATATTTTAAAGATAGAATTATCTTGTTTTTGTGAGATTCAATGGAGAATCTTTTTTCCAGAAATATTTCTCAGATGCAAAACTTTGAATTGTTTTTGAACTTCCAGAAGTATCACTCTTTCTGAGTAATTCAATCCACAATGGAATATTGTGTACTCCTTTTAAGAGAGAAAAAAGTGGGACAACAAAGCATTATGGTGATTAATCCTTTATCCGTTTTTTCATTTGCAAATATTTTCTCCCATTCTGAGGGTTGTCTTTTTGTCTTGTTTATGGTTTCCTTTGCTGTGCAAAAGTTTTAAAGTTTCATTAGGTCCCGTTTGTTTATTTTTGTTTTTATTTTCATTATTCTAGGAGGTGGGTCAAAAAAGATCTTGCTGTGGTTTATGTCAAAGAGTGTTTTTCCTATGTTTTCCTCTAAGACTTTTATAGCGTCTGGTCTTACATTTAGATCTTTAATCCATTTGGAGTTTATTTTTGTGTATGGTATTAGTGTTCTAATTTCATTCTTTTACATATAGCTGCCCAGTTTTCCCAGCACCACTTATTGAACAGGCTGTCTTTTCTCCATTGTCTGTTCTTGCCTCCTTTGTTGTAAATTAGCTGACCAGATGTGCGTGGGTTTATCTCTGGGCTTTCTATCCTGTACCATTGATCTATATTTCTGTTTTTGTGCCGATACATACTGTCTTGATTACTGTAGCTTTGTAGTATAGTCTGAAGTCCAGGAGCCTGATTCCTCCAGCTCTGTTTTTCTTTCTCAAGATTGTTTTGGCTGTTTGGGGTCTTTTGTGTTTCCATATGAATTGTAAAATTTTTTGTTCTAATTCTGTGAAGGATGCCATTGGTAGCTTGATAGAGATTGCATTGAATCTGTAGATGGCTTTGTGTAATATAGTCATTCTCACAATATTGCTTCTTCCACTCCAAGAACATGGTATATTTCTCCATCTATTTATGTCATCCTTGATTTCTTTCATCAGTATTTTATAGTTTTCTGAGTACAAGTCTTTCGCCTCCTTAGGTAGGTTTATTCCTAGGTATTTTATTCTTTTTGTTGCAATGGTAAATAGGATTGTTTCCTTAATTTCTGTTTCTGACTTTTCATTGTTAATGTATAGGAATGCCAGAGATCTCTGTGCATTAATTTTGTATCCTGAAACCTTACCAAATTCATTGATTAGTTCTAGTAGTTTTCTGGTGGCATATTTAGGATGTTCTATGTATAGTATGATGTCATCAGCAAAGAGTGACAGTTTTACTTCTTCTTTTCCAATTTGTATTCCTTTTATTTCTTTTTCTTCTCTGATTGCTGTCACTAGGACTTCCAAAACTATGTTGAATAAGACTGGCAAGAGTGGACATCCTTGTCCTGGTCCTGATCTTAGTGGGAATGCTTTCAGTTTTTCACCATTGAGTATGATGTTTGCTGTGGGTTTGTCATATATGGCCTTTATTATGTTGAGGTGGAGCTTAATATCAGAAAGACAAACAATCCCATTAAAAAATGAGAGGAAGGCCTAAATAGACATTTCACCAAAGAAGACATACAGGTGGCCAAGAGGCACATGAAAATATGCTCAACATCACTAATTATTAGAGAAATGCAGATCTAAACCACAATGAGGTATCACCTCACACCCCTCAGAATGGCCATCATCAGAAAATCTACATGTGCTGGAGAGAGTGTGGAGAAAAGGGAACCCTCTTGAACTGTTGGTGGGAAGGTAAATTGGTATTGCCACTATGGAGAACAGTATGGAGGTTCCTTAAAAGACTAAAAATAGAACTACCATATGACCCAGCAATCCCACTACTGGGCATATACCCTGAGAAAACCATAAATCAAAAAGAGTCATGTACTACAATGTTCATTGCAGCACTATTTACAATAGTCAGGACATGGATGCAACCTAAATGTCCATTGACAGATGAATGGATAAAGAAGATGTGACACATATATACAATGGAATATTATTCAGCCATAAAAAGAAACAAATTTGAGTTATTTGTAGTGAGGTGGAGAGACTAGAGTCTGTCAAACAGTGAAGTAAGTCAGAAAGAGAAAAACAAATACTGTATGCTAAAGCATATATATGGAATCTAAAAAAAAAAAAAAATGCTACTAATGAACCTAGTGGCAGGGCAGGAATAAAACCCTATACATAGAGAATGGACTTGAAGACACAGGGAAGGGGAAGCTAGGGCAAAGTGAGAGTAGCATTGACATATCTACACTACCAAATGTAAAATAGCTAGTAGGAAACGGCAGCATAGCACAGGGAGATCACCTCAGTGCTTTGAGAAGACCTAGAGGGGTGGGATAGGGAGGGTGGGAGGGAGGTTCAAGAGAGAGGGGATATGGGGATATATGTAGGCATATGGCTGATTCACTTTGTTGTACAACAGAAACTAACACAGTATTGTGAAGCAATTATACTCCAATAAAGATCTATTTTTAAAAAAAAGAAAAGCATTATGGTGGTGTGAGTAAGTAAAGCCACTCATTGTCCTGTAACTAATTCAGGGAACATAAGTTGGAAATGTCCAGGGAATATGAGGACACCAGCTGGCTGGTGATACAAGAGAATTTGAGGTGTTTATAGAGACTGGAGTTCTGTGACCAGATTGGGATTTCCACACCTTTTTCCAATAATGACATAATTAAAAGCCATTATAAAATTAAAACTCTGGTTTCCCAGGCAAAAATCTAAATATCTTAGACTGAATGTGTCCATTTTCTGACTCTTTTATGAGACCTAGGCAGGTAGCCTCAATCTACATAAGACATAGTTTAAAAACAAAGTTCTTTCATTGTTTTAGTGCCTAAAAGTTTACTTCCAAAGAAAATGTCTTATTTTAAATGATGTCACTTGTCTTACATTTAGTCTGGTGCTTTATAATCATTTGCTGGAAGGTCTTGATAGAGTTCATTTCCATAATCATCTGAGGTTAAGCAAGCTTTCTATGTTAATATCAACATTCTTAAAATGACAATTCCCTAAAATCCAGAATATTCAGCAAGGTTAAATAATTTTCCCTGTATCACAAAAATCCAAAAAGCATTAAGACTCAAATGCAAACTTACAAAATCTTTGGCATTTGTTCAGTGCAAAATGTCCTTGCTACTCAAAGCACAGTCCATGAACCAGAAGCTTGACTTGGGAGCTTATTAGAAATGCAGAACCTCAGGCCCCAGCCCAGACTTACTGAATCAGAATCTGCATTTTACCAAATTCCCCAGGTGACCTACATGCACATTCAAGTCATGAAGCCATTCATTAGGCCATTTGATTCACAATACACATTACATAAACTTGATAAGTGTCCACATGATCCTTGTGTCACAGATTGGTCTCCTGTAAAAGTCTGCTAAAATCACATAATCAACATGACGTGGGTGCATCTTAATCACACATGTTCCACAAGCCTGGACTTCAGTTTAAATCATTGTTTGTGAGACGCTTAAGTTCTATCACCTACGTCTGGCCCCCACCCCCCAGATTTCCCATCAAAAATAACCATAAGCACAAACAGGATCAGATATTCAAGGACTCAAAACTCTGGTCCAATATGATTTCCCATGTTCATTTCCAGTCATTTCCTCCTAAGTGTTTTATAATCTAACTATAATAGCTTTCTACCATTTCCTCTAAAAGTCTTGCATTATTATGCCACTGGGCCTTTGCTTATACTATATCCTTCACCCGGGATGACGGTTCTTGTTTGACAAAATCTAATTCATCTTTTAAAGGCCAGATTATGTGTCACCTGTAAAATGAACCTGATCAGGCCAAGTAAAATCAATCCCACCTCTATACCTCACAGTAATTTGGTTATACCTGTCATTTAACAAATGTTGAATTGTACAGTTAATTACTTAGGCCATTCTCTTCCATGAAACTGCATACTTCCTAAACACATGAAACGTGCCTTACTTTTATGCTTGTAAATTCAAGGTCCACCTTAATCATAGATAGTACTTGCAGTTATTTGTTAAAATGACTTGAGATCTTATGACTCTAAGCTCAAAGGACCTGTCCAAACTCTATTGTTATCTCAGCACTTGATTGTAATAAATTTTTCCCAAAACCAAGGTATAGCTTGTTATCTGGAGATTTTTAGGATTATGAAATTTTGCATGTGTAGATTTGACATCAAGACGTATAATGGAGGCCACCAAATTTTATATTAAAGGAGTAGATTGCATATAGAAGGGGGAAACTTCCAAGAAGCCACTAACTTGACCTTCTCTACTAAGAGGGACAGAAGCAGGGACATGATCCCCAATGCACTTACAAGGGGGCACATTATCATGAGTAATTTATCAAAACCTTAAGCCACAGTTTCTCTCTAGAAGGAAGCATGGGGTGTGGGGAACTATATGGGATTTAGAGTCAGATGCATCCACATTTCCAATGACTTTGGATTTTTTTTAATCTTTGGCAGGAAATGGTCTGTCATTGTGCCTCCCACCTACATAAACTAATGATGATGATAATAATACCAGTCTCACCTATTTCATAGGGATTTTATAAAAATCAAAAGAGGTTGCATGCAAAATCACTTTGGAAAACATAACCAATGACTGTTTACTGAATGATTGCAAAAATACGACTCTGTCCTATGTGAAATCATGCCTACAAGTGAACATTTTTCTCACCACTAGAAAAGTTACTCTCAAATTGTTAACACAAATGTAGAAAGGAAATGTCTTTGCTAGCCTCTCTAAGGAGATTATTTAAAATGTATTTATGTTAGACCTGAAAAAACATTTTATGTGATCAGATAATTTAAATGCATGCCTAAGTATTTACTGGCTTTCAAGGCAAGTAGTTAGAGAAAGACCTGCAAAGTGCACCAACATTTATTGAGCATTTATTGTGTGCCAAGAACCAGGAATACAGCAGTGAACAAGATAATTCAATCTGTCTACAGGAATTTTACAGAATAGTGGGGACACAAACAAGTAAATAGTATTTTTAAATCCCTGTATTTCCTGTTTTAATTGTATTGGAAAAGAATGAGTGACTATTGATACTCATAAATTTCTAAATTAACAATTAAGATGCACCAAAAAAATCTGGGAGATGGCAGCCAAGATTATAAAAGATGTCTAAAGGAAAATTTGGAGATCAAGATCAGCCAAAGGTGGCCACTATTGACTTTGAGTGTAGCATTCTGAGAAAACCCTGTACTTCAAACACCATTTTCTGTCTTATTTTTTACCTGCTTTATGAATGGTTTCCACTTAACACATTTATCTGGAAATGCTGAAGAAAAAAGAAGAAACAAGAATAAGAATCCACTGCATATTTTCCTTTGTTTAAGTCTTAGGTCTGCCTCTAACTAGATATGTGACTTTGGGCAAATCACATAATTTCTCTGACCCTCAGGTTGCAATCTGAAAAGTGGAGTTTGGGCTAAATAAATCATTATGTCCTCCTGGTTCTAATGTCCAGTCATCTCTCTCTCATTTAAATAAAGGAAATTGTTATCAAAGAATTAGAAGAAAAAACTTTAAACACTCTAATAAATAAAAGATATGGGAGGCCAAGAACTCATTAAAGTGAACACTTTTTAACATCATTATTGAGAAGATAACCAATAATTTAATTTCTGAGAGTGTGTCTATCATCCTCTATTTGTCTTATAATTACCAAAAATATTTATGGATCCGTAGCATATCACCTCCAACATACTGTGCATACTTTCCCATATAATATGAAAATATGTTTTTCACCCCCTTTCTGGAAGTCTGGGAACAAATTTAATTACGATGTTTTAAGGTAGATAAGTTCAAAATAAGCTAAAGTAGACAGCTATAAGCAGAGACTGAGGAGGAACTTTGAGATTACCCACTTATTTGCAGTCATTGAAACTCCACGTTCCAGATGACATGACTGGTACCCACTACTGTTTACATCCCACTTTTTTCTAGAATTCCTTTGCAGTTGACTTTCTTCCTTCTAAGACACACAGTGCTTGCATCTCTTCAGATGAACAGATGATACTTAGCTCCTGGATGAGTTTTTGTATTCATACATACTAAGAGATTAGAGACAAGCAAGAAAACCTTCTCAGATCCTCTCACTTGAACTTCCCCTCACCACCACTGTTAGTACTACTTCCTTGCTTCCTTTACCATGATCTACTTGACCACATGCTTTTGGGGAAACACACTAGCCAATAGTTACTATCCACTCACAGTTTGGTGTGAAACTGTTTGCCATCTTGGCTTCCCTTTGCTTAAGACAGTGAAGTCACTTAGGATCCCTATGTAAATTGGGCCGTTCAGTTGAGAATGTACCTTAAGTAACGGGTGGTTCATTGTAAAGAAGCTGCAAGTCTATAACTGGAACAGCTTTGGAGACTGAGGCTGATTTGGGACCATGGAATAACAGAACACTAATGGTGATCAAAAGCACTAGCCAAGGGGCTACAATCAGGCTTCTGAACAGGAAGACTCAACTTCAAAAATTACTCTATAAAGAATTCAAATGTCATGAGGTCACATTTTACCTGCGTTTCTTTCGCACAAAATAATGTGTTCTGACATCCCCGATGGCTAGCCACTTCCCACTGTTAAAAACAAAACATAACAAAATTCCACAAAATTGGTAAAACACATTTTAAAGTGCATTTGACTGCTGAGGCAAGTCTCTTAATAACACTAAGTCTCAGTTTCCTATCTGTCTAGAAGGACTCGCAATATCTGCTCCAAAAACGTCACAAAGGAAGTTGTGAGAAAAAAACAATACTACATAAAATTATTTGTGAACAATAAATCATGATAAACATAGACTTGTCACATCCATTGCCTCAATCAAATTATGCTTCAAAAATTAAGGTAGCTCAAAAGGGAAGCCATGATTTTCACTTTTTAAAAAATTCTCCCCCCAAAATATTGTTAAATGGATTGCTCCTAAATGGATTGAAGGGAGAGGAAAAGTGGCAGGGGTGGGGGGAGATGTTTGTTGAGCTTTACGAGATGTCTCCAAGAAGAATGAAAACTGAAAGGGTAATGCATCCTGCTTCATTAGCCCAGGGTCCAGACTGAAGTGCAGAGAAGGGGCAGCTTCTTCTCTAGACAGTAGCATTTGCTGATCAATGTATCGTGATCCAGCTGCAGGTGAATAGTAACCAACACTCCTCAGGAGCTCTTGGTTTTGCCTCAGATTCTTCCAAAAGCTGTGAAAGCAGCCCAAACACCAAGGGTGCAGCCAGGGCTGGAAGCAGCTGGTTCAGAGTGTCCACTGCCCAGACTTCTCCTGCATTCATACAAATAAGGAGCAGCAGGAGAGGAGCAAGAGGCAAGGGGGCTGAAAGATGTTTCCTTATAAATGAATCAGTAACCCAGTTGGTGTACATACATGCAATTCATTGGCTATTTAGAAACAACTCTTTGCCCAAAGTAACAGTTTATTATCATGAAAATGTGACTAAAATATGAAACATTAAAAGCACATGAGAGGTCCATTTTTGATTGACATCCTTTCACAGGCATGGTCCTTGTCATCAAGGTGGTCAAGACCAGTGCCCATCATTGATCCGGTAGTAGTTTCTGTAGGTGAAGAAAGCAGCCTGGCCAGTGTCATACTCGGCAGTCTTCACCATGCACCAAGGAGGCGGAGTCAAGATGGCAATGTGGAAAGACACGGAGTTAGCCTCTCCCCACAACTAGGGTGGCTGCTGCTGGTGGAGGACTCTGATGCCCAAGGAGATGGGAGGAACCACCAAGTGAGCCAGTATGACATGGAGGAACTGAGGGGGGAAGAGAAGTGGAGGCCAGACAGGATCAGCACCCCTGATGCCGGGGAGATCAGGAGAGGCAGGCGAGACGAGCTCTCCCAGACTGGAGGAGTGGGAGAGGAAAAGAGGGCATTTGCCCCAAGCATTTGACCCCAAGAAGCCTGCTGCACTCCCAGGTGAAGTCTCCTGCCCTCTGAGAACAGGGATGGAGTGCATACCTGGGCCCCTTCTGTTCCGTGAGTTTAAGCTCCACCCCCCACAGGCCCCAGGACCTTTTGCAGCCCTGTGGGTTCTGAGCATTGGCCACACCCACCACCCAAATCTCACCCTTGCTTAGGCCCCACCCTCCACAGCCAAGGACTTTTCCTCATTTTCTTTTTCTTTTTTTTCTCTCTCTTTTTTTTTCTTTTCCCTCTTCTTTTTTACTATTGTGGTACTATTGTGCCTTCCAGTTGTTGATTCCTCTATATTTTTATTTTTATATCCTTTCTAACATATCTGTTAGTTTCCAAATCTAATTTTATCTTTTACTTTGTTATTCTCATTTTTTTCTTTTTTTGCCACCTGATGCGGCTTGTGGGATCGTGGTTCATGAGCTGGGGGTCAGGCTAAAGCTCCTGCAGTGGGAGCTCTGAGTCCAAACTACTGGATAACAGAGAACCTCAGACCCCAAGGAATATTCACCAGAGTGAGGTCTCATGGAGTTCCTCATCTCAGCACCAAGACCCAGCTCTACCCAGTAGCCTACAAACTCCAGTATTGGAAGCCTCAGGCCAAACAAGCAGTAAGACAGGAACACAATCCCACTCATAAAAAAAAAGAAAAAGAGACAGTAAAAAAGCATGTTACAGATGAAGGAGGAAGGTAAAAAATCTACAAGACCAAATAAAAGAAGAGGAAATAGGCAATCTACCTGAAAAAGAATTTGGAGTAATTATAGTAAAGATGATCCAGAATCTTGGAAATAGAATGGAGGCACAGATTGAGAAAATACAAGAAATGTTTAAGAAGGATCTAGAAAAACTGAAGAACAAAATAACAGAGATGAAAAACACAATAATTGAAATGAAAAATACACTAGAAAGAATCAATAACAGAATAACTGAGGCAGAAGAACGGATAAGTGAGCTGGAAGACAAAATGGTGGAAATAACTGCTGAGGAGCAGAATAAAAAAAAAAGAATGAAAAGAATTGAAGACAATCTCAGAGACCTCTGGGACAACACTAAATGCGTCAACATTCGAATTACAGGGGTCCCAGAAGACGAAGAGAAAAAGAAAGGGACTGAGAAAATATTTGAAGAGATTATAGTTGAAAACTTCCCTAACATGGGAAAGGAAATAGTCACCCAAGTCCAGGATGCACAGAGAGTCCCATACAGGATAAGCCCTAGGAAAAACACACCAAGACACATATTAATCAAACTAACAAAAATTAAATTCAAAGAAAAAATATTAAAAGCAGCAAGAGAAAAACAAAAAATAACATACAAAGGAATCCCCATTAAGATTATCAGCTGATTTTTCAGCTGAAACTCTGCAGGCCAGAAGGGAGTGGCCTGATATACTTAAAGTGATGAAAGAGAAAAACCTACAACCAAGGTTACTCTACCCAGCAAAGATCTCATTCAGATTTGATGGGGAATTCAGAAGCTTTTCAGACAAGCAAAAGCTAAGAGAATTCAGCACCACCAAACCAGCTTTATAACAAATGCTAAAGAAACTTCTCTACACGGGAAACACAAGAGAAGGAAATGACACACAAAAACAAACCCAAAACAATTAAGGAAATGATAATAGGAACATACACATTGATAATAACCTTGAATTTAAATTGATTAAATGTCCCAACAAAAAGACACAGACTGGCTGAATGGATACAAAAACAAGACCCATGTATATGCTGTCTACAAGAGACCCACTTCAGACCTACAGACACCTACAGACTGAAAGTGAACAGGTGGAAAAAGATATTCCATGCAAATGGAAATCAAAAGAAAGCTGGAGTAGCAATATTCGTATCACATAAAATACACTTTAAAGATTGTTACAAAGATAAGGAGGGACACTACATAATGATCAAGGGATCAATCCAAGAAGAAGATATAACAATTAATAAATGTTTATGCACTCAACATAGGAGCACCTCAATACATAAGGAAAATGCTAACAACCATGAAAGGAGAAATCAACAGTAACACAAAAATAGTAGGGAATTTTAACACCCAACTTTCACCAATGGACAGATCATCCAAACAGAAATATATAAGGAAACACAAGCTTTAAATGTCACAACAGACCAGATAGATTTAATTGATATTTATAGAACATTCCACCCAAAAGTAGCAGAATACACTTTCTTCTCAAGTGCACATGGAACATTCTCCAGGATAAATCACATCTTGAGTCACAAATCAAGCCTCAGAAAATGTAAGACATTTAAAATTGTATCAAGCATCTTTTCTGACCACAATGCTATGAGATTGGAAATCAGTTACAGGAAAAAAAACTGTAAAAAACACAAATACATGGAGACTAAACAGTGCACTATTAAATAATCAAGAGATCAAAGAAGAAATTTTAAAATACATAGAAACAAATGACAAAGAAAATACAACAACCCAAAACCTATGGGATGCAGCAAAAGCAGTTCTCAAAAGGAAGTTTATAGCAATTCAATCTCACCTCAAGAAACAAGAAAAACCTCAAATAAACACTTTAACCCTACACTTAAAACAACTAGAGAAAGAAGAACAAAGAAAACCTAAAGTCAGTAGAAGGAAAGAAATCATAAAGATCAGAGGAGAAATAAATGAAATAGAAACAAAGCAAACAATAGCAAAGATCAATAAAACTAAAAGCTTGTTCTTTGAGAAGATATACAAAATTGATAAACCCTTAGCCAGACTCATTAGGAACAAAAGGGAGAGGACACAAATCAATTAAATTAGACACAAAAAAGGAGAAATCACAACTGACACTGCAGAAATATAAAGGATTATAAGAGACTAATGCAAACAACTATATGCCAATAAAATGGACAACCACGAAGAAATGGCCAAATTCTTGGAAAGGTACAATTTTCCAAGACTGAACCAGGAAGAATTAGAAAATATAAAAGACCTATCACAAGTAATGAAATTGAAACCATACTTAAAAATCTTCCAACAAACAAAACCCCAGGACCAGATGGCTACACAGGCGAATTCTATCAAACATTTAGAGAAGAGCTAAGAATGATCCTTCTCAAAGTCTTCCAGGGCTTCCCTGGTGGTGCAGTGGTTGAGAGTCCACCTGCCAATGCAGGGGACACAGGTTCATGCCCCGGTCCGGGAAGATCCCCCATGCCACGGAGAAGCTGGGCCCGTGAGCCATGGCTGCTGAGCCTGCGTGTCCAGAGCCTGTGTGCCACAACAGTGAGAGGCCCACATACCACAAAAAAAAAAAAAAAAAAAAAAAAAAGTTTTCCAAAACATTGCAGTGGGAGAAACACACCCAAATTCACTCTACAAAGCCACCATCACCCTGATCCACAAACCAGAGAAAGATATCACAAAAAAAGAAATTATAGACCAATATCACTGGTGAGCATAGATGCAAAAATTCTGAACAAAATACTAGGAAAGAGAATCCAACAGCACATTAAAAGGATCATACACCATGATCAAGTGGGACTTATTCCAGGGAGGCAAGGATTCTTCAATATATGCAAATCAAACAATGTGATAAACCATATTAACAAATTGAAGAATAAAAACCATATGATCATCTCAATAGATGCAGAAAAATCTGACAAAATTCAACACTCTTTATGATAAAAACTCTTCATAAAATGGCCACAGAGAGAATCTACCTCAACATAATAAAAGCCATATATGACAGACCCACAGTAAGCATCATACTCAATGGTGGAAAACTGAAAGCATTTCCAGTAAGATCAGCAACAGGACAAGGATATCCACTCTTGCCAGTCTTATTCAACATAGTTTTGGAAGTGCTACCCACAGCAATCAGAGAAGAAAAAGAAATAAAAGGAATACAAATTGGAAAAGAAGAAGTAAAACTGTCCCTGTTTGCAGATGACATGATACTATACATAGAAAATCCTAAAGATGCCACCAGAAAAACTAATAGAACTAATCAATTATTTTGGTAAGGTCATAGGATACAAAATTAATGCACAGAAATCTCTGGCATTCCTATACACCAACAACAAAAAATCAGAAAGAGAAATTAAGGAAACGCTACCATTTCCCACTGCAACAAAAAGAATAAAATACCTAGGAATAAACCTACATAAGAAGGCAAAAGACTTGTACTCAGAAAACTATAAAACACTGATGAGAGAAATCAGAGATGGCATAAACAGATGGAGAAATATACCATGTTCTTGGATTGGAAGAATCATTATTGTGAAAATGACTATACTACATAAAGCAATCTACAGATACATTGCAATCCCTATCTAGCTACCAATGGTATCCTTCACAGAATTAGAACAAAAAATGTTACAATTCGTATGGAAACACTAAAGACCCTGAATACCCAAAGCAATTTTGAGAAAGAAAAACAGAGTTGGAGGAATCAGGCTTCCCGACTTGAAACTATACCACAAAGCTACAGTAATCAAGACAGTATGGTACTGGCACAAAAATAGACACATAGATCCATGGTATAGGAGAGAATGCCCAAAGATAAATCCACACATATAAGGGAACCTAATTTACAACAAAGGAGGCAAGAACAGACAATGGATAAAAGACAGCCTCTTCAGTAAGTGGTGCTGGGAAAACTGGACAGCTACATGTAAAAGAATGAAATTAGAACACTTCCTAACACCATACACAAAAATAAACTCCAAATGGATTAAAGATCTAAATGTAAGACCAGACACTATAAAAGTCTTAGAGAAAAACATAGGAAAAAATCTCTTTGACATAAACGACAGCAAGATCTTTTTTGACCCACCTCCTAGAGTAATGGAAATAAAAACAAAAATAAACAGATGGTACCTAATGAAACTTTAAAACTTTTGCACAGCAAAGGAAACCATAAACAAGACAAAAAGACAACCCTCAGAATGGGAGAAAATATTTGTAAATGAAGCAACAGACAAAAGATTAATCTCCAAATTATACAAACAGCTCATGGAGCTCAATATCAAACAAACAAACAATCTAGTTAAAAAATGGGTGGAAAACCTAAATAGACATTTCAGAAAGGAAGACATACAAATGGCCAAGAGGCACATGAAAAGATGCTCACCATCACTAATATTAGAGAAATGCAAGTCAAAACTACAATGAGGTATCACCTCACACAAGTCAGAATGGCCATCATCAAAAAAATCTAGAAACAATAAATGTTGAAAAGGGTGTTGTGAAAAGGGAGATCTCCAGCACTGTTGGTGGGACTGTAAATTGATACAACCAATATAGAAAACAGTATGGAGGTTCCTTAAAAAGGAAAAATAGAACTATCATATGGCCCAGCAATCCCACTACTGGGCATACACCCTGAGAAAACCATAATTCAAAAAGAGTCATGTACCACAATATTCATTGCAGCACTATTCACAATAGCCAGGACATGAAAGAAACCTAAATGTCCATCAACAGATGAATGGATAAAGAAGCTGTGGCACATATAAACAATGGAATATTATTCAGCCATAAAAAGGAACGAAATTGAGTTATTTGTTGTGAGGTGGATGGACCTAGAGTTTGTCATACAGAGTGAAGTAAATCAAAAAGAGAAAAACAAATACCATATGCTAATGTGTATATATGGAAACTAAAAAAAAAAAAAAATGATATTGATGAACCTAGTTTCAGGGCAGGAATAAGAAGTAAACATATAGAATACACTTGAGGCCATGTGGTGTGAGGGGGAAGCAGGGGCAAAGTGAGAGTGGCATTGACATACGTACACTACCGGATGAAAAATAGTTGGCTGGTGGGAAGCAGCAGCATAGCACAGGGAGATCAGTTCGGTCCTTTGTGATGACATAGAGGGGTGGGATAGGGAGGATGGGAGGGAGGCTCAAAAGGGAAGGGATATGGGGACATGTGTACACATATGGCTGATTCAATTTTTGTGCAACAGAAACTAACACAGTATTCTGAAGTAATTATACTCCAATAAAGATCTATTAAAGAGAAACAACACGAGAGACCTTCAAGTTGGCAGACGAGTAAGATGTGGAGATCACCTTCCTCCCAACAAATACATCAGAAATACATCTACATGTGGAACAACTCCTATAATACCTACTGAACGCTGGCAGAAGACCTCAGACTTCCCAAAAGGCAAGAAACTCCCAACGTATCCGGGCAGGGCAAAAGAACAAAGAAAAAACAGAGACAAAAGAATAGGGAAGGGTCCTGCACCTAGGGGAGGGAGCTGTGGAAGATGAAAAGTTTCCACACCCTAGGAAGTCCCCTTCCCTGGCAGAGATGGGGGATGGCAGTGGGGGGAACTTCAGAGCCATGGAGCAGAGCACAGCAACAGCGGGGCAGAGGGCAAAGGGGAGAGATTCCTGCACAGAGGATCAGAGCCAACCAGCACTCACCAGCCTGAGAGGCTTGCCTGCTCAGCCTCCGGGACGGGTCCAGGTTGGAAACTGAGGCTCAGGCTTTGGAGGTCAGACCCCAGGGCGAGGACTGGTGTTGGCTTCGTGAACACAGTCTGAAGGGGGCTAGTGCACCACAGCTAGCAGGGACGGAGTCTGGGAAAAAGTCTGGAAGTGCCTAAGAGTCAAGATACCATTGTTTCAGGATGTGCAAGGAGAGGGGCTTCAGAGCTAAATGAGCTCCATAGACGTGCGTGAGCTGTGGCTATCAGCGCAGACACCAGAGCCGGGCATGAGACACTAAGGCTGCTGCTACAGCCACCAAGAAGCCTGCGTGCAAGCACAGGTCACTATCCACACCACCTCTCCCAGGAACCTGTGCAGCCCACCACTGCCAGTGTCCTGTGATCCAGGGACAACTTCCCCGGGAGAACGCATGATGTGCCTCAGATTGGTGCAACGTCATGCCGGCGTCTGCTGTCACAGTCTCACCCTGCATTCCATACCCCTCCCTCCCCCTGGCCTGAGTGAGCCAGAGCCCCCGAATCAGCTGCTCCTTTAACCCTGTCCCATCTGGGTGAAGAACAGACGCCCTCAGGCGACCTACACGCAGAGTTGCAGAGTCGGGGCCAAATCCAAGGCTGAACCCAGGAACTGTGCGAATAAAGAAGAGAAAGGGAAATTTCTCCCAGCAGCTTCAGGAGCAGTGGATTAAATCTCCACAATCAACCTGATGTACCCTACATCTCTGGAATACTTGAATAGACAATGAATCATACCAAAATTGATGTGGACTTTGGGAGCAGCTGTAGACTTGGGGTTTGCTCTCTGCATCTAATTTGTTTCTGGTCTTAATGTTTATCTTAGATTAGTATTTAGAGTTTACTGTCATTGGTAGATTTGTTTATTGATTTGGTTGCTCTCTTTTTTTATATATATATAAATATAGATATAGTTTTTTCTTTTTCTCTTTTTGTGAGTGTGTATGTGTATGCTTCTTTCTGTGATTTTGGCTTTCTGTGATTTCTCTATAGCTTTGCTTTTACTATTTGTCCTAGGGTTCTGTCTCTCCGGTTTTTTTTTTGTTGTTGTTTGTTTGTTTGCTTTTGTTTTTAGTATAGTTTTTAGCATTTGATATCATTGGTGGATTTGTTTTTTGGTTTGGTTGCTCTCTTCTTTCTTTCTTTCCTTTTTTTTCTTTTTTTTTACTTTTTAATTTTTTATCTTTAATCATTTTTTTTAAGTTTTTTTGTTAATTATTTTATTATTTTTTTCTTTCTTTTTTTCCACCCTTTTCTTCTGAGCCATGTGGCTGACATGTGCTACAGCTGGGTGTCAGGCTTCTGCCTCTGACAAGGGAGAGCCGAGTTCAGGACATTGGTCCACCAGAGACCTCCCAGCTCCACATGATATCAAACGGCAAAAGCTCTCCCAAAGATCTCCATCTCAATGCTAAGACCCAGCTCCACTCAATGACCAGCAAGCTACAGTGCTGGACACCCTATGCCAAAAAACTAGCAAGACAGTAACACAACCCCACCCATTAGCAGAGAGGCTGCCTAAAATCATAATAAGGTCACAGACAACCTCCACCAGGAAACCTACACAATCCACTGAACCAACATTAGCCACTGGAGAGAGACACAAAAAACGATGGGAACTATGAATCTGCAGCCTACGAAATGGAGACCACAAACACAGTAAGTTAAGCAAAATGAGAAGACAGAGAAATACACAGCAGATGAAGGAGCAAGGTAAAGACCCACCGGACCAAACAAATGAGGAGGAATTAGGCAGTCTACCTGAGAAAGAATTCAGAGTAATGATAGTAAAGATGATCCAAAATCTTGGAAATAGAATGGAGAAAATACAAGAAACGTTTAACAAGGACCTAGAAGAACTAAAGAGCAAACAAACAATGATGACCAATACAATAAATGAAATTTTAAAATCTCTAAAAGGAATCAATAGCAGAATAACTGAAGCAGAAGAACGGATAAGTGACCTGCAAGACAAAACAGTGGAAATAACTGCTGCAGAGCAGAATAAAGAGAAAAGAATGAAAAGAATAAAGGAAAGTCTCAGAGACCTCTGGGACCACATTAAATGCAACAACATTCTAATTATAGGAGTCCCAGAAGAAGAGAAAAAGAAAGGGATTGAGAATATATTTGAAGAGATTATAGATGAAAACTCCCCTAATATGGGAGAGGAAATAATCAAACCCAGAAAGCACAGAAAGTCCCATACGGGATAAATCCAGGAGAAACATGCCAAGTCACATATTAAACTATCAAAAATTAAATACAAAGAAAAAACATTAAAAGCAGCAAGGGAAAAGCAACAAATAACATACAGGGAAATCCACATAAGGTTAACAGCTGATCTTTCAGCAGAAACTCTGCAAGCCAGAAGGGAGTGGCAGGACATATTTAAAGTGATGAAAGAGAAAAACCTACAACCAAGATTACTCTACCCAGCAAGGATCTCATTCAGATTCGACAGAGAAATTAAAACCTTTATAGACAAGCAAAAGCTGAGAGAGTTCAGCACCACCAAACCAGCTTTACAACAAATGCTAAAGGAACTTCTCTAGGCAGGAAACACAAGAGAAGGAAAAGACCTACAATAACTAAACCGAAAACAATGGTAATAGTAACATACATATCAATGACTACCTTAAATGTAGATGGATTAAATGCTCCAACCAAAAGACATACACTGGCTGAATGGATACAAAAACAAGACCCACATATATGCTGTCTACATGAGACCCACTTCAGACCAAGGGACATATACAGACTGAAAGTGAGGGGATGGAAAAAGATATTCCATGCAAATGGAAATCAGAAGAAAGATGGAGTAGCAGTTTTCATATCAGACAAAATAGGCTTTAAAATACAGACTATTACAAGAGAAAAAGAAAGACACTACATAATGATCAAGGGATCAAACCAAGAAAAAGATATAACAATTGTAAATATTTATGCACCCAACATAGGAGCACCTCAGTACATAAGGCAAATGTTAACAGCCATAAAATAGGAAATCGACAGTAACACAATCATGGTAGGGGAATTTAACACCCACTTTCACCAATGGACAGATCAAACAAAATGAAAATAAATAAGGAAACACAAGCTTCAAGTGATACATTAAACAAGATGGACTTAACTGATATTTATAGGACATTCCATCCAGAAACAACAGAATACACTTTCTTCTCAAATGCTCATGGAACCTTCTCCAGGACAGATCATATCATGGGTCACAAATCAAGCCTTGGTAAATTTAAGAAAATTGAAATCATATCAAGTATCTTTTCTGAACACAACACTAACAGACTAGATATCAATTACAGGAAAAAAAAATATGTAAAAACTATAAATACATGGCGACTAAACAATACACTACTAAATAACCATTAGATCACTGAAGAAATCAAAGAGGAAATCAAAAAATACCTAGAAAAAAATGACAAAGAAAACATGATAACCCAAAAGCTATGGAATACAGCAAAAGCAGTTCTAAGAGGGAAGTTTATAACAATACAATCCTACCTCAAGAAACAAGAAACATTTCAAATAAACAACCTAAAGCAATTAGAGAAAGAAGAACCAAAAAACCCCAAAGTTAGCAGAAGGAAAGAAAACATAAAGATCAGATCACAAATAAATGAAAAAGAAATGAAGGAAACAGTAGCAACTATCAGTAAAACTAAAAGCTGGTTCTTTGAGAAGATAAAAAAAATTGATAAACCTTTAGCCAGATGCATCAAGAAAAAAGGGAGATGACTCAAATCAATAGAATTAGAAATGAAAAAGGAGAAGTAACAACTGACACTGCAAAAATACAAAGGATCAGGAGAGATTACTACAAACAATTATATGCCAATATAATGGACAACCTGGAAGAAATGGACACATTCTTAGAAAAGCACAACCTTCTGAGACTGAACCAGCAAGAAATAAAAAATATAAACAGACCACTCGCAAGCACTGAAATTGAGACTGTGATTAAAAATCTTCCAACAGACAAGCCGAGGACCAGATGGCTTCACAGGTGAATTCTACCAAACATTTAGAGAAGAGCTAACACCCATCCTTCTCAAACTCTTCCAAAATATAGCAGAAGGAGGAACACTCCCAAACTCATTCTACAAGGCCACCATCACCCTGATACCAGAACCAAAGATGTCACAAAGAAAGAAAACTACAGGCCAATATCACTGATGAACATAGATGCAAAAATCCTCAACAAAATACTAGCAAACAGAATACAAGAGCATATTATAAGGATCATACACCATGATCAACGTGGGATTTATCCCAGGAATGTAAGGATTCTTCAGTATACACCAGTCAATCCATGTGATACACCATATTAACAAATTGAAGGATAAAAACCATAGGATCATCTCAATAGTTGCAGAAAATCTTTCAACAAAATTCAACACCCATTTATGATAAAAACCCTCCAGAAAATAGGCATAGAGGGAACTTACCTCAACATAATAAAGGCCATATATGACAAACCCACAGCTAACATCATTCTCAATGGTGAAAAACTGAAACCATTTCCTCTAAGATCAGGAAAAAAAAAAAGGTTGTCCACTCTCACCACTATTATTCAACATAGTTTTGGAAGTTTTAGCCACAGCATTCAGAGAAGAAAAAGAAATAAAAAGAATCCAAATCGGAAAAGAAGAAGTAAAGTTGTCACTGTTTGCAGATGACATGATACTATACATAGAGTGTCTTAAAGCTGTTACCAGAAAACTACTAAAGCTAATCAATGAATTTGGTAAAGTAGCAGGACACCATATTAATGCATAGAAATCTCTTGCATCCCTATACACTAATGATGAAAAATCTGAAAGAGAAATTAAGGAAACCCTCCCATTTACCATTGCAACAAAAAGAATAAAATACCTAGGAATAAACCTACCTAAGGAGACAAAAGACCTGTATGCAGAAAACTATAAGATACTGATGAAAAAAATTAATGATGATATAAACAGATGGAGAGATATACCATGTTCTTGGATTGGAAGAATCAACATTGTGAAAATGACTATACTCCCCAAAACAATCTATGGACTCAATACAATCCTTATCAAACTACCAATGGCAATTTTCACAGAACTAGAACAAAAACTTACAGAATTTTTATGGAGACACAAAAGACCCCAAATAGCCAAAGCAATCTTGAGAAAGAAAAATGGAGCTGGAGGAATCAGGTTCCCTGACTTCAGACTATACTACAAAGCTACAGTAATCAAGATAGTATGGTAGTGGCACAAAAACAGAAATATAGATCTATGGAACAGGGTAGAAATCCCAGAGATAAACCCATGCACATATGGTCACCTTATTTTTGATAAAGGAGGCAAAAATATACAGTGGAGAAAAGACAGCCTTTTCAATAAGTGGGACTGGGAAAACTGGACGTGTAAAAAGAATGTAAAAAATGAAATTACAGGTAAAAGGATGATATTAGAATAGTCCCTAACACCATTACAAAAATAAACTCAAAATGGTTTAAAGATCTATATGTAATGCCAGACACTGTAAAACTCTTAGAGGAAAACATGGGCAGAATGCTCTATGACATAAATCACAGCAATATCCTTTTTGACCCACCTCCTAGAGACAGGGAAATAAAAACAAACATAAACAAATGGAAGCTAATGAAACTTAAAAGCTTTTGCACAGCAAAGGAAACCATAAACAAAACAAAAAAGCAACCCTCAGAATGGGAGAAAATATTTGCAAATGAAGCAACTCACAAAGGATTAATCTCCAAAATTTACCAGCAGCTCGTGCAGCTCAATATCAAAAAAAACAAACAACCCAATCCAAAAATGGGCAGAAGACCTAAATAGCCATTTCTCCAAAGAAGATATACAGATTGCCAGCAAATACATGAAAGAATGCTCAACATCATTAATCATTAGAGAAATGCAAATCAAAACTACAATGAGATATCATCTCACACCAGTCAGAATGGCCATCATCAAAAAATCTGGAAACAATAAATGCTGGAGAGGGTGTGGAGAAAAGGGAACCCTCTTGCACTGTTGGTGGAAATGTAAATTGATACAGCCACTATGGAGAACAGTATGGAGGTTTCTTAAAAAACTAAAAATAGAACTACCATACGACCCAGTAATCCCACTACTGGGCATATATCTTGAGAAAACCATAATTCAAAAAGAGACATGTACCACAGTGTTCATTGCAGCTCTATTTACAGTAGCCAGGACATGAAAGCAACCTAAGGTGTCCATCAACAGATGAATGGATAAAGAAGATGTGGCAGGGCTTCCCTGGTGGCGCAGTGGTTGAGAATCCGCCTGCCGATGCAGGGAACACGGGTTCGTGCCCGGGTCTGGGAAGATCCCACATGCCACGGAGCGGCTGGGCCCGTGAGCCATGGCCGCTGAGCCTGCGCGTCCGGAGCCTGTGCTCTGCAACGGGAGAGGCCACGACAGTGAGAGGCCCGCGTACCAAAAAAAAAAAAAAAAAAAAAAAGAAGATGTGGCACATATATACAATGGAATGTTACTCAGGCATAAAATGAAACAAATATGAGTTATTTGTAGTGAGGTGGATGGACCTAGAATCTGTCACACCGAGTGAAGTAAGTCAGAAAGAGAGAAACAAATACCGTATGCTAACACATATATAGAGAATTTTTTTTAAATGGTTCTGAAGAACCTAGGAGCAGGACAGAAATAAAGATGCAGACATCGAGAATGGACTTGAGGACCCTGGGAGGGGGAAGGGTAAGCTGGGACGAAGTGAGAGAGTTACGTGGACATATATACATTACCAAATGTAAAACAGATAGCTAGTGGGAAGCAGCTGCTTAGTACAGGGAGATCAGCTCGTTGGTTTGTGACCACCTGGAGGGGTGGGATAGGGAGGGTGGGCAGGAGACGCAAGAGGGAGGAGATATGGGGATATATGTATACGTATAGCTGATTCACTTTGTTATACAGCAGAAACTAACACACCATTGTAAAGCAATTATGCTCCAATAAAGGTGATAAAAAAAAAATTTTTAGAAACCATCAAAGCTGCTTTACCAAGGGGTTTTGCCCTGTCTTTTTAAGAGTCTTTGTGTACAACTACCCTCAGTGGGATAGGGAGGGTGGGAGGGAGGCTCAAGAAGCAGGGGATATGGGGATACGTGTATACATATAACTGACTCACTTTGTTGTACAGCAGAAACTAACACAACATTGTAAAGCAATTATACTCCCATAAAGATGAAAAAAATAAAAATAAAATAAAATGAAATCCAAGAAAAAGCACATGAGAAAAGACTCTCCACAGGCTTTTTGGAGTCCCAGTTGGGCTTGAGTTTGCCTTTTCCACATTCCAAATGTTATCCATTCTTTTGAGTGTTTTGGTCCTGAGAATAGCTGATGAAGAAAGAATTGAGTGCATTCAGAACAGTCCTTCTGATGGCTGGAATAATCAACCACCTTCCATAAATTCAATATTAATAACTAAATGAGATGGGGTGCATAGCAATTGACAGCTCCATTAGTTCTGAAAACAACTTTCCACTGTCTGCAGTGTGGCTTTGTGCATCTAGAAGTCAGCTCGCTTATAGAATAGAGGAAGAAATAGCAATTTTTAAGGGGATTAAACTTGATCAGCACTGATCATTATTTAGACAAGGTCCTGCTGTTACTTGTTAAGCACGAAGGGGTGGAGGCTTCTATCTATTAACGTCAAACATCTGCTATAGACATTCTGCCAATTGGGCTATGAGCGAGAGAACCAAGTTGTGAATTCTGGTAACAGTCAAAGGCGTGCAGTAAATTGCCTATAGGAAATGTCCTGCCACAAACATCTGTAGTTTTTCTTCAGTTGAAAGGTCAATATTTCTGGGGCTACTGGGTCCCAGAAATATTGTAGTCAGTAGTCCACTGCCTCGGCTGTACCCTGGAATCACCTGGGAGCTTTAAAAATACTAAAGTACATCTGACCCCCAGTCCCCAGAAACTTGCAGTTAATTGTTCTGGGATGTGCACCGGCCATTGTGATTTTTCAGCACCCCCTCCTCACCCCCAGGGGGTTCTAATCTTCAGTTTGGCTTGAGAATGCCTGTTCTAACTGATAGGACTTGGTAGCTGGAAGATGTGAACACAGGGCCTCCTGTTATAATTTAATTAGCAGAGCAAATTCAGGCTCATTTGTTCTGGTAAGTTCAAACAGTTCTCTGGGCAATGGAAAACTTCTCACCAATCCACCGTCCTTTTGCCTCCAGCCTACCATTACTTTTCAAACATCTCACTCCCTTTTGTTTTGTCCAGTAGCTTTCTGTAAATGCAAAGGTTCTTTTTAATGTCTTTTGGGGGGAATTTCATCATATTTGATATGGTTTCCTTCACATTTTAGTTTGGCTTCACTGATATTTTTGTCCTTGTTTTCATTCTTTGAAAAGTGTTTCTTGGATGGTCCTTATTCTCCTGCTAGATTCGCATCATTTGCAAACACTACGCACGGTATCACTTAGGGAAGAAGGAGAGCAGGGGAAGCAGGGCACTCTTATTTTCCCCGTGTCCCCACACCTCCGAGGGTCATAGACTTCAAATGTGAAAAACATTAACCATCTCCGCCTGCCCTGCTAACAGCATTGCACGAGGAATAAGCCTCCGGCCCCCCTGTTTTCTTCCATCTGTCTACTGAGCATACACAGTGTGTACCATGTGAGGTATTATTTAGACCTTGATATGTTACTTGGCAGTAAAGGAGGAAACACATATAATTTGTTAGATAATCATCTGGCACAGAAGTACATACAAAGTCAATTAGCAAGTTAAAAACCTGATTCTAGTGCCCACGATAAATATATTCAGTGCCCTGCTTGAGTATACATTTGGTATCCACTTTAACAAGTACAGAGATGAGCTCCCTCGCCTGCTGTTTTATTGGCCTTTTTATAAAGACCTGGAGTGCAAGAGTTGATTTCAGACCAATAATTGCATGTGTGACCCAGCAAGCTCAGGATCAGAGCTCTGGCAAGGAAATAACAGAGAGAGATTAGGCATTAGACACAGGAAGGGGCCCTTTTTCTGTTGTTTTTACATTCACTTCCACTTGAACAAAAGTTTATTGTTTTAATAAAACTAGACTCACAAATGTTGCCATGGCACGGACTCTCTCAGCATTTCCATTGCAACCTTTGCTTTTAGGGGGTTTTAACTCAGCCATAGAACTTCCTCTGGGTTAAAATCTGGCATCAAAAATACCTTGGAAGCTCTCAGTCTCAGCCAAGAAGGGTATAGTTGTGTGTGAATGTGTATTTAGGTACCTTTAAAAAGAAGTTCATTTGGCAATTCTTAAAGAGATACTGTAAAATATGTTCCCTCTGATTTGTGTTAAGTTTTTAACTCAAAATTTCCTATGTACCCCCATTAAGGGTGAACTCATTTAAAACACTACATATTCAATGTGGTATAGAGATATCTTTCCCTTTACATAATTATTTCTCTTCTAGCCTCTTAATGAAGGTACTTATTAAGTAAAGAGATTGCTAATTTCTGTAGATTTAAATAAATCCAGTTTCACTATTCTATTGTCACAGCTCATCTTTTGTGTAACACAAACTTTTATCCAGTAGTGTCCATAACATAAACCATAAAATGGCACTGGCTTTTGAAGTCTACCATCTGTTCATTTTTTCACTTAAACCTCTGTAAAAGGTATGAATTAAGTCAATGAAGGAAAAATCTTCAAGGGATTCCGGAGATGGGACAGGATGAAAATTGGAAATAATTTGAAAATCCTAACCTTATCTTTCCCCACTAACTTTATGTGAAATCTTTAGCAAGTTTCATAACATCTCTGGAAATTACATTTTTCATTTATCAAGAGGATGCATTTGGACTATGTGGTCTCTTGTTGCCTATACCTCTGTAAGATGTAAGAGTGTAATGACATTTGCCATTTTGGACTATCAAATACCAACATCCAAATACCTCTCCTAGTTGTAGGGAATTCCAAGACAGGTGGAAGGCATACCTTGGATGAAGGGTGGTTTCAGCAACTAGAGGAAGGACTCCCTCTCATAGTGAATCAGTGTCTCAGGTCTACCACTTTGAACCTATTTAGAGACTAAGGCAAAGGTTCAAGGGCAAAAGTTGTTTGCCCAATTTATGGCAGGCAAGAATCCAATACCACTTAGGGGAGAGTCTAGCAGAGCTGATGCTAGTAGTACTATCCTAAGCAGACTGTTCCTGAGATGATCTTGGCCACGACATTTTTTTAATTCTGCTCACTTTCTTGAACATGGTTCCCTAGCATCTCCATTAATACTGGTGAACTATCTAATATCCTTCTAATAAATTCCTTAACATTACCAGAGTTAGGCTGGCATTGTTTGTAATGAAGCACCCTAACCAGAATACATGAAACTTTACCAGAACAAATTACTTCCTTTAGAAGGTATATAGGATCTTAGTTTTTAGAGTGTGGTCCTTGGACCAGAAGCACTGGCATCACGTGGGAGCTGGTTAGAAATGCAGAATCTCAGTCACTGCCCAAGACCTGCTGAATTAGAATCTGCATTTTAACAAGATCCCCAGATGGTTCATATGTACGTTAATGTTTGAGAAGTATTAACATAGTGTAGCCCTCTATTTGAAGCATAAAACTAAGTTCAATGCACACACACTGAATTATAGATTATCACTCTGTCACATATTACTGCCTCAAAAATTGGTTTCAGTTTAATATAATACCTAGAGGCCTAGGAAAATGGAACATTATTGCAGCATTCTTGTAGGTGGGACCCAGATATTTTTTATCTTTGAATCCTTATAGTATCTAGACATTAAAAGAGGAACTCAATATTTTCTTAGTACATCGCTTTAGAATTCACAAATTATTTTCATATATAGCACCTTTAATTTTTTTATTTATTTATGCTATTTTATATTCTTGCCCATGTTACTTCCTTTTTCTGGTACCTACTATTATTTTTCAAAAGGACTAAGTAGCAAAGAGTCTGAGATATCACTGGTGACATCCAGAATTGAAGATGCAGGACTCTCACAGAGCAAGTCAGGTTGGACCCAGAGAAATGTTGATTTGTGGTGCTTTTCTTATTATCCCCATGTGTAACCTGGGAAAGTCATATGTCATCTCCTTAAGACTCTTAATAACTCTGTATAAAGTAGAAAATATCACTCCTACTTTAAAGATGAGGAAACTGAGAACTGAGGATATTTATGCGTCTTGACCATACCAACCAGGTAATTCCCAGACCCTGGTCTTCAGACTCCATGTCCATTTCATTCTGTTATGCAGCAGCCTTCCAAAAGAAGGTATGGAGCAGGTGCTCAATGGATAGCAACAGATGCTTATTGAACACACAGGGTTCCTAATTAAATGTTCTTAACAAATCATTTTTTATACAATGCCTTGGTAGAAAGAGCAGAAGATTGGAGTCAACATACTTAATATTACACAAAACTTATTATTTGTAGATCTCATAGTAATTTAGTCTATCTAAACTGGCATTTTCTAATTTACAAAAGGAAGATAACTATCACAGATATGGGAATTTTGTAAAAAATGGTTTGAAAAAATAAGCAACTGCAAATTTAGCTGCAACACCATCATCAGTTTTGGGGGTTGAAAAGCATCACCTAACAGCCATTTCCAACTCATAATTACAAATGAGAAATGCCTCTTAAAATTTGTCGTGTGGGAACATGGAGGAGAGGAAAGTTTTCTAAGTTAGTCCCATCACAAAAAGTGATTAAATGCTCTGTTTTTACTATTTAAATGTAAAATCTTGCTACTTTTCCATGTGTTCTAGCAGCCAGACACTATAAAACTCTTAGAGGAAAACATAGGCACAACACTATATGACATAAATCACAGCAAGATCTTTTTTGACCCACGTCCTAGAATAATGGAAATAAAATCAAAAATAAACAAATGGGACCTAATGAAACTCAAAAGCTTTTGCACAGCAAAGGAAACCATAGACAAGACTAAAAGACAACCCTTAGAATGGGAGAAGATATTTGCAAATGAAACAATGGACAAAGGATTAATCTCCAAAATACACAAGCAGCTCATGCAGCTCAATATCAAAAAAAAAAAAAAAAAACCCCAATCCAAAAATGGGCAGAAGACCTAAATAGACATTTCTCCAAGGAGGACATACAGATTGCCAACAAACACATGAAGAGATGTTCAACATCACTAATCATTAGAGAAATGCACATCAAAACCACAGTAAGGTATCATCTCACACCTGTCAGAATGGCCAGGATCAAAAAATTTACAAACAATAAATGCTGGAGAGGGTATGGAGAAAAGGTAACCCTCCTGCACTGTTGGGAATGTATATTGATACAGCCACTATGGAGAACAGTATGGAGGTTCCTTAAAAAACTAAAAATAGAACTACCATATGACCCAGCAATCCCACTAGTGGGCATATACTCTGAGAAAACCATAATTCAAAAAGAGTCATGTACCATAATGTTCATTGCAGCGCTATTTACAATAGCAGGACATGGAAGCAACCTAAATGTTCAACAACAGGTGAATGGATAAAGAAAATGTAGCACATAAATACAATGGAATATTACCCAGCCATAAAAGGGAATGAAATTGAGTTATTTGTAATGAGGTGGATGGACCTAGAGTCTGTCATACGGACCTAGAGTCTGTCATACAGAAAGAGAAAAACAATTACCAGGTGCTAACACACATATGTGGAATCTAAAAAAACAGTACTGATGAACCTAGTGGCAGGACAGCTTAATAAAGATGCAGATGTAGAGAATGGACTTGAGGACACGGGGGTAGAGGGGGAAGCTGGGACAAAGTGAGAGAGTAGCATTGACATTTATACACTACCAAATGTAAAATAGATAGCTAGTGGGAAGCAGCCGCATAGCACAGGAAGATCAGCTCTGTGCTTTGTGACCACCTAGAGGGGTGGGATAAGGAGGGTGGGAGGGAGATGCAAGAGGGAGGGGATACGAGGATATATGTATACATATAGCTGATTCACTTTGTTTGTTGTACAGCAGAAACTAACATAACATTGTAAAGAAATTATACTCCAGTAAAGATATTTTTAAAAAGAAAACAGAGATGTTAAAATCAGCTGCTATAATTGTGGATTTGTCTACTCTTTTTAGTTCTGCCAGCTTTTGCTATGTATATTTTGAAGCTATGTTTTTAGGTGTATGCAAGTTTAGAATTGCTATATCTTCCTAGTGGACTAACATTTTATCATTATGAAATGCTTTTCATTATCTATGGTACTATTTTAATCTTAAAGTCTACTTGTCTGGTATTAATTTAGCTCTGTCAGCTTTTTCTTTAGTTAATCTTTGTGTAGTCAGTATTATTTCTATCCTTTTATTTTAAAAGTTTCTGTGTTCTTATGTTTAATGTATGTAACTCTACTTATGTATGTTTTTAAACCCAGTTTTAAATTTTTAATTTGTTTAGTATGATTGCTGTTATGTTTTTTTGTATATATACCATCCTACTATTTGTTTCTCTTTGTCCCTCCTCTTCCAGGTTCCTTTATCTCTTGCCTTATGTTTTACTATTTTATATATTTTTGATTATTGTTTCTTGTCATATTTCATTATTTTTAATACACTATTTTCTATATGCTTAGTAGTTCTTTTACTCATGTGTGTTGTATGTTTGTTTACTCTGAAATTGCCCTGTGAAATAACAGCCACTAGCCATGAGTTGCTATTTAAATTTAAAATTTTAAATGTTCTGTTGGCAGCAGTGTAAAGATTACAACATCCATTCTTGACTAAGATAAATTAATTTTATTACCTTACATTATTTCATTTACTTCCCTTTTAAATTATTTGCTTTTATTTTTGTTAATTTTAATTCAATATGTATTTTAAGTCCCACAAGATATTATTATAGTATTAGTTTTATTATTATAATTCTATATAGCCAAAATTTATTCAGGTTTACCAGTACATCTACCTTTTCCATTACTCTTTCTTTTCACTATCTCTGTGCTTTCATCTATTTCTCTTCTGTCTGAAGAATACCCTAAACCTTTCCTTTAGTGTTGGTATTTTGCTAACAAATTCTCTTAGCTTTGTTTGTCTGCAAGTGCCTTTATCCTCTTTGAAGGATATTTTTGCTGGGTATAGAATTCTAGTTTGGCAATTATTTTCTTTCAGTGCTTTGAAAATATTGTGTTGTCTTCTGCCTTCCATTTCTTTTCTGTTGAAGTCAATTCTCAGACTAAAAATAGTCTGTCTTTTCCTATGTCTGCTTTTAAGGTTTTCTTTCTTTTATATTTTTAGACAGTTTAGTATACTGTGCCTTTGTGTAATTTGTTTGTTTGTTTAACTATCCAGATACAGCTTCCTAACTCTTCCTAAATTTGTAGCTTTTTCGTCTCTTATTAGTTTTGGAAAATCCTCATTCATTACCTCTGCACATATTCCATATGCCTTATTTTTTCTCTCATTTTAAATTCTGCAATTCCCATAATGCTTATTTCATGTATATAAGAATTTTTCTCAATATCCCTTTAGTATCTAATGCTCTTTTTTTGTGTTTTCCATCCTTTTTTTTTTTCTTCCTCTTTAGTGTAAGCATTTTCTTCTGATTGATCTCCTGATACTCTAATTGCCTCTTCAACATGTCTAATATGTTGTTATACCCATCCTATGAGATCTAATTTCAGTTATTGGATATTTTTCATTCTGCAATGTATTTTTTTAAAATACTTTTCAATCTTTTGCTGAAATTTCCAATTTTTTAAAAATTTCCTTGACCATAGTAAGCATAGTTATTTTAAAGTACAGGTCTGTTAAACATCATCCATTTGTCCTATAAGTCTGTTTTTATTAGGGGTTATTTTTTTCTTGGTTTTCAGTTATATCTTGGTTCTACATATAATCATGTAATCCACTTGAACTTCTTGCTCTAGAGTGTCTAAAGCTAGATAAATTATCTTTAAGCTAATATGCATTAGAATTTTATTCACAACCAAATTTGTTCATTTTAGAAGAGCTTAATCTCTAATTTCAAAGTGTACCCTTAGGTAAGTTCTCTGATTAGTTGGCAAAAGTCTACCAAAGCAAGCAGAATTCATCTATTAGATGTATCCTTTCTAATTTATATTCTCATTACCAATAACTGGTGGGGAGGGGGGAAAGGGAAAGCAAATGCTTTGCAAATGTTACTTTCAGATTTTACCTCAGCATTATTTGCTACCATCTTATACATGTTTCCAAATGATTCATCTAATTTTTTTATTTTAGACTCTACCCCATCTTTTCTTAACAAATACAAATAAATATCTAGCCTCTGAATATTCCTAACATTATAGTGCACAGAAAACCCTAGACTTAGTGTTAAAGTAGATTTTCACTTTGGGAATAGAAATTTTAATTGTCCTTAATTATTCAATTGTCCTTCTTATGTGAATTGTTATTTGCTTTAGAGATCTTTCTTTTTATTGTTTGAAAAATAGAGAAAATATAGAAAGAACCTTTCCTGGAGGAAGAGAGGAAGTTCTCCAATCCAATCCCTTTAGCACACAAAGTCTACTTCATAGTGCCTAACTTTATTTCCTACAATTACTTACCTTTCCTCTTTCACCAACTTATCTTTGCTTTATAAAAATCCCTGAGAAAAGCAAAGAATACATTATAATTAGGGACCATGATTGGATATCAAGGCCAATAACCGTGACATACCAATCCACATCTGATGGCAAATTTCCTTATAAACCAGTCCTCTTCTGGCTCATTTTTTTTCTTTTCATTTAATCTCTGTCATGAAACTTCCTCTTACTTGTTTTTCTAATTTTGTCTTTATCTGCAAATTCTCTTAGTGCAAACATCAGCTTTTCTAAGTTTAGGGTTTTACATTCCATTCAGCCTCTCATATACACAGTCCTCACTGTGAACAAAGAGTGACATGGGCCACTTCCTTGGACTTTTTGACTTTAGACAAATAGCCAGGACTAGAAAACTATCACCTGGAGCTCTACAGTCCCTTTTGTAGAGCAGGAGGCAGCCTGACCTATTCTCAGGTGTGCTTTCTCATCCTCCTCCTGCACTCAAATTCTTTCTTTTTCTCCATTTCTCCTGCCACCATTTTGAATTGCTTTCACTTTGTGTCTCCCATCTCACACTGTCACTCTTTTAAACTCACACTTTCATCCTTAACTAATGTGATGAGTCTTTTTCCCATTACACATATAGTCCATCAGCTATCTTCCCTTGCAAAGGGGTCTGTACAGATAATCAGAAGCTATTTTGATTATTTCTGCTTTCTGAACCTTCTTTCCTCCTACTTTTCTAGTCATAAATCTGGGCAATTAGAGAAAATATTGCCTTACAAAATTACCCAGCATATTTAAATTCTACCTATGCACATGTCTCACTACATACTTTCTATAGCCAATATAGCAACAAATTTGAGGTGCTTAATAAATATGTTGAATGAATAATATATGTTCACTCATAACAGGTATATGACTGCCTCTACTACCTCAGAAAAGTATTATAGGCGATAACATAAGATTTGGGCCTAGTCCCTCTAACTCTCTCACATTTACCTTTACACCTAAAATTTGCCAATATATTACTCAACTAAATTGTAATACTTAATTCTTTTAGCCAAGCCATCTCAAGCAGCCATTGAATTTCTGGATGAGGCAGTTTCTTCCCTTGGCCTGCACAGAGGTATTATTTCAAAGTAAGCCATCTGTTCTCAATTCCATTCCACATTTTTTCCATATACAGCTTTCACTGCCCCACTCTTAAAGTTTACAGCATTTACTTTATTCCTGACACTGGCATCATCTCATATAAGGCCAACCCCTGTGCATCTTATTGGCTAGCGAGCAGTCCCTGATAAGGTATTCAATCTTTTCTTTTTACCTGTAACTATTCTGTAAGGTCTGTTCCTCTTTGAAACTTCCTTTACTTTTTCTGATTACTTAGAAAAATGTGGTAAATAATCAGATACTAAAATGTTCCTTCTCAACCTATGATTTTAATTGCAATGCCAAGGGAGCCCATGTGCTTTAAATAAGATCAGGTGAGAGAATATAGGTAATAGAACAATTGACTGTAATGTGCTACAAAACAACAAGTTATAATTATTACCTGTTGGAAAGAAACCAAAACTCAGGACCTCAGGTCTTTCTTCAGGAACCATGGTAAGAGTCGTAAGTTTCTTCTAACACATTAGCATCAGGAATACCCACTATAATTACCTGTTATCTAATGGAGAGCAGGGGTTTAAAAAAATCTACCATTTGATGAGTATTTACTAAGTATCAGGCACTCTTAATTAATATATATACTTTTTTTTCTTGCTTATTCCTCCCCAAAACCTTAAGATGTAGGTATAATTTCCATTTTATAGTTAAGTAAACTGAGGGTTAGAGAAGTTAAGTGACTTGCCTAATATACTGAAACTGCTAAATGATGCAATTAAAATTTGCACCTATGTCTGTGTCTAAATATGGTACCTATTAGACCCTTACTCTTAATTACAATGCCATAATACTTTAAGAAAATAAAAACACATATTGATTAAATTTTTGAAGAGTAAAAAAGAAGAATAGAAAGTTAGACTGAGCAACTAGAAGGCACCAGGCTCCTGGCGAGCAGGGACAAGCTTACGGACTTGGAAAACTTCATATTCTCATATATAGATCCAATACTCATTTTTTTTTTGTTTTGATTCTCTAAAAATAAAACATCATTTTCAATATCCATCATTGCAAGCACTTTGTTTGGTGACCTAGTCTTTTGCTTTGTGCTTACTGGCACCATATTTGAAGAAGAGAAGGATAACATCTCATTGAAAAAACGGAGTTCATTGAATAACAAAAAACTTTTTTTGACGGAGTTCTTATTAGATGTAAAAAAACAAAAACACATTGAACATGGAGTAGCATGTATTCACAAGTTGGCTAAAGTATAACCCTATAAAATCTTATCTTCAAATGGCTAAAGGATGGAAAATGACTATTCTTGTTCTTTTTACAATACCTCATTGTTCCACAATATCTCTGTGAAATAAGATGCAATATGTGGATATCAAAGTAGAAATTCAAACTCTGACTCAGAAAAAAAGAATTAACATAGCTTTTCCTCTAGTAACTGCTTATCCTAGAGATACTTCATTTTTGTCCCAATTTTATGTGTTTTGAACTCACTGGACTCTGAAGACAGTAAAGGTATATTACTTTTGGCTCAGCATATGTAATTCCTGCTGCAGTAAGTTTTCATCCAACCACAAAGGCAGCATGAATAACTTTTAAATGGAGATTGCAAGGAATACTTTTTCAGGTCAAGATTTAATATTATCTTCTAACTATATTAACCCAGAAACCTTCAACCAATGTGAAATTCCAATTCATAATTAATTTAGAAAGCAAAGGTTTAGCTTAAATATCCTTTTTCCAGAGTCATTAACCTTGCAAACATAATTTCTAAAAGTAAGAATAATCTCCCCTCTTGTGGAAACCGTAGTTCATTTTTCCAGGCAAGTTGACTCTGTCCTGTAGTATTCTATTTATCCCTTCTAGTCATATCGAACAAGGGAACATGTCTATTTTCTAGTGGCATTCTTTAGTTTCTTTATCTTGAGAAAAGGAAGAAGTAATTTGAACTAACCAAACCAGCAGAAGAAATTTTTAAAGAAAATTACATTTCATTTATTATATCCTTGCTATATCTTAAAATGAGGCAGCCCAAATACGAGAGAACTGGCTGGACAGTATTCCCTAGACTGTAAAAGCAACATCTTCCATTTTAATTACTTTAATCATGAACTTTATTCATTATATTTTCTCTCTCTTCTCAAGTATCTACAATTTAAAAAATAAGTAGCCAACAACTTATTGATTTCTTTTTGTCATTGTTCTTTATTTTCCTTAGTGACTTCTTGTGCTTCAATTTCTTGGAAGCCTTTTAAAAACGTGTTAAAAATGTACTTTCCAAACTACACAATGTTATTTTATACCTTTCCAATTGGGTAATAATCCTTAGGTATTAAACTTTACACAAAAAGTAGCCTTTTCCATACAGAAAGACCTATTATGGTATGGCTGGAGCACATTTTAAGAAAACTTTCTGTTAAATTTGCCTCTTTACCTGTGTTCAGTTCAAGAAATGGAATTCCTACACACTCATATAACTGGACAAAAAAGTTTCTGCCCTGAGCCCAGACACAGTCACTTTTATTTCAATCATGTCAGCACAGAATTTACACATCTAAATTATTCCATCATCTATCCCTAGATCCTTCCTTTTTCTCACCTCTTTATTATCCAAAGTCAATTCATAAACAAGTCCTGTCACCTCTACCACTAAAGCAAGGAGTCAGTAAGCTTGAAGGGGCAAAAAATTACATCTTTATTTTCTGTATCTTCTAACCGAAATTTAAATATCCTTCCATTATGAATGTAGTCAACATAGAGCAGTGTCTTTGACTTCATCACCCAAAGAAATTACAGATATTTTCATATCACATTGCTATTATATCAGTTATGTTAGATTAATGTTTATGTTTATCACTACTTTGAAATTACAATGATTATCAGATTCACTGCTAATTCTTACCATTTAATGTATGACTAAAGCTGCACACATATTCATATTTCACAAATTTATTTTTTAATGTTTTGATAACTACATTTGAATACAGTTGATTTCCTTTGTATTGTATGTTATGCATTTAAAACCATTATTCTAAAAGGTTTTATAAGCTTCACCAGGCTGCCAAAGGGAGAACGAAAACTGTCTTGAATGACAACATTTTTCACCATCTCCACCGTGACCAGTCCATTATCATCTCCAGCCAGGTTCATTATGATAGCTAGACTCTGCTTCGACTCTTGCTCCCTCCAAAGGCTGTTTCCCACAAAACAGCCAGAGTCACATTTTAAAAATATAAATTGGGGCTTCTCTGGTGGCGCAGTGTTTGAGAGTCCACCTGCCGATGCAGGGGACACGGGTTCGTGCCCCGGTCCGGGAGGATCCCACGTGCCGCGGAGCAGCTGGGCCCGTGAGCCGTGGCCGCTGAGCCTGTGTTCCGCAACGGGAGAGGCCACAACAGTGAGAGGCCCGTGTACCACAAAAAAGAAAAAAAAAAAAAAAATATATATATATATATATATATACATATATATATTGAATAGCATCACTCTCCTATATAAAACTTCAAATGGCTTCCTATATACCGTATAATGATGTCCAGGCCCTGTAGTGATCTGACCACTGCCTACCTCTTCCACTTAATTTCAGCCTCTTCTTTCTCATTCACCTCTTGTGAGAGGTCTTCTCTGACCAACACATCACAACACGCATGCCACCCACCCACAGAGGTGCTGTCTCACTATAGTGTTCTCTTCTGCAGAACGCTTGTCTCTATTCTGAAATTAAACTCACTTGTTTGTTGTTTGGCTCCTCAAGCAGAATATAAACCAAACGCTCTGTGAAGGCAGAGATTTTGTCTATCTCTCTTCCTTTTCTCAAGCTATACCTCAACTTGTTGTGAACTCCATGCATGCATGTGTTAACTATGAAAACAAAATGAGGATATCCTGGCTGTAAGCCTTTAGGAGTAGTACAGAATTCTAGAACAATCAAAGCACAGAGCAAATCATGTCTGTAAGACATGACACTAGACTGTTAGGCATCTGAAATATAATCTGTGTGCATCTGTTTGTATGCTTTCCTTCTAAAGATACCCATAAACTCTAACAGCAAGTGACCTTATGTTAGGTCTTTTCAAACCTATGTGTTGGTGCACCAAAAACATGAACCAGTAGAGGGCAAGATAGAACAGGCTACAGTTCTGAACATATACAGTAAAACTCATCTGGGTGGCCAGAAAAAGAGAAAGCTATGTATGAGACAAAGATGAGCTCTGGATAGGCTTAGATGAAATTCACAGTAAGTGGAATTGTTAAAATAAATCTATAATATTATATGCTTTATTTTGTTTTAACTGGTTTAAACCATGTCTCTCTACTTTTCTCTCTCAAAGTGTTTTCATAATATGAATGAATATATAAAATATCTTTGCACATTAATTTCACAAAGTCACCTAAGTGTTGCATACAATTTAAATAGGGATTTCTCAGTTGTCTCCCTTAATGTAAGTGAAGAGTTGGGCCAATATTTAAACCTCATGTATATTACTCTTTAAAACGGAGGACATTCTAAATGGATGGATGTGTAACACATTTATTTTCCCAAGAAAATTCCATCTAAAGCCAATATTAAAATGTCATTATGTTCCTTATGCGCACATAGACACTGGCTGGGGAAGAAGGCATCTAAATGATTTCAGATAAAGTGCTAGATTTTTACTTGTAATTTTCAATTACAGTTTTTTAAATTCTCACAAATTCATGGAACATAGGTATAATTACGATTAAACTGAGACTCGTGGAAATTATTATGATTAAACTGAGACTTGTGGAAATTAAGTAACTTGCTAATGCTAGCCCTTAGGGAAGCTGAGATTAATATCCAATCTACCTATTCTTCCCACTATGGCATAGAAAAATACTAAAGTCTACTAGATTTCAGAAGCACTGGTTAGTTGTAGTAACATGAAAATTGAAATGATAGGGAAAAGACATAATTTATGGTTGATTTAAGCCAGAGATTGTAAATAAGTGCAACAAATAATCTCCCTTTTCTATGCCTTTTTCAAGCATGGCTAATCATTCACAACACTTCCCCACCCCCTAAATCCAGATACAGCCTTAAAATCTTCCAGAAGACTCCATGCAAAGTAACACATTACCGAACACTTGGAGATGACAGAGGAAAACTAAAATATTTGCCATGTGTCTTCTAGGTAGCAGTGTACATAACTGAATAAAATTTCACTGCAGCTAATTAAAGATAACCTATTTTCCAAAACAAAGATAGGACATGCATCAAACACACAATGGAACTCACTGCCACTTCACTCAATGTTGACTATTTCTCACCAACACCTTCAACTGCTTTACCTCACTCAACTTGCAGAAATAGTCCTAACTTTGTAATTAAACCATTTAGAACATACAAAATTAAAGTAATTGCCTTTCTTTTTAAATGTATAGTGTTATTTCCAGTCTAAATATTCAAGTTGTCTAGCATTCCTGAGGATCTAAGTACTCAATATAGACATATTCTCCAAAAACCTAAGGTTTATAATTTAAAGGACCAATATTTAATTTTTTTGAAAATCACCATTATAAAATATAGGGCTTCCCTGGTGGCGCAGTGGTTGAGAATCCACCTGCCAATGTAGGGGGACACGGGTTCGAGCCCTGGTCCGGGAAGATCCCACATGTCGCAGGGCAAATAAGTCCGCACGCCACAACTACTGAAGCCTGCACACCTAGAGCCCATGGTCCGAAACAAGAGAAGGCACTGCAATGAGAAACCTGTACACTGCAACGAAGAGTAGCCTCCCTCACTGCAACTAGAGAAAGCCCACGCACAGCAACGAAGACCCAACCCAGCCAAAAAAGTAAAATAAATAAATTTTTTAAAAATAAAATACATTATACATCCCCCAACTTATTTAGCAGAATGTATTGAGCATACTTTGTGTTCTTTGGGATGAAACAAAGTCAATATTATAAATTGCATAGTTCATTGTTTTTATGCACAACATCATTTGATTTTCTTTGCCATTTATCCATTAGCTATCAGGTCTTGCTCTTACTATTGTTTCTACCTCTGTCTTCTCTAGATGAATGCCTCTGACTTATTAAGAACTGTATTATTTAACA
This sequence comes from Kogia breviceps, assembly GCF_026419965.1. Lineage (NCBI taxonomy): Eukaryota > Metazoa > Chordata > Mammalia > Artiodactyla > Physeteridae > Kogia > Kogia breviceps. The sequence goes on along the minus strand of NC_081326.1, from coordinate 17,565,835 downwards.
CTCAATTACTGATTCAAAATGGTCCATTTACAGTTGTTGCATTCAAAGGAAAAGAAAGCTACGTATTCGAAGGTCCTTAGTAGTTTGAATTACCCTCCAAGAAAGCCCAGTAATGGAAAAAGATTATGAAAGGGCATCAGGGGACATAGAGTTGACTCCTCTATCTACTGCACAGAGAGAGAAAATTGGCGTGATTCCTCAGGTCTGGCAGAGAAGGAATAAAAGAGTCGGGAGGATTGGTTCAGGATCTGAAGGAGACTGTACCCCAAACTGGATACCTTCTACTTTTTGACCAGTGATGCCTGTCTCTAAACACCTTGATCTTTAATATTAGAATTTTTGCCTCTACGATATGGAAAATTGAGGTAACTTCCTCTGGATTTGAGCAGTCTAAGAAATCATTGTAAGTGTTCAAGCCAAAATGCCTGGGATTTTATCCCAATATTTAATATAAATGTGTGGATAATTGCACGAATTCATTATTTAATTCTTCTATACACAGTCAGACACTAGTGTATGGGAACACTTTGTACATGAATATCAAAAAAAAGCATAGAGTATACAGTCCTATCAGGTGGGGAGAGTTTGGGAAAGCAAGACTCTTCCCATGGTTAAACTGGAATTTCAACTTGAAGTGACACAGAAGTATTTTTTAAAGTAGTTATACAGGGTAAGCGATTTTCCCAGTGTGAAAGCTGAATTTAAAAAATACCTTTTACAGGGAGGAAATTTCTGACAGAACCTCAAGTTTAATCAAAAGTAATAAAATTAGTGAATGAAGAGCTTACTTTTCTTTAGGGAGAATTTGGCAAAAGAATGTATTTTCAACACAGGATTAACATGTGGTAAGGGAAAAAATGAAGCATTGTTTCCAGACAAAACTTTACATTTTAACACAAAATACCTTTATTGTTTTTGATCCAGCTAGTAAATTGCACTGTAGACAGATTTAGACCATTAGCATCAGTCAATAGTACATCATATGGAAACACTCCAAAGGCCAGGAGAGCAATAGAAGCCTTTAAGAAAACCAGGAATCCACAGACACACTTTCACTTCTATGAGGTACCATTGAATCAGCAAGAACTGTAGGTTGATAAAATAATTATGTTGTCCACAGCTATATTGTCCAGGGCTAGGTTCTTTTCCAACCTTTTTTTAATAAAACAAATGAAAATAGAAAATGGATTTCCGATGAATGGACTGATTTGTAGATTTGTAACTGTTCCACTTGCAGTTATATTTGGCATAACTTCATGCTTTCCTATAAGGTATACTATTAAGTTAATCTCTAACCTTACCCAAAACCAAGAAAAGGAAAGGAACACTGACTAGAATTAGGCATTCAAATAAAGACTTTAATTCGAATACATGTACAGCATATATCTGGCATCCTAGTGGATGCTGCCCCACCCCCACATTGTATGCCTCCAAGCTGGTATTCCAACTGGGTTTTCAGCAAACCTCTGAACTGCTGACAACTTCTGGGTGGTACGGTACGTGATTAACAAGTGAATCTCGTGGTCATGAGTCTACTCCACTCCTGTGCCTGCTTTTTTGCAAAGTGGGTCCCCTGGTCCAAAGCAATGTTCTCTGGGATCCCATGCTGGTGGATCAAGCACTCTATGAGTCTTCAGTTAATGGGGCAGGAAAGATAACTCCCCACCTGAATGTACCTATTTCTGGGAGAACACGTCACTAATACTTCCAGGATGAAAGACTCCATTGTAGTCAATTTGTCATCAGTGGTCAGCAGGTCTCCTCAAGGAAAGCTGCCAGATTGGGGGTTGAGGACGGTCTCTGCTGCTGGCAACGAACATTTCACAATGGCAGTGGCTAGATCGACCTTGGTGCTGGGAGTGTGTGCTGTTGGGCCCATGTATGCCCTCCATCTCTGCCATCTCAGCCCCTTCTTTCATGAGACCATCATGCCAGCACTAGATGGCCAATTACAAAGGCTGACAAACATCAGTTAGCCATGTGGTCTTGTCTGCTTTGTTGTTAACTCCCTGTCCTAAGAAGGATGTCCTCTGGCAGGTGTAACATGTACAAAGATCTCCACACTTCATGCCCACTTCCATACGTTAGTCTACTTGCCTTTACTCCAAACTTCCTTGGCCCTCATCCTTCCTTTTTTTCCCTTCCAGATCCCTAGCCAGACATCTATATATCTTCTAATTTCCAACTATCTTTCTTTCCCCACAAAGTGGTTCACCAGGAGAGCTTTTCCTTACCACCGTCTTGCAAGACCACCCCTAAAGCCTTAGTGCAGCTGCCATCCATTTTCACCTTATACCCACATACTGAGCCAGCCCCTCTATAAAATTAAGCTCAGGCTTTTCAGGACTCCCCATATGGCCATAGGCACAACCTGAAGAAAGAGCACTGGTGCAACTATGGTGGATGATGTCTGGGCTACCTGCCCATGCAGTTTGCTTCCCAACAGAGTTCGTGCCTCATTCTTCATGGTAAGAGGATCAAGATGCGCTCATTTGTCTTTTATTGCTAAGGGGATATCCTGTCATGACCCCCGCTGCAGATATGTAAACATTTTTTAAGAAATGGATGGTCCTGAGTCTTTGAAATATTTATCTCCCCACTTTCTGGAGCTCATGTTTCCCCTCAGGGTTTCCAGTGTGGCTACCTTTTGCTCATCTCACTAATCGACGTAAAGTCATCAATGGAGTGAATGGATATGATGATCTGCAGGATGCCAAGATGCTCCAAATAAGTTTGGACTAGGTTACAACAGAGGGGAGAAGATAGCCCTGAGGCAAAAGTGCAAATGTATATTGTCATTCATTCCATCTGAGTACAAACAATTTTCTGATTATGATTTAACAAGTAAAATAGCATGCATAAGCTCACATCGATGGCTCCATACCACTATCTGATGTCATATTAATCTGTTCTAGCAAAGGCACCAGATATGACTGGTATGAAGATCAGGGCTATAACTTGGTTGATCTTGCTGTATTCGTCAGTCAACCGATAGGATCCATTAATTTGCTCCAGGGGCCAAACAGGTGAAGTAAATAAACGTGATAGAACCACCCCCCCTGCATCCTTTAGATAAGGAGACTCAAATGGTAATTATTTTAGATTTTTCAGACCACATATAGTCTCTGTGACACGTTTTATTTTTTTTAACAACACTTTAAAATGGAAAAACCATTATTAGCTTGCAAAAAATAACCATGCACCAGTTTTTGCCCATGGTCTGTAGTTTTCCAACCCTTGCCTCGGATCTTAAAATTAGCACTAATAGCTGCCACCCCTTCACACTAGGATGTGATACAGTTATTGATTTACCACCTTGGTTCTTAGTAGTAGGTAGTTTCAGAGGCTTCCTGTCTGTGGGCTTCCCTACTATCATAGATCGTATCCCTCAGATCAAGATCCAATATGGGGATTATGACAATTGCCAAACATGTTAATCCCAATTTACATTTGAGGACTGGGGAAATGGTCGTTGGGTGGATCTTCAGACCCACTGAACTTTGTCCAGGATTCCATTTATTATCTGATTCCTATAATTTACTAACCTTGTATATTATTTGATTTTTAAGCTATGATTGTATATGTTTGATAAAAAATAAAAAAGTTAATTAAGGAAAAATTCAATTGTGTCTTTCAGTCAGTATTTGGCAAACTAGAAGTAAATGAGCAAAAATGCTGGATAGGATGTATACAATATTTTTTTGTAAATTCAGAGTCATTCTTGAAAAACAAAAAAGAAAATCTACAGGTGCCAGAATGAAGATGTGTCTCAGTGTCAGAATCATAAGAAAAGGCTTAAATAACTGGAATCCAAGCAAGCATAGGAACTAGATGTAAATATTAGGTGTTGGTGGATGGGATTTTTAACTGGCTTGTAACATTATACATTTCATGTACACAATATTATATTTTGATGTCTGTATACATTACAACTTGCTCACTACAAAAGGTTTAGTTTCTATCTGCCACAATACAGTTAACCACCTTTACCCATTTCACCCTTCCCCCACCCCCCTTCCCCTCTGGTAACCACCACTCTGTTCTCTGTATCTATGTTTGTTTCTGTTTGGTTTGCTTTGTTCATTTATTTTGGGTTTTTTTCTGTTTTTATAGTCTACATATGAGTGAAATCCTATGCTATTTGTCTTTATCCATCTGACTTATTACTTAGCATAACCTTCAAGTAGGTCCATCCATGTTGTTGCAAATGTTGCAAATTCATCTATTTTTATGGCTGAGTAGTATTCCAGTACTACTGGAGTATGTATCTACTGCATCTTCTTTATACATTCATCCATTGATAGACACTTAGGTTATTTCCATATCTTGGCTATTATAAATAATGCTGCAATGAACATAGGAGTGCACGTATTATATTTAATTAGTGTATTCATATTCTTCAGATAAATACCCAGAAGTAGAATAGCTGGACATTATAGTAGTTCTATTTTTAATTTTTTGAGGACTCTCCATATTGTTTTCCATAGTGGCCATACCAATTTACATTCCCACCAACAGTGTATAAGGGTTCCTTTTCTCCACTTCTTCTCCAACACTTATTTCTTGCCTTTTTGATAATAGCCATTCCAATGGGCATCTCTCTGTGGTTTTGATTTGCATTTCCCTAATAATTAATGATGTTGAACATCTTTTAATGTGCCTGTTGGCCATCTGCACGTCTTCTTTGGGAAAATGTCTGTTCAGCTCTTCTGCCCATGTTTTATTGCTATATGAGTTCTTTATATATTTTGGATATTAACCCCTTTCAAATATGTCATTGGAAAATTTCTTCTCCTATTCAGTAGGCTGTCTTTTCATTTTATTGACAGTTTCCTTTGCTGTGAAGAAGATTTTAATTTGATGTAGTACCATTTAGTTATTTTTGGTTTTGTTTTCCTTGCCTGAGGAGAGAGACTGATGTCAAAGAGCATACTGCCTATATTTCCTATGAGGAGTTTTATAGTTTCAGGTCTTATATTTGATTTGCTTTTTGTGTATGGTATAAGATAGTGGTCTATTTTTATTCTTTTGCAGATGGCTATCCAGTTTTCCCAAAACCATTTATTGAAGAGATTATCTTTTCTCCACTATATGTTCGTTGCTCCTTTGTCATAAATCAATTGTCCATATATTTGTAGGTTTATTTCTTGGCTGTCAATTCTGTTCCATTGTTCTAAGTATCTGTTTTTCTGCCAATACCACCCTGTTTTCATTGCTATAGCTTTGTAATAATATAGTGTGAAACAAACGAGTATGATACCTTCAGATTTGTTCTTTTTTCTCAGAATTGCTTTGGCTATTTGGGGTCTTTTGTGGTTCCATATAAATTTTAGGTTTTTTTGCTTTATTTCTGTGAAAAATGGCATTGGGATTTTGGTAGGAATTGCATTGAATATGTAGATTCCGTAGGTACCATGAACGTTATAACAATATTAATTCTTCCAACCCAAGAGCACAGAATATCTTTTCATTTCTTTGTGTCGTCTTCAACTTCTTTCAACAGTGTCTTATAGTTTTCAGTGTCCAGCTCTTTCACCTCCTTGGTTAAATTTATCCTAGATATTTTATTCTTTCTGTTGCAATTTTAAATGGGATTGTTTTCTTTATTTCTATTTCTGCTAGTTTGTTGTTGATGTAGAAAAACCCCAAATTTTTGTGATCAAAATTCACTGTATTCCTTTATTATTTCTAATGTTTGTGGGTACAACTTTATAGTATTTGTTTATTATTTTGAATGGTTTTTTGGTTCTTTAGAGGTTTCTATATATGAAATCATGCCCTCCACAAATAGTGACAATTTTACTTCTTCCTTTCCAACTTAAATGCCTTTTATTTCTTTTTCTTGCCTAGTTGCTCTAGTTAGGACTTCCAATAATATGCTGCATGAAAATGATGAGAGTGGGCGTCCTTATCTTTTTCCTCATCTTAGAGGGATAGCTTTCAGTTTTTCATCATTGTGTACTGTGTTAGCTGTAGGTTTGTCATATACAGCCTCTATTATGTTGAGATATGTTCCTTCGATATCCATTTTCTTAAGAGTTTTTATGATAAATGGATGTTGAATCTTGTCAAATGCTTTTTCTGCATCTATTGAGTTAATCATATGATTTTTATCTTTCATTTTTTATTGATGTGATATATCATGTTGATTGATCTGTGGATATTGAAACCTTATTGTATCTCTGGAATAAATTCAAGTTGATCATGATGTATGACATGGGTCCCCAACCCCCCAGCCACAGACCGGTACCAGTCCGCAACCTGTTAGGAACCGGGCCACACAGCTGGAGGTGAGCGGCGGGCAGGCAAGTAAGTGAAGCTTCATCTGCTGCTCCCCATCGCTCACGTTACAGCCTGACCATCCCACCCCCCCACCCCACCCGACACGGTCCATGGAAAAATCGTCTTCCACGAAACCAGTCCTTGGTGCCAAAAAATGTTGGGTACTGCCGATGTATGATCCTTTTAATGTATTGTCTTATTTCATTCGCTAATATTTTCTTGAGGATCTTTGCATCTATGTTCACCAGAGATATTAGCCTATAATCTTCTTTTTTGTTGTTGTTGTGCTTGTCTGGTTTTGATATCAGGGTAAGTTTTGCCTCATAAAATGACTTACGAAGCATTCCCTCCTCTTCAATTTTTTGTAAGAGTTTGGATACGTTCTCAAATTAAATCTTCTTTGGATGTTTGTTAAAATTCACCAGTGAAGACTTCTGGACCCGGAGGTTTTGGTGGAGATTTTTTATTATTGTTTTAATCTCCTAACTAATGATTAGTCTATTCAGATTTTCCATTTCTTCATGATTCAGTTTGGAAGGTTGTATGTTTCTAAAAATTTATTCATTTCTTCTAGATTGTCCAATCTGTTGGCATATAACTGTTCACGTCTCTTATAATCCTTTGTATTCTGTGGCATCTGGTGTTATTTCTCCTCTTTCATTTCTGATTTTATTTTTTCTCTCTTTTTTTCCAAGTGAAACTAGATAAAGTTTTATCCATTTTATAATTTAAAAGAACCGTTAGTTTAATTTATTTTTAATTTTCTTTTTAACTTCTATTTTGTTTATTTCCACTCTGATCTTTATTACTTTCTTCCTTCTACTGACTTTGGGCTTTGTTTGTTCTTCTTTTTCTAGTTACTTTAGCTGTATGGTTAGATTTTTTATTTGAGATTTTTCTCATTTCTTGATGAAGACCTGTATTGCTCTAAACTTCCCTCCTAGTACCACTTTTACTGCACTTTACAGATTTTGGTATGTCATATTTTCATTTTCATTTGTCTTTGGGTGTTTTTTTATTTGTCCTTTGATTTCTTCACTGACCCAATAGTTTTTCAATAACATATTGTCTATCTCCACATATCTGTGATTTTTCCAGCTTTCTTCTTTTTAGTAGATCTCTAGTTTCATACTATTGTGATTGGAAAAGATGCTTAACATGATTTCAGTCTCCTTAAGTTTATTGCAACTTGTTTTGTGTCCCAACATACGATCCCTCCTTGAAATTGTTCCATGTGCACTTGAAAAAGATATATATTCTGCTGCATTTGGATAGAATGTTCTTTATGAATCTCTCAAGTCCAACTGGTCTAATGTTTTATTTAAGGCCACTGTTTCCTTGTTGAATTTCTGTCTGGATTATCTCTCTGTTGATGTAAGTGGGGCTCTAAAATTTTCTACTAGTATTGTGTTGCTGTTGATTTCTCTCTTTAGGACTGTTAATAATTGCTTTGTATATTTTGGTACTCCTATGTTAGGTGCATATCTATTAATTACTGTTATCTTTTTGATGAATTGTCCCCTTTATCATTATATAATGTCCATCTTTGTCTCATTACTCTTTTGGCTTAAAGTCTATTTTCGCTGATATGAGTATGGTTACCTGCTCTTTCTTTTGGTTGCCATTTGCTTGGAAAGTCTTCTTCCATCCCTTCACTTTGAGCCTATGCTTATCTTTATGGTTGAGATGAGTCTCTTGGAGGCAGTATATAGTTGGGTCTTATTTTTTAATCAAGCCAGCCCTATGTTTATTGGTGAATTCAATCCTTTTACATTTAGGGTGATTATTGATAAATGAGAACTTGGTACTGCCCTTTTATCTTTAGTTTTTGGTTGCTCTTTATCTCCATTGTTTCTTTTTCCCTGTGTTTCTGTCTGCCATTTTAGTTTGGTGGTTTTCTATGATATTTTTGATTCCTCTTTCTTTATGTTTCATGTCTCTGCTCTAAATTTATGTTTTGTGGTTATCATAAGGTTTGTATAAAATGTCACAAATAAAATAGTCCTCTTTATGCTGATAGCATCTGTTCTTCATTTGCCTATTCTTGCCTGTTCTTCATTCTATCCTTTTCTTCTTTTATGTTTTTGCTTCTCAAAATATCCTTTTATGTTGTGAATTTGTTACCAAATTGAAGTAGCTATAGTTATTTTTACTGCTTTTTTTCCTTTAACCTTATGCTATAATTAAGTGTTTAACAACCTGTGATGATACAGAGTTGTAACTTCTGATTCTACCTGTCTATTTATCACCTTACTCAAAGTTTTGTGTACTTTTGCCTTTTCATTTCAGGTAGAAGAGCTCCTTTCAACATTTCTTGTAAATCAGATCTATTGGCAATGAACTCTCTGAGGTCGTGTTTGTCTGGGTAAGCCTTTATTTCTTCCTGATATTTGAATGATAACTTTGCTGGATAAAGTATTCTTGGCTGACAGTTTTTATCTCTCAGTATTTCAAGTATGTCATTCCACTCTCTCCTAGCCCATAGAGTTTCTGCTGAGAAATCTGCTAATAGCCTAATGGGGATTCCCTTGTAGGTTACCATACTTTGTACCATGGCTGCCTTTAAAATTCTTTCTTTGACCTTGACCTTTGACAGTTTTAATATTGTGTCTTCAAGAAGGTCTTTTTGCATTGAAGTAATTAGGTGTTTTCTTTGCTTCATGGATGTGTATATCTAGTTCCTTTTCCAGGTTTGGGAAGTTCTAAGCTATTATTCCTTTAAATAAATTCTCTGCTACCTTCTCCCTCTCTTCTTCTTCTGGGATGCCCATTATCCTCATGTTGACCTTCCTATTAAAATTGGATAGTTCCTGTAGAATTTCTTTATTTTTTTTTAGATCTTAATTATCTCTCCTCTTCTACCTGTATCATTTCTAGATTCCCATCTTTAAGCTCATTAATTCTCTCTTCCGTATGGTGTGCTCTATTTCCAATGTTTTCTAATGTGTTCTTCATCTCATTTATTGTGTTCTTCAGCTTCAGAATTTGTTTGGTTCTTTTTTAGAGTTTCAATCTTTTTGGTACAGTATTCCTTCTGTTCATTAACTTTATTCCTGACCTCATTGAACTGCCTTTCTGAGTTTTCTTGCAGCCATTGAGTTTCTTCATGACAGCTATTTTGAATTCTCTAGCAGTTAGATTACAACATCCCATGACTTTAATTTTGGTTTCTGGAGAACTGTTGTTTTCTTTTTGTGATACCATATTACTGTGGTTCTTCATGGTCCTTGATGAGTTGTTCTTCTACTGGTGCATTTGAAGTAGCAAACACCTTACTTCTTTAGGTAAAGCTTTTTTTTCAAAACTTGATTCTAATGATTCAATAGGTTAGTAATTAGAAGCCTTTGTTTTGTTTTCCAGTAGGTAGCGCTATAGCACCAGTTTTTTTATTTCTCTTACCTGAGCTGCCTCTGGTTATATTTGAGTCAGCACTTTCTACCCTCCACCCCCTCTGACAGAGGTGTCACCCAGTACCCTGGTTGTCATTGCTTGTGCCTCCAGGATTATTGGTGCCTTGCTGCTGTCACAGTCTGGAGCACTGGGATGAGAGGCACTTCCACTGTGTCTGGGGTCTCCTAGGTGACAGGCTGTACTGTGTGAGGAAAGAGGGCAGGGGGGGACACTGGAGTCATGGGTATTTTGGCCATGACTGGAGTTGTCAGGTTCACGGACACCACCCCGAGGGGAGTTGGGCAGGGGTAGGTGCCAGAGTCACAGGAGCCCCTGCAGCTGAAGAGAGTGTTGCAGGTCTCACTATCACTGCTAACCAGTTCCCTGTGGCCATGGATGCTGCTGCAGCCAGGAGACCAGTGTTGTATGTGCTGCCTCCCCTCATGCTATCAGATTCTCTGGGGCTGCAGGCATTACCTCTGATGTTCCCCCACTTCTGCCATCTGTATGTGTTCCAGATCACCTACCTTTAGCTGTAGAAATGTATGGAATCCTCCAGCATCCTGGTGGTTGAGCACAAGCACCTTTGTTGAGTTATGGATGTTTTACTGGTTGTAGATTGAAAGGGAGCACCTCATACCACCATGATGTTGACATCGCTCTCTGGTGGACGGATTTTAATAACCCTCTGGACATAAGAGATGGGGCCTCCAGGCTGTATATTTTTGAAAAATGCACTCTTGGTTAAGCTGGAAGCCTCACAGAAGTGTCCTCTTCATGAAACAGAAAAAGTCTGCTATCTCCGCAGTGCCCTGGGGGTCAGAGTCTGCCAAGAATTGTCTCTTTGATTGTTACAGTCCCATGAGATCCAGAAATGTAAGCCTCCCTGGCCTCAAGAGTCAGGCAATCAAGGGGCATCCCTTGGCTTGCAGCTACAAAAACCGGGTCACCAGATATTTTAAAAAACTGGGGCACCAGATGTGTGTAGAAGCTCCCCTGCAGCGAAATGCTTGTGCTCCAGAATGCAGTACAGAGAGAATATGAAGATGGCACCACTGGCTAGAGTGAAGCAAAAGGGGAGTGCAAAGATGGCCCCTGTTGATAAAAGGGGAAAAAAGACAAAAGAGAAAAAGAATGACAAAGAAAAAGAATAGTTTTTTTTTTAAAAAAAGATAGCATCCACTGACTTTAGCAAGGCAGGGTGAGAGCAGGAAGATGGCACCTACCAGCCTCCATCCCTGAAAGTGTATCCCAGCAGGCCTATGCCCCTCAGACCAATGCTTTAAAATTAGCAAATGAGTCTTTCTCACTTAAAGTCTGGGTTCTTTTCAGAGGGCTGCTTCTAGCAGGGCCTTTGTGTGGGTATGTCTATGTACAGGCCCTTAAGAGTTGTTTCTCAGTTTGCTACAGCTCCATGGGTCTCTGGGCAGGAGGTCCATTTGTCTTTAAAGCCAAATATTTGGGGGGCTTGTATTTAGGTGTCAGTCTTAAAAGTTGTGGTGGCTGATAAAGGGTATAAACCCTTTGCTCCTCTGGGAGAACTTCTGAAGTATTGGGTTCCCTCCCAGTTGTGGGTTGCCATGCCAGAGGTAGGGTTTCTAGCAAGTCTGTGTCTCAGCCCTTCCTATCCACTTCCATGTGGTTTCCCTCTTGTTTGCTTGATGGAAAGGGATTGCTTTGACAGTTTTTAGGGTTTCTTCAGAGGAAGTTGTAGCATATATAGCTGTAGATTCCATGTGTCCATGGGAGGAGGTGTGTTCGGGGTCCTCTTATGTCATCATCCTGAAACGGAACAAGAACTTACTTGTCTTATTAATCCCTTCCCTGATATAGCGGGTTCCCCATTACTGCTGATCACACAACATTTTTCCAGGCTCTAACACGGATCACAAAACTATTGTTAAATTAGAAAACCTCAACTCTGAGGGAGGCTTATAGGGATGAAGAGACAGAAAGTCATCAGACACTTCTCCCTCATATATGCAAGAGATGATTCTTACGCTGCATGCTTGTGGTATCATGTACCTGCATCTGCTGGCACATATGTGTCTTTCTAGACTGTATGCCACTGATATTATTATTAACTGTCATTTGACAAATGGATTTTGCTTTTCTGCTTTCTCTCAAGTCATAGAAGTTGGCATTAACTTGGTGGCAAGTTTTAAATTTTTTTCAGAAATTGTATCTTTTATATCAGATTTTGCCATGGTAAATGTAATTATGGCAACTTGGGAAGTTTGGGGTTCATCACTATCTTTAGCAAAAAAATTCTTATGTTTCTTACTGCAGATCAATGATATGTGTTTGTTTTGAACCTGAGAACCCATTCTACCCTGATTTATAATTATGCAAAAATTTCCAAGGCGTTATTCCTCTACTTGACAAAGGTTTATAACATCATTCAAGGAACAAGGGACAAATGGACTACTGCTGCACCAACATCCCATTTTTAGATATTTACCATGCATCCTATTTACATTTTTTTCTTGTGTGAAACATAACACTTGCAGATTTACTCCAGCCCATAAATATTCATATTCAATATTGATATCAAAATGTGTTTACTATTTATGTTTAAAAGTTATTATTAATCATAGTGTTTACTTTACTATCTGTATCATTACTTTTATACCTTAATGAACAGCTTTTGAGCCACCAATTCATTTTTGTGGATAAGAACTACTATAAAAACAACAGTAACAACAATATATATGCAAACATAACTAATAAAAATGAATACATTGCTTGAAAGTATTAAACAAGATAAAGTGACCAATATGATCTTTATAGTAGATCGGTATCTTAAAAGTGAAATGATTAAGACTTACAGTTTTTCTGGAAAAATGCCAATTCTCATGTTTCAAATATGGGCAAGGTATGTAACTAAAATTATGTAATCACCCTTTGCTCTAAAACTACTACTTTCCTTCAGAACATATACATAAATCATAAGCAGGGACTCCAGCAGTATCCAGACCACACTTTGAGCAACACAATTTTAAGAGAACAGAGGAACAGGATGATTGTTTAAAAAGTGTCTGTGAAAAGGAATCTCTGCTGTTGAATATATAAAAGCATTTAGTAGAGACAGTAATATCACCAAAGAACTTCTGTGATTCAAAATTTTGCATTCATCTAAGAAATACATATTCAGACTCCATTCTGTGCCAGCCCATGGGATTGGAGGTGAAAGAATAGCATTATGACCTAATAAGACAGCAAGTGCAGATATGAATGGTTCGATTAAACATACTTCAGTGGAAATTATGGTTTGGAAGTTGGGTCTTATTTCAAAATCAAACCAAGTAGAGATTGTTTAGTACTTATGCTTATAGGGACTCAAAAATCTTAAGAACTTTAAAGGACACTTGGAGATCATCTAGTAAATACTCTCTATGACTATTATATATCTACATATCTACACTCTTCTTGACTACCTCACAAGTAGTAATGAAAATACCTCCTGAAGCAGCCTAGTACAGTTTTGGACACATATAATTTTCAGGAAGTTACCCAGTATAAATATAAAGTATTTCTTTATATAAAGATAAATGTCGGTCTCCACTTCCAATGTCCTCTCGATCACACATCCACCCTCCAAGTGCAATGCAGGATACATCTGTTCTAACTTCTATATGGCAGCCCTTGAAATATTTTAAAACAATTATTATGTCTGCCTTTAGCCTTTCCATCTGCAGGCTACTCATAGTTTCCAAGCCTTCCTCATCTATTCTTTATCCTCCAAAAGCACTCTAGTCTGTCAGTATCCCACTTAAGCCATGATATCAGAAGTGAGCACCAGGTCCAAGTACGGTCTTCACTTTGCTTAGTAAAGTGGGAGTATCCTTTGCCTCTTTCTGGACAAAAATCTTTTCATTAATCTGTTTAGGATTACATTGCTCTGGGGCAGCCAGGGCTTCCCTGGTGGTGCAGTGGTTGAGAATCCGCCTGCTGATGCAGGGGACACGGGTTCGTGCCTGGGTCCGGGAGGATCCCACATGCCGCGGAGCGGCTGGGCCCGTGAGCCATGGCGGCTGAGCCTGCGCGTCCCGAGCCTGTGCTCCGCAACGGGAGAGACCACAGCAGTGAGAGGCCCGTGTACCACACACACACACACACACACACACACACACACACACACAAAATTCTTAGGCAAAGCAGTTGAGGTCAGCTGGTGTATCTTGAAGTAATAAATCCTCTGAAATATGGATGGAACACTAACACTAATTACACAGCTTGTAGTTTACTAAGGAGAAGTTAGAAAATAAACACAACACACTGTGAATAATGATACATGTGCATATGTATTTGGAAGTTAAATTTTCTGAGAGACCTGTTGAATATCACCATTCTGTACTCATTTTAAAGTGATCATCCTGAAATCATAGCTAGTAGTGTTTGAGTATTTATCAAGTAATTTACTTGGTCCTAGCTTTCTCCTCTGAAGTAATTAATCCATAGAGTATTTTCCTTTATCCCTATTATTAATATTCTCTTATTCTTTACTCCTAATTATGTCATTTTGCTGTATTTTGTGGCCATGTTAAGACACCATAAATTGTATTCTGAAACAGAGAGAAAGAGATTGCACTAGTGAGCAAATGAGGGAGGGGAGTGAAATTGGAAGAGAAAATAGAGAATAGAAAGAATAAAACATGTCTTTTTATTTGATGCAGTGGCCCTTTGAGAAGCAAAATATTGAATAGGGTTTGATAAAATCTGCCTTTTGCTTCCACTTGTATGGTTTCCTGAATTGGTAAGGAGATTTTAGAGGATTCTTTTTGCAGGGAAATATTTATTCTCCCCTTAGAGAGTGCCTCTTATATAAGTCATTAGAAAGTGGATGGACTTCCTAGAGTGGCTGATGAAAAGTTCATACCAGGTAGAAAGGATATAGAACGCTTTACAAAGAGTAAACAAACAAGTATATGAGTCATTTGAATGCTCTGGTTAGAAGTATTACATAAAAAGAGAAATGTTGAGTAGTGTTGAAAAATGGTTTCATGACCCCAGAAGGCATGATGATTGAAATAACAGACAGACTTGGATGAAGAGCTCTGTTCTCTTCCCAGAACCGACTTGATATACTTGGAGATCTGAGAGGAGTTCTACACGGAGATGAGATTTCTTTATGGAAAACTTGCAGGACTGATTCAAAGCATGTGCCTATTTGTCAACAATGGTGTCATTTTTCACAACTGTTTATGGAACTGTCAGCTAAGAGAGACAATAATGATTACAAAGAGAGGCATAACTAGAGAGTGAAAAAAGCATATCAGTTCAGTTAAAAGGCAGGTTCAAATCCCGGGACTACATCCTAGAAATATCTTGGTTACTTTGGGCAGGTCATCTCATTTTTCTAAGCCTCAATTCCTAATCTTTAAAATGAGGATAATCACAATAACTAGGATTTGGGATGACTGCAATAATCAAATGAGGTAAAAGCTACAAAATTAATCCAAATAATGGTTGTGAACAATTTCCACACTGTCAAATTAATCAGTGAGATGTTTTGTCTAGGGTCCTAACATGATTATAAGAGAATATAAGAAGATCTTGAATTATAATCAACCTTTTTATACTGTCCATATCTCACATCTATCTCTGTGAAACTATAAAGTTTTAACAAGTAAAAATAGATTCAGAAATAGTGGTCTTTCTCACACTGTACGAGCTTATTTTCTAATACCCTGAAATCAGTATAGTATTGATATCTGAAATGCTTCTGATGTTGGAAGAGGAATTTCTTTTCTGTCAGCTGCACATAATAAATGTGTTTGTTTATCATATACAAGGTGTGTGAGACCTTATATGTACCTCAACCTGAAGCATTGTTCTGTTACCAAAAAAGATGCTTGGCATGGCATGGCATAGTCTTATAAAAGACTTAAACCTACTGTAATGACATGTGCTTATATATGCCAGGACAATACATCACTGAGTATATGTAGGTCTCTATTCAGAAACAAGCTCTCTGGTTAATATTCCTCAAGTTACATGTATTACTACCACCTTTTCTCCTGAGCCAAATTGCTTCAGTTTGAATTTACTGTACATTTAGTAAGTCCTAATAACCAAGGTTTTCATGCTTGAGATCATTGGCTTCCTACTCAACTTTTTAAGTCACATCCATAACCTTCTATGTTTGGCCTGTAATCACAGTACAATTTGAGTCAGTTGTGAAGACTTATTGACTACTTTACTTTGAAAACACTAATATGGGATCAGAAAGACAGGAAAATTCCACACAATGTTGATTAAATAAAATAAGAGAGAGAAAGGGAGGAGAAATCTCCAAACCTATTTATTCATCATTGGCTAATAAAATTTTATTAATGGATTTGTTGAAATGAACCCAACTGTCAGGTGCCAGATCAGCTCTCTTGTAGATACACTGTCAAAGCACCCAGCTCTGCCAAGTCCTCTGTTACCTTGGGCACCAGGTGAGGTGTTCTTCTATTGGTATACCGGATGTAAGAAACTAGAAATAGAAAGCAAATAAATCAATTGGTTAACGACATCAAAATAAATCATGGTCTTCAAACATCCAATTAAGGTTTGTAAGAAGACATTAACCAAATTAAGTCTCAATGCACATGTAAAGAGAATACTTGTGTCAGTAGCAACTAACTCACTCTAGGCACAGAATTGCCATTACAAACCACAGCCATAGTGACTTTATTAAAGTCCAAGAAATGTCCTCCTTGTGCCCAGGTGCAATTAGAGAGTTACACTAAGAATTGATGAGTACAGGTTACTTCCCAAACTCCAGTGGGTAGGAAAAAGTCCTAGGAATTATATTTCTTAAGAGCTTGAAAGAGCTTCACAAAAGCAAACAGTGATTGATAGATAGATGGATAGATAGATACAGATATATATCATATATATATGCCTTAAGAGTTAAAAGTATATATTCTTTTTTCTAAATTGTTAAATTTTATTTTATTTATTTTTTTATACATCAGGTTCTTATTAGTTATCCATTTTATACATATAGTGTAAATATGTCAATCCCAATCTCCCAATTCATCACACCTCCACCACCACTCCCCTCCACTTTCCCCCCTTGGTGTCCCTACATTTGTTCTCTATATCTGTGTCACAATTTCTGCCCTGCAAACCAGTTCATCTATACCATTTTACTAGGTTCAACATATATGCATTAATATACATTATTTGTTTTTCTCTTTCTGACTTACTCCACTCTGTATGACAGTCTCAAGATCCATCCACGTCTCTACAAATGACTCAATTTCATTCCTTTTTATGGCTGAGTAATATTCCACTGTATATATGTACCACATCTTCTTTATCCATTCATCTATCAATGGGCATTTACATGGCTTCCACGTGCTGGCTATTGTAGATAGTGCTGCAATGAACATTGGGGTGCATGTGTCTTTTTGAATTATGGTTATCTCTGGGTATAGGCCCAGTAGTGGGATTGCTGGGTCATATGGTAATTCTATTTTTAGTTTTAAAGGAACCTCCATACTGTTCTCCATAGTGGCTATATCTATTTACATTACCACCAACAGTGCAAGAGCATTTCATTTTCTCCACACCCTCTCCAGCATTTATTCTTTGTAGACTTTTTGATGATGGCCATTCTGACAGGTGTGAGGTGATACCACATTTCAGTTTTGATTTGCATTTCTCTAATGATTAATGATGTTGAGCATTCCTTCTTGTGTTTGTTGGCAATCTGTATATCTTCTTTGGAGAAATGTCTATTTAGGTCTTCCGCCCATTTTTGGTTGAGTTGTTTGTTTTTTTGATATTGATCTGCATGATCTGCATGTAAGTCTTGGAGATTAATCCTTTGTCAGTTGATTCATTTGCAAATATTTTCTCCCATTCTGAGTGTTGTCTTTTCATCTTGTTTATGGTTTCCTTTGCTGTGCAAAAGCTTTTAAGTCTCATTAGGTCCCATTTTTTTATTTTTGTTTTTATTTCCATTTCTCTAGGAGGTGGGTCAAAAAGGATCTTGCTGTGATTTACGTCATAGAGTGTTGTGCCTATGTTTTCCTCTAAGAGTTTTATAGTGGTTGGCCTTACATTTAGGTCTTTAATCCATTTTGAGTATATTTTTGTATATGGTGTTAGGGAGTGTTCTAATTTCATTCTTTTACCTGTAGCTGTCCAGTTTTCCCAGCACCACTTATTGAAGAGACTGTCTTTTTTCCATTGTATATTCTTGCCTCCTTTGTAATAGATTAGTTGACCATAGGTGCGTGGGTTTATCTCTGAGCTTTCTACCCTCTTCCATTGATCTATATTTCTGTTTTTGTGCCAATACCATACTGTCTTGATTACTAGAGCTTTGTAGTATAGTCTGAAGTCAGGGAGCCTGATTCCTCCAGCTCCCTTTTTCTTTCTCAAGATTGCTTTCACTATTCGGGGTCTTTTGTGTTTCCATACAAATTGTGAAATTTTTTGTTCTAGTTCTGTGAAAAATGCCATTGGTAGTTTGATAGGGATTTCATTGAATATTTAGATTGCTTTGGGTAGCATAGGCATTTTCACAATGTTGATTCTTCCAATCCAAGAACATGGTATATGTCTCTATCTGTTTGTATCATCTTTAATTTCTTTTATCAGTATCTTATAGTTTTCTGCATACAGATCTTTTGTCTCCATAGGTAGGTTTATTCCTAGGTATTTTATAATTTTTGTTGCAGTAGTAAGTGGGAGTCTTTTGATAATTTCTCTTTCAGATTTTTCATCATTGCTGTATAGGAATGCAAGAGATTCCTGTGCATTAATTTTGTATCCTCCTACTTTACCAAATTCATTGATTAAATCTAGTAGTTTTCCAATGGCATCTTTAGTATTCTCTCTGCATAGTATCATGTCATCTACAAACAGTGACAGCTCTACTTCTTCTTTTCCGATTTGGATTCCTTTTTGTCTTTGTCTTCTCTGATTGCTGTGACTAAAACTTCCAAAACTATGTTGAGTAATTGTGGTGAGAACAGGCAACCTTGTCTTGTTCCTGATCTTAATGGAAATGGTTTTAGTTTTTCACCATTGAGAACAATGTTGGCTGTGGGTTTGTCATATATGCTCTTTATTATGTTGAGGAATGTTCCCTCTATGCTTACTTTCTGGTTGGTTTTTATCATAAATGGGTGTTAAATATTGTTGAAAGCTTTTTCTGCATCTATGGAGATGATCATATGGTTTTCCTCCTTCAGTTTGTTAATATGGTTTATCACATGGATTGATTTGCATATATTGAAGAATCCTTGCATTCCTGGGATAAACCCCACTTGATCATGGTGTATGATCCTTTTAATGTGCTGTTGGATTCTGTTTCCTAGTATTTTGTTGAGGATTTTTGCATCTATGCTCATCAGTGATATTGGCCTGTAGTTTTCTTTCTTTGTGACATCGTTGTCTGGTTTTGGTATCAGAGCGTTGGTGGTCTCATAGAATGAGTTTGGGAGTGTTCCTCCCTCTGCTATATTTTGGAAGAGTTTGAGAAGAGTAGGTGTTAGCTCTTCTCTAAATGTTTGATAGTGAAGCCATCTGGTCCTGGGCTTTTGTTTTTTGGAATATTTTTAATCACAATGTCAATTTCAGTGTTTGTGATTTGTCTGTTTATATTTTCTATTTTTTCCTGGTTCAGTATCAGAAGGTTGTGTTTTTCTAAGAATGTGTCCATTTCTTCCAAGTTGTCCATTTTATTGGCATATAGTTGCTTGTAGTAATCTCTCATGATCCTTTGTATTTCTGCAGTGTCAGTTGTTACTTCTCCTTTTTCATTTCTAATTCTATTGATTTGAGTCTTCTGCCTTTTTTCTTGATGAGTCTAGCTAATGGTTTATCAATTTTGTTTAACTTCTCAAAGAACCACTTTAGTTTTATTGGTCTTTGCTCCTGTTTCCTTCATTTCTTTTTCATTTATTTCTGATCTAAGTCAATTTTGAAAAGTTGTATGATTCTAAGAATTTATTCATTTATTCTAGGTTGTCCAATTTGTTGGTATATAGCTGTTCATAATATTCTCTTGTAGTCCTTAGTATTTCTGTGGTATCTATTGTTATTCCTCCTCTTTCATGTGATTTTTATCTCTCAGGGCCATCTCTTTATTTCTTAGTGAGTCTAGCTATCAGTTTGTCAATTATGTTTATATTTTCATAGCTTTTATTCATTGATCTTTTCTGTTGTCTTTTTAGTCTCTATTTCATTTATTTCTTTTCTAGTGTTTATTATGTCCTTTCTTTTGCTAACTTTATGTTTCGTTTGTTCTTCATTTTCCATTTCCTTTAGGTATAAGGTTAGATTATTTATTTGAGATTTTTCTTGTTTTCTGCAGTAAGCCTGTATTACTATAAACTTCCCTCTTAGGACCACTTTTTCCATATCTCATAGATTTTAGTGTGTTATATTTTCATTTTTCTTCAGCTGTGCTTGTGGGAGAAGGTGAATTCAGAGTCTTCCTACTCTGCCATCTGGGCCACACTATAGTTGTTTTTAATATTTTTTAAAAGTTATTAAACTAGAGCTGTAAGTGATTTATGCACCATCCTTACAATATTAAAGAATTTGTCTTTGACTACATATTTACTTTTACTGGTGAGAGTTACACACCTGTATGTTCTTATGGTATTAATTTTCATCCTTTTAATTCAGTTTAAAGAACATCCTTAAGCATTTCTTTTAAGGCTGTTCTAGTGATGAACTCCCCAGCTTTTTTGTGTTTAGGAAACATCTTTATTTCTCCTTCATTCTGAAGAAGAGCTTTTCTGGATATAGTTCTTGGATGACAGGTTTTTTTTCTTTCAGTATCTTGAATATATCATCCCACTTTCTGCTGGTCTGAAAAGTTTCTTCTGATAGTCTTCTGAGAGTTCCCTAGTATGTGATGAGTTGCCTTTCTTTTTTTGCTTAAAAATTCTCTTTGTCTTTCACTTTTGACAATTTAATTATAACGTGTCTCAGTGTAGCCTTTTTTGGGTTCAATCTGTTTGGGGAGTTTAGGTTCATGAATCTGGATGTCAATGTCTCTCCCCAGTTTTCAGAAGTTTTCATTCATTATTGCTTTAAATAGACTTTCTGTATTTTTCTTTCTCTGCTCCCTCTAGGATTCCCATAATATGTCATTTATGGTATCCCATGAGTCCTGTAGTCTTTTTTCACTCTTTTCAGTCTTTTTTTCTTTTTGTACCTCTGACTAGATCATTTCAAGGGCCTGTCTCCTTGACTTGATTTTTCTTCTCCTTGGTTGAACCTGCTGTTTATGCTCTTGATTGAATCTTTCATATAGTCATATCCTTCAGCTCTAGTATTTGCTTGACTTTTTATTGATGGTTTCTGTTTTTTTGTTGAACCTCTTATTTTGTTCATGCATTATTCTCCTAATTTTGTTTAGCTGCCTGTCTGTGTATTCCTGTAGTTCACTGAACTTTAAGAGAATTATTCTGATTTCAGACATTTCATAGATCTCCATTTCTTTAGGATCAGTTATTGGACCTTTATTAGTTTCCTTTGATGGCATCATGTTTACCTGATTCTTCATGATCCTTGTATCCTTGCAATGATCTGTGCATTTAGGTAAGTGATCTCCTCTTCCTGACTTTACAGGTTTGCTACAGCAGGGAAAGACCTCACCTTCACCAGTTGACTAAGCTTGGGGCACTGGATGGGTCAGCTGGTAGCATCTACAGGTAGGTGTGGCTTTATATAGGGGTCTCTAGTTGAGTGTGGCCACTGCCTGTGCTCTGAGCTTGAGGGTGGAATGTAGTGCTGCTGGCTGTGCATGGTTTAGTGAGCCTGATGGCTGAGTTCTGTGTTCAAGTGAGGCCACTGGATAGACTGTCTGATTTGGCAGGGCTGCTGGCTGTGCTGTACAGTCAGGTAGGGCCACTAGCTGGGCTCCAGGTTTGCCTCTGGCTGGGTAAGGTGGCAGACTGTGTTCGCTGGCAGGGCAGTGCCGGTGGCTGGAATCCACAATCGGATGCGGTGGAAGTTGGACTCCAGAATTGGTCTTGGTCAGGTGGATTCTTAAACTCTGCTGCCAAACAGGATGATGCCACCAGCTGGTCTCTCTTGTTTAGGCAGGGCCACAGTCAGGGCTTTATCATCAGACAGAGTCTCAGGCTGTGCTCTGTGATCAGGCAGGGTAACAGACTGTGACCCAAAGTCGGGTGGGGCCCCAGGCTGTGCTTTGAGATCAGGTAGGCCACTTGTTGTGCTCTGTTGTTAGGCAAGGTCACTGGCCAGGCTCTCTGTTCAGATGGGGCCTCCAGCTGTATCCCACAGTTAGGTGGGGCTGGAGACTATGTTCCACAGTTGGGCAGGGTCAGTCAGGGCTCCCTGGTTGGGTGGAATCATGATTGGGGGTATCACTGGCTGGGCTCCCTGCCTGGCTGAGGCTACAGACTAGGTTGGACTTCCCTGGTGGCACAGTGGTTGAGAGTCCGCCTGCCGATGCAGGGGACGCGGGTTCGTGCCCCGGTCCGGGAAGATCCCACATGCCGCGGAGTGGTTGGGCCCATGAGCCATGGCCACTGGGCCTGTGCATCCGGAGCCTGTGCTCTGCAACGGGAGAGGCCACAACAGTGAGAGGCCCGCGTACCACAAAAAAAATAAATAAATAAAAAATTTAAAAATTAAATAAAATAGTCTTAAAGTTATGCTTACTGTACTACATTAATTTGTTTCAGCCCACAATTGAGGACCAATCTAAGACATGTTATTTATTCATTTGCTGCAATTTATTGTCTTAATTATGTACCTCTTGCAATTACATTCGTCCTTCAGTATCCGCAGAGAATTGGATCCAGGACCCCTCCCCCCAAGGGATACCAAAATCCATGGGTGCTCAGGTCCCTTATATAAAATGGCCTAGTACAGTCGCACCTCTGATTCCATCCACGGTTGATTGAATCCACGGATATGGAAGCCATGGATAGGGAGGGCTGGTAGACTGTACTTGTTATCCACCATGTATAGCTTAGCTGTCACGTGTTATCCTGCAGTTCTCTTCCTCAATGTATCAGAACACATCGATATTTATGGATTTTCACTTTGCGTTTGATCTTTTGATAACTTGATCTCTTCTGAATGAATCAATCCATCAGGTTGTCATTTGTATTGATTTGCACTTAACATGTTATTAGCACTTTTATCACTCAAATCCTTGCTAATTTTCTAGAATTCTTGAAGACTTCTTTTAATATTGGTATATGCTTTGAAATTATACAAGTATAGAAGAAATCCTGTAATCCTCATTCTCTGCTTTTATTTTGCTCCATTTTCTCCTTAATGGTTTCTGTACCATATAGAAGCAGGAAGAATAAAATTTCCTTAAATAATCCCTAATTTCTATTCCATTTCCATAAGAATATGTTAGTAACTTTTAAATTTCAGAGTCTCAAAATATTAATAATTGATAATTAATTTCTATTTGGTAGGCACCATTTCTTCCCTACAGTGTATTTTTATCAAATTTCTTGCTTCAGACCAATATTCTCTAACTTAGTCAATTGAAATGTAAGGCTTTTCCGCTATTTAACTCTATGTCCCATGATACTAAGGCAAGTGTTCTTTAAATGGAAACAACTCTTTAAATGGAAACAACTCGGTCAATATTTGTTGAATTAAGTCATTAGACATATTGAAGAAAAGGCTTACAAGCCCAAGTCTCTTAAATTAAGGTGAATATCTCTCTGTGGTAGCTCTCAGGTCCCTAAATTGATCTAGCTCCATGCAGAACACACAATCAATTTAAAATGAGTAGCATAGCCCAGCTGGGAAATACTTGACAAAAAATTAACTCTAGGCAAACAGAAAGCGCAAAGAGTCACTATTTATAGTGAAAATTAGCCAGCCATTCTCCTACTTCTTCTAAATCTTGATGTGCTAAAGTAATAGTGTTTAGATATAATTTAACTGAAAGTACTTTTTAAAAAAATCTCATCCTCTTGTTCTGCCTTAAAAGAAAGAAAACAGTCAAGTTTTGATGTTTATTCTCAGACTTAGCAGTATTATGATTTCATGGATTTTTATTGTTCATTTGCTGGAATAAAGAGAGGAAAATTTTATTCCTTGGGGTGAAAAGCTTGCTGTTGGAACAGAATTATTTTTCTTATTCAAATCTTTTAGTACTTTGAGATTTAAAAGCAAGAAAATATCTGTACCTGCCTATTTGTGGGACTAAAAAACACGAGTGAAATTAAACTGTGTTTATGGGCATCAAATGGGAAAAATCCATTTGACACCATTAGCTTTGGGGTCCCAAGAGAACACATGAAACACATTGTATTTCCCTATCTGAAAACATAACCAGAATCTATCTATACAATGCCAAACATGTGGAATATGAACAACCTAATCAGTCACCTAACAATCTGCATGATGCCAAACATCTGGCCATTTGGAAACTTCCAGATGAATGAGTGAATTTTTCAACTTTCTTCTGAAATTTTTTGGCAGCATGTGAACACAGCCAAGTGTGGCACTTTTGATTGTGTTGTTACTTTCAACTATCAGGTTCCAAACTGTCATAAAAGTCCTAGCCCTTCAATATCCAAAGAAAACTTCTTTAGAATACAGATTTTTTTGTGATTCATTTTGAAAAAGAACTTATACTGAATGCTTTTACAATGGCAAAATTCAGGTCCATTCAATGAATTTGTATGTTTACTCCATAGATTTTAGAAAGCAGAGCAGTAATGTTCTACTTTCCAGGGAAAATATCTGTATTGACATAATCTGTCTTAAGCTTCCAACGTACCCCATTTTTAACTCATCATGTTATTGTGCCTCCTCTCATCCCTCCCTTACTGTCTGAGATGTTTCTCAAGGAAGCATGTGGGAAAGAAAAATACTTTGTGAATGGGAGCAGAAAAATGAAAAAGTTAAGGCTCAGACATCCAGAGGCCAAAATGGAACAAAACTTTGGCAATGACCTGAGACACAGAGGGAAAACAAATGACATCAGGTGCTGGCAGGAGATGCTCGTTAGGGGAAGTCAGAGAGGATGGAGATACCCTCCCTCCATACAAGGACCACATGGAAGCCATGTTGGGAATCCATTGAGAATTTAGATCAACTTTAAAGAAGGAAGAAGAGACTAAGAGTCTATGACTAGAAATTTCAAAACTGCTATCCTACTTCTCTTCCTTTTTCTTTTCCCTCCTCCTCCCCTTCCTTTGTCTCTTCCTTCTCCTTCCTCTCTCTTACTCCTTCCTTCCCCCGACCCTGTCTCTGTATATTCATATCCCTGAACTTAAAAATGCAATCCACAGATAGAACCTTTTCATGTAGTACAACCCCTCTTTCTAACCACCACTCCATCTCTTCTTTCTTCCTGGCTAAATGTCTCTAACCTCTCAGGCTCCTGTAAGCACTCTGCTGCCTATCCACCAGACACCCCTTTTTTGCTCTCTACAGGCCAGCTTCTGTTGCAGTTACTCAGTGCTACATCTTCCATTAAGCTAATGAAGCTTAAGCTTCAGGACCCCTTCTTTTTTATTATCCAAGACCATGCGTATATGTTTTGATAAAATTTGCAGCACAGCATGAAGTTGCAGGGTCAGAGGTTGTATTGCAGTATGGCACCTGACACCAGAAATATGTTGAGATGAAAGAGAATCAAGATTTGAAAAGCACACATCATCAAAAAATCTACAAACAATAAACTCTGGAGAGGGTGTGCAGAAAAGGGAACCCTTTTGCACTGTTGGTGGGAATGTAAATTGATACAGTCACTATGGAGAACAGTTTGGAGGTTCCTTAAAAAACTAAAAATAGAACTACCATATGACCCAGCAATCCCACTGCTGGGCATATACCCTAAGAAAACCATAATTCAAAAAGAGTCATGTACCACAATGTTCATTGCAGCTCTATTTACAATAGCCAGGACATGGAAGCAACCTAAGTGTCCATCAACAGATGAATGGGTAAAGAAGATGTGGCACATATATACAATGGAATATTACTCAGCCATAAAAAGAAATGAAATTTACTTATTTGTAGTGAGGTGGATTGGCCTAGAGTCTGTCATACAGAGTGAAGTAAGTCAGAAAGAGAAAAACAAATACTGTATGCTAACACATATATATGGAATCTAAAAAAATATGGCTCTGAAGACGTAGAGAATGGACTTGAGGACATGGGGAGGGGGAAGGGTAAGCTGGGACAAAGTGAGAGAGTGGCATGGACATATATACACTACCAAATGTAAAATAGATAGCTAGTGGGAAGCAGCCGCATAGCACAGGAAGATCAGCTCGGGGCTTTGTGACCACCTAGAGGGGTGGGATAGAGAGGGTGGGAGGGAGATGCAAGAGGGAGGAGATATGGGGATATATGTATATGTATAGCTGATTCACTTTGTTATACAGCAGAAACTAACACACCATTGTAAAGCAATTATACTCCAATAAAGATGTTAAAAACAAAAAAAATTTGAAAGGCACAGAACCAGAAGCTAGTCTGTGGAAAGTTACAAACTGAAGATAGATTCAGTTCTCACTAATGCTTAGTCAAAATGAATGTTCTCTTTTGTCAAAAAGTTCTTGATCACTATAAGAAACACAATAATAAATGCACTATATATTTTTTCCTTTTTTTTTTTTTTTTTGTGGTATGTGGGCCTCTCACTGTTGTGGCCTCTCCCGTTGCGGAGCACAGGCTCTGGACGCGCAGGCTCAGCAGCCATGGCTCACTGGCCCAGCCGCTCCGCGGCACGTGGGATCCTCCCGGACTGGGGCACGAACCCGTGTCCCCTGCATCGGCAGGCGGACTCTCAACCACTGCGCCACCAGGGAAGCCCCTATTTTTTGCCTTTTAATGGAGGTCATAATGAATGAAATTAATCAGAATTCCCATTTGTAGGGCACACATCTATAGCAAGACTACAAAGAGCCACTGTGTCTATGTTTAAATTAATATGATTTATGTATCCCAAATTATTAGATACCATCTAAGCATATCTGTACATCTTGTCCTGATAAAAGATTAGGTATTTCACTCAAAGCTACACATAAAATCACCACCAACACAGATACGTTGACTGAAAAAGCAATTGTTCCAATGACAAAATTCCTATACATGTTCATTGGGAAGTCATCCAGTGGTAGCATAAGAGCAATTTATTCACAGTCGTGTGGCTCAGCACGAGGTCGTGACAATGCTTAAATGCATTTGAGTGGCTCTTGAGCCATCTTAATTTCACATTAATTTTTCACATTTTTCAGAATCATCAATAATATTCAAAATCAAATATTTTTTGAAGATGTATACTAGTAGGAAGCCAAACATGTAAACTGAAGTAAAGAAAACTGGTAGAATCTTCAAAGTGTCTTTAAAGTTTGAGATAACTACAGTATTTAAAATATGTAATTAGTTATTTCTTTTATTATTCTCAATGAATATTGCCTTTGCTCCTAAGTTTGTATTTATAATTTTGCATTCCTTTTCTTAGAGAAAGCCCCCCAAAGCATATGAGTTTCAGGTTCCACAAACCCTGGTTTTACCCCTCACTTCACCATTTTAGCATCATTTCACTAAGTACAAGAAGCTCCTGCCTTGGAATCATCTGTCAAAACGCAGAGTCATGGACCCAAATCTACATGTACAGAATCAGCACCTGCAAAGGTGATTCTGGAGACTTGCATTTTTGACGAGGTCTGCGTGTGATCCTTCTGCATATTCAAGATTGAGAAATGCTGCTCTTTTAGAAATGTTTTCTTGGAAGTCTAATAAGCTACTTCTTGTCAACCCCATTTTCCTAGTTCTCATCTCCTCATCTCTTCCATTACATTTGACACAATTGAAGCTCTCCTTTTCTGGAAAGTAAAGCTTGTTTGAGTTATTTCTGGTACTTCCTGATTTTTCTCTCCTCCTCTCTTGGACTTCTATCACCTAAATGTTGGCATATCCAACAAGGTTCTGATCTTAACCCTCCACTTTTATCTACACTTTCTTATTCCATTAGTGGTCCAAGTCACTACCAGACCCAATTATCATCTGTATGAATTTCCTAGGGCAGGCATAACAAGTTACCACAAATAAGGTGGCTTAAAACAACTGAAATGAATTACCTGGAGGCCGAAAGTCTGAAATCAACATATCAGCAAGGTGTCTGGAGGCGCTGAAGAATTTGCTAAATCCCTCTCTCCTAGATTCTGTTGGCTCCCAGGACTCTTCTTCAGGCAGTCTTTGGTATTTGAGGCTTGTAAGTGCACCACTCCAATGGCTGCCTTCATCTTCACGTGGCATTCTCCCATGTGTGTATATCTAAATTTCCCTCTTTTTAAAAGGACACCAGTCATATGGGATTTAGGAGCAACCTAGTCCAGTAAGACCTCATCTATACTTGATTACATCTGCAAAGATCCTATTTCCAAATAAGGTCATATTCTCAGGTCCTGGGTTTGGGGGCAGGGACACTATTCAACCCAGTACATCATCTCTGTGCAAATGGTTCCCTACAACTAGAGAATTAGTCTTTGAAATGTCCCAATATCCCATTAAATTCAAATTGACCAATTCATCAAACTATCTATTTTCTTTCAATTCACCCTATAAAATAACTCTTTAAGTAGTGAACGAACCTCGTACTTCTTCCTCATTTAGACCCTGTTCATCTCAGCATAGTCAGATCGATCAGGAATCAGGACACTTATTCTACCCTAATGACAGAGTGTGTACATGAAACTGTGTCATGGGGCCAACCACTGTAAACACTGTCCTCACTTTGCATGTGTCATTTGTAATGGCCTCACAAAGTTAGATTGAGTGCTTTGGTCCTGAAATGATTTGGTCTTGATCATTTACTCTCAGCTTAAAGAAAACTAATATTTCAATATTATAAAATAATTTAATCTGCATTGTGGATTAAATTGCTAAAGTATAGTTACACATTGGAATTCACCATCTCAGTAAACAGTTAGCAATGCATTAATAGAATTATTTAATAAAAATAGGAGCATACAACATCAGTATTGTGTCTGTTATCTCCCCATAAAACTGTAGTGATATTCTCAACTCCATGTTTTAGAGTTAACAATAGCAGTTCATTTAGGGACAGTGAACAGTTAAATTTTTAAATAAAAGTGGATGTTATCATTTGAAGAAGGAATTATAATTCAAATAAGCAGTATACTGTTTCCAAGGAGTAAAAAGATTTTACAGATAATCTGGTAATCATGACATGTTTAGAAAAATAAATATGAAGAGACTGATAACTTAAGATACTGGTTTCTAATCACTGAGTTATAGTGCCTTGTAGCTAAAACACTACTCAGAATGAAAGTGAATCTGAGTAATTGTGGTCATTCTTTTAACCTTTTTTGTCAATTGCCAAGTAGCCATAAATTTTCTCTGAGTCTATTTTGGAAAAGAGACAAGATAAAAATCTCTACAAAATTATTTAAATATTCTTTGTTAAAAAAATAAAGATGCTTATCATATATTTATATCATATATTTTCCATTTTCTGTCAAGCAGAATAATATAAGCACTTCCTTAATTATTACATCTGTGGAAATCAATGTTTATTCTGCATTAATGAATTGAATAATGTGATAAATTGCTTGAAATAATGCGATAACATTCTGAAATCATGTTTTTCTTTCTCTCTATACAGAGAGAGAGAAGTTGAAAGCAAAACTGGAATTATCCAAGGTTGAATGGCTGAATTTTAGTTCAAAATTCAAAATACTATGACCTTTAATCTTGTGGTTGAATAGGTGTCCCTTGTAAACATTCTATATCTAAGCCACAATATTCCAAGCAATTACAGAGTTACAAGGCCATTGATTATATTAGATATAGCTCATTATATTAGAAATAGGATATATTCACAGGTAATTAAAATGGATTATGGGCTCATCAAAGGTTATTTTGAAATGGTCTGTGGAAAGGACATACTGTTCTGTCACTCACTCAGAAATTATTCCCTCAGACACTTGCCAGTTTTTTTTAAAGGCAATTCAAGAGCCAAGAAGGGTTCTCAAATGTAATTTTAAGACATAAAGAAGAATTACAGCATAAATTTACAATGAACAGATAAATTGTACTGAGCTCCCAAATTTGAACACAGAAGGGGAGTGGGTAGCCGTACGGCAGAGGCCACCCTTCTACAATACAAAAAGTTATTAAATCTCCTGGAGTTGACTATAGGAAACCATAATTATTTTCAAATGGAAAAAAGCCACAAATTTCCTTTCCTTCTCCTTATAGACCATTTTCTTATCCCAAATTACATATTTTCAACTTTATCACACATCAGAATGTTAGGTCAAACCCCCATCCTAAGCATATTAAAATTCTTTCCTACCCCTGAACCTGTGGCACAAACAAGACTACTATTTCAGTATCATGATTATTTTATAATTACCTCATGATTTCCCTATCAGTTGTTTATCAGTGTTAATATGAGCAATTGAGAGCAAATACACTATTCATTTGAATTCTCTCCAAGAAAGAGTTAAGGCTATGTTTCCTGTTTATATCTATTAATATTTCCACAAAACATTGTAAGTGTTTCTCTGTTATCTCTGATGATGTGTCAGCACCATCCAGAGAAGACATTTAGAAGTGAAGGGTGTGGAGAAAAGGGAACCCTCCTGCACTGTTGGTGGGAATGTAAACTGATACAGCCACTATGGAGAACAGTATGGAGGTTCCTTAAAAAAATAAAAATAGAACTACCATACGACCCAGCAATCCCACTACTGGGCATATAACCTGAGAAACCATAATTTAGAAAGAGTCATGTACCACAATGTTCATTGCAGCACTATTTACAATAGCCAGGACATGGAAGCAACCTAAGTGTCCATCGACAGAAGAATGGGTAAAGAAGATGTGGCACATATATACAATGGATTATTACTCAGCCATAAAAAGAAACAAAATTGAGTTATTTGTAGTGAGGTGGATGGACCTAGAGTCTGTCATACAGAGTGAAGTAAGTCAGAAAGAGAAAAACAAATACCGTATGCTAACACATATATATGGAATCTAAAAAAAAAAAAAAAAAAATTAGTTCTGAAGAACCTAGGGGTAGGACAGGAATAAAGACGCACACGTAGAGAATGGACTTGAGGACACGGGGAGGGGGAAGTGAGAGAGTGGCATGGATATATATATACACTACCAAATGTAAAATAGATAGCTAGTGAGAAGCAGCCGCATAGCACAGGGAGAACAGCTCGGCGCTTTGTGACCACCTAGAGGGGTGGGACAGGGAGGGTTGGGGGGAGATGCAAGAGGGAGGAGATATGGGGATATATGTATATGTATAGCTGATTCAGTTTGTTATGAAGCAGAAACTAACACACCATTGTAAAGCAATTACACTCCAATAAAAATGTTAAATAAATAAATAAATAAAAGAAGTGAAGGGGGCTTCCCTGGTGGCGCAGTGGTTGAGAATCCGCCTGCCGATGCAGGGGTCACGGGTTCGTGCCCTGGTCCGGGAGGATCCCACGTGCTGCGGAGCAACTAAGCCCGTGAGCCATGGCCGCTGGGCCTGCGCGTCCGGAGCCTGTGCTCCGCAACGGGAGAGGCCACAGCAGTGAGAGGCCCGCATACAGAAAAAAAAAAAAAAAAAAAAAAAAAAAAAAAAAAAAAAAAACAAGTGAAGGGACCAAAGTGAGTTTTTCTAGTGTAGGTCATAACCCAGTCTTCTCACAATCCAGATCTTCATTTCATTTACCTTAAAACGTCCTAATTCTCTGTACATGTACAATGGATACTAAGCAGTGGGAAAATCTACAAATTAATAAAAAGGCATTTTATGTTTCTGGTAGAGAAATTTTCTTAATTCAATGAAACCTCACTATAGCAATTTATGAACATATGGACCTTTCAGGTACAAAAGAAAATGCTTTATAAAAAATTCCAAAATTACCTCTTTATCAACCATCTCCACCTACTCTCTTCCAGGGACAGAATTTTGATGCACTTCAAGTTAGTTTCTTTGTATTTTGCAATGCCAAAAATTGTAACTGTACCAACTAGGGAACTTGAGCTACAATAGAAGACTGACCAAATGCCTGTCACTGGGGTAAAATACCGAAGTCAGTAGTGAAATACTAATGAGAAATGTTTAAGGATTGAGCTTGGAAAAGAGATTGCCTTACTTTCTAACAAATGTGGCAGAGATTTTCTAAAGAATTTCAGCAACTCTTTTTGAGAAATACTTGAGGAAATATTTAACAGAAATTTGAATTTCTCTTTCCTGTTTATGATCCCTAAACACATCCCCTGTTACACTTTAGCTTTTTTTTTTTTTTTTGCGGTACGCGGGCCTCTCACCGCTGCGGCCTCTCCCGTCGTGGAGCACAGGCTCCGGACGCGCAGGCTCAGCGGCCATGGCTCACGGGCCCAGCCGCTCCGCGTCACGTGGGATCCTCCCGGACCGGGGCACGAACCCGTGTCCCCTGCATCGGCAGGCGGACTCTCAACCACTGCGCCACCAGGGAAGCCCGTACACTTTAGCTTTATAGAAAGGACACTACGCTTGTGAACGCATCGAGCAGCACCAGGTCCCCCTTGCCAACGTTAAGAAGCACATCACATATGTTATGGTGGTTTTTACTTGGCTATTCATCCACTGAGCTGTGTATGTTTGAGACTACAGAATGGTTTGCATAGCTGCAGAAGATGGCAAAGCCAACTTGATATAGTTATCAAATGAGAAATGTCTAAAAATTATAACTTGAAAAACTTCAACATTTTAAGGAAATTTTACACTGGAAAGAATGAAGAATATGGGACATAATTTTATGTATCACTCAGAAACTCTTCAAAGCCTAGACTCAGGTACTTTGTACAATGAACAAATAGGAAGAATACTGAGTAATTAACTGTGTTAAGTGAATTAATCTTCTTTATTCAAATCATACACTATATTTCACAGATCCTTAGGCTTACATCTATATAGTTTCATATATTAAAAATTCTGATAGGAGGATGCACCTTATTACTGATGGCATGAACCATTATGAGGTGGGATGTTTTCCAGCTTAGTTGTGTCTAAAACAATGGATTGTCTTACAATCAACAGAGACGTAGTTTTGATGATGACATTCCTGTTTCATTTTGTAAATGCCCTCACGCTGTTCTGAAGAAGCTAGCTGTACCTTGAATTTAAATGACTTAGACTCACTTTTTTAATGAAGAGATTTATATAGGGTTATTTACCAATTTTCATTTTGCCAAGAAAGGTGATTAAAAATACACATACCAATACTATCTTTTCTTTTTCAAAAAGGATATTCTAAAAGCAAAAATATAGAAAGGTCTTAATCTCAAAATTAAGGTAAATCCTTTACTTTTAATAAAATTAACTCTATGAAAAAACATATTGTCCTTATTTTTCCCCCCTTTACTATGTGCATTTGTATAAATCTATGATCTGCAATTTTGGAATCACTCTTCCAGGATATTGTTGCACAAACTCTCACATTCATTCGCAGCCCTGTTCCTATAGATGAGAGACATTCAGAGCAAAACATGGCAATTATACTATCTAGAGAACGTGGAGACATTTCCAGAATATTTTTTTATTGATTTCAAAAATCAAAAAAACTTCTATCCCAGCTTCTTTTAAAAAGGCACAAGTGTTCTATTTGATCTGAATAGTATAAACTTGAACTAAACTTCATTCACATCACTATTTTAAAGCCCAGAGCTATGTCTGAGCACTGGCCTTTGGTTATGGTCAGTTTCATATCTGATCTCTCTGTTCAAATGTATCCTGAGTTGGCAGGAAATGCGTTTGGTAATATTATCCTGTGGATCTTTTCCGTCTCTAATGTCTGAAGTCGAAACTTAACTTGCTTTAAATCCTCACACTTTGGCTCCGTCTTCTCAACCTGGCCCCCTCTCTTCCACAGCCAATGGAAGCCAAACCCAAGTCATGCACACTTCTGATCCAAAAAGTATACTTCCATTTCTGACTCACCCGTCCCCAATCTTACTTCCTCTTTCACTACTCTGAACTCCTCCCAGGTGAACACATTTGGAAAGTGTTAAGGTGCACTTCTGTAGTTTATATTTTGGCAAACCTTTTCCCTGGTCCAACTCTTACTTAAAAAAAAAAAAAAAATGTTTAACCACAGACCCAAATAGCAAGTAAATATTTGTTAAAAAACAGAACAGGGGCTTCCCTAGTGGCACAGTGATTAAGAATCCGCCTGTCAATGCAGGCGACACAGGTTCGAGCCCTGGTCCCAGAAGATCCC
The DNA here is from genome assembly GCF_026419965.1 of Kogia breviceps. Lineage (NCBI taxonomy): Eukaryota > Metazoa > Chordata > Mammalia > Artiodactyla > Physeteridae > Kogia > Kogia breviceps. The sequence goes on along the minus strand of NC_081326.1, from coordinate 17,531,948 downwards.
ACATGCAGTGGAGCAACTAACCCCGTGTGCTACAACTACTGAGCCTGCGGTCTAGAGCCCCCGTGCCACAACTACTGAGCCCATGCACTGCAACTACTGAAGCCTGCATGCCTAGAGCCCGTGCTCCGCAACAACAGAAGCCACCGCAATAAGAAGCCCGTGCACCGCAACAAAGAGTAGCCCCCACTCGCTGCAACTAAAAGAAAGCCTGCAGCAACGGGGACCCAACGCAGCCAAAAATAAAAATTAATTAATTAAAAAAACGGGACAAAAACAGAACTAGCTGATAGCTCCAGTAATTCGTACTCACGTACTGTACTTAATAAATATCCTGATTCCCAGGTTTGGCTTTAAAAGGAATTTTCCCTGAGGTCTTTGGAATACTTTCTTATGCTCACATTTTCTTCGTATGAGTAGATAGTAAGATAACAGGGACTGTCTGCAAGAGGATGACCACAATCCTTATCATCTAACTTCTCAATTAACATATTGGTAGGGTGTGGGACTAAAATTGTTTCTTGACATGGGACTTCTTCAACTTTTAGAAAATTATCATACTGTATACACCTATTATAATGCTCTCATTTTATAGATGGGAAACTGAGAACTGAAGCGAGGAAATGGCTTGTCACAAAATATACTGAAGAGAAGAGTAAGTGGCAAACCTGAACTAAAACAACTCTTGACTTCAATTTAGGTAGCTGGAGGAAAGTAAATACCATATACAAAATCAAATTGAAATGGCCTGGACTCCACCGAAAAGCTAAAACTATAAAGCTTCTAGAAGAAAATAAAACAAGAAAATCTTTGCCACCTTAGGGTAGGCAAAGATTATTTAGCACTGAACATTTTTTTAATTGCTAATTTGGACTTCATAAAAATTAAAGTTTCTACTCATCAAAAGATATAATTAAAAGTATGAAAAGGCAAGCCACACATTGAAGAAAACATTTGTAATACATATATCCAACAAAGAAATTGAGCTAGAATATATAAAGAACTCCTACAAATAAATAACAAAAGACAACTTAATTGTTAAAATGAGCAAAAGACATGAAAAGCCACTTCATGTGCCTAATAAGTACATTAAAAGGTTCTAAAAATCATTAGTCATCAGGGAAATGCCAAGTAAAACTATAATTAAGTACCGTTTCATACCCACTAGATTGGCTAAAATAAATAAGACTAATAAAACAAAATGTTAGTGAGGATATGGAGTAGCTAGAACACTCATTTACTCTGCTGGTGAGATTGTAAATTGATACAACACTTTACAAAATTATTAGAAGTTTCATCATAAATACCTAGAGAAATGAAAATATACGTCCACAAAAAGACTTGTACTGGAATATAACATAATAGTTCTTTTCAAAATAATTAAAACTTGTCCAAATGTCCATCAATAAGAAAACAGATTAGCAAATCGTGACGTACTCATTTAATAAAATACTCTTTAGCAATTAAAAAAGAATGAACTACTGATACACAGAACAACTTGGGAAAACATCAAAAATATTATGTGGAGCAAACTAAGCCAGACATAAAAGATGACATACTGTATATCCATTTATGCAACATTCAAAAACAGGCAAAACAAATATACAGTGACAAATCAGAACAGTGGTTGCGTATGAGAGATAATGACTGATTGGGAAATTTCTAGGGAAAGGAAGTAGTTTTAAGATCTGTGCATTTCACTGATATAAATTTTACCTTTATTACAAAAATGCAGGAAAGAAAAATATGCTCCAACTTATTTAGGAAAATAATGCTTTCCCCAAATAGGTAATATCTTTATTTCTACAGAAATTTTCACCTAAACATAAAAGTAGAAGCAATTGAAAAAGGACTCCATTTACCCATTTCTCAACTTCAGTAGTTATGAACTTTATGCCAGTCTCATGAAAGAGCTTTGTTAATGAGAAAGACATACTGGCACCTGTAATAAAATTATTAAGTGAATTAAAGACACAAGGCAAAAGGGGTTTCACCCTCATGATAATTAGCTTGGTCTACCATGTATTTAAGTTATTAATTTATACCTTTATCACCTATAAGGGCTATTTAAATTCTTAAAGGCATGGCTCCTCTCTGATCCAATTTTTTTCCATTCCAACTAATTTATTTAGTAATGTGAAAGAAGGCCCATGTAGAAAAATTGCATCTGCATTTTTAAGTGCATAATTCAGGGGTTGTTACTATGTTCACAAGTTTGCACTGTCATCACCACTAATTCCAGAAAATTTCTATCATTCCCCAAAATCCCAGTACTCATTAGTAGTCACTCCTTATTTCCCTCCCCCAGCCCCTTGCTATTACTAACCTACTTTCTGTCTCTATGGATTTGCATATTCTTGGCATTTCATATGAATGGAATCATTTAATATGTGGTCTTTTGTGTCTGGTTTCTTTCACTTAGCATAAGGCTTTCAAGCTTCATCCATGTTGTATATCTAGTACTTCATTCCACTTTATGACTGAATAATATTCCATTATACGAATATATCACATTTTATTTATGTGAGCCTGGCACAAAGCAATTGCTCAATTTACACTAGCTTTCATCTTCATTTTTTAACCAAAAGAAAAATTTTAAAGCTTTTCCAAAATTGTGACTTGGAAAATACAGGATTTCACTATGATCTTGTTTTTAATTGAAATATAATTAATTTACAACATTAGTTTCAAGTGTACAACATAGCGATTCAATATTTTTATAGATTATATTCCACTTAAAGTCATTACAAAATAAGGCTACATTTCCCTGTGCTGTATGGTATATCCTTGGTTCTTATCTATCTTATACATAGTAGTTTGTATCTCTTAATCCCATACTCCTATCTTACCTCTTCCTCCTTCCCTCTCTACACTGGTAATCACTAGTTTGTTCTCTACATCTGTCAATCTGTTTCTGTTTTGTTATATACATTAATTTGTTTTAATTTTAGATTCCACATAAAAGTGATAACATAGGGTATTTGACTAATTTCACTAAGCGTAATACTCTAGGTCCATCCATGTTATTGCAAATGGCAGAATTTCATTCTTTTTTGTGGCTGAGTAATATTGTGTATATAGATGTACATACATTTTCTTTATCTGTTCATCTGTTGATGGGCAGTTAGGTTGGTTCCATATCTTGGCTATTGTAAATCATGCTTCAGTGAACAACGGGGTGCATGTGTCTTTTCAAATTAGTGTTTTCATATTATTTGGGTATATACCAGGAGTGGAATTACTGGATCATATGGTAGTTCTATTTTTAGCTTTTCAAGGAACCTCCAAGCTCTCTTCCATAGTGGCTGCACCAGTTTACATTTGTATCAACAGGGTACGAGCGTTCCATTTTCTCCACATCCTTGCCAACATTTGTTATTTGTGTTCTTTTTGATGATAGCCATTCTGACAGGTGTGAGGTGATAGCTCACGGTGGTTTTGATTTGCATTTCTCTGATGATTAGTGATGTTGAACATCGTTTTGTGTGCCTGTTGACCATTTGTATGTCTTCTATGGAAAAATGTCTATTCAGATCTTCTGCCTGTTTTTTAATCAGGTTGTTTTGTTCTTGTTGTGGAGTTGTATGAGCTGTTTATATATTTTGGATATTAACCTTTCATTGGTCATACTATTTGCAAATATTTTCTCCCATTCAGTAGGTTGTCTCTTCATTTTGTAGATTGTTTCCTTTGCTGTGCAAAATTATTTAAGTTTAATTAGGTCCCATCTGTTTACTTTTGCTTTTATTTCTTTTGCCTTAAGAGACAGATCCAAATAAATGTATTGCAATGATTTAGGTCAAAGAGCTTTCTGCCTATGTTCTCTTCTAGGAGTTTTATGGTTTTAGGTCTTACATTAAGGTCTTTAATTTTTGTATGTGATGTGAGGAAATGTTCTAATTTCATTCTTTTACATGTAGCTATCCAGTTTTCCCAGCACAACGTATTGAAGAGACTGTCTTTTCTCCATTGTGTATTCTTGCCTCCTTTGTTGTAAATTAATTGACCATAAGTGTATGGGTTTATTTCTGGGCTCTCTCTTCTGTCCCACTGCTCTATGTGTCTGTATTGGTGCCAGTTCCATGCTGTTTTGATTACTGTAGCTTTGTAGTACAGTCTGAATTCAGTGACCATGATACATCCAGCTTTGTCCTTTTCTCTCAAGGTCAATTGCTTTGGCAATTTGGCATATATTGTGGTCCCATGTAAATTTTAGGATTATTGGTTCTATCTCTGTGAAAAATGTCATGGGTATTGTGATAGGGATTGCACTGAATCTCTGAATTGCTTTGGGTAGTATGGACATTTTAACAATATTAATCCTTCCAATCCAAGAACACCGAATATCATTCCATTTCTTTGTATAGCTTTCAAATTTCTTCATCAATCTTTTATAGATTTCAGAGTGTAGGTCGTTCACCTCCTTAAGTTTATTCCTAGGTATTTTCTTCTTTTTGATACAATTTTTTGATACAATTTTAAATGTGATTGTTTTCTTGTTTTCTCTTTCTGATAGTTCATTATTTGTGAATAGAAATACAACAGATTTCTGTATATTAATATTATAACCTGCAACTTAGCTGAATTTATTTATTAGTTCTAATAGTTTTTTGGTGCAGGCTTTAGGATTTTCTATATAAAGTATCACATCATCTGCAAATAGTAACAGTTTTACTTCTTCCCTGCCAATTTGAATGCCTTTTGTTTTTCTTTCTGATTGCTAATTAGGACTTCTAATACTATGTTAAATAGAAATGGTGAAAGTAAGCATACTTACCTTTTTTCCTAATTTTAGAAGAAAGGCATTCAGCTTTTCACCATTGAGTATGATGTTGGCTGTGTCATAAATGGCCTTTGTTATGTTGAGATATGTTCCCTCTATATCAAATATGATGATAGTTTTTATCATGAATGAATGTTTAATTTTGTCAAATGTCTTTTCTATCAAGATGATTGTATGATTTTTATTATTCCTTTTGTTAATGTGGCATATATATTGCTTGATTTGTGGATATTGAACAGTCCTTTCATATCTGGAATAAATCCCACTTGATTGTGGTGTATGATCCTTTTTATATATTGTTGAATTTGGTTTGCTAATATTTTGTTGAGGATTTTTGCACTTATATTCGTCAGAGATATTGGCCTGTAAGTTTCTTTTTTTGTAATATATTTGTCTGTTAAATTGTTTCTGTTTCATTATTTACTTTTTTCAGGGGCTGCCTCTTGCTCTTTCAATTGAGACACATTCCTCTGTCTTCATTTTGCTTAACTTTCACTATCTTTATAAAATTAGGTGAAACAGTTACCTATTGTGGTCTTAAAGGGATGTCCTTATGTGGGAGTGTCTCTATATGGTCTGCATATGCCCAGTGGCTTTGGTGGGAGAGCTGGATATGATGTGAATACAAGTGAGGTCTTTCCTCAGGGTGTGTTGGCAGCTATCACCTTGGTAGGAGGTGGGGCTGAAGATGGAGGAGGTAGTGCTGGAGCCAGGTGTGAGCTGGGGTTTCCCTTCTGCTTGGTGGTACTCACTGTCCTATCGGGGGCGGAGGCAAGTCTCAAGTTGCTGGAACAGATGTCCTAAGAGTCAGGTCTGAACTGACTCTTTTCCCTTTAAGTGTGCTCTCTGGCTCCCAGACCAGTACCCTTGACCCAGAGGAGAGAAGTGCTGGAACAAGAGGGGTTGGTGTGGTCACTCAGCTTGTTTTGGAGCATAGGCTGTGGTTTTCCATCTGGGGACAGAGATCCAGACTGCTTCTGATGTGCCGCCTGTGTAAGTGCCAGTAATGGCTGCCCCCACCCTGCTCAGATGCCACTTCAAGTTTGAGATGACTCTGTGTCTCACAGCGAAGCTCCCAAGTGGGGCTGAAGCATTTGCTTGGCTCAGATAGGGGCATGTGCTGGGGCAGACACAAGAAACCAACCAGCCAGTCATGCAGTTTTCAATCCATCCTTTCCACCCGGCTTCAGGTGCGAGCAAGCATGCGTGTGCCCCTCGTGAGCAGAGGCCAGGCTTCCCACAGCCCTCCTGTTAGTCCCACAGGCCCTCCGGCCAGCCAAGGGGACTCATCTCCCCTGTGTAGGAACCCAGGGCTGGGGCACCCAGTATGTGGCTTGAACTGCTCAATCCCCAAGGAGGATCTCTGCTCAAGCAATGTCCCTTTTCCTCTGAGTCCCTCCTAGGGACACAGGTCCTGACCTGATTGTTTCTTTTCCCTTCCTACCTGATTCCGTGTGGATCTTTCCTACAGCTTTGGTTGTACGGGAGTCTTTCTGCCAGTCTCCAGTTAGTTTTCAGTGAGAATTGTTCCACATGTAGATGTATTTTTGATGAGGATATAACTTTGATCTTTTAAAACAGGGGCTTTAATGCCAATTTCAGGAGGTTTTATATTACAAGCTAAACTGTTTCTAAGAGAAGATTCCTCAGAATAGTTTCTATCAAAGGATGCTTTGTGGTCTGAAAAAGTAGATACTTCATGTTCTCTGGCATGGTCTCCAGCACCCATCACAGATAGTTCAGCATTTCTACATTACAAATTCCAGATTCCTGCACTTTTCCGGCAGAGAAGAAGTACATCACAATAGAGGAAAAAAACGGATTGATTTTTTTCCATTGTTTTATTATTTCTCTGTTGATCATGTTACCCTAGGAAATACCCTAGGAAAAAGTGAGGGCTTTTTCCATGGTATTTTTATGTTAAAGCATAAAAGAAAAAGAAATTACTTTTTTGAAAGTCTCCAGGACATTGATGTTGCAATCACCTCTCTTAATCTACAACTTGGATCACAGTCTTCCAATAGTAACTGGCCCATGCAGGGTAGAAATAGCAGGAGGCTTATTTCAGGTCAGGCAGGTTTTTGCCATTTTGGGGGACAGATTTACTAGAAATTTAAAGTTCGCTTGAATCTGAAGACCAGCCTCTTTCCTCTAAAGGGTAACTGGTTGAAAATCCCTTTTAAAATTGTTCCTAATACCTCTGTTTCACTCAACATGAGTGAATGCGGCATTCACATTGAAATGCCACATTGAGGAGACTCTGACAGCTTGAGACTGTCTTTGATTTCAGAATAGTATCTGATTTGATGCCTTCTTAAACTATAGTCTGTAGTGACTATAAAGTATTTTGATCTACTTGTATAATGTTCAATTTCTGTGGGTTATAACAAATGGTATATGTCCTTTGCTACATTTTTTTGTCAGTTTAGAGAAAGTGAAAATAAAGAGGTAAATAATAACTGGAATGATGGAGAACATTTTGTTAGTCTTTTTAAAAAATGCTGTATAATTTAGCATGTGTGTATAGCATCAGTACCTAGAAGAAATTATAAATCATCTAAAGGAAAACTGATTATATATAGATAAGAACATGGACTATTCAACTACAGCAATGATCATATATTTTTAGGAACCTACTACTGTCTTTGGCTATAATAACACTAGCACATTGTTTTGCTAGATGGACTGCTAAAAAGTACCCAAGCTAAATATGTTAATTCTTAAATAGACTTATACAGTTTGCAAAAGAAACAAACAACCTCATCTATTTTTACTTATTGATCTTGATTCAGAAAAGGAGGTTATAAGAGATGAAACAATAACAACAATTAACTTTATGGTAAGTATTTCAATCATCTATCCTAGATTATTTTATTTCATTCTTTCATATTTTACAAACAGGGTAAAGCATGATTCTGATATCTTGCCTGGGAGTAAAGGATAGGATTAAATTACTTTTGGATGCCCTTCCAACTCTATGATTCTATGATTCATTGAGGCTTAATGGAGATACTTGCTTGTTGACTAAGACATTGAACTTGACACCCCCAAAATACACAAAGGAAATTTTGTTATGACACAGAAGAGAAATTTACCAAAATATGTCAGTTCTCTGGAAATCTGAAACCCCAGAAACAAACTAATAGATTTATTATTCCTGACTAGCAACAGCAAATTATGCTTTCTGATAAGAGTGAGCAATCGAAGCCTTTAAAAAACAGAGGAAATGGGAAGGATGTTCTCAAATATTTCTGATCTTTAGCACTAATTTAATTTGCAGTATAATTTAAGTATTTTCCTACTTCAAGTCAAAGAAATACCACTCATTTAAAATAGATAAACACTTTTAATTTCAAAATACTTCATACAAAACCATAACCCAACATATATTTTGTTTCCTGTTCTTTTTTCCCTTCAATTTTGTCTGAGTTTTTCTCACATTGTGTAGAGCTGGAAATTTTACAGATCTTTAATTGAAATAAACGTGACCAAAATTCAAGTCTGAAGTTATTTAGTTGTATAATCATCATTCTCTAATTCTTCTGTTTAATTCTTACCCCATTAACTGACCACAATTGTTGGTATTGGCTTACTAAGAACTCCTTCTGGACTTGTAATACCCAAGAACTCAAAGAAGTTCAATGAGTACTGACAACCCAGAGTTTTCATGTAGATTTCATCCTTAATCTCAAGAAATTTTCTGGCAATTTTATGCAAAGACTGGACCATGCTAAATGCCACAAGTTCTATATATGCTCAATGTATCTTCACTTAAAGGTGAAAATAGCCTTGTGTCAGCAGAGAGGGGAAAGGGTATGGGTGTGTATGTATATTAGGTAAAAATCTCTGGCTATAAACTCAAGAATGCAAGATGTGTACTTTTCTTTATTTTTTTTGTAATTAAATTACTTTTCTTTATTAAGATCCCTTTCCCCAGACAGAGGAAACTTAAATTTTGGTCAATTCAATGTTTAATCCCCTAATGAATCTGTAAATATATGGACTTTAATCTCTCCATTGAAATGTAAGAGACTTTGACTCACTCTTAAGGACTCTTCTAGGTCAGGCATTCTAATAATGTCATAGGTAACCCTCAGAGCAGAGCGGTCACTGGTGCTGAGAACAGGGCATTTTCCACAGACATTGCCACCAGAACTACATGGAGATATAAAATTATCTAAAGTCACTTGACTTTTAACCTTCATTGAAATTAACAGTTTCTCACCTTGGATGTCAAATAGGTTCTAAATGCAAGAACCTAATGGAAAGTATAAAAGGATGGTAAATCTATTATTTCATTTAGTTAGACTGAGCAGAATTTTTTAGAGACATTTAATTTAATGTTTAGGAAGGATATAATATATGCAGAGGGAAGAAGAAGAAGAAACACAGCAGTGTGTATGACTTTACTCCACATGTATTCAGAAATGTGAAAATAAATGGAATAGATGCAAGAGAAAAATCCAAGGAAGTGTAGAATCACCAAAATCATGGCAGGGAAGCAGTTCAGATAGAAAATGCCCAGAGTGACTGGGCATTGGTGACTCTGGTGACCATGGTTTTAATGGTGGGAGGCAAACACAAGGTTGAAATGGGTTAAGGAAATTTGTGACTGAAGAAGAGGAGAGAAATAAGTTTGAATGTAATAAGACTGAGAAAGGACAACAGCTAAAGGCAATTGTGAATGGCTGAAATTTGATGGGGGAGATTGTGAGAGCACTTATGTGAGGAGAAGGAGTGCAGAATATCAAGAAGAAATTGATGAAGTTCCAGGCCTGAAAGTTCAATCACAGTAACCAGTCCTGTGGCTGGGGTCCTTGATGGGTGGGTCTTAGACTAATATGATAAATCCTAGGTTTTGAATTTTATAGGCCGACCAAATTTAAAAAGAAATAGATCATCCAGATAGAGTTACCAACTTTTTTAATTTTTCAAAGACTTTTTTTCCTGGATAAAGTATTTTTTTGGTTGGCAGTTTCTTTCTTTCAGCATTTTGAATATATCATCCCATTTTCTCCTGGCATGCAAGGTCTCTGCTGAGAAATCTGCTGATAGCTTTATGGGAGTTCCCTTGCATGAGAGATTTTTTATCTAATTCTGCTTTTAAAATTCTCTTTATTTTTATCTTAGACAGTTTTATTATAATGATCTTGGAGAAGATCATTTTGGATTGAAATCTGGGAGTGACCTGTTAGTTTCATGAACTTGGATGTCCAAATCTCTCCCCAGGTTGGGGAAGTTCTCAGCCATCATTTCTTCAAATAATCTTTCTACCCTTTTCTCCTTCTTTTCTACTCCTGGGGTTCCAGTGATGTGTACATTGTTTCTCTGGATGGTATCCCATTAGTCTTGTAAGCTTTCTTTATTCCTTTTCACTCTTTTTTCCTTTTGCTCCTCTGATTGGATAATTTCAATTGGCACGTCTTCTGCCTCACTGATTCTTTCTTCTGCTTGGTTATGGCTGCTGTTGAAGCTCTCTATTGAATTCTTCAGTTCACTTGTATTCTTTAGCTCCAAATTTCCCTTTGGTTCTTTTTTACGTTTTCTATCTATCTCTTTATTGAACTTCTCAATTTGTTCTTGTATTGTTTACCTGATATCATTAAATTGCTTATCTGTGTTTTCTTGTAGCTCTCTGAGTATCTTTAGAACAATTATTTTGAATTCTTTGCTGGGCAATTCCTGGACCTCCATTTATTTGAAACCCAGTTCCTGGAAGTTTACTATATTTCTTTGGTGGAGCCATGTTTCCCTGATTCTTCATGATCCCTGTAGCCTTACATAGGTGTTTGCACATATGAAGTAGTCACTTCTTCCAGACTTTAGGGACTGACTTCAGTAAGGGAAAAATTTTACCTGCAGGTGGGAGCATGCTGAAGTGTGCTGTGGCACTGGGTCTAGAAGTACAGAGTGACAAGGATGAGGGTGTGTGACAACACCAGGTTTGGGAAGTGTGACATCTCTTTGGCTCAGGCCGCTGAGATCCACAACATCCACAACTGTGGGGTCTTTAGAAAGCACTGTGGGGTGTCCACAGTGGCTGCAAAGCTGTTGGGGTCCTCAGCAGTGGCTCCAGGCCCAACAGCTAGTGGCCAGGGCAGGCAGCAGCAGTATCTGGAACCAGTGGTATGTACACACTTAGCTGCAGGGGCCAGCTGCATGTACCTGTGTAGACACACACACAGAGTTGGAGGCCAGTGCAGGCAGCAAGGGCCAGAGCCAACTATGGGCCAGCAGATGTAGGGGCCATGGCTTTTGGCGTGTTTTCCCACAGCTGCACAGTCTCCCCTGAGTGTATGCATTGCAGTGAAGGCTGGTGACAGTGTCCAGCTGGGGGCATGCAGATGCACAGCTGGAAGGGTAGCTGCAAGTGGGTGCAGTGATGTAGGCCAGTGACACAAAACAGAGCTTAATCCAGGGCCACAGGCAGCTGCGGGAGCCCTGGCTATCAGTGTGCTCTCCTGTGGCTGCCCACCCCACAGGCATGTACACTGCAGTGGAGGCCAGTGACAGGTATCAGGCCAGCAGCATGCAAGTGCACAGCTGGAGGGGCACCAGCCTTAAGCACACACAAGGTGGTGGGGGTCAGCCATGGGGGTCTAGGCTGGCATCTTGCACTTGAGCAGTTGCAAAGGCCTGAGCTGGCTCCAGCAGGGATAGAGGGGAGCAAGTAGGGAAGGAGACTCGGGTGGCTGGCGTTTGTGAACGTGAATACCTGTTGAGCCAAAGCTGGAGAAACCTGCAGGTGTCCGTGGCTGCTGTGCTGGCCATGAGTTTCTTCAGCAGTGAGATCTGCTGGGTTTGCCTGCAGAGCTGGTCACTGTGAACCATGATTCCTCCCGCTGTGTTGCTGCTCTTGGCAGTCCCTGCTTTTCTTCCTTGTTCCCAGCTATCTCTATATATCTCACCTTTGCTGGTCTGAGTGGGGTGAACAAAAATGGGACCCTTGTGAAGTGTCTCACACTCGCTTTCCTGGTGAGGGGAAGTCTTTCTAGCTGGGAAGTTCCTTCTTGGTGCTGAGCAATGCTGGCTTTGAGGATGGGGTGATGTAGGCAAAAGGAAGTTGTCTTTCTTTTCTTCTTATGCAGTTATTCTTAGCTTTTTTGTTCCTCTGTGTTGCTAAAATTTCTCTAGAGTTCTCCCAGAGCTGTTTTATTTGTGGATAGCTAATTGTTGATCTCCCTCGGAGGACAGAGTCTGGGATCTCCATTTTGATGACATTACTCTCCTCAAAAACATTTTTTTAAACTGCCTATCACTATTATCTTTTAAAAAGTAGAAAAGACCTAATATCAGTGTGAGGGGGGAGGGGAGGCAGTTTCTTAAATCTGACAAAGTTCACTTTATGAAGCTGTCACCACACTGGACTAACAGAAAGTTCATTACAGTCTGCCCTTGGCCCAAACCCAGCACTTAAAATCCAACCCTCAATAATCATTATTCTGGGCTTGTTCTTGATTTGACAGACTAGTACTCCAGGCTCACTGGGTTCTGCCCTTCTTCCTGTACTACTAAACCTCTCCCTGGTCCCCTAGTCCACATAGGAAATTACGCAGTTTCTCTATAAAGGAATCAAGCCCTGCTTCCATATTCATTAACAGGCCTCTAAGCTCTTTGAGACCAAAAATTGCCATTCATTTTAATGTCTGGGAGACCCAGCTCAGATGTGGTGTTCTGTTTGTTTCAATGGATGAATGGACAGAGAATAGCTGAGTGAACAAATGGAATCCGAGTGTTGATGACTGCCTGCTAATCAGAACTCCATAGAGCACTTGCCGCATTTGTGCTTGGACATTCTGGAAAATACATACATTTTAAACTTTTGACTCTGCATGTTTGCATACAACCTTCCTTTGATACTACTCCTCCAATGGGTTTAGACTCTTCTTCCTATATTTAATCTTTACATTTTCTCTCCTGTGCTCATGCCTGTGTTTTTCCCAACCTTGACTATTTCAGTTATAATCATTGGAGAACTCACTGTTTTAAGAAGTCTCTTTCAGTTTTTTCTCTAAATGACTAATCATCCCCAAAGGTTTTTTCTGATTGGATTGCCACATATTGAAATTGTGTAAAGATATATTAGAGACTCATAAATCAAATTATGTTTAGTTTCAGAAACCAGTTAGTGAAAGGTTTGGGCCCTCAATCAAATTGTGGTCTCACGAATGGAGTGACAAGTCAAACATAAAGCAAAATGAGCAATAAAATGCTGAAGTTCAATACAGTAGGTCCCCTACATACGAACCTTCAAGTTGTAAACTTGCAAAGATGCAAACGTGCATTCCATCAACCGCAGGCGTGAGTGACATTGCAGCCTGCCCTACGTCTCCTGTTGCTGACGATCCTTCAGCTCTACCATCTCCCACCTCGTCTCCTCCCTCCAGTCAGTAACTCTTCTTGCCTGTTCACTCAGTGCCAGTCCCTGTATGCCAGCTGTTGTACTGTACTACTGTACTTTTCAAGGTACTGTACTGTAAGATTAAAAATGTTTTCTTTATTTTCTGTTTGTTTTTTATGTATTATTTGTGTGAAAGGTATTATAAACCTATTACAGTACAGTACTATATAGCCGACTGTGTTAGTTGGGTACCTAGGCTAACTTTGTTGGACTTACAGACACATTAGACTTACGAACGCACACTTGGAGCAGAACTCATTCGTATGTAGGGGGCTTACTGTATTGGACTACCCATTGGAATTGAAGAAGTGAAAGAAAAATCTAAAGATGAAGCTCTGCATGTTGATGAGTCCTCAGTAAAGTGAACAAAGGAGGGGAAGGCACCACAGTGTGAGACTGGAAAGGGAAGCCTGGAAGTAACCTGGGGCTGAGAGAAGAACTAAGGCTTTGAAAAGCCATGGCATGCCCCACATCCCTTCAGAAGTGACTGACTTCCCCATCCACTGACTCACCCTTTGGGATTACTATGGGCATCGTCATTTGCATTACTTTTGAAATGCAACTCTCTTAGCCAGAGGTAACACATTATTATGAAAACTATCGTTTAACTTAGTTTGCTCAGTTTTTTAAATCTGTGCTAAAAGTTTTAAAATGGTAGCATGAAAGTGCAGGATATGATTATGAAGAAACTTGAACAAAAAGAAAGAATTCTGAAATTTTAAATAGGAAAGTGTACTTCTACCACTTCGTATTTTGATCTGATAAATCAAGATATGGTGGATGGGTGTGAGGGTGTGTGAGTTTAAATAGCTGTTACATCTGTAAATGAAGGTAGCACAGCTAAAAGATTGTTAAATAGAGCTACTTTCCATGATGAGTAAAATTCTCATAGCCAGTCTTAAATAGTTTAGGAAGATGATTGATAATTTCCTATCAACAGAAATCCTATTTCAGAATGTAACTTTAACTTCAATTCATGCATTAAAATGTAAGCTATGAATCCCTAAAAACTGTAATGTTAAGGATCATTCCAACTTGGAGTTAGAATAACAAAATGTGGAAATTGTGACGACTCTACTGGTTCAATGGGAAACATTTAGAGTAAAAACTATAACAAAGTTTGTGCTAATTTTTTTTTACATAATGAGCCCCATCTCATTAATCTTTTCAAATTCCTTTGACTCATGAGCACATGGCCATAAAGTTCAAATAGCTCTCTCATTCAGTCTTTTTTATTTTATGCCCCAATAGTTCAAAGTTAGAACAAAAGGAAACCAAAAGTGAGCCAGCCTGTTTATCAGCTGCTAAATCCATATGCTCTTCATCAACAGTTTGATATCCATGGTACACCCTTACTAAATGAAACTCATGATAGACTTATAAAGCCATAAATCTGTATATTCATAAATCTGTCACATAGCAAAGTAGAAGTAAACAAAACGCACATGTCCTGAAGACAAGTGGCTTAAGTCTTTCATTATTTCATTATTTGTAGTTCATTACAGCAATTTCCTTGCATCAAATATCCTACCCATTGAGCTCAAACCCTGGACTTTTCAGGAAATACAAAGTGGTTGACTTGAACTCTAGTAAAATATGAATTTGAAGTTAGAAGAGTACTATCAGGATACTTTCATATTACTAACTTACTTTAAAGACTGGCTAATTAAAGTTTCTAAAGGCCAGATATTAACAATACAGATTTTCAATACAGAGGTTTTAAAGCATCCTCTTAAAAAGTACATAAACAGATGGAAAGATATACTGTTTTCTTGAAGTGGAATAACTGATATTGTCAAACTGACTATACTACCCAAAGTAATCTACAGATTCAGTGCAATCCCTATCAAATTACCAATGACATTTTTCACAGAACTAGAACAAAATTTTTTTAAATTTGTGTGGAAACATGAAAGACCCCAAGTAGCCAAAGCAGTCTTGAGAAAGAAAAACAGAGCTGGAAGAATAAGGTTCCCTGACTTTAGACTGTACTACAAAGCTACAGTAATCAAAACAGTACGGTACTGGCACAAAAACAGAAATATAGTTCAATGGAACAGTATTTAAAGCCCAGAAATAAACTCATGCACCTATAGTCAGTTAAACTATGACAAAGGAGACAAGAATCTACAATGGAGGAAAAACAGTCTCTTCAATAACTGGTGCTGGGAAAACTAGATAGCTACATGTAAAAGAATGAAATTAAAACATTCTCTAACACCATACACAAAAGTAAAATCAAAATGGATTAAAGACCTAAATGTAAAACTGGATACTATAAAACTCCTAGAGGAAAACATAGGCAGAACAGTTTTTGACATAAATTGCAGCAATATCTTTTTGAATCTGTCTCCTAGAATAATGGAAATAAAAAATAATAATAAACAAATGGAACCTAATTAAACTTAAAAGCTTTTACACAGTAAAGGAAACCATAAACAAAACAAAAAAATAACCTATAGAATGGGAGAAAATATTTGCAAATGATGCCCCCAACAAGGGATTAATCTCCAAAATATACAAACAGCTCATACAGCTCAATATCAAAAAACAAACAACCCAATCAAAAAATGGGCAGAAGATCTAAATACACATTTCTCCAAAGAAGACATACAGATGGCCAAAAAGCTCATGAAAAGATGTTCAACGTCACTAATTATTAGAGAAATGCAAATCAAAAGTACAATGAGGTATCACCTTACACTGGTCAGAATGGCCATCATCAAAAAGTCTACAAATAATAAATGCTAGAGAGGGTGTGGAGAAAAGGAACCCGCCTATACTGTTGGTGGGAATGTAAATTAGTACAGCCACTATGGAGAACAGTATGGAGGTTCCTTAAAAAACTAAAAATAGAGCTACCATATGATCCTGCAATCCCACTCCTGGGCATATATCTGGAGAAAACCATAGTTCAAAAAGATACATGCACCCTGATGTTCGTTGCAGCACTATTTGCAATAGCCAAGACATGGGAGCAACCTAAATGTCTATCAACAGATGAATGGATAAAGAAGATGTGGTACACATATACAATGGAATATTACTCAGCCATAAAAAGGAATGAAATAGTGTCATTTGCAACAACATGGATGGACCTAGAGATTATCATACTAAGGGAAGTAAGAGAAAGACAAATGTCATATGATATCACTTACATGTGGAATCTAAAAATATGATATAAATGAACTTATTTATAAAACAGATACAGACTCATAGACATAGGAAACAAACTTATGGTTACCAAAGGGGAAAGGTGGGGCAGGGGAGATAAATTAGGAGGTTGGTATTAACATATACACACTACTATATTTAAAATATATAATCAACAAGGACCTACTGTATAGCAACATTCTATAATAAACTATATGGCAAAAGAATCTGAAAAAGAATGGATATATGTATAACTGAACCACTTTGCTGTATACCTGAAACTAACATAACATTGTAAATCAACTATACTTCAATTAAAATTCTTTAAAATAATTTTTAAAAATTTTTAATTAAAAAAGAAGCATAATTTGGTACAACTAAAACTTTGGACAAAGTCTAGTTAGGTTGGAAGTGCTCCAAATCATTACTCAGTCCTTCTCTTCCTACATACCATAGAGTGACTCCCATATGTGTAGATAAGTGCACATGTACAAGAATATTTATTGCAGCACTGTGTGAATAATGAAGTACTGGAAACAACCTAAATATCCATCAATAGGGGAATAGAAACATTGTAGTATTTTAATACAATGAAATTGAATAAATGGCAGCTACATGTATCAGTGTGGCCAAATCTCAAAAATATAATGTTGAGTTATGGTGTGATTATATAAATTTTTAAACATGCAAAATGATACTATATATTTTATTGGCATACATTATACACATGTAGCAAAAAATATGTATCAGAAATGATAAATAGGAAAATTCATCATGGGAAGGAAAGATGTAAACAGAACTGGGGAGGCACATACAGGAGGCTCCAATATATTTGTAAAAGTTTATTTCTCTTTAAATTTTTTTCATAATACAAAAATAAATAATAAATCAATATGAATTTAAAACAAATCACAAAGCGAATCCTAATTAAAACCAGCCAACTAAGATAGCATGAAAACGTATAATTCACACAACTAAGTAAATAAAAGCACTGGACCCCTAATTTCACTGACTGATAGCTGTAGATGTTTAACAAGCAAGTCACTTAAATTCTTTGGGCCTTACTTCCCTCATCTGTATAATGAGAGAGTTGAACCAGATCACCTCTAAGGTCCCTTTACAGCTATAAAATTCAACTCGAAGCACTCTACAGGATTTGCAGTAACAAAAGCATGAATAATAATTTGGATCTTAAACAATAACTTGAAGCTGAAGACATAAAGTTATACTTGGATATTTCATGACTTCTTCTGCTGTTAAATTGTTCATCCCTAGGTTTGTGGCCATTATTGTGTCAGTGTCCTATTATTCCTTTATTTCAGCCATATCCACCTTTTATTCTGACTGGTTGTCAATAGAAAAATCCCCTCTCCTTCTGCTGCCACACCAATTATTCCCAGCCTGGGCAGACCTATCTTCTGCTGTATTATGAGGGATATTTAAATAATCTTTTACTTTTTGTGAAATGTTTAAGTCCAAATTTAATCACAGTTTAACGTTTCGGTTCTTTTGGTGTAAGAAACAGCAACCGATTCTGGCTGGATTCTGGGGAGTAGGAGCCAGGAGAAAGACAATTATTGGAAAGACTCGAGTATCTCTTGGAATCAGAGGAAGAGATAATTTAGAAATGGGAAGTTTCAATGATCTCTGCTTCAAATTTATTGGCTTTCTCCCAAGACTTCTACCATTTACAAAACTTAGTCCCAAATACACTCAGTCTCCTAGTCACTCTTTTCTATTCTTTAATTCTGGATAGAGGTGCTAATTGGTCCACCTTTGGTCAGATATATACTTTCAGTTTAATTGGTTGTGTGGACAGAGCCATGGAGTACAGACAGGGTCAGTGGGGGTCTACACTTAGTATTAACACCAATTTCCAGAAAGCAAAAATTGGGGGCATGAAGGCAATACCAAAAGTAGTCTTCTATGAGCTGCGTCATGGGTCACATGAGGAGAATGTGTTTGCTTGCTTTTCATTAACAGCTGAAAGAGCTTCACCCTGGAATCAGCACAGTGAGACGCATTTTGAAGATATTTTCAAATATTTCTTCTATTCTTGACATCCTGGGGATGTCTGGAACTCATTAATATTTATGTGCTAATACTGAGCCACAAGTTCGAGTATTTTCTCCCATTGGTCTCATAATATACTTGTTCCTTTTAAGGTCTAAAAACATTTGATGATTACTTTAAAAGATTACAACAAAATTTTCTATAGTCTAGCCTAACTAAAGAAAATGTGCAGTGAAATCGAAGAGATGATTTATGATATTTGGAGGAAGAGAAGTAGAAATGCTTCTAAAAGTCTCTTTTTGAGACATGCCACTGAAGATTTCTACTCTTTGATTTGAAAGCTAATGAATTGGCTTATTTTTCTAGAGACCCAGAATCCTTCTTCTGATACAACCTACTTTAATTGTATGATTTAAAATTCAGATGTGTTCCAGGAATTTTTACAACCATGCAAATTATCCTCTTTATAATTCAAGCTTCTCGTTTGAATTGGATGGAATAAGAAGCAAAGACAGGGACTGACCCTGTTGAAATGATTTCAACCCTTTCATCACTCTGTATATTGACTCTGAATTGCCACTGAAAATACACTCCTGTGTTTTCCAGTTGGATGTTTCTTAGTTCTCTTTGGAAAGAGCAGAGTCAGCTCTTGAGTATCAGTCAACCTCTGTCAGGATTCATATAATATTTTGTATCACTCCTCTCTCCGGCTTCAAACTGTAAGTTCCTTAAGACTACAGACTGTCTTTTTATTACTTAATATCTCTCAGTCTTGGGTTCCATGTATATCATACCAGAATGCTTTGAAGGAAGAGATTTCCAGGAACTTACTTCCAATAAGTGGTGTTCGAATTTTTTTATTTACAAGTAATTTTGTCTCACATTACTTTCATGTCAGGAGAATAGGAGTTGTATCGTGTAAAAAAAGTGACTGCCATTTAAGATGTTTTAAAAACATCTGATTTTAGGAGAGGTTACTAATGGTTGATCGTAAATATAAAAATATTTTTTTAAATCTTCATTTTCTGCAAACAGCAGAATGGAAGTTTGGATGCATTCTAGAAAAGGTAAAAACTTGGAATATCCATGTTTAAGCTCAAATCTATTAAAAGGTGAATGTTTCACACTTGTGTGAAGTCACCTTCTGCTCTCTATACGGAGTCACCCAAGTGTCACTTGCAAAGTTAACTGTCACACTGAAGACGTATCATGAGATGACTGTAATTCCTTATGGAACTAGGGATAATGAGAGCAGTTTGTAAGATTATGGTTATCATTGGGAAGGTTTATGGTTGAGGGCATGGTATGAGATCTGATTCCATCCATGAGCAGTTAACTCAAAAAGTTTTGGCCATTTTACCCATGTGTGATAAAGACCAGGTAGAATGAGAATTCGTGCCACATTTTATACCTAGATCCACTTCAAGTCCCATCTTCGATATTGATCTTACTTTGTAATAACAGGTCATAACACAGCATTTTCTGTACCATAGATTTTAGCACTTGATTACATTCAATTCAGTACTGCATCATAAACATTAAGTATATTCTGGTGGTCTAATCACTTTATGAGAGCAGTCCCAATGAGTATTTATACAGGTTAATGCAGAGAGAAAGTCTCTAGAGCTTAAGTAACTGATACTCTCTCAGTACCAGTATGTGACAATACAACAATACCAATCCAGGAAGTCCATCCAAGCCTTTGTTATCCAGACTTTTTATTAAGACTTGATTACATACTGCCTGTATGTCTGACCTTTGCCAGCCCTTTTTAGAGGTTGGGGCTAATACCTTTAGTCTCCCATTCCTCTGGAGTTTGGAACTGATAGGGCATGTCCCAAAGCCCCAGTCACAAATCACATTGTTAGACTGTGAGGTGTCCAAAGCCCCAGGCAAACAAAGACACTCCTATCAGGCAAGACATTCAAGACATGTACACATCACCTCCCAGGAGCCAAACGCAAAGGCCAGTACTCTCTTTAGGTAAGGTTAATTCTTCGGAAAACAGCTTAAGATTCAACCATAGGAAATTGCTGATATTCAACTATTTTTGATATACGAAAATGACAATTTCATATGGTTCAACATAATAAGGAAAATTTGTCTACTCATCTGATAGTCACAGTGTGCATGACCTATAAAAAGGATTATGATAATTTATGTAAACTAGGAAAACAGGCTGTGCCTTTGTTGGTACAGATAATCTTGTAAAGGGGTTTTAAAGTGTTCCTTCAGCAAATATTTATGAAACACCAATTATGTGCTAGCCTCTGTTCTAGGTGATGGAAATGCAGTATTAAGACCAAAATGATCCCTATTCTCATAGAAATTTTAATGTAGTGGAGTTGGAAGGAGAAGGGGGCAGAAAAGACATCCAAGGATTAAACAAATAAACATGGTAATTCAAGACACTTGAAAGTTCTACAGAGAAAATAACATAGTATAATACGATAGGGATTCCAGGGTAGGGGTTGGGCTAATTTAGGTAGGGTGAAGAGGAGAGGCCTCTTTGAGAGAGGACCTTAGATAAAGCATAAACGATGAGCAGAGCCCCGCCTTAGGAAGATCTCGAAGTAGAGTCTTACAGACAAATGGGGACGGCTACTCAATGGCAAGAAAAGCTGGATTTTCTGAAGAATATAAATAAGGCCTATTAAGCTGGGGTATATTGAGGGGAGACAATCATCTCATAGGCCATCAGAGAAGCTGGAAGGAGCCAGATCATGTGAGCCTTTGTACACAAAAGTGATAGGATTTTATTACAAGTATAAGGGGATTCATGATATCCTATGAGTTTTTTAAACATCCCAATTTTTAAACTAACTATAATATTAATACCAAAATATCAATGATGCATGCTGTAGAAGGAGTAAAGCAAAGGGTTATAAAATGTAGGACAGCCCTTCCAGCACCTAATAAAGCAAATTTTCAGAGAAGAGTGACATTTGCAAAAGACCTTGAAAGATGAGAAGTCACTTATTAAATGGACAGGCAAGGTGTTATATTCCAGGTGAGAGGCAGCCAAGCCTAGAGGCACAGAGCAGCATATTTAAAAACTTGGTCACTGCACCTGGTGGTCCAGTGGTTAAGACTCCGTGCTTCCACTGCAGGGGGCGCGGGGTCAATCCCTGGTCAGCGAACTAGGCAGAGTAGAACATAAAGCTGGAAAAGTAAATTTGGACAAAGTCAAAAAGGATGTTAAATACCAGGCTGAGTGGTTGGCTTTTATTTATTAAAAAACTAGGCAGTCTGTTCATATTTTGAGTAACAAGTATTATAAGTAGAGTCGTGCTTTAGGTAAAGGGTGGGACACTGTTTAAGATATATTTGAATGTGTGGAAATGACTAGAACAACTTCACTTGCTAGTGTCAGAAACCCAACTCAAATAGACTTAATAAATTATTGCCCCAGTAAGTGGGATGTCGGGGGGTATGCTAGCTTCAGGAATGACTGAACTTAGGACTTCAGTGTATGTTGCAATGGCTCTGCCCATCCAGTGCCTCTGCTTTCCTGAGCTATACCTCAGAGTCCCTCTGTCTTCCAGTTTTCATTTATTAAAGCTTAGAGAAAATAATAATAGTTAATGATGATTACTAACATTTCTTGTATACTTATTATGTGCCGGGATGTACCCCAATCACTTCACATGTATTATCTCATTTAGGTGGCTCAAGAATCCTATGAGGTAGTAATACTATCAGCCACAGTTTTCAGATTATGAAACAGAAAGGTAAAATGATTTACCTACCACCACTTATTTACTAAGTGGTGAGGTCAGAATTCAAACCCAGGTGAATGGACTCTAGAGACAGCGCTCTTATTATAATTTTTTTATAATAAAGAATTTTGAACACATTCAGGATTAGTCAAACCCATATAGTTTGATTTATTCTTCTACTTGAGTGAGCTCCCCAGCCAATCCACAGATCAATTGCCCCTCCAAATCATTTGAAAGCAAATTTCAAACATTACATCATTTGCATTTGTTCCTTATATACTTCAGCATGTATTTCTTCTTAACAAGACCACTCTACACTATCACCCTAAGAAATAAACAATACTTTCTTAATTTCATCAAATAACCAATCCATGTTTGCTTTCGCAATGGGCTCATAAATGTCATAAATCTTTCTTTTTACATTCTGGGAATGCAACAGCAAAATACAGACTCTGAGGAAAACTATAGGATAAACAGTATTTGTCAACAAGAACATGTCAGACAGGCAACGTGTTGGACCTTTTTTGGATCCTGAGTACTGAAAATGGTTTAAAATTCCTTTTTGTGCACCAGGGATGAACAGTCAAATTACAGTGTATTAAAGCCACTTGGACTAGTTCAGTTCTGTGAAGTTATATCCCCAACTGAATACAGAGGATATTTAGGAATTGATTTTTGTATTTTTTTTTGTTTTATAATTACGTGATTACATAAAATATTTACACAGTTCCAAAATTAAGTTTACAAGACATATTCAAAAAGTCTAGCTCCCGGGCTTCCCTGGTGGCGCAGTGGTTGAGAATCCGCCTGCCGATACAGGGGACACGGGTTCGTGCCCCGGTCTGGGAAGATCCCACATGCCGCGGAGCAACTAAGCCCGTGAGCCATGGCCGCTGAGCCTGCGCGTCCGGAGCCTGTGCTCCGTCCGCAACGGGAGAGGCCACAACAGTGAGGCCCGCATACCGCAAAAAAATAAATAAATAAATAAATAAAAGTCTAGCTCCTGTCCAAATTCCCTTTACCCTATGTCTTCCCTCCCTTTTTAAGTGACTCTTTTTCATTTTACAGTTTATCGTTCCATTGTATACCAGTACACCCCACTTTTCTCTGATAAATGATAAAATACACACTTTTCTCCACATTGCTTTCTTTCACTTGACTGTACATCCCAAAGATATTCCTCATTCCCTGTAACAGCCGCATAGAACCCTGCCAACACCTTGATCGTGGCAACAGCTTGATCTTGGATTTCTAGCCTCCAGAACTGGGAGGAAAACATTTCTGTTGTTTATCCCACCCAGTCTGTGGTACATTGTTATGGCAGCCCTAGCAAACCAGCATA
The DNA here is from genome assembly GCF_026419965.1 of Kogia breviceps. Lineage (NCBI taxonomy): Eukaryota > Metazoa > Chordata > Mammalia > Artiodactyla > Physeteridae > Kogia > Kogia breviceps. The sequence continues at coordinate 17,508,540 of NC_081326.1, read as the reverse complement.
CCATATAAACTCTTTTGAAGACTGAATTTTTCATTCTTCTTTCTATAAGAAAAAAAATCACCATAATTAGCAATTTATCTATTCGATTTTCACCTGTTTCTGATTTTCTTAACATACATCACATAAAACATAGACATCCTTTCTCCCTACTCATTTAGGAGGTGTTCTGGTTCTTCTGTGATGGTCACGGAACTGCTGTGGATCAGCTTCTTTGTGTTTCACCACTGTTTGGGGGAACATCTATTCAAAGATGGTGATAATCTTTTCATTTTTCTTCCTAAGTGACTATTCCTTAGAGACAATTAAAAGCCCATGCAACAGAAGCATTGACAAATATTGAACTGATCTTTAGGTGCTCTTGCCTCTGGAGATTTAGAAGAAGGATTTCTTGAAAATGTTCTTGCCACTGGACATTGGTAAAGATAGACCAAATACCACAGACTGGGTTGCTTATAAACAACAGAAATTATTTCTCATGGTTCTGGAATCTGGGGAGGCCAAGGTCAAGACACCAGCATGGCCATGTTCTGGTGACAGCCCTCTTCGTGGTCCACGGCACCTTCTTGCTGTGTCCTCACATAGTGGAAAGGCAAGGGGTTTCTCTGGAGCCTCTTTCATAAAGGCACTAATTCCATTCATGAAGCCTCTGTCCTCATGACTCAAGCACCTCCCAAAGGTGCTTCCTAATACCATCATCTTGGGGGGTTAGGACTTCAACATATGAATTCTGAGGGGACAGTTTCACACCATGGCAAGCGTTCAAAGTGTAGTTGTTCTAACTGTAATGTGGTACCCTAGAACAGAAACTTTTCATTCAAAGGCTCAAATACAGCTCCACTTCTAATCAAATTAAATCCAAAATACTCAACCTTCTTATCTGACTTAAGCCTAATGTTCTAACTGCTCCTACCTGACCGACTTTCTCCCAGTGTTCGCATTAGCTATGTTTCCAGGGCAATGGCTTTATTCCTGTGCTTCCATCCACTTCCACTTTCTGTCTCCTTCCAGTTTGTCCCATCCAACTACAGTTAACCTTTTAACATCTGGTTTTTCCAAAATGTCTTTGGTGAGTTATTACAAGTTGCTATAGAATATCTCTTGTTGAACCCCAACTCAACAAATTAAAACACGGTCACCATTACCTGTCTTCACGTTCTGATTTGAAGAAGGCTAAGGCTAGTTACAATATTTTCTGGAGCAAATAAGAGAGGAATGAGATTACATATAGCAAATGGTACTAATCCACAGCAGCTTCAGAGGCCTCGGTGCTCAGAGGCCAAGGCAAATACGGGGAAAGAACAAGCAATGTGCTGTGCAGTTTGCTTTGGGAGTTAATATGGGACTTTATCAGGGTCATGCACAGAGCATCCTCCAGAGGACCCAAACCAAATACGTGTGCCTGTAAGGAATATACCATTTGACCCGCTGCTGGGGATATTCCAGCTAGTTTGAGCAGAATACAGTTTGCCTTTAAAAAAAGAAGGATCCAAGAAGCCAGTATTTATATATGCTTATGCTCATCATGCAGGATAAAGAATTCTTATGAGTATAAGACAATATAAGAGGGAAGTTTAAAGATTTTGAATGCCTATTGTAAACCTGTGGAAACTGCAAACTCAGTATGTGTTAGTGTGTGGTATCACCTAGGATGTGTAAAATAGATATTGATCAGTAAAATCCACAGACACAACGTCCAACACCTAGACCAGACACTCTTAACCATTTTTGTGTCATGGACACCTCTGGCAATCTGGTGGAGTCTATGAACATCTTCTCAGAATAGGATAAAATGAAACACATTGAGTTGCAAAGACAACTAGTGACATTGCAAGATAGCTATCAAAATATTTAAAACATAAATGTGATGTAGCAATACATGCACTCCTTTACTAGCACTTTAAATAACAAGATGTGGTTATGGGGTTAATAATTACCTTAGTGAAGAGCGTACATGATAGTAGATATCGGTAGATACCGGCCACTCCTGTCAGGAAGTGAATATGTGCATGTTTTCTGCATGGTTAGGGTTTTCTGAGCAAACCGTGCTGGAACCTAGATTAAAGGACAAACCTTGGAAGCTGAATGGTGACTGAATAAACAGTGGGGGAACTCAGGAAAGTTATTTATCTCCTCAGAGGGAGAGCTAAAAAATGGAATCATGAAAACGTTTCAGGGGTGTAACCCAGAGAGGTCTATTTTATCTTACTCCAAAGGGTGAGAACCCAGGGACTTTCCCCTCTCTTCCCAAGGAGGCTTCGTCTACATTAGAGAAATTCGGTTTCGCTTCACTCTCAGGAGAGGAGGGAACAATGTGTATATAAGCTCCTAGACTCAGAATTTGGGGATTCCTCTCCTGTGGATCATGAAATCCCTTTGGCACAAACAGCGTGTCTCTTTGACACTCATCAATTTACCCCAGAAGGGGGAACAACTGAAGCATGGATAAACAATGGGGTTATTGCAGTAAGTAATAATAGTAAGTGTGTCTTAATGCAGAAACCTCATGTTTACATCCAGGATAATATAAATAAATATAGATCAAAATCAATACTTATCAAGCTTGTATTGGGTTTATAAAAACCAGAAGGAGGGCTTCCCTGGTGGCGCAGTGGTTGAGAGTCCGCCTGCCGATGCAGGGGACACGGGTTCGTGACCCGATATGGGAGGATCCCACATGCCGCGGAGCGGCTGGGCCCGTGAGCCATGGCCGCTGAGCCTGCGTGTCCGGAGCCTGCCCTCTGCAACGGGAGAGGCCACGACAGTGAGAGGCCCGCGTACTGCAAAAAAAAAAAAAAAAAACAGAGGGATTAGAAAAATGCAGAGTTAGGTATGAGTCAACACCAGTGACAGCACCATCAATTCATTTATCAAACATTTGTTGAATATGTAATATGTGTAAAACACTGTATTAAGTGAGGCATTTATTCCTGAATAAAACAAACCTTATCCCTGTCTTTTGTAACTCTTACAAGTCGAGTGAGCCCAGGAAATGAGAAGTGAGAAGAAAAATAATAATAAACTGTTTTCATAACACAGTAGAAATTGTACCAATTTATTTTAAATTTAAATAGAGAATAATAGGATCAGAGCGAAAGGCTGCCCAGATTGGTAGCCAGGGATATATTTTTCCATTAATTAAGATTTGCTGTATGGCTGACTGCAAGAGCCATGGAGGCTAGGAATGGTGCTGGCTCACTAGTGGGCAGGGTCAGGTCCCTGGCACTAATAGACTAGAGAGAAGATTCTAAGATAGCACTTACCAGTGCTGGTGTTATCACGGCAGGATAAGCTCCCCAAAATGGACAGTGTCTCCATCTCCAGGGGGAATCCCAGTTGCCTCCTTCCTTTCTAGGAGGTTCTCTAAGATCAACAAGTGGGTCTTACCCAGGCTTCTTTCAAACTACTCCCTCTGTGCTGGGACTCAGAGTGTGTGAGATTTTGTGCATGCCCCTCAAGAGTGGAGTCTTATTTCCTATAGCCCTCTTGCTCTCCCAAACATAAGCTTCTCTGGTTTTCAAGCCAGATCTTCCCAGTGCAGGATCGCCAGGCTGGGGAGCCCAATGTGGGGCTCAGACCCCTCACTGCTTGAGGATGACCTCAACACTGTTGTGATAACACAACAATAACAGTTGTGTTATTTCTCCCATTTCTGGGTCATTGACCTGGGGGTATGGGTTCTGACTATGTTGAGTCTCCATCCCTCCTACCCATCTCATTGTGGTTTCTTCTTTATTTCTTTAGTGTGGAAAATCTTTTCTTCTTCAGGTTGTTCTCATAGGTAGTTTCTCTGTAAATAGTTTAATTTGGGTGTGTCCTTGGGACTCCTACCAAGTTCAGGGTCTTCCTACTCTGCCTTCTTGACCACCTCTTCCCGGAAGAAATGGTTTTAAAATGGTGTGAAAAATTTTGCTTTTAATTTTCAAAACTATTTTAAAGAACTCAATAGTTGAAGAATGGTATGAAATTTTTACCCAGATATATACTTTACTGCTGCTCTTCCATCATTCTTACTATTTCAGATTTCCCTCTGGTACCATTTCCCTTCTATCTCTCCAAATTTTTAAAGCAATTCTCTTAAAACAAGTCTGCTTTCAAGAAGTTCTCTTAGTTTTTCTTCATCTGAAACTATTTTTGCTCCTGGAGAATATTTTTGCTAGACTTAGAACTTTGAATGTATACAACAAAGGAGCCAAGAATATATGACAGTATCTTTAGTCATTTCTGGAAATTCAGGGGCATTATCTTTTCCAATATTGCCTCTCTCCACTCCTCTCTAGTCCTTCTGCAACTTCGCTTTGACTTTTATACGTTGAACTTCTTTATATGTTGAACTTCTTCACTCCATATTTCATATCTCTTTAATATTTCTCATCTCTATGTATCTTTGTGTTACTTTTGCAAAATTCTTCAGATATATTTTCCACTAATAATTTTCCCTTTGGCCAACTATAATCTGTTTTTCAATCTATCCAATGAGTATGACTCTGACACACGTTATATTGTTATATTTTGTAACTGTGGATTGTGAACTCATGTTCAATGAGGCTTTACCTGTAGGAATACTGAATGATAAAGAAAATTCCTTGGATTTTATCTCAATTTTTTAAAATGTTTAAAAAAGAAAAAAAAGAAACTCTCCCGTAGTGTTTCCAAATTCCTAACAGATATTAATGTTTCAGATTCAGAAATGAAAAATCAGAATTCTCAAAATCATAAATATTCTTAAAATACTTTTAACATTATCATGCTCTTTATTTACTGTTATGGATATATTTAAAATGTTTTAAATTAAGAAATATTAATTTTACAAGGAACTGTAGACTGTAGCAAACATTACTGAATAGTATTTTTGTAATATAACATTTGGATCTCCTAGCAGACTTAGCAGCACTACACAGAATCATGAGTCAAAATTACCAATATGAGGACTTATTTTGATTCCCAATTTGTAATTTCTTAGAACACCACTCACAGGAGTTTTATAAAATATTCTATGTGTAAAAACATATTAATATTTACTTAATTACAAGAATGGCTCACCATTACCAGTAGTCAGGGCCACAAGCAGATGCTTATAACATGATAACAGCAAGAAGCAAGCCTAACTCACTCCTGACCCCACTAAGCTGCTTCTTCCCTACATGCCTGCTCCTGCCCAGGTTCCCACACTTGTCCACTTTAACTTTAGGCCCTTCATGTCTGTAGGTTCCGCTCTTGTTTTTGACTTAACATCAGTGGATTTCTTTGAACCAGTAATGTTGTTATGTTGACTGTTAAACTTTAATTCTTGCAGTGAATTATGATACATTTTCCCCATTTCTCTACTGAGTTTTCTCAGGATTCTAAACAAAGATCATTTAACTATCCCAAGAAACTCTGGGGAGGAATTTCCAATGGGAAACACAATGTAGAACTATAGATATCTATTTTAAATTATATCCAGCCTTATTGGAGTAGAGTTGATTTACAATGTTGTCAAATGTTTTTGATAAACAAAACATAACCAGTAAATGACTGTTTCTCCCATGACTTCATGGTATAAAATTCACTTCTATTTCAATACATTCTTTGGCCATTATGGTCATATATGTATTTGTACGAAAATGTCTATTACTATATTATAGAGATTTTTCTATTCATGTTCATGTCTACATATCTATTAACTCTTTTTTCCATTAACTTTTGAAGAATGTATACATTGATACCAAAATTTTCTTTACTTAAACCAAGCTCAACAACGAAAGAATAAGGAAAGAATAGTGTATCTGTTCAGATAGATAATTTTATGAAATATTAATTTCTATTAAATTTCAGTTTTAAAGATTAACTTCAAGAATTTTCACGTGTGCAGAAGTCATTTGTTTGCATTTTTGAGGAAAAATTATTTTTGCTTTTAGTGCAAAACTTTTTAATCTTTTTAAAATTTCTATGAGATATGTTACATTGGAATTGTGAAAACTAATAATTGCATGGACTTTTTTTGAATTTGTCTGACATTTAAAAATACCTTTCTTAGGAATTTCACAACTAAAAATCTGCATGGGGAGATGGTCTCCAGTGCCCCAAAGATTATCATGTAAATTCCAGTGTTTCTATAGCAGAACTCCTTAAGCAGTGGCTCTTAAATTCTTTTGATTGTGATACACAGTAAGGAATCTCTTTTACATCATGACCCAGTACACACATGCATACATATAGAATGGGAGGTACTCTATTTATTCTGTTTTATTCTATACTGTTTCCTTTCTTTCTTTTTTAATGCCAATCATAACCAACTGAATTCATTTCATTATTCACTACTAAGTTGTTACCACTAGCTTGAAAATGCTGCTTTACACCTAAACTATGTCTTTCACTTCTTTTAACCAGGTTCTCTATCACTGTAAAATCCAAAACAGTGTGGTACTTATATAGATGCTAAATAAATATGGGTGTGGGTGTACGCACACGCCCGTGTGCATGTGTAGTTTTTTAAACAAACTTTCATGAAGCCTAAGACCAAATGACTAGAGTTACAGGTACAGACATGGTAAAAATTTGCTTTATTTAGGTTTCACTGAAGATGCAGTTAAACCCACTGCCATTGTTAAAGCATTGTAGTCCTATGCCCACATGCAATAGGGCATCAGGAAATGACCCAAGGCAATGTGCCAGTATCATTCATTTGAAAGCAGGATTATGTGACCCTAAGTTTCATCCACACTCTCAACAACATGGTCTTGGGACTGCTATACAGTGAAACTGTCTTGTGCACAAAACAGATTCTTTCTCCTCAGCCATGTCACTCATTGTTCTGCAAAAGAAGAGAGGACATGAAATTAAGATTCCTGTCTTCTGTGCATTTAACCTACCTCTGACTTTAGATTCTCCACCGAGACATACTGGGGCCTTTACATATAAATGAGATACAGTACTTATAAGGCATAACCAGGTTCCTGGACTTACAAGTAAGATTGGTAGACACTGAGTTGCTTCATGTTCTAACTAAAGTATTATTGAAGCAGTGTCCATACTCACTAACATGCTTAAAAGCTTTGACCTACCTCTAGGTTGATGATCTGTAAATTAAGCACTGTGAACAGAAGATGCAACAGAAGTTCACAGGCTAAAACAGAAGACAGATATGGTCAAAGGACACCCCACGGGGATGAAACAAGAAGCAAATCCCAGCTAAAGCAATATCTGGGCCCCACGCATGTGTTCTTTGCAGTTGATGCAACTTCAGGGATTCTTCCACTTTGGGTTTCATGATTTTACTTCCTGACCTGACCCTCTTACCATGACAGCTCCCTCTAGTTTTGAGCACCCTTTGAATTCCCATTTCCAGATGGAATTGGGCTCTTCTTCTGTCTTTTGGCTCTTCACCTGCAATACTTCTCCTGGTCCCCAGCTCAGTTTAACTCCACCGACCTCTCGGTGCCCTCTCTGAGTCATCACCTCATTACCCTCTTGTACTCAACCCTCCAGTCAATATCAATGCATATGTGTAACTGTGTGGATAACAGAGTTAAGAATCAAATGCTTTAGAAAGAAAGGGAGGAATAATTAACTCTGCCTGGGGAAGTCAAAGAGTGCACTTAACCTGAACATTGAGGCTGAGAAGAAGAGGACCTATAAGAAGACGCACTGGAGGGACAACTACTAGAAGATTCTATCCAAAGTGGTTGATTACCTCACATCACTCAAGGCAAACATTTACATGAGGATTATACCAGAATTTGCTATGGAAAGAACAGAGTCATAGAAGAATGAGGGAGAAGAGAGAATGTACAAGAAGGAGAAAAAAATAGGCTTCAAAAATATCCAATAGTGTGACCACCGTTTGATGGTTCTACTTTCTTCAGGTACATCTCTCAGTAGGTAAAGAGCTATTTCACACGTAAAAGTATTTACAAATATATATGTCTTGTTGAATGACATTTGCCCCCATTTAAGTGCACTTAAGTGTTAATTGAGAGGTTTATACTAATTTTAAAATTATCAGTTATGGTAATTTTTAATGATCTGCTTTTTGTTGATAGGAGTTTACTTTTTAATCAAACATACAATGTATTTTTTTATTTCCTAGATCAACATGAGGCACTTGAACAATCAAATACATGGAAATTTGTTTTTAATTTCTGCCCCATATTTTTTCTTTCCTTGGTACCAATAAAAAAGACCTAAAATAGTCCTTATGTTTCTTGGCTGTTCAGGACATTTTGATCCAGGATACTTTGCATAGTTTATACACATTAAACAAAAATTGGGGGCCAAGCTTTTTCATCTAAAATTCGCTGAGTCCTTTTATTCATCCCTTATGCCCATCATCCCTCATCCCAAACTTAGCTCACACAGCAAAAAAAAAAAAATAGGGAAACAACAGGTCAAGATCTCGAAGCCAGTAGTGGAGAAAGCGGAGAGCAGGAATTAAAAATAGGGTTTTTTCTCACCTTTTGTCTAAGCCAGAAAGTTGCAGGTTTTCTTTTGTGATTTTGTCAGTCTCTTTACTAGAAAGGAACCATTACTTAAATTATTTAAATTATTTAGCCCCAACTAGAAAATTTAAAGATGGTCTATGTCAGGACTTCCCTGGTGGTCCAGTGATCGAGAGTCCCCCTTCCAGTGCAGGGGACGCAGGTTCTATCCCTGGTCGGGAACTAAGATCCCACATGCTGCAGGGCAACTAAGCCCGCATGCCACAACTACAGAGCCCGTGTTCCACAACTACAGCACCCATGAGCTCTGGAGCCCCCGCATACCACAACTAGAGAGAAGCCCGTGTGCCGCAGGTGGGACCCAATGCAGCCAAAAATAAATAAATATATATATTTTTTTTTTTTAAATAAAGATGGTCTATGTGCTGTAATATAATTCTCATGGTTGGTAAAAATACTACCTTAAATGATGCAATTCTAAAGCACTGCTGATTATATATTAAATTTTCTCCCTATAAATTTAAAGTTCGTTTTAATACCATAATATTTTTGGTATGATAAAATAACACACATAGAGATTGAGTGTAAAATACCTTCTGTATTAGTAAGAATAATGCTAACATCTGCAACAACAACAAAAAAAAAACACCCAAAGGTTCATGTCTTAAGCCTGTAGATTTTTCTTGCTAATATAAGTTCAGTGTGGGTGTCCTGATCAGCAACAAATTTCCTCTGGCCTATGTAGAGCCTTCTGTCTTTTGACTCTGCCATTCTCTGAGTTTGACATCTGTGTCTGTTCCAATGGGAGGAGAAAGTATATGGGAAGGATCAGGGAAGGTTTGTAAGGGCCAAGTCTCTTTATGGCACAAATGACTTGGATTTGGTAATACCTAATTTCTACCTTCAGAAGTACCATGGTAAAAAAAAAAAAAAAAAAAAAAAAAAAAGAATTCCCTAAATCCCTTTTACTTCTATGATTCTAGGTCTTTTGGAAGTTGATAGATTAATATTTAGCTAATTAGCATCCATATCATTTGTCTTGTTAATCTTGTCATTCGAGTATGGTTTAGAATAGATCCATATCCATATACATGTTCTTTATTTAGTACACTGTTTTGTGTAATTTCACAATGTAAAGCCAATATTTGAATTTTATCTACAAATAAAATGTGCATAGTTGCATTTACTGCAAAACATTGAGTGGACTTCATTCAAGACTTAAAGACATAAATTAGTACCAGTATGCAATGATACATAAGCATGACATTTTGCTGGAAACAGATCACTCCATCCAGTATTGCTTAGTGCTTTTTTAATAAGGTTATATTAAATTTTTGTAGTGAAACTTGAAACCAAATGAAACTTTCTTCTTGGGGTTTATTTCTAGAGGTTTGGGTTTGTCTATAAACTCCAAATCCATGTGTGGTTCATAGAAAATGTTGGTAAGACTCAATCAACTTTTAGAAAACCTGGATAGAATTTCAAGCAATTAGGAACAAGAAGATGAATGTGCTTTGTTTACTTTAGACCAATTCTGTGGCTTTGAATTTAGAATTGAACAATTGGAGTTCAAGTTCCATTCACAGGGAAAACATGACTTCCTAGTGGAAAGACCTGGAGAAAACAACTTTTACTTTGGAAAAATATAAAAATTGTTCATGCATGGGCTCTGGAACAAAACATCGTGGTTGAAAAGAGGTCGCCTGAGAAGAATTTAAAGAAACTGTGTAATACAGTATGTTACTGCTGGTTGTTATTCTCATTACTGAAGTGAACTCCCAGAAGCCATAAGAGGTGTCAACACATATAATCTTCTTGGGCAAGAAAATGTTAACATAAGTCATATATTAATGAACAAAATTCAACAAGTTGCTTTTAAAATAAACAACAGAATGTTTTTAAAAGCAAACAGTTATCAGTGCATTGTCTGAATTCAGCTGATTGTATTCCAAATAATAATTCCTGGGAGGTAAATAAATGAAATCATTATCCTCATCATTTCAGAGGCAGGAAATCTGCTACTTGGTGTTAAGGGTTGAATTCGTGTGTGTTATGTGATAATGTGAGCCTTACAACCTTACTGCTCAGACAACTACCACCAAGACCTGGGTTGATTCACATGGTTGAAGAAAACTCTGTTATATTTGTGTGCTTATGCTTTTCCTTTTGGCCATTTTTAGATTTTGATTGGATAGCTTCATGGAAGAAGTGAATTTTCAAGAGATATAGCTAAAAATACTGGTAAACTGGAAAACTAAGAGAAAAAATAACTTCTTCCAATTATATAGAGTGTGGAAAAGAGATACATATCATGAATGTCAGAAGATGTACTTAAAGGGATGATTAAGCCCCAGACCTGGGGAAGATGAAGAGACAGACTTAAAAATGAGAAAACTTCTGTCATAGCTTGTATACGGTGTTGGACTCTCTTTTGCTAGAAAAACACATTTTTAAATTAAGAATGGAAATACTGTAAAAATCCAAAAACAGGCTATTAAATCTAAAATTTCTGAAATCAGTTCTACTCCTCGAAATTCAGCTGGATTCTTCTCTCCCAAGAGAAAAAAAATGAGATTTCTAGAGATAAGTTTTGGACTAACCTGGGCTGCTATTTGAGTGGGATCCGTTTGGAACAAGCTGGGGTCAATTCTAAAGTCAATGCAATCTGGTTTTCAAATAAAACTGGACTGAGTTAAAGGTTGGGATGAAAGCCAACAGAAACCTGCAAACAGGTGAAATTTAACAAAACAAGCTAATTTGAATTGATTTTAAGATTTCTCCTGACCCAGTTCTGGAGGGACCAGCCAAAATATTGAATGGTTATTCTGGATTTGGATTTGTTTAAATAAGTTTGTATGCAAACACCCAGGGAAACAAAATGTCACGTTTTGTGAAACTTTGCTTAATCTGAAAGCCATAACCTGAAAAGACCCAGACTTAACCCAGGTTTGTAAACAGCACTGGAAATTTTAGATTTTGCAAGCTGATTGATTTGTAAGCAAATTGAGGAAGAAGCTTATGTTTTTGTTTTGTTTCTTTTTTTAGTTGTTGTTTAAATGTAATTCAGATTCCATGAATTCTAAGTTTTTAATTCAATAACTGGGGGTAAAAACCTTAGAACTGCTGGAAAGGAGAGATTCCAAATAGAGAGTAATTCAAATAAAAGGTAAACAGATTTAATAATCCAAAATTCTCCACTTGGATAATTCACACTCCCAAGCAGATACGTACACAGAAGAAAAAAAGTAGAACTCTAAACAGAAAATATTTGTTACAATTTCATCTAGATTACTGATGACAACAAAACTCCAGCCTGCCATTTTCTCCTCATTAATTATTTTTCTAAATAAGGTCCCAATCATTAGTATAATCATCTGAACCCAGCACTGATGAAGAGAACTCAAAAGCAGTATTCACCTATAGAAAAAAAGGATGATAGACTCGGGATTAATTCAAAGCATGTTACTCAACATTTTTTTAGTTCTTAGGCAAAATCAGTAAACTCCAATTAAACTGTAAACTTACAGAGAACCAGTGACAGTATTTTCTATATCCTTTTTAAAGTACTCAAGATATCTAACAAGGTGTTAGCTAGAGAATAGGTCCTGTTAGGAGTTCATGCTTTTAGAACATACAAAGTTCTATCCACTGAAAAGATCTAGAAAAAAATATATCATCCCAATAACAATAACCAACCCTCACATCAATTTCCCATTAACAGGGATAAAGACTCTGAAAAAAGAGCTGATTCCAAGTCTGGGGCAGGAAATGTAAAACATGTGCTTGAAGCATTTTATCATACCATAAAGCAAGGGAGCTATCAAATTATATTATGCACATAATAACTCAGAAACCAACTTGAATAGACTTATAGTGGCCAAAGATAGAATAATATGAACATTAGTAAGATAATAAAGGCAGTGAATTGAAACATATGTAATATGTTTAAATGTCTGCAAAATATTACCAAAAATCCCTCATTGTTCATCTTTGGAGAATACTAGGAAACCAATCCACTATTTTGAAAACTAGAAAATAATAGAAAAGGACTAAGTCAATGTACACGTCAGCATGGTAGCCAATATTAGGAAGTGAAGGAAAAAGCAGAGGATAGAGATCGCAAAGATATGCAAGCTATATTGATTTAAACACAGATGGTAAGTAAAAAGTTCAACTCCTCTCCCTCACATACCCCTTCACAATTCCAATTCCCTCTCCAGATTCAACCACAATTAAGAGCTTTAGTGTTACATTTTTCATATGTGCTTACATATTTCTGTACATAAATGGAATCACACATAGTAATACACATATACTAATCTTCAGTTTACTCTTGACAATCTATCAACTTACTCTTTTAATTGCTACATATTATTATGGATGTGCAATAATTTATTTATTAATTCTCTTATTGATAATCAAGATGGTCTCCAGTTTTTATGTTCCAACCCTGCTACCATGCACATCCTTATAAATATGTCTCTGTATTCATATGCAATTGTTCTAATAAAATGGAGTCTTAAAGGTCAAATAATTGGGTCAGATGATACATGTAATTATAACAGCCTTATTTGGGTATAATTAATATAAATAAATATACAGTTTAATAATTTTGGACATATGAATACACTAATGAATTCACCACCACCCACAAACACATGCAAAAACTATCCATCACCCCCATGTTTTCTCATGCCCCTTGGTAATACCTCCCTCTCACACCTTCCCCAATCCCCAAGCCATCACTATCTGCTTTCTGTCACTCGTCAAAGGAAATTGCACTGGACTGAGTTAAACAAGCTAGGAAGACTTTATTCAAAACTATTGCAATAGAGGCAGGGGAGGACCTTCAAGATGGCAGAGGAGTAAGACATGGAAATCACCTTCCTCCCCACAAATACATCAAAAATACATCTACATGTGGAACAGCTCCTACAGAAAACTTACTGAACGCTGGCAGAAGAACTCAAACTTCCCAAAAGGCAAGAAATTCCCCCACGTACCTGGTTCTGTGGCTGAAAGGGTCTTGGTTTTCTGGCCGGGTGTCAGGCATGAGCCTCTGAGGTGGAAGAGCCAAGTTCAGGACATTGGTCCACCAGAGACCTCCCAACCCCACGTAATATCAATCATCGAGAGCTCTCTGAGAGATCTCCGTCTCAGTGCTAAGACCCAGCTCCACTGAACGAACAGCAAGCTCCACCGCTGGACACCCAATGCCAAAAAAACTAGCAAGACAGGAACACAACCCCACCCATTAGCAGAGAGGCTGCCTAAAATCATAATAAGTTCACACACACCCCAAAACACACCACAGGACATGGTCCTGCCCACCAGAAAGATGAGATCCAGCCTCATCCACCAAAACACAGACACCAGTCCCCTCCACCAGGAAGCCTACACAACCCACTGAACCAACCTTACCCACTGGAGGCAGACACCAAAAAGAACGGGAACTAGGAAATGGCAGCCTGCAAAAAGGAGACCCCAGACATAGTAAGTTAAGCAAAATAAGAAGACAGAGATACACAGCAGATGAAGAAGCAAGGTAAAAACCCACCAGACCAAACAAATGAAGAAGAAATACATAGTCTACCTGAAAAAGAATTCAGAGTAATGATAGTAAAGATGATCCAAAATCTTGGAACTAGAATGGAGAAAATACAAGAAACATTTAACAAGGACCTAGAAGAACTAAAGAGAAGACAAACAATGATGAACAACAAAATAAATGAAATTTTAAAATCTCTAGAAGGAATCAACAGAAGAATAACTGAGGCAGAGAATAGATAAGTGACCTGGAAGATAAAATAGTGGAAATAACTACAACAGAGCAGAATAAAGAAAAAAGAATGAAAAGAATTGAGGAGAGTCTCAGAGACCTCTGGGATAACATTAAACATACCAACATTCAAATTATAGGAGTCCCAGAAGAAGAAGAGAAAAAGAAAGGAACTGAGAAAATATTTGAAGAGATTATAGTTGAAAACTTCCCTAATATGAGAAAGGAAATAGTTAATCAAGCCCAGGAAGCACAGAGAGTCCCAACAGGATAAATCCAAGGAGAAACATGCCAAGACACATTTTAATCAAACTATCAAAAATTAAATACAAAGAAACAATATTAAAAGCAGCAAGGGAAAAGTACCAAATAACATAGAAGGGAATCCCCATAAGGTTAACAGCTGATCTTTCAGTAGAAAATCTGCAAGCCAGAAGGGAGTGGCAGCACATATTAAAGTGATGAAAGAGAAAAACCTACAACCAAGATTACTCTACCCAGCAAGGAACTCATTCAGATTCAACAGAGAAATTAAAACCTTTACGAACAAGCAAAAGCTAAGAGAATTCAGCACCAGCAAACCAGCTTTACAACAAATGCTAAAGGAACTTCTCTATGCAGGAAACATGAGAGAAGGAAAAGACGTACAATAACAACCCAAAACAATTTAAAAAATGGTAATAGGAACATACATATCAATAATTACCTTAAATGTAAATGGATTAAATGCTCAAACCAAAAGACATAGACTGGCTGAATGGATACAAAAACAAGACCTTTATATATGCTGTCTACAAGAGACCCACTTCAGACCTAGGGACGCATACGGACTGAAAGTGAGGGGATGGAAAAAGATATCCCATGCAAATGGAAATCAAAAGAAAGCTGGAGTAGCAATTCTCATATCAGAAAAAACAGACTTTAAAATAAAGACTATTATAAGAGACAGAGAAGGACACTACATAATGATCAAGCAATCACTCCAAGATGAAAATATAACAATAGTAAATATTTATGCACCCAACATAGGAGCACCTCAGTAAATAAGGCAAATGCTAACAGCCATAAAAGGGGAAATCGACAGTAACACAATCATAGTAGAGGACTTTAACACCCCACTTTCACCAATGGATAGATTATCCAAAATGCAAATAAATAAGGAAACACAAGCTTTAAATGACACATTAAACAAGATGGACTTAATTGATATTTATGGGACATTCCATCCAGAAACAACAGAATACACTTTCTTCTCAAGTGCTCATGGAACATTCTCCAGGATAGATCATATCTTGGGTCACAAATCAAGCCTTGGTATATTTAAGAAAATTGAAATTGTATCAAGTATCTTTTCCGACCACACTGCTATGAGTCTCGATATCAATTACAGGAAAAAATCTGGAAAAAATACACACACATGGAGGCTAAACAATGCACTACTTAATTACCAAGAGATCACTGAAGAAATCAAAGAGGAAATCAAAAAATACCTAGAAACAAATGACAATGAAAACATGATAACCCAAAACCTATGGAAAGCAGCAAAAGCAGTTCTAAGAGGAAAGTTTATAGCATTACAGTTCTGCCTCAAGAAACAAGAAACATCTCAAATAAACAACCTAACCTTACATCTAAAGTAATTAGAGAAAGAAGAACAAAAAAACCCCCAAAGTTAGCAGAAGGAAAGAATCATGAAGATCAGATCAGAAATAAATGAAAAAGAAATGAAGGAAACAGTTGCAAAGATCAATAAAACTAAAAGCTGGTTCTTTGAGAAGATAAACAAAATTGATAAACCATTAGCCAGACTCATCAAGAAAAAAAGGGAGAAAACTCAGTATAATTAGAAATGAAAAAGGAGAAGTAACTGACACTGCAGAAATACAAAGGATCAGGAGAGATTACTACAAGCAACTATATGCCAATAAAATGGACACCCTGGAAGAAATGAACGCATTCTTAGAAAATCACAATCTTCTGAGACTGAACCAGGAAGAAATAGAAGATATAAGCAGACCAATCACAAGCACTGAAATTGACACTGTGATTTAAAATCTTCCAATAAACAGAAGTCCAGGACCAGATGGCTTCACAGGCGAATTCTATGAAACATTTAGAGAAGAATTAACACCTATCGTTCTCAAACTCTTTCAAAATATAGCAGAGGGAGGAACAGTCCCAAACTCATTCTATGAGGCCACCATCACCCTGATACCAAAACCAGATAAAGATGTCACAAAGAAAGAAAACTACAGGCCAATATCACTGATGAACATAGATGCAAAAATCCTCAACAAAATGCTAGCAAACAGAATTCAACAGCACATTTAAAGGATCATACCCCATGGCCAAGTGGGATTTATCCCAGGAATGCAAGGATTCTTCAATATACACAAATCAATCAATGTGAAAAACCATGTTAGCAAGTTGAAGGAGAAAAACCATATGATCATTTCAGTAGATGCACAAAG
The DNA here is from genome assembly GCF_026419965.1 of Kogia breviceps. Classification (NCBI taxonomy): domain Eukaryota; kingdom Metazoa; phylum Chordata; class Mammalia; order Artiodactyla; family Physeteridae; genus Kogia; species Kogia breviceps. Next base: position 17,491,873 of record NC_081326.1, on the reverse strand, counting down.
AGCTTTTGACAAAATTCAACACCCATTTATGATAAAAACCCTCCAGAAATTAGGCATAGAGGGAACTTACCTCAATGTAATAAAGGCCATATATGACAAACCCACAGCCAACATTGTTCTCAATGGTGAAAAACTGAAACCATTTCCACCAAGATCAGGAACAAGAGAAGGTTGCCCACTCTCACCACTATTATTCAACATAGATTTGGAAGCGTTAGCCACAGCAATCAAAGAAGACAAAGAAATAAAAGAAATACAAATCACAAAAGAAGAAGTAAAACTGTCACTGTTTGCAGATGACATGATACTATACATAGAGAATCCTAAAGATGCTACCAGAAAACTACTACAGCTAATCAAGGAATTTGGTAAAGTAGCAGGATACAAAATTAATGCACAGAAATCTCTTGCATTCCTATACACTAATGTTGAAAACTATGAAAGAGAAATTAAGGAAACACTCCCATTTACCATTGCAACAAAAAAGAGTAAAACACCTAGGAATAAACCTACCTAAGGAGACAAAAGACCTGTATGCAGAAAACTGTAAGGCACTGATGAAAGAAATTAAAGATGATACAAACAGATGGAGAGATATACCATGTTTTTGGATTGGAAGAATCAATATTGTGAAAATGACTATACTACCCAAAGTAACCTACAGATTCAATTCAATCCCTATCAAACTACCAATGGCATTTTTCACAGAACTAGAGCAAAAAAATTTCACAATTTGTATGGAAATACAAAAGACCCCTAATAGTGAAAGCAATCTTGAGAAAGAAAAACAGAGCTGGAAGATTCAGGCTCCCCAACTTCAGACTATACTACAAAGCTACAGCAATCAAGACAATATGGTACTGGCACAAAGACAGAAATATAGATCAATGCAACAGGATAGAAAGCCCAGTGATAAACCCACACACGTATGGTCACCTTATCTTTGATAAAAGAGACAAGAATATACAGTGGAGAAAAGTCAGCCCCTTCAATAAGTGGTGCTGGGAAAACTGGACAGCTACATCTAAAAGAATGAAATTAGAACACTCCCTAACACCATACCCAAAAATAAACTCAGAATGGATTCAAGACCTAAATGTAAGGCCAGACACTATCAAACTCTTAGAGGAAAACATAGGTAGAACACTCTATGACATAAATCACAACAAGATCCTTTTTGATCCACCTCCTAGAGTAAGGGAAATAGAAACAATAATAAACAAATGGGACCTAATGAAACTTAAAAGCTTTTGCACAGTGAAGGAAACCATAAACAAGACGAAAAGACAACCCTCAGAATGGGAGAAAATATTTGCTAATGAAGCAACTGACAAAGGATTAATCTCCAAAATTTACAAGCAGCTCATGCAGCTCAATATCAAAAAACAGGCAACCAGGGCTTCCCTGGTGGCGCAGTGGTTGGGAGCCTGCCTGCCAGTGCGGGGAATGCGGTTTCGTGCCCCAGTCCAGGAGGGTCCCGCGTGTTTGGGGCGGCTGGGCCCGTGGGCTGTGGTCGCTGGGCCTGCGTGTCCAGAGCCTGTGCTCTGCGACGGGAGAGGCCGCAGCGGTAAGAGGCCCGTGTGCCACAAAAAAAAAAAAAAAAAAAAAAAAACAAGCAACCCAATCTAAAATTGGGCAGAAGACCTAAATAAACATTTCCCCAAAGAAGATATTCATGTGTTTCATGTGCCAACAAACACATGAAAAGATGCTCAACATCACTAATCATTAGAGAAATGCAAATCAAAACTACAATGAGATATCATCTCACACTGGTCAGAATGGCCATCATCAAAGAATCTACAAACAATAAATGCTAGAGAGGGTGTGGAGAAAAGGGAACTCTCTTGCACTGTTGGTGGAAATGTAAATTGATACAGCCACTATGGAGAACAGTATGGAGGTTCCTTAAAAAACTAAAAATAGAACTATCATACGGCCAAGCAATCCCACTACTGGGCATATACCCAGAGAAAACCATAATTCAAAAAGAGTCATGTACCAAAATGTTCATTGCAGCTCTATTTACAATAGCCAAGACATGGAAGCAACCTAAGTATCCATCAACAGAAGAATGGATAAAGATGTGGCACATATATACAATGGAATATTACTCAGCCATAAAAAGTAACGAAATTGAGTTATTTGTGGTGAGGTGGATGGACCTAGAGTCTGTCATACAGGGTGAAGTAAGTCAGAAAGAGAAAAAAAAATACTGTTTACTAACACATACATATGGCATCTAAAAATAAAATGGTCATGAAGAACCTAGGGGCAGGACAGGAATAAAGACACAGACCTACTAGAGAATGGACTTGAAGACACAGGCAGGGGGAAGGGTAAGCTGGGACAAAGTGAGAGAGTGGCATGGACATATATACGCTACCAAATGTAAAATAGAAAGTTAGTGGGAAATAGCCGCATAGCACAGGGAGATCAGCTTGATGCCTTATGACCACCTAGGGGGGTGGGATAGGGAGGGTGGGAGGGAGGGAGATGCAAGAGGGAAGAGATATGGGGACATATGTGTATGTATAAATGATTCACTTTGTTATAAAGCAGAAGCTAACACACCATTGTAAAGCAATTATACTCCAATAAAGATGTTTTTTAAAAAAAGGAAGAGCTTAGGGGGAAAGAGGACTTTAAAAATGAATTGAAAACAAACTCAAATGCACTGGACCTTCATTACAAGTTCCTCCTGCTGGGCAAGAGGCTGTTAAAATGAAATAACTAATTTAAGCAACAACAACAAAAAAAGAAAGTGTGTTCACATTACTCTATCATCATGTTGAATTAATTTCAAGATAGACTTGTCCTGAGTAAATTCAAATTAATTAATTTTAAATGTTAATCTTTTATGATTATAATATTAGTACATGCTCGTTCTAGACAATTTGTAAAGAAGAAAAAATGAACAGAAGGAAAAAATTGAAAAACAAATTCTGTATACTTTCTGATTAACAATTCCATCTTTAAGTCATTTCTCTCTTCTCTAATTTTACCGTAAGCAGTCAAGAGAAGCCAAGCCATGTCTTCAACACCAGGCCTAGAAATTTCCTCAGCCAAATATTCAATTTCATTGCTCACAAGTTTTACCTTCTACAAAACATGAGAACACAAACATAATCTAGCCAAGATCTTTGCCACTTTAGAACAAGGATGGCCTTCCGTCCATTGTCCAATAACATGACCCTCATTTCCACCTGGACCTCATCACATTGGCCTTCACTGTCCATATGCCTATCAAAAATCTGTTAAGATTACCAAGGTATTCTCTAAGATTCTCTGTAGCCTTCCTCTTTTATTTCTGGGCTCTCACCAGAATCACCCTTTACAGTCTACTCACAACTAAGGAGGCTTTTTCTACCATGTACCTCAAAACTCATCCAGCCTCTACTCATTACCCAGATCCAAAGCCACGTCCACATTTTTAGGTATCTGTTATAGCAACACCTCCACTTCTCAGTACCAATTTCTATCTTAACCCATTCGGGCTGATATAACAAAATACTGTAGACTGGGTGGCTTATAAACAACAGAAATTTATTTTACAGTTCTGGAGGCTGGGAAGTCCAATATCAAGACAGCAGCATATTCAGTGTCTAACAAGGTTCCATTTCCCTCTTGATGGCTATCTTCTCATTGTAACCTCACATGGCAGAAGCGACAAGGGAGCTCTCTCGGGCCTCTTTTATAAGGCCTACCCATGGGTAGGACTCTGCCCTCATGACCCAACTACCTCCTATAGGCCTCACCTCCTAATACTACCACATTGGGTTAGGATTTCAACATATGAATTTGGGAAGGAATATACACAATTAGTCTATAGCACCTGTTAAAGGAAAACCTTAAGCAAGGAAAAGACATTCAAATTAAGGAAACAATTACAATGCTTAGAATAGAAAATTTATGCTATGTATTTTGATTATATGAAATTATAAGTCAGGACTTAATATTTTAATTGCAATATTTTCAATCTCACAGACTTTAAGTTGAAAATATTTAAATCAAAATCATTCTTATTTTATCTTTTGAAAAATTTCCAATGACTTTAGACTTTACCAGAAAAAAAGAAGTAAATTAAATTGAAATACTTCAACATTGTCTTTAAAAGGATGAGCTGTGAGCCAACAGCTGCCATGTGTATACTTGCCCTATAACTTTTTTGTATACATTTCTATACTTTCTTGTAATGAAAAGGTGGACCTGGCCACAGGTCCCTTGGTGAAACATTTGTCAAAGAAATATTTGTGGCAAAGAAATATTTGTCATGTACTCTTGTGGTGAAACTGCAAGTTTGTTTCTCAAAGGGACATAGTATGGCCTTCAGACAACTCGGGGTCTGAGAATTTCTTTAGATCTGGAAGCTGAGTGAAGGATCATGATTTTCCATTACAACAACTGTTAGACTTCTCACCCACACTCAATTTTTTCTGCTTATACAAGCCAAGTAACCCCCTAGTGGGTTTTGCCCATATAGTGTTCCTCTGACAACACATGATCTGTTAGCTGCCCAAAGGTCCCTGTGGGTCAAGGATTAAGACTCCCAGTTGCTCCTCATTTTGGTAATTATGTGCCCCTTTTACTCTGTTGATTAAATGCTACCAACTAGCCTCTGTCAGCTCCGAATTCTTTGGAACTGATACCAGTTTGATGACACTGATAGTTTGATAGTATCTTCCACTGTAAAGACTGGTCAATCAAGATAGCCACTCCCAAACTTCTCAAACATCTCACTTGTCAGTATTGCCCTTAAACTCAAGCAAGCAGTCTAGGCACCTCCAGGGTACACCCCCAAGGCACCCCCTGGGATTGCCTGCACTTTAGAGGGATATGTTTACATTTTTCTAAGTTCTCCTCTGGTGCCTGGGACTGGCCATGACCAGCAATTCCATGCAAGTGGAGAACTTCAAACTTGGACCTGGACTCACATCCCTCTTTCTCCCATTTGGGACATTCTCCAACTACCTAGCCTACATGTAGGGTCACCAGATGCCCTGAGGAAACCCATAATCCACAACTATGGGACTCTCCGGATCAGAGCCCAGTTCTAGGAGAGCAGCCTACTAGGCAAATCATTCCTATTGACCAGTGCAGTTTTTCTTTCACAGGATCTCATGAGGTTGGTTCACCAGAATAGTGTTGACACACTGATTTGAGGTGACTCTCACTCACGTCAGACACAGGACAAGTTCAGGGCTCTTGGCTAGTGATGGTCACTCTTGGGTTTAAGTCACATGTGTGAACCCATGCCTTCTTTCACATAATGTGATTTTGAGATTCATCTATATTTGTGTATGTATCATTAGTTCATTCTTTTTATTGACAAATAGTATTCCATTGTGCAAATATAGCACAGTTTATCCATCTATGATGTACATTTCAATGGTTTCCAATAGTTGGCTAGTATTATTAAAGCTGCTATAAACATTTGTGTATAGGCCTTGTACATAAATGTGGATATTGGTTGTCAGTTCTTTGGAATAAATACCTAAGAGTGGAATTGTTAGATATGTTAAGTACCTGTTTAATGTGTAAGATACTGCAAAACTGTTTTCCAAAGTGGATGTAAAATTTACCTCTCACTGAAAATTTATAAAAGTTCCTGTTGTTCCATATCCTTGTCAAGAATCAGTATCATCGGTCTTTCAAATTTTGCCCTTCTAGTAGATACAAAGTAGTACCTCATTGTGGTTTTAATTTGGATTTGGCTTAGACTGTATAATGTTAATAGCTTCTATATTGGCATAATGATTGGTTTATTTTATTTCCAGTTGAATCCAACTATCTCATTGGATTTGATGAATAATGGTATTGAGCATTTTTCATGTGCTTGTTGACCATTTATCTATCTTCTTTTATGAAGTCTCCATTCAGTTCTTTTCGAATTGAACTATTTGTTTGTTATTATTGCATTGTAAGAATACTTCATATATTCTGGCTTTAAGTCTTTTGTTAGATACAAATATTGTGAATATTTTCTTCCATTTTGTAATTTGCCTTTTTATTTTCTTCATGGTGTCTTTTGGAAAGCAGGCAGTTATAACGTTGATGAAGTCTAATTTATCATTTATTATGATGAGTACTCTTCTGTGTCCTCTCTCTCTAAGGAGTCTTTGCTCATCACAAAGTAGCAAAAATTTTCTCTTATATCTTCCTCTAGAAGTTTCATAGTTGTAGTTTGTATATTTAAGTCTGTGCTATATTTTAAAGTAATTTTTGTGTACTGTTTGAGATTAGTGTTGAGGTATATATATTTTTATATAAATATCTATTTGTTCCAGCATCATTTTTTAAGAGACTGTAAAAAGATAATGTAAGTCCTGCCTCCAGCTTTGTTCTGTCTCAAAATTGTTTTTATTCTTCTAGGTCCTTTGTATTTTCATATAAATTTTAGAATAAGATTGTCAATTCCTTTTTCAAAGGGGAGCAGGGTTACTGGGTGTCAGCTGGCACTTCACTGAATCTATAGATAAATTTAGGGAGACTGGTCTTCTTAACAATATTGAGTCAGATCTTCGCTAACTTCTCTTATCAAATATTTGAGGTTTTCAGTGTAACTGTCTTGCACATCCTCTGTTAAACCTAAGTATTTTATCTTTTTGATGTATTGTAAAAGGAATTTTTTATTCCATTTTTCAAATGTATATTGCTAGTACATATCAATACATTGAGTTCTTCATATTGATCTTGCATTCTGTGACCTTGATAACTTCATTTAATATTTTTAAGTTTTTTTAGAAGATTCCTTAGGACTTTCTATATAGACAGTCATATCAATTGCAAACAGAAACAGGCTTTTTTTCTTCCTTTCTGATTTCATACCTTTTATTTCTTTTAGAAGTTGCCTTATTGTACTATTTATTCCAGTAGGATAATGAATAGAAGTGATGACAGTGACATCGTTACCTTATTCCTGATCTAAGAGGGAAAACATCCGTCTTTCACCATTAAATGATATTAACTTGGATTTTTTGTAGATGCCTTTATCAGGTTGAGAAAGTTTCCTTCTCTTCCTACTATGCTGAATGGTTTTATCTTAAATGTGTGTTGAATTTTACCAAAATCTTGTTCTGTATGTGCTGATTTGATCATATAATGTTTCATCCTTGTTCAGTTAATGCAGTTAATTATGTTGTGTGCTTTTCAAACATTAAAATAAGCTTGCATTCTGTAAACAAACTCTACTTGGCCATAATGTAGTTGCAAGTCTTTTGTATATATTTGTGAGTTAATTTGCCTGTACTTGTCTCTGATCTCTTCTCTTATAAATCTTTGTCAGATTTTGGTATCAGGCGTATACTGATCACATGATATGACTTGGGAAACATTCCTCTCTCTACTTTCTGAAGGAGAGTTTATATATGATTGGTATTATTTCTTACTTTGTGCATGATAGAATTTACCAGTGAAACTGTCTGGGCCTTGAGTTTTCTTTGTGAAAAGTTTTTTGATTATTATTACAAATTCAATGTATTTAACAGTTATATGGCTATTCCAATTGTCCACTTCTTCTTGAGTCACTTTTGGAAAGTTGTATTTTTCAAAAAACTTATCCATTTCATCTAATTGCCAAATTTGTTGGCATAATTTGTTCCTAATACTCTTTTATTTTCCTATTAAAATCGGTAAGATATATAATAGTATTTCTTCTTTTTTTTGTAATATTGGTAATTTATACTTATTCATTTCTTGGTTTGTCCTGTTGGGGCTTATTGATTTTATTACTCTTTCAAAGAATGAATTTTAAGCTTTGTTAATTTTTCTGTTTTTAAATCATAGACTTCTGTGCTGACTTTATTATTTTTTCCTATTATTTTTTCCTTCTACTTATTATTTTTCCTTCTACTTATTTTAGGTTTAATTTACTCTTTTTCTTTACCTCTTAAAGTGGAAACATGTCAAATTTTTTAAAGCTTGCTTCTCTTCTATTATAGGCTTTTAAAGCTATAAATTTCCCTCTAAGCACTACCTTTCCTGTATCCCACAAATTTTGATATGTTGTATTTTTACTATCATTCAACTCAAAATATTTTATTATTTTCTTGTGATTTCATCTTTGAGACATGGGTTATTTAGACATGTGTTATTTAATGTCCAAATGTTTTGACATTTTCTAAATAATTTAGTTATTGATTTCTGATACAACTCTATTGTGGTCATAGAATACGATCTGTAATTTACAAATCTTTGGAAACATATTGAGATAACTTTTATGATCTAACATATGTCTACTTTGATGAACTTTCCATATGCAGTTGAAAAGAATGTTTATTCCACAGTTATTGGGTAGAGTGTTTTGTAAATGTCAATTAGCTCAAGTTGGTTGAGAATGTGCTCAGATCTTCTATATCTAAACTAATTTTTGTCCACTTGTTTATTAATCACTGAGAAAGCGGTGTTCCAACACTTCCATTATTCTTTTCCATATGTTCTGTCAATTTTTTCTTCATGAATTTTGAAGCTTTGTAATTAGATACATATACATTTATGATTATGTCTTCCTAATGAATTGGTCCTCTTTTGACTTATAAATGTCCCTTTTATCCTTGTAAAATGCTTTGTCTTAAAGTCTACTCTTTCTAAAATTAACATACACCAGCTTTCTTGTGCCATTTGGTTGCTATATTACTTTCTGTCTTTTTATGTTCGATTTATGCATATATTTAAATTTAAAGTGCATCTTTAATAGATGCATATACTTGTGTCTTCCATTCTTATCTAATCTGACAATCTCTGACCTTCAGTGGGAACATTTTACATTTAATATAATTTATATTACATTTACATTTAATATAATTATTGCTATAGTGTGTTTAAGTCTACCACCTTGCTATTTGTTTTCCATTTGTCTCTTCTGCTTTGTCATTTTGTTGTTCATTTCACTGATATTTTATTTCTATTACTTCTATTGGTTTCTTAGCTCTTCTTTAGAATTTTTAGTGTTCTTTCAGGGCTAACAATGCATTCTTAATTTATTAGAGTCTGGTTAGAGTCAAAATTGTACAATTTCACACATTACACTTGACAACACTTCCTTCTTCACACTTCTCACTTGTTACTTGACACTTGACACACCCCTCTTCACATTTCGTACGTATACTCCACAAATCTAACAGCCTTACAATATTATAATTCCATTTATCCAATGTCCCCAACTTCTGTGCTTTTTTTGGTCATATATTTACTTCTACATATATTATAAAATCCACCTTATAATGTTATCATTTTTGTTTTAAACAGTGATGTGCCTTTTAAGGAAATTATGAAGTGATAAAAATAATCTTTTATACCATCCACATGTTGCCACTTCTGGCAAACTTCTTTTCTCTTTTGTGTAGATTTGGGTTTTCCTCTGGTGTCATTCCCTCATCAGTCTCAAGAATGCCTTTAGAATTTTATTGTTTTGCAGGCCTGCAAGATCCAATTCCCTCAGCTTCCATTATCTGAAAATGTCTTTATTTCACTCAGTTTTTAAGAGATATTTTCTCTGGATATAGAATTCTGAGGATTTTTTTTTCCCATCAGCACTTTCAGGACATCTCTACTCTCTTCTGACATCCACTGTTTCTGATAAAAACTAGGCAAACTTTCTTATTGTTGTTCACTGGTATGTTATATGTCCTTTTTCCCCTCTGGCTGCTTTCAAGATTTTATTTTTATGCTTAGTTTTCAGCAGTCCACTATGATGTGCCTAGGTGCAGCTTTCTTGTTATTTATTTTTCATTGAGTTCAATTTTCTTAGATTTGTAAGTCAATGTTTTCCATCAAATTTGAGGAAATTTGACATTATTTTATTATATATTTTTCCTGCCTCATTCTTACTTTCTTCTCTAAGACTCCTATAACACATATATTAGACCAGCTGATATTATCCATGTGCCCCTGAAGTTCTGTTCCTTTGTCTTTCCTTTACCATCTCCTATCTGCTGTGAAGACTATCCAATGAATTTTTCACTTCAGTTACAGTGCTTTTCTATTTTAGAATTTCCATTTAGTCCTTTTCATGGTTTTTATTTCTCTGCTATGAATCCTTATCTATTGACTCAATCAGACCATATTTTCTTTTAATTCTATTAAAAGAATTAAAAGATCTATTGGTTTTTATTTTTTCGAGCCTTCTGTTCTTAAAAAAAACAAAAAACAAAAAACCTTTCTGCCAAGAATATTTATCCATGCATTAACTTTGGAAATCATTGATTTGTAAGATGTATATGAAAAACAATGGAAAGTGTGGAAGTTGTGAGAATGGGCTGGCTTGTCTGGGGCATAGGCTTGACTATCAGATCTAGATGCAGATCCTGTATCCTGGCTTTCACACTTAATAGATGTATTAGCTTGCATCAGGTACCACATCTCACTGAGCCTTGGTTTTCTCATCTGTAAATTGCAGATGAGAACAAAGTTCTCTTGAGAATAAGAGATACTATGTGTAAAGGGCCTAGCATTGTTCCTGACACATAATAGGCTCAGTAAATAGTAGATCTATTGGTCTTTAGTTGCTTTAAAATCTATACTAAATCCAACATTTGAGTCATATCAGATTGTTTCTATTTACTATTACTTTTTTGATTGACTATATAGGCCTTATTTTCCTGTGTTTTTGCATGTTTGGTAATGTTTTTATACTGTGCACTGGACATTGTTAGTGATAAACAACAGGCTCTGGATTCTGTTATCTTTCCTCTAAAGGACGTTGACTTGTTCTGGTAGGCAGTTCATTTACTGGCTAATACCCTTCATATTGTGTAGGTTCGGTTTTATGCCTTGTTACAGAGGATATGTGGAAACCCAAGACGTTCCCCAAGCACCTCTAACTTGGCAGGACCTAACCTCCAAAATCTGTCTCCCCTGCAGATCTTGTCAGGGCTTGGTTTTAGGCTTTGTTAGGGTGGGTGTAGAGCAGTGGTCTTTGAAAGGAAGTGATTTTCTCCCCAGGTGACATTTGTCAAATATGAAGACTTTTTTTGTTGCCACAACAGGGGAGCAAAGGGGAGTTACTCGCGTTTAGTGGGTAGAGACCAGGGATGCCGCTAAACATCCCACAGCACATGAAACCCCTCCACGTAAGAATTATCTGTCCTGTAATATCAATAGTGCCAAGATTGAAAAGCCCAGGTCTAACTTAGGGCTTTCATTAGGGCATGGTTTTGCCTGGGGGTTAACGAGGTGTTCAGGAGGCCCTCCACTCAGCCTGGAATGGACTTCCAGTGACTTTCTTCACTCTCTGGTAGGTTACTCTCTGGTAAGCCTAATATATCATGCTCTGCAGATGCTATTTCTTGAAGGAAGATTGCAAGGAAATGAGTGGGGAAATGAAAAGAATTTGTGGCTATTTTTACAACATAGCTACCTCTGCTTTTAGTGCTAGTAATTTTTAGTTCATATAAGTTTCTTAATGCAAACCTTTAGTTTCTTTTGAGCACTGAACTTAATATAGAATCTCTGAAATTATATCATTATATTTTTGATATAATGCATATTTGATAATGTGTATGTGTGACTATTGACTATCAGAACCTTACATTCAAAAGATAGCTTAATCTGATAAAACTAAAAGTTATACCTGCTGGCCATATGCCTCAAAAATTACCTGACACTTTGAATTACATTTCATTAGCATCTCTACATTTTCACCCATATTATTGGCTTTTCCTAGTAAGGGAGTTCAATGACAGCACATTGTAATTAAGTAGCCAATATATAAATAATGAATAAAGGCTTAAGACAAAAAAAAAAATTCTATCCTTCCCAAAGGAGTTTTTTTTTAACATTTTTATTGGAATATAATTTCTTTACAATGGTGTGTTAGTTTCTGCTGTATAACAAAGTGAATCAGCTATACGTCTACATATATCCCCCATATCTCCTCCCTCTTGCATCTCCCTCCCACCCTCCCTATCCCACCCCTCTAGGTAGACACAAAGCACCAAACTGATCTCCCTGTGCTATGCGGCTGCTTCCCACTAGCTATCTATTTTACATTTGGTAGTATATATAAGTCCATGCCACTCTCTCACTTCGTCCCAGCTGACCCTTCCCCTTCCCCGTGTCCTCAAGTCCATTCTCTATGTCTGCATCTTTATTCCTGTCCTGCCCCTAGGTTCTTCAGAACCATTTTTTTAGATTCCATATATATGTGTTAGCATGAGGTATTTGTTTTTCTCTGACTCACTTCACTCTGTATGACAGTCTCTTGATCCATCCACCTCCCTACAAATAACTCAATTTCATTTCTTTTTATTCCCCAAAGGAGTTTTATGACAAGGTACTATGGATGAGATATGCCACCCTACTTGAATCAGAGTATATTAAGGCCCATAATAAGCATGAGCTGTCTCCAACTCCACATGGTGGTGTCGCCTTGCACCTCACAGCCTGCTCTACCCCACTGCCTCATGACACACATGTCAATCTTCTTCCTAGGACAAAATCCAGGGCTCAACTCAGGCACAAGTAATAAAGTCTATTGTTTTCATCAATGTACTGCATTTCTAACCCATAACGTGAGTTCGCCTTCTCTTTTCCTGTCCTCATTTTCATAATGTAATAGACAATTAAAACAAAACCATTATCCCCACTCTAGAAATTATACTTCTTCACTTGGCTTGGAATCTACTACCCTACTTAGTAAAACACAGGTGTTCTGGAAAATTAGAAAACCAAGACATTCTGGTATGACTCAGTAGAGAACAACAATATAAATGGGCCAAATATTTGGCATAAACAATATGAAGATTATGTCTAAATACTAAGTTATTCACAGTGTTAATTTGACTCTTCTGTCATTACCATAGTGCCTTTTGCTTTCTGAGCAGACTATAGAGTGGTACATGCACATGATGTTCCATGGTATTCAAAATTGTTGCCTTTTGTTTGCAAACTTAGGGAAAATGAGGTCAATTCGATTCTCATCTAGTTGGCTTTGTTCAATGTAAAACAGAAGTAGTACTCAATTTCTCTTTGATGATTAGAATAATGGCTAAGCTCACCAAGGCTAGAAATATGGATAGTAATTTGAATATTCATAATCCATGACTCGGTAAAAGGAAAAGAATTCGCTATATCAAAAATATACATAAATATCATAAAAAGAGTAGTATTTGAAACCCAGTGAACATGTAACAAAACTTTTGAAAAAAAAAAAAAATCTCTTGTGTTTACCATTTTCATGCTATATAACCTGTTAAGTGTCTGGCTGCAAGAGAACCCCTTTAATGATCAGGATCGATATGGTATTCTTTAAGCCACCATTCATTTTAACCATAAAATTATGTGTATTTAACTAAATCGAGAGTCAGTAATTTTTTTTTTTTTTTTTTTTTTTTTTTTTTTTTTTTTTTGTGGTACGCGGGCCTCTCATTGCTGTGGCCTCTCCCGTTGCGGAGCACAGGCTCCGGACGCGCAGGCTCAGCGGCCACGGCTCACGGGCCCAGCCGCTCCACGGCATGTGGGATCTTCCCGGACCGGGGCACGAACCCGTGTCCCCTGCATCGGCAGGCGGACTCTCAACCACTGCGCCACCAGGGAAGGCCGAGAGTCAGTAATTTTTATGTTACAAGGAAAATATGACATCCTATAGCTAAATATTTTGAATACCTAATTTCTGCTTATTTTATCTTAATTACAACATTATGCTTTGACATTAAATGGAAAACATAATCTGATTTATCAAAAAAGATTACAAAATTAGTACTTTCAGGACACATATTTATTTTCCAATTAATTTCATTGATCTTACAGGCGGAATAGTATCTTGATCTATTACATTCAACAACACCAAAAAGTCTACAACTCTGGTGTCAATATCAATAATTACTAAAAATCAAGCAAGCAATTTACAACTATCTGCAATTAAGGAAATTAGATCCAAAAGGCATGTAACAGCAACAACAATAAAATAGTATTTGTGTTAAGACATAAATAGCCAACATAAATTTAGTACCTCAGGCATTTTTCTAATTTATACAAATTTTGCAAATTGAGGAGCACATTGGCCAGGCCACCAATGATCATGAAAGAGAAAATACATAAATGTGCCTATTTTGCTAATAGTATATGTTCAGCACTTTAGCTTGACATTGTGTGGTACAGTTACCCCTTCCAAGCATTAGACGTCAATACTACAAATGCCTCAAGCTCTTTTACAGATGAATGATCTGATGAAGATGCCCTCATTTCAGAAACTAAGGTCATTAATGTTTTATCTTCACTTGTAACATTTCGGAAGACTTGCTGAACCTAAAGAAAGCCCAATCTCAGTCTGCTGGATGAACAGCGACACCTAGTGGTCATTTTACCCCTAAACAAATATCTTAAAAGTATAAACTCAAGGGTATCCATGAAACAAGTGAAATTGCCACAAATGCATCATCTTTGATAGCGACACAAGCCTATTTCCAATGAAACTGTATCTGAAAATCATAAATACTTTTAGTAGATTTTTCTCTTGATCAGTAGTAATATAAATTTAATGAAAAGCCAGCATTGGACTTTGAATCTTTATTCTTAATCAACAACCCTTATATAGGTAAATATCCTCCTTTGTAGATTTTTGTAAAAATCCAATTTCAATTTCTTCATGTCTGAGTTCTTGCTTCTAAATGGATGACATAAAGAACTCTGAAACACTCTGACCTACTGAATAATCAGTTTTGTGGCTCTTTTATGAATACATGGTTTGGAATGTCCCAGAAACAAATTCAGACACTCTATACAACAATGCACTAAGGTTCAAAATCAAGACATTATAAAAGCTGTCACTCTGTTCATTATTATTGGATTGAGTTTACACTGGAGATGTTCCTAATTTTTTGGAAGCAGAGAGTATCCAGTTCAATAATATTTTCTAACACAACTGATTCATGAATTATAGAATTCTTTTTCCATCAAAAAGTCATTGTTTAGTAGGTATGACTGTTTCCTGTTCATGAAAATGTTGGTAGGTACATTCTTTGGCCATCTGCACAGCCCATCTGAGGCAGTCCAAGCAAGCTTCTGCTGTTTGCTGGAACCTTAGCTCACCATTCCCCATACATACTTCTCGTCACACCTAACACCGCTCCCCACACCTTTCTGGCCAACTCCAGAGAAATTCCACCTTTCTGTCACCAGGAAAGATTCTTCCTGAGCACAAACTGCATCTTGCAGTTCCATCATTGTTCATGGGACACACAGGGGTTTTCCCTGCCAGATGGACTGAGGCACCCCCTACAGTGCCCGGACATACATGAAGGAATATGGGTGGAATCACTATCTATCGACTTATTTCATCTCCCCTAAATTAATTGCCAAGGATCAAGACTAGATCTTCTCCTTCCCTGTAACCTTTTAAGGCTTTGTTGATGATAACAAATAGATGCAAGGTTTACACAACAGTTTTTCCATTAACACACCAGCCTCCCTAAATGCAGAATGGGCCTATTTAACACTCCCAGACCAACAGAATACCCAGTCCCCAGCCACATGCCGTGCTAGCAGTTACCTGGAACATTCACCTAGATGCCACCTGTGGGCACAAAAGGGCTGGAGAGGCCAAGACTCCCAGTGACTGTTCACAACAGTCCATGGGAGTGATATCTCACAGGCACCTTCGAATTGGGGAACCATGAGGAAATTTAAGAGTTTCACGTAAATGCTAGGCAGACATGTTCCAGTAGGCGTCTCGTGCCCAAGTAGGTAATCGGTTAATTTTAGTAAATTAGTGACTGTGATTTATGTGCATTTAAAATTAACACTAAGGTCAGATTAGGCGCTATAAATGTAAAGCTCAGGGTTTTCTCCAGCCAACTCCCCACAGTAACTCCCCAGTCCTCTTTTTCCAAGGTCCTCAGTTACAGGAGGATGCATGGGCTGTAGCCACAAGTAGCCAAATAGAATGTTTACTAAGGGGACAGGCAGCCCTGAGTGGCAGGGGGCACCTGGAAGTTGCATTCTATTGTCCTCACTATACAGACTTCATTCCCCCTTTCCCCCCTTCTTTGTCCCTTTGCCTCCCTTATTTCTGCCTAAAGCTAACGGTGAGAGTATGAAGCGCTGTTGTGCCCTGCTGCTGTCTGAACTCCTGTGTTGAGTAACAAAGATGATTTCTGAATTCCAGGAGAAAATACTGCTAACTGTGCAATACTCAGCACACCCAGATAGCGTCAGATGAAGAGCTACGGGCAATCACAGGTTATTATTACTGTCTGCTCATAACAATAAAGTTCTCCCCCAAAATAACCCAGAACTTGAACTGACATTTTGAGCGAAAGGTCTGTTCTCTACCTGTCAGCATTCACGTATCTTGACTTTGCACATGTTTTAAGGATGAATTAGTTCAGGTTTGCAAATAAGTCCTCTCAAAGTTACCAGCCCACAAAAACATCTTCATTGCCTCCTCTCCCTGCATAAACTAGCCAAAGAGTGAAGTAAATTATGCTTTTTACTAGCTGCCCAGGGTCGTTCTTCACTGGGCCTGGAAGAGTGGAGAAGGGTCTAGTTGAATGGCTAGATGAGTTGCCGCCACTAGATCCCCACAAGCCTAGAAATAATTTGGTCTGGGTCTGAGGACGAATATCACGCTGCCAAGTCTCTTTCTGAAAAGCATAAAAGCAAAATATCCCATTCCTGCAAGGAAACCAACCACGAGGATGGTGCCAAGAACTTTTGGGGCCCTTTTCTTGGCCACCCGGAATGCGGTTGGCAACACCGCAGAGATTAATATATTGTTGACATGTCCTAAAACCTTCTTAAATGTTCTTCTCTTCAAGACACGCTCGTAATAGGTTTCCAAGTTCGGTCGCTTTCCATTTCCCCAGTTTCTCCTTGCAAACCCCAGGAACTTCAGTCGATGCAGTGTAACAGCAAGCGAGATGTCAGCCAAGGTGAAGGATTCCCCGCAGAGCCATGGCTGGCGGCCCTCTTCTAATTAGAGAAAGGGACATGGAGGATAAGGGACAAGCACTGTACAAATAGACTTTGGTTGGCATCTTTGGTCTTAGTCCTAACAGCAAGGGTGAGTGTAGCAAAAGATGAAGGCCATGGTACATTTTCTTGACAATACTCAGCAAGTAATTCTATGCTTTAAAAAAAAAAAAAAAAAAAAAAAGTCCATGCAAATGTATCCCAAGCTAAGGGAGACTTGCTTGACATCTGTCAGGCACCTGCGTCCCTAGGTGCCACAAGAGCCACTTGAGCTCAAAGCCTGTCTATCATTTTGAGGAGCTGAGAGCCTCCAAGCCAAAGGAGTTAACAGATATTTCCTTCTGGGTTAAGAAAATGACAGGTGTACTTTAGGAAAATCCATATGTCACTTAGTAGTTGCCGCTTTTAGTTACTAATTTAAAACAGAAGAAGTCCCTATTGTGAAGCAAGTTTCAGGTAAAATGGTCTTTAACTTTGTTGTCAATCAGAATAGTGCAAATGGTCCATATGTCTGCACCTGGGCTTCACCGTGAAGCTCGGTTCACAGGTGCAGCGGATGCATGTTCACCAGCCAGCCTGCACATACACACAGACTGGCTCCCATGTTATACTTTACTTCAATTTGCAGTTTTTCTCCCTGCCTAAGGAAAAAACTAGAGGGAGCATTCAAGCAGGTACTCAGGTTATTCAACCAAACTAACTACTTACAATAAAATTCGTGAAACAGGCCAGGTAGGAATCTATGAAGCATAACTTAAGTTGTGCAGAAAAATTCTTCACCAGTCATATTTCACATAGATGCAGAGTTACAATTAGACACCTGGGTTTTGCTGAATTTGACACCTATTATTGTTGCTATCATAATTTAAACTGCCCATGAGTACTAACAATTAAAAACAGATTACAGAATGTTTTTGGTGAAACCTAAGCATGTTCCCATAAATACTCCCGATGTCCAGAAAAAGAGAAAAAGGACACAAATGAGAACCTACCTGGGGTTTCTTCATTTCTTCTTTGCAACTCAGTTTCAACCTGATCCAAGACTTTCTCCAATTCATCAAGAATTTTCTTCAAATATTTGACATTGTCGTGGTCAAGGAGCTTTGACTAATTAACAAAAATAACGTATAGGTTATTTATGCCTGTAAAAGTCATCAGTGTAGAGCAGAGCAGATACAAACGCTTACAGAGTTGGAGCCTGTTTATTCTAGACAATGAGAAGAAATAGAATAACTTTGTTAAAGCAAAAGCAAACCTCACAGAAAATGCCCTGGCTGTGAAAATATCCCAGGGGTCAGACCCACTGTTCACTAGCAACTCCTGTGGAACCAAATGATCAGAGAGGGCAAAGAATATGAGAGGCACAAAGAGACTCCTCTCATGCCCAACTCCAGAATGGAACGTCAGCAGCCTTCAACAAATGAATAACTGAGGGCTCAGAGATGAGAGAGGAATCTGGATGCAGTGAGTTAAAGAGCAGGTGGAGAGTAAGGAGTGCTGTGTCTGCAGGCATTTCTCTTGGAAGCTCATTTATTCAGCTCATGTAGGATAAAGGAGGCTGGGAGGTGGAGGGAAGATTGGGAGTGCTGACGTTTGCTAGATTTTCAACATGGGAGCAGCTTACACAGTTTGTTGGAGCAAAGAGTCAGCAGAAAGAGAAAGGCTGACTCTAACTGATGAAGGAAAGACCTCCTCCTCCTCAGGAGGCAGACACATCCAAGTGGGTTAACTCAAAACGGATTTAAGACCTGAGAGTAAGACCCAAAACCATGAAACTACTAGAAGAAAACACAGGCGGTAAACTCACTGACTTGGTCTTGGCAATGATTTTTTTAATCCGACACCAGAGGCAAAAGCAACAAAAGCAAAGATAAACAAGAGTGACTACATTAAACTAAAAAGCTTCTTTCTGCACAGTTAAAGGAACCCGTGGACAAAATGAAGAGGCAACCTTCTAAGTGGGAGCAAATACTTAAAAATCATATATCTGATAAGGGGCTAATAGTCAAAATCTATAAAGAGCTCATATAACTCAATAGCAAACAAACGAACAATCCAATTTAAAAATGGGCAGAAGATCTGGATAGACATTTTTCCAAAGAAGACATACAATGGCCAATAGGTACAAGAAAAGATGCTCAACATTGTAAATCATCAGGGAAAACAAATCAAAACCACAATAAGATATCACCTTACCCCTGTTAGAATGGCTATTATCAAAAAGTCAAGAAATCACAAGTGTTGACAAGGTCGTGGCGAATGGGGAACACTTGTGTTCTGTTGGTGGGAAGGTAAATCGATGCAGCCACCATGGAAAATAGTATGGAGGTTCCTTAAAAAATTAAAAATAGAACTAACATATAATCCAGCAATTCTACTTCTGGGTATGTAGTCAAAGAAAAACAAAAACACTAACTCGAAAGATATCTGCACTCCTATGTTCATTGCAATGTTATTTACAATAGCCAAAACATGGAAACAACCTAAATGTTCATCAATAGATGACGGGATTAAAAAATTGTGATTTGTACATATAGAATGGAATATTTTTCATCTATTAAAAGACTGAAATCTTGCCATTTGCAACAATGTGGATGGACCTTGAGGGCGTTACGCTAAGTGAAATAAGTCAAGCAGAGAAAGACAAATCCCATATGATCTCTCTTACTGGTGGAATCTAAAAACAAACAAACAAATAACCAAGCTCATAGATGCAGAGAACAGACTGGTGGTTGCCAGAGGCAGGGTGGTGAGGGGTTGGAGAAATGGGTGAAGGGGATCAAAAGGTACAAAGGAAAAAAACTGAAAGGCATGTGGGGTATATATATTAAAAGAAAAAAACAAAAAAAACCTCAGTGGTAGCTTTATTGGTATAAAAAAGTCATAAACAGAGGTCAAGCTGCCTCAAAGTGGAAAAATACCTGAAATGACAGATTCCTAGAATATTTTGTTAACTTGCTTTTACATTTTTTAAGTTTCCTTGGCAACCAGCATGAGCAATGACTGCTTTTTAAGCAACTGTCATTACGTCTGAATATCAAATCTAATAAAGAAAAATTCTTTCTAAAAGCAGAGCATTCTTTCTAAAAATTCTTTCTAAAATTCTTTCTAAAAATTCTTTCTAAAAAATTCTTTCCAGGGCTTCCCTGGTGGCGCAGTGGTTGAGAGTCCGCCTGCCGATGCGGGGCACAGGGGTTCGTGCCCTGGTCTGGGAAGATCCCACATGCCGCGGAGCGGCTGGGCCCGTGAGCCATGGCCGCTGAGCCTGCGCGTCCGGAGCCTGTGCTCCGCAGCAGGAGAGGCCACAACAGTGAGAGGCCTGCGTACTGAAAAAAAAAAAAAAATTCTTTCTAAAAGCCGAAGGTAACATGTGTTCTGATGACTTGCGATATTTAAGATGTTCTTAAAAATAGTGATACTGTACAAAAAGTAGAACATTTAATACAAACAGTGGATGTCAATTGAGGACAGCCCGGTTTACCTACCTGAAGTCGCTTCTGTTTTGCAATGTACGCCTCTTGTAAATCTGGGTTTTCTTCAGCAAGTTTTTTCAGTTCAGACTCTGTGTTACCAATTTGGCCTGATAACAAAATCATTTTTGAAACAGAAAATTATTTCCTCCCTTCCATACAAGAAACAAAGAAAAGCAGGGAAACTCAATGGTAAGAGCATAAGCCCTGGGGGCCATGCCCTTCCTCTGCCTCAGACGCCCCCTCTGTGCCTCAGTTTCCTCACTTTTAAAATGGAGCTATCCGGTGCTTTGTGACCACCTACAGGGGTAGCATAGGGAGGGTGGGAGGGAGATGCAAGAGGGAGGAGATATGGGGATATATGTATATGTATAGCTGATTCACTTTGTTATATAGCGGAAACTAACACACCATTGTAAAGCAATTATACTCCAATAAAGATGTTAAAAAAAAAAACACTACAAAGTCTACATAAATAAATACTGCACTCTGTTAAAAAAAATGTTTAATGCATGAGACCCCCCCCATGCATACACGTTGTCTCTCTCTCTCTCTCTCTCTCTCTGTCTCTCTCTCTCTCTCTCTCTCTCTCTCTCACACACACACACACACACACACACACACAAACACACACACACACTGGAGCAACCAGTTGTTCTTTTCTTCCTAGTGACTCTCTACTCTTTTTCTTAAGATCCTCTCTCACTTGTAACATTCTGACTTTCCTGAACTATAAGGGTGACCTTTCAGCTATTATAGTACCAAGAAGAATGAATCAGGAAAAGAAGAAAACTAATCACCCATCTTGATCCTTTCATTATCCTCTTAAAAGGGGGTTTCTACCTCTACATTGTTCCTCTGCATCAAAGGACCCTGCCGCTTATCTCAGTAGGTGGGAGCTGCTAGAGAGAAAGACCGGGAGAAGCTTGTCATGGCAAAGCCCATTAACAATTCCCAGGAAATAAAAATAGAATCTGGGTAAATAAATAAATAATATAATAAAATGGAGCTCTCAGAGTATCTGCCGCACAGGCTGAGAATGAAATGGGAGGCACCGTGGAAAAGCACTGAACGCAAAGCCCAGCACATCGTAAGTGCTCGAGCAGGGTTCAACCTTTCAATACCTTCCAAGTTTTCTGTAATAAATTTCTATGTAAAGGGAAGGAAAAAGTCTTATTTAGAGAAATATTTACTCTAGGTAAATATAGTCAGAATACTTGTTTCAGATCATTTAATGATATAATGAGTATTTCTGAGAAGGAGGAGGAACAAGAGAAAGGTGAGAAACTGGAAGAGAGAGGAGAAAAACGGAGGGAGAGAGAGCAGGGCAGGGAAGGCAAGAGGAGAGGAGCGAGGAGGAGGGTATCCAAAAGAAAGTAAAATAGCCTAAGTAAGAGAACTGTAAAGGCGAGGTATGATGTAACAGAAAGAACGTGCTTTCTGGAATTGAAGCTCTGGGTGTGAGAGTTCCTGGTCAAACACGCCCCGGTCTGATCACAGCCCCTTCCCTTTCCTTCCTTTCCCATCCCAATCCCCTGGGCCATGGAGCACACCTCCTCCTGAACCTCATCCCATGCACTGACCCTTCCCTATCCTCAGGGCAGGAGGAAGGAGAGAGCCGGAGGTCACAGCTCCACCTCAGTGAATCTCCGATCACTAAACTCAGAGGAAGAGTAATGGCTAGACAGCCTGTAGCCCAGCTCTTCACATAATGAAACAAAAATTAAGGACCAGAAATGTGAACTCAGTCACCCTTAACTCCCAGCAGATCCCAGCTTTCCTTATTCCTAGTCCATTTGTCCATGAGAACATGTTATGTTCTCTACTTTTCCACAGGCCACTCTTCTGAGTTTTATTTAAGCTTGGCCCTCAAGGCCAAGAGCTGGAAAATCAGGTCCTGTAGACAATAAATGTCCACACAGATTCATCTGACTGGTGCGTGGATCGATATATAACACGCACGTCCATGAAGCAAACTCAACAACCCTGCCTCCAAGTCTTCCTGAGGTGTGCTAGGTCTCAAAAATGAATTAAAAGAAACTTGAGACAGAATTCCAGGTCTTTAAGATCTTTACATACTGCGAATCCTTGTTGTTGCATAAGCTGGGATCATGGAGTCCACAGTTAGCTCAGGATGTAAAATGCAGCCGTGTGTATAGGCGTCCATGGGCAAGGAGTCAAGTAGTTCTCGATAATGTTGTACCCGTGGGTAATACATGCTTCCTTTATCAGGCATTAACCTGGGTGTTTTTTCTAAAATACGCACACAAACACATACAAAAACATTGAAGGAAAAGTTACAAACAAGATGTTACATCCAAAAGCAAGAAACAAAAACTCCAGCCCCTCAACATGAACATTTTCAGTATTATATGAAGGCATTTAAAGGATGATATCTCTCCAGCCCAGACATTCAAAATTTGAATTGGACTGAGGTACCAGACCAGATTCCCACACGATCACACTTCTCCACCTTGTAAATCACTACCCTCAAGGTCTAGTTTTTTATGCCAACTCCTCTGCGGAAATTTCCCCAACCTTCCACAACTACCAACATCCGACTAAGTCAACTGTGCCTTCCTCTGTACACGCAAAACACTCTGTACATACTCCATTATAGCCCTTATCACCTTAATTAGTTGTTTGTATCTTTTTGCCCCATAAACCCCTTCAGGGCAAGAAACGTATGATCCAGAGTCTAGCATAGTGTCTCATACATTTTAGGCCCTTGGTACATGTTGGTTAAGTGAATGAAGGCTCATTACGGAAAGATGATCAGGGACCACACCTTCCCAGGTTCCAGTTAATACCAAGAGTGATCCCATTGATGCTATCTGAATGGGAATTGATAATCTTCATGGAATTCACCAGCAATTTATAATATTTTATCTCTGGAAAGTGGGTTCTACATCAATCTTCATTTGCTGGTTAAACTCTAGACTATAGACTCCTTAAGGGCAGGGACCATGTATTGTTCTTTGTTGAATTCCAGTGCCCAATATAATGTTTGGCTCATAGTAGGTGCTGAATAAATTTCAATTAATGAATTAATATATTCCCAAATTGCTAGTTATTATAGAATATTTGAGCTGCAGAAGCTCTGTAGCAGTGAAAGAGGACACTGAGATATGTAGGCTGAGACATTCTCCCAAGATCCCACAGCTAATTAGAGGCAGACCAAGAACCAAAGTCATTAACTCCTAATGCAGTGCTCTGCTTTATTACATCATCGCAACATCTGCAAAGGGTTTACTTCTCAGAGACTATTCAAGAAGAATAAAAATGAACCACGTGATCCAAAGGTCAGGGCTAAGTCCCTACAGAATCTATGCCCACTTCTGACTCTCAAACTTCCCCTAAAAAAAAATGCCAACAAGCTTATTAATCTAACAGGTGAAAAGAATGACCTCAACTCTATTCATTTATTTTTTACTTATTCATTTAGTTTGAGTTATTTACTTAATTTGGAATCCTTTTGAGCATCACACACACTCATTCATAAACATTGACAATTCAGAGTTGGTTGGAGAGTAAGATTTCAGGCAATATCTCATAATGCCAGACCAAGCAGTACAAGATTGTGAGCCAACAGGCTATTTCTGCCTCTCTAAGAAAAAGGAATACGGATTACTCCTCAAACCAGTGGGCAAATGCCTAATTCCCTGCCGGGAGTCCAATTCTGAAGTCTGCATTAGAACGACCAAGCATGAAGGGTCAGCTACATTCTGCTCGTCAAGCGTGGATTTGCCCAACTACAGCACACTTCCTTGCTGACTTTTCAGGATCTCCGAATATCACCAGGATCCCAACCAACGCATGGTAAACATTCCCATGAGGATAACAGACTGGAGGCCTTCTAAGGTCCTTGAAATTCTAAAGAGTTCTTAACCTTTCGTGAGCCACTGACCTCTTCTCAAAATAATGTTCTCAAATGCATAAAATACAAGACATAGGATTGCAAAGGAAATTGATTATATTAAAATAAACTATCAAAGTGATTTTAAATTATAAAATACTAATATGGGTGTATTTTTATTAATACACTAACAAAAGCTAGCAGCAGGTCTAATAACTACCATAATTTCAAAGTAGTGATGGGCATAAGTGATATGGTAAGATATCTGCAATAACGTGATATGCTAGGAACACATCACAGTCACGTGAACATACGAACAAAGTCACAGGCACTCCTGATATTGCTTTGGATTATGTCTACATTGGAAATGAAAGGAAATGATAAATTTCTGTTTGAAATTAGTGAAAAATAAAGATGTAATTTTTTTCCCCTCTAAGATATCAAATGTCCTAAATTCTATTCACAGACCCCTAGCAGTAAAAGTTCTCAAAATATGGTCTGAAACCCCTGGGCTTCCTGAAGACACTCTCAGGGGGTCTACAAGTCAAAGCTATTTTTATAGTAATACTAACATGTTAATCGCTTTTTCACTCTTATTCTCTCTTTGAGTGTATGACGGTATTTTCCAGAGCCTATGCAACATGTGATAACTCCATCACTCTGACAGTTAATGGAATGTGGTGTTGTATATTCTTGTATTTTAAACTTTCCTCAATTTTAATTTCCGGTTTGATAGATATTGATAGATAGAACACATAAACAAAAGCTCCCAAATATCCTTGTTAACTTTTAAGACAAAGGGGCCTTGAAAACCAAAATGTTTAAGAACCACTGTTCTGGGGGGTCCGAGAGCCACAGGTTAATAACCATAAATGACACGTCATTTTAAAATGCCTCTCAAGTGGTTAAATTTTTTTTATTTTTTATTTTTTTTTTGCGGTACGCGGGCCTCTCACTGCTGTGGCCTCTCCCGTTGCGGAGCACAGGCTCTGGACGCGCAGGCGCAGCGGCCTTAGCTCTCGGGGCGGCCCAGCCGCTCCGCGGCACGTGGGATCTTCCCGGACCGGGGCACGAACCCGCGTCCCCTGCATCGGGGAGGGTTGAGGCGGACTCTCAACCACTGCGCCACTAGGGAAGCCCTCAAGTGGTTAAATTTATAGCTGCTGGCTCTGGCTGCTTTCTTGTGCCAGGCCGGGGGCTTGTCTTTCAGAAGAGCATACAACTTCCTTCCTGGGAAAGAGAATAAAAGCAGGAAAAACAACATCCGATTGCTTTCTGTGGAAGGTCCATCTGGCCAAGTCTGAATCCAAAGATTTGAATGCATGAAAGTAATCTTCTACTCGGTGCTCCATTACTACATAACTATCTCCTAAAACACTTTGTCAGGCAGAGCATCAGATACCCACTGAACCCATGTTCTTTTCCAAGTTCACTTTCTCTCTTCAAGGACACCCTGTCCAGTATCGCACATCCAATGTGCCACCAGCACCCTCCTGACACCAGCACACAAAACTGTCCAGTGCCTCTGGAAAGAGAGTTTTTCAAAAGACAACTGGGAATTTCCTTTGAATTATACAGAAAATCTTCCCTCTCGTCCTCATTTTATTTTCCAGTCCTTCCATAAAGCATTTTTGTTACGAGACTAAAAAGAGAAAATCTTTTCTTGGTATTCTACCTCAATCGGGAGTGAGAAAGCAATAGAAGGGTTACAGGGTTTGAGAAACAGGCAATAAGAATAATTCTGGGAACTCTTCATTGGGGTGGAAGGTTGCAGTAGTGGAAGCCAGGATTAGTAACTAAGCCGGAAGAGTAAGTAAGTACACTGGCATAAGACCTGACGTTGTAGAACTGAGTAGGGACAAAGGCAGGTCTTGTACTGCACCGAAATTTAGGCAGCAAATTAGAAACAGGCAGATGGACATAAAGCAGAAAGATGTGATAAACAACAAAGAGAGAAAACAAAAGAACAAAATTCTAAATCAGGAAGAAACAATAAAAGCATTCTGTAATAATTGTTTTATTTAATGGGGACCAACAGCTCCATATATTCTCAAGTCCCTGTACTATTGGGTAGAATAAACAATGGCCTGGAGCCATTAAAAATTACATTCAGTTTCCCCAAGAGCAAAAACTAAAAAGAATCTAGGGGCTTAAGGGCATACGTTTTAATTATTTTCCTAAATTGGCTGCTTTGATTTCCTACACTCCCCAGTGATGGCAGATAAAGGAGGCATTACTATGACTGTTTTTAGAAGACACCCCCTAGGTCTATTCGAATAACGGTCAGGTCTTCCTTCAATGAGAATAGATTAGACTTCATTTCTATCTCTATCCCTCTGCCGATTTTTTATTTTACTTAGATCACTTAGTGATGACATTGTACATAAGATAATATGCAGCATGTAGCTGAACAAAACTGTACCCTTCAACTAGTCATACACCAGGCTATTAAAAATATAATAATGGTAAACAATTAAATTATGACCTGAAGCAAGAGATATGGTTACAAACAAACTGACTACAATTCAAGGCTGTCATAACTTCAGAGCTAGGAAGATCAAATCTAAACACAGATGAGAAAAAACACGATGTCAAATTACACAAGTTCATTATACACATCCAGAATTTTCTGAGACAGAGCCAAATTTGCAGCAAGATAGTCAATACATTTTATACTTTAAATGTTTAACTACTTTTTAATTGGTAGTATATTTAAAACTTTTATAGGAACATTCATAATTGGGGGGCAAAAATTCCTTGATCAGATAGTTTGTTCCATTATTGTATACACATAATATAGAACCAGGACTTCTGTAATTTTAACACCCCGTCCTGTTCACTAAAATTGAACAAATCAGAGAAAGTTTTTTTAAAAATTACTTATTAAAACCACGTTTATTGGCATAATCATGAGTTTTAAAGACTCATTTTCTTTTCCTTACCATATACCACATTTTCTCTGCACTCAGTTACAGTCCTTTGTGCTAAACTGCAATTTCAATAGATGTGCGAAAAAGTGTATAATGTTATTCAACTATATATGAGACCCTTTTACTAACAGATATAAAATTATTTATTTTATGACCTTAACAATAATTGAAAATTCCTTACATAAATAACTATATTTTAATATAACAGTAATTTCAGAATGAATATTATCTTTAAAATCCGAGTTGATTTTCAATACATATTGATAAAACTATATTTATAAAATAAATTTATATTTCCTAATCAGACTTAGTATGTGATACTTTAATATATACCAGAATATTTGGATTATTTCCAAACCAAATTCTTTTCCTAAGAATACTTAAAATGATATATCTAGACATAAGATATGGGACATAGTCTTCAGAGAACTGTTATAAAACATATTAAATTACCAAAATTCAGTATTCACCATATGACATCCTTGATTCCAGGTCACCACTTATTGGCAGTAATAAACAGTTATATTCTCATATTTTGTAGTTATTTCACGCTCTCTTTTTTTTTTACTTCTAAAAATCAGAATTTAATTGGGATGCCAGATTCCTAGCAATTTACATTTTTAATTTTCTAGATAATCTGGAGATTACATGCTCCCTTTTTTTTTATTATTTAGTGGCCAAGTTACACTTCACTAAAAGAGATTATGATATACCAAAAGGATGTAAATATGTAAAGAGTGATTATACAGAAAGGTTGAGAAAGGCGTACAGGTCAGCAAGCCATCATTTTTAGTACAATCCCCAGTTGATAGACTAATAAAGGATAGCAAATAAGAGCAAAGGAGATGCCAGTTGACTACACTCTGTTCTTTAGATGAATGGATACACTTAAAGTCTCTTATATAACCATGGGCAACTATACACCTCATGAAATCCATTCACTCATTATCACTCTAATTTATCACCTTTCCTCAAAGTTCCATCCATTGGTCAAAATGCTGCATGTTCCCACCAGTTCAAATATAGCAGGTCCCAATTTGCCATGTTCTAGACAGAATCTATACTTTTGAAACAACTTGAAATCACACTAGTCTTTTATTTCACTGTTGGCTTTTGTTGGCAACTTATTAGCAGGCCAGGTCTCCCAAACTTCATTAATGCAGCTGATTTTTTAAAACAAAATTCATATACTACTTTTAGCCTTGTTAAACTTTATCTTAGTTATTGTTCCATTCCATTGTTCCATGAGAAGCATTTCATAAGCTAGTCATCATTTTAACTATCACAGCTTACACATCCACAAGTATAATAGTGTTTCTTCGATGTCTTTATTCAAATCATTTATGGAATCGTTACACTCAGTCAGAGAATAGAAGCCTAAAAGAACACCAGTAGAGATCCCTGTCCAGGCTGACATCTGTTTTCAATAACTCATTCATTTTAATCATTCAAAAGTATTTATTAAGCTCCCATTAAAGAACAGGCACCATACCAGGCACTGGAAATACAGTTGTTTATGAAACAAGCACTGTCTCTGACCTCACGGTGCTTACAGTGGTCTACAAGTAACTGAAATAATTAAAGTGTGATAAAAATTATCATAGGATAAGTGAAATGAGAGAATATAGCTAAACAAGCAACATGCTATAAGAAATTCATAAATGAATATTCTTCATTACGGTGGTTTATTCATCGGAAAATGTGCATTACTTTCATCTAGCCATATATGCTCCTTCATTCCAGAGGGGTATCATATGACTTAATCTCAAATGCTCTGCCTAAATCAAGATACACTGTATCTAGAACTATGCCCAGCACCTAACAGATTCACTTTTTAAAGTGTCAAACACATTCTCCAGTAATGTAAAAGTTAAGCTGATTCCTTTTCATCGAGATACTCATAAAATATATACTTTAAAAATTTTTGACAACACATTCTAGAACTCTGCCACGCTTAAAGACAGTAATTTATAGCACTGCTTAAAGCTTAAGCAATTATTTAATGCACAGTAATTTGTAGTCGTGCTTCTCAAACTTTTGTGTATTTATGAACCACTTGGGAATCTTGTTAAAATGCAGATTCTGATTCAAGAGACTTGCAGTAGAGTCTAGAATTCTGCATTCCTAACAAGCTCCAAGGTGATACCATGCTGCTGGTCCATGGAATACGAGTTAAGTAGTAAGGATTAGAATTCAGCCTCCCCTCTCCTTAATGATTGGGATAACATTTGTCTCTCTCTTGTCTGGCCCTTTTCCTAATCTCCATGAGTTCTTAATGATAAATACAACTTATCTCAATGATCATTATGATAATGCTTACATGTTTGTTTTTCATTTTAACACTTTGAGACAAGCTTCATCTGGAGACTAGACTAGGCTGCATTTATATAACTGTTTTCTTACTGTCTTCATATCTACCTGGGTTTTAGTTCCCTTAGTCTTAATCTTCCTTTACCCCTTCCAGTTGAATGACTACTCATTCAACTGGAAACGGGAAAGAGTGAAATAAGGGTTGATTGGACTTGCTTTATCTCTGCAACTGATAAAACTATATCACCTAATCCAAGAGGACAAACAGAAAAGTCAAGTCACCCAGGACATGCAACCAGTTTGCGACAGCTTCAGACTAAGAGCTAGAATTCTTGATTGTCTACTTATTCTATTGGTACAAGCAGAATTAAAGTCCTTAGTTTCCAGATTCTCCTCTTAATGTTTAGCCCACTGTACCTTGTCCTCTGATTCAATAACTAGTTGTAAGAAAAGGTCAGTATTCACCTTGAGCAGGACTCAGAATGCATTTCAGTTTTGCTATTATACAGTCAAAGAAAAAGAAAAAGCCTGAAAAAAAATTTGATGAAACCTAATAATCATTAACATTACTATCCTGTAAAGTAACACTGTATATTATTGAATATCTCCCAGGAGAGATAATGTCAGGAAGAGGAGGAGGAGAATGGTAGTAATAGTAGTTCAAGGGATGCTAACAAAAGATTTAAACATGATTTTCATTTGCTATATCTTTTTAAAGTTTTTGATGATTTAAAGTAGAATTCGTATGCAATTATTTTGTCTTATTCACATTATTATAATCACTTCTCCCAAGAAATACAAATTATTACTCAACAGACTTGTCCATTTCCAAAAAGCTCAAGATTGAGGAAAATTGTCTTAAATCAATTAGCCCCCATTTTCTGTGCAGTCCCCAGCATTTAGACTTATAAGGAATAGCAAGTAATGATGGATGGAAAAGCAGTTTAGATCAGTGGCCTTTGGTTTAGATCAGTGGTCACCTCCAATCAAAATCTTAGGGAACTAAACACTTGGGTTAAAAATAAGGGAAGCCCATTGCTAATCTAATTCCCTGGGGTAAACTCCCCCCAGCCCCCATTTAGGTCCTATACCTATCTTTCTTCTAAGTACCTCAGGCTTTTGGGGGCCTTATAATTTCCTTTCTCAGCTTCCAGTAATTGGGGGTTATATTCTGGTTCTATCTTGCCCAATTAACATCCACATAACTGGTGGCAGGTGAAGAGTGACTGGGTCTCGTCGTGCAACTTCTTTTTCAGAAGAGTGCTTAGCTGATAGCTAAGAGCCCTCTGTTCTGCTCTCAGTTCTGTCAGTGATCAGCTGTGTAATCTTGGGCAAATATTGAAGCTACAGTTTACCTCAAAGGCTTGTTATTAGGAAGAAGCAAGACACTGGAAGTGGCTGGCAATGACCATGAGAGATGGTCCATGTAATAGGAAGGTTTGGATTTGAAAGGCTTGCATTCCAGCCCTAATCTGCCATAAAATAGCTATGTTACCTTAGGCAACCCCTCTGTTTCTCTTTCCTCATGTACAAAAGGGGAATCATTAGTCTACCATGCCTATCTCAGGTTGCTTTTTTTGGAAGACTGACTAGAACAGAAATTATAAAATGTCTGACACAAAACAGGCTGTCAATAAACGATTATTACTTAACAGCACTGTACTGATTGGAGCCCTATAATTCCTCACAAAAGATATAAAATTCAAACCATACAGATGTAACAAGGGCAAAGATCTCCAAGTATACCAACACTCTAATCCCCCTTGCCTAAGATTTATTCCTCTTTTTCCCTCCTATTGTTTTTAAGGTAGAACCATTTAGTAGACTAAATGAAACTGATTTTCTTTCATACTGTGCATTTAAAATCAATATTATGAATTTGACTTCAAGGCTAATAAATCGCCACCACAAACCATACACCTGCAGGGTTTTTTGCAAGTGAATTTAAAAGGGAAGCTCCAGCATTAAAATTGGTAGTTTAGGGCTTCCCTGGTGGCGCAGTGGTTGAGAATCCGCCTGCCGATGCAGGAGACACGGGTTCGTGCCCTGGTCTGGGAAGATCCCACATGCCGCAGAGCAACTAAGCCCGTGAGCCATGGCCGCTAGGCCTGCGCGTCCGGAGCCTGTGCTCCGCAACGGGAGAGGCCACAACAGTGAGAGGCCCGCATACCGCAAAAAAAATAAAAAATAAAAAAATAAAATTGGTAGTTTACGTGAAATCTTTTCAGTGGAGTTACAATGGCTTAGACAGAATTTATGCTATTGACCCATTTTATATTTGTGTGCTTATGGAAATGGAAAAGGTTGTTGGCACTAAACCACCATCATGAAACCAAAAAGAGGGGAGGAAGGGAGGAAAGGGGGGAGGAAGGGAGGGAGGAAGGAAGACATATATTTGTGTTGAAAGTAAATCCAAGAAATCACAAATAGCCTTAACATTACCATCCAGGAAAGTCTGTTCAAGATAATCAATGATCTGAGTGGCCTCACAAATAATGTTTTCCCCGTGGATAAGGACAGGCACTTCTCCAGTTGAGTTCAAACGCATAAACCAGGGCTCATTGTGCTCACTCAGGGGCAGACTTACATCATGTTCCTCGCACTTCAATGCCTTTTCAGCAATTACCAAGCGCACCTGGAAGAGTTCACACTGGTTACCACAACGCGTGGAGGCCTTTAATTAAATGACATCCCTGGATCCCACCATGCAGCTCTTTGGTGCTTCCCTGAGTTATTAATATTTTCAACATTCTTTTCAACTATTCCTATTCCTGGCATTAACAAGTGAGATATATTCTAGCGTCTTCCTCTTATAAGTGAGAAAAGACAAGTAATGAAAAGGATTCTGGCTATATTCAGTCCACAGTCACCCCCTTCATCACTACTACTTTCTCGGTGTCCTAAACCTTACGATGCGTCCTCCCCATAGTAAGGACCTGAAACAGATAGGCTAGGCCTGTTGAAGAGAGTGAATGCGACCAAGAGTAAAAGAAGGGAACCCTAGAGCTTCCCTAGGGCTTCCCTAGGGCTTCCCTGGTGGCGCAGCGGTTGAGAGTCCGCCTGCCGATGCAGGGGACGCGGGTTCGTGCCCCGGTCTGGGAAGATCCCACATGCCGCGGAGCGGCTGGGCCCGTGAGCCATGGCCGCTGGGCCTGCGCGTCCGGAGCCTGTGCTTCGCAACGGGAGAGGCCGCGACAGTGAGAGGCCCGCGTGCCGCAAAAAAAAAAGAAAGAAAGAAACCCTAGACGATGTGGTTGCAGGAAGGTGCTTCCCTCCTCCTCGCTCTCCACGGCCCCGGAGACAAGGCCTCCCGCCCAAATACCGAAAGCGATGCTTTTTTTGTCGCATTTCACGACTGGTAGTGCCTTTGCACCTCAGACTGATGCTCCCTGCTCCCCTACAAGGCGCACCCCTCCCCCTCAGGGAGCGCCCGCCGGGGGTAGGGCGTCGGAGGCCTGTTTCTAAGTGGGCCGGCTTACCCGGGCAACACCCAGAGGGAGCTGTCCCGGTGCTGAAACCCGATCCGCACCGCCCGCCCGGCGGAGGCCTGTACCTTTTGAGAGCTGAAGGAATGCGTCCAGTGGTACAGAATGAGCTTAACCTCCGCGTCCGACTTGCCTTCCGCCATCAAGGGCGCTCCCCCTCGCTGCTCGTTCTGCCTCCGGGCCATTTTGGGGATGCGCGAGCGCGGGAGGGCCTCGCCTGTCCGTCCTTTACTTCTCCCAGCCCTTAGCTTTGCCGGGATGCCACCCGGAGCCGGTAAAGATGAGTTCGCGCAGATGAACGAACAGACCGCTGGGAAGTGTAGTTTCGTGGGCGAGAAAGCTGCGGGGGGGAGTCTGCGCACAGAAGTCACCTGGGAGGTGCAATTGGACGTTTTTTAGGGAAAACGATCTCAACTATGAGTCCCTGATTATTTAAGATGAGTAATGGAAAATGTTGATTGCAAATCATTCATCGGTTTTGTAGATGGAGTAGAGGTTGCTCAGGCATAAAAGCATCAATTTCCCAAGATACTTAGGGTTCCTCTTGGAGAGTCTGTGCCTTTGGTGGAAGGGAAGTTTCCGGTTTACAGACAAAACAACAGGATAAAGATTTATGAGTTTTCATTAGAAGATGCTATTATGCGGTCATGTAATAACAACAACAATAATAATAAATCTCATAAACAATGGCGATTTAAAATAGTCTAGTTAAACACAGAAAATATTTTGCCCATTTTTAAATGTTTTTAAACATTTTATTGAAATATAATAAAATATTAATATTATAAATATTAAAACAAGTATAGTTGATTTACAATGTTGTGTTAGTTTCAGGTGTACAGCAAAGTGATTCAGTTATACATATACCTATATACGTATTCTTTTTCATATTCCTTTCCATTATGGTTTATTACATGATACTGAATATAATTCCCTGTGCTATACAGTAGGACCTTGCTGTTTATCCATTCTATATATAATAGTTTGCATCTGCTAATTAAACACGGAATTTTTAGAGCAGAACTACTTGGGTTCATTTCCTAGTTTTTCAATTTTCACAATTTCTGAAGTAGAGATAATTCTATTTCCCCCCATAAGGTTTTTGTGAGAATTAAATAACTAAATACAACGTCAAACACTCAAAACAGCCTAGCATGTTGTAGACACTCCATATCATGTACAAGTTCAGTTGCCTTATAAACATTCTCTTTATAATCATGGCCAAAATCATAATTTTATGCTAATCTAGTTGTTACCACTCACCTCTCAAAATTTAACATAATAGTAAATTAGCAAAATTTCTCTTTCAGTAAATATGTATTACTATGGCCATGAAATGAATGCTTGTATAATTCATCCAGCAAATGTTTATTGAGTACCTACTGTGTTCCAAGCATTGTACTGGGCCCTGGTAATACAAAGTTGTATAAGACCTGATACCCGGCACCCAAGATATAAGTCTGGTGGCAGAGACAACAAAATAAACAGACAACCACAGTGGAGATGAGAAGTATCAGTCTTAGAGTCAACACAGGTACTAAGAGAAAAGAGAGGCAGGCATCCAACTCAGGTCAAAAAAGGCCCCCTAGAAGAGACAAAAATCTCATGAGGCCGTTCCTGCCTTTTACAACACTTTATTTGTTGCTCTCTCTAATTCTTGTATAATTTTTAAAGATTTTTACAGTAACTCTTTATACCCTTCAGTTAATTCAAGTGCTACAGCAGAAGTGATCCTTACCAAATTTGTTTTATATCAGTTCGCTCTTCAGAACAGAAGAGGAAAAAGCAAAATTGCGACATCAATCAGAGTCGGGTTTAAATTCTAGCTCCACCCTTAACCTGAGCTCTCCTGAGCCTTCACTTCATCATGTGCAACACATAGACATATAAAAATATATGACTGGGCTTCCCTGGTGGCGCAGTGGTTGAGAGTCCGCCTGCCGATGCAGGGCACACGGGTTCCAGCCCCGGTCCGGGAAGATCCCACGTGCCGCCGAGCGGCTGGGCCCATGAGCCACGGCCGCTGAGCCTGCGCGTCCGGAGCCTGTGCTCGTGTGCTCGGCAACGGGAGAGCCCACAGCAGTGAGAGGCCCGCGTTCCGCAAAAAAAAAAAAAAAAAAAAAAAAATGAATAAACCCAATATTCTTGTTAGGTCCTCTGTCACTTGCAGCTGAAAGAGTCCTGACAATAAAGCCCAGGTCTATCCAACACTGAGCACTTTCTCCATCACATATTCCCAGCAGCCAAGCCATATAGGAATCCGTGAATTGACTGATTGATTACTGTATTGGTGTTTAATATTAAGTATTCATATATGTCCTTGGAAGTACAAATGCATACAGAGCTTCTGAAAGGAAAATCATCAATATGCATCAATAACCTTGAAAGTGGGCACAACTTCTATTAACTCCTCTCTTTGCAATTTAACTAAGGAAATAACTGCAGCAAATTCTGGTCCTAAATATCTATTTTCCCCTTCTTCAGTGGTGATAGAAATTCTAGCCAAGCACATGGCTGCTGAGAAGAAAAACTGCATTTCCCGGGCTCCGTTGTAGATAAATGTGGCACGTGACTATTTTCTAACAAATGGCATGTAATGGACATGCCAAAGGGCAAATTCTGGGAATCTTCCTAAAGGAGGCAGTTGGCCTTGTGCCCCTTCTTCATGCCATCCTCCATCCTGCTACCAGGAGGGTGGATGCTGACTTGCATTATGACGAATGGGGCCACACCCCAGGGATGGCGAGCCCTGAGCTGTCATTGGGACAGTGGGAAGCAGAACCACCTCATGAACCTCAGTCTGCAAACCTCCGAACTTCTACCTGAAAAAGAGATAAAGCAACTTGTTTAAGCCACTGTTATTTGGTGCTTTTCGGGAGCTATTATCTTAACCTATCCTCCCTAATACATCAATCTTGTAAAATATAGGTGGCCTTTATTTCTTTATGCGTCTATATTCTGTAATTTTTCTATCATGAATATGGGCTGCTTTTACTTCTTAAATATTTGAACATTAAAAGAATGTTATTAGGGCTTCCCTGGTGGCGCAGTGGTTGGGAGTCCGCCTGCCGATGCAGGGGACGCGGGTTCGAGCCCTGGTCCGGGAGGATCCCACATGCCACGGAGCGGCTGGGCCCGTGGGCCAGGGCCGCTGGGCCTGCGCGTCCGGAGCCTGTGCTCCGCAATGGGAGAGGCCACAGCGGTGAGAGGCCCGCGTACCACCAAAAAAAAAAAAAAAAAAAGAATGTTATTAAGTAGATGAGATAAGGAAACACGTTGGTGTTCTGTTTTGTTTTGAAATCACGATAGGGGTAGAAATAGAACTGCTACATCTACTTCGATTGATCCATAATCTCTGTTATTTTCCACCCTCATAAAAGCCATTCTTATGTGATATAAAAGCCTTACTATCCACTCACATGTTTATTCAGAGTGTCTACTAAATTGTGTGTGTATTCTGTAGCGATGTGTCTTTGTACATCATCACATTAGATTGTGGGATCCAGGACAACAGGAGCCAGATCCAGGTCAACTTGTTTCTTCAGTATGCTTTTGTTGAGCTCTACCTGTCCCAGGAACAGTGCTAGCTGTAGAACATAGGGAGTTAAAAGTCACAGTCACTGGGAACTCAAGTGTGGAGGGAGAAAAATGAGATTTCAACATAGTGTGGTAATTGCTTTGATATGTAAGAGATTATGATGGGATTATAGAGAAAGGCACCTAACATAGATAGGCTTCCCAGAAGAGGTGATGATCTGTACCCTAACTGGTACCGTACTAGAGTAATTACCAATCTACCCACTGCTGCCCCTGGCTCATACTGCCTCGAGAGTGCTGATTGTTAAATTTGCAGAAATTTTGCAAGCTGGATATTCAACACAGCCATTATTAAAAATTCAATAAAATTAAATTGCATTTAAGAAATTATTTTTAAAATACAGCTAGCAAATACTCAAAAGATCACTTTCAAATTATTTTACTATGTTTACCATTATCTATACTCTTGAGTTTATTTATGTCTATTATATTTGTATGATGGAAATCGTATATAGGGGTGGGTGCATCTCTTCCTATCTCCCTGTTCAGTGATATCATGTTAGTAGCTTAAAATTGGCTGTGGCAGGAGTATTTACACTATGGAAATTGACAAATGCTATCTACCATGCGTTCTGGGTTTTTTCTGGAGAGTTAGTTGTTAAATATTTACCAGCACACCATTGAATGTATGTATGTTATTTAGTATTCAAAAAATTGTCTTGACAATGATGATCAGGAGAACTGGGGGTAAATTCGTGATTAAGTTTGTATGTTAATCTCCTTTTGGTACCTTTTCCTGTCCCAACCAGCTTCAGTTCTCCTTCCCTCTCCATTTCTCAGACCCCACTATCCTTATTTCCTTTTCAGTCTCTTCCCTCTTTTTAGGGAGAAAAGAAATGTGCACACATCGACCTGCCCACAGTTAAACACTGAGCATTTTCTCTAGCACATCCTCCCAGCAGCAGAAGCATGAACCAGTAAACACTGAATGAATCGATTTTTGCATTAGTGTTTAATATTAATAATACCTTATAAGCAAAAGGCATAATGTAGGGTTTTTGCATCTAAAAATCACTGACCACTTTCTTACGGTCTCATCTGATCGTCATGCTAGCCTGTGAGGGAATTACCATCCATCATGACTGAGTGACTGGTCCAAAATCCTAGAGCTAGTAAGTGAAAGAGCTACATTCAAACATGACTTTTCTGGCTACTAGTCAAGTACTACTTTCTACAATACTGCTAGCTTTACACCAAAGAGACAAAGTTGTGGACTTTCAAGCTTTACACAGCCTGGGGTAGACTTTAGGGAAAATATAGCCACTTTCTTGTGTGTGTGTGTGTGTGTGTGTGTGTGTGTGTGTGTGTGTGTGTGTGTGTGTCCAGCCGCTCTGCGGCATGTGGGATCCTCCCGGACCGGGGCACGAACCCGCGTCCCCTGCATCGGCAGGCGGACTCTCCACCCCTGCGCCACCAGGGAAGCCCCTATAGCCACTTTCTTAAAAAGTGGTCCACGTAGATACTTCTATTGGAACACAAACTACCATATCAAACTACTGCTTATATGTCTTTCTTGTGCATTAGACTCTGAGCCTCTGCAGGTCAAAGACCCCATATTATTCATTTTAGTATCCCCAAGAATCCAAAATAGTGCTTGGCAAAGTGAGAGAGTGGCATAGACTATACACTAGCTAGTGGGAAGCAACCGCATAGCACAGGAAGATCAGCTCGGTGCTTTGTGACCAGCTAGAAGGGTGGAATAGGGAGGGTGGGAGGGAGGGAGACGCAAGAGGGAGGAGATATGGGGATATATGTATATGTATAACTGATTCACTTTCTTATAAAGCAGAAACTAACACACCATTGTAAAGCAATTATATACTCCAATAGAGATGTTAAAAAAAATAGTGCTTGGTACATAAAAGATGTTCCAAAACTGCTTATTAATTGAGAAAAAGAGTAGATAAACACCACCACCAACAAAAGCAACAGCAAACAATGACAACAACAACAGTAGTAATAATAAATTATAGCCTATTTAGCCCACTGCTCTAGAAATTCTATGTGTAAAGTGAATTTTATTTGACAAAATGTGATACTTACAAACCTGGACTGTGATTCATGGTTCATTAAATTGACTGTTTTTATGTTCATTTTTATTGAAATTCTTTATTCATTTAAGTGTTTCTGAGTGAATGAAGTTAAAATGGATTTGATTGATATTGTGAAATAACAGATCACATACGCTCTCTGAGCCTGAGTCAACTTACCTATAATTATGGTTAAAATCTACCAGATATGCTGGATACACAGATATAGCCAGTTTGGGAAAGTTCTCCAAGCTAAACAACTATGATTTCTGCACTTTCCTTTATGTCTTATGCTTCTGTCAACTTTTAATTTATCATAAAGAACTGTTATAGCTGAGTTATCATGATGTAAAGTCCTATTACTTATATTATCTATTTTGACAGGTATTTGGTAATTCATATTTTTTTTATATTTTTTTAATGTATATCAACTAAGCCAGAGATCTTGAAACCTTTTGACAAATTGAAATACTCTAGGTTTCTGGTTTTTTAAGTACTTTTATGAATGACCACAAGAGGTCTCTATTTTTTTAAGAATAATCAATCCCCTGCCATTTTTTTTTTTTTTCCCTTGACAAATTAGAAAACAGAAATGGTGATATTCTCCAGAGAATATATTTAACTAGTTAAGCTATCTAGTTCAAAACCAAATTTTCCAAAATTAGGGAAAAAAAATCTTATACATATGTAAAACAAAACAGAATATCTCCATTTCTCCTGATGGCAGCAACATTAATACTAAGCACCCAGAAGCTATTTGGCCTGCTGTGCCTGACACATGCCAGTTATCTGACCTATTTGAATTGCATAGGATTTGTAACTGGTGTATACATTAAAAAAGGGGGAGAGGTCCTTATTTAGAAATTATTTTTGAGAATTTTTACCTCAAATGTGAACAATTCCTGTTGTCTGATATTCTCAAACAACTACAAAACTAATTATCTAATTGAATAAGACAAAAGATAGCTCCTCAAATATCAAGACATTGATTTGGTTAAAATGATTGCGATGGTTTCAACTAGTTTACCAGAGCTCTAATCCACTGGACTCCTACACTTACCACTGTGTTTCTCAAAGTGTGGTCCCCTGACAGGCAGATCAATATCACCTGGGAACTTGTTAGAAACGCGCATTCTACTGTGAAGGTGGAGCCCAGCAGTGGTGCTTTATTTAAAAGCCCTCCGGGTTTTTCTGATGCGGGTTAAGTCTGAGAACTATCAATTTAGTGTGTAACTGATGAACCATCTCACTTCTCAGTCCCTAGTTTGCCACATCTGTAAAATTGGTAGAGCAGAAGAGTGCATGAAAACGAAAGGCTGACGGAAGAAAAGGTTAAATAATTTGGAACCACTTCCACAAAATAGCCAGGTAAAACCGCATGGTGCCAAGCCACCAGTTAGAGTTTACAGGTGCAAGATGCCAGGACTCCTTCGCTTTCCCCTCAGAAAATGTAGATTAATTACTCTCTGCGGGCTTCTAGGCAAAAGCCTCAATAACCCTAGAATAGCCCAGACTTGCTTTTGAAACTCCAAAATGCATCCCAGAGCAAAGAGTCATATTTAATACCAAGTGCAACTTACTAATTCAGGAGGCTCTCACTGTGAGGTTACTGTACACTTATAATAATTTTATTAATTCCCTAGCTTCTCGAAGAATCACTACTAACGTTGGTGATGCACTGAAGTCTATTTTTTAGTAGAGAATTCACTTCGAGCTGTATTTCTGGTGGAAAGGATTTGACATATCTGTCCACCCACTCTTACCCGTCTCTACTGGTGTACCTTTCAGAATAAATACGTGAATTCTGGACATTTCAGAATAAATTCATGAATATGGACCAGTATACAGTTAAAACAAAGACGCATTTGCGCTACATGGTTGCTAATATTTTTTGAAGTGTTTACTGTGTACCAGGAACTATTTGGAAGACTTGATATGTGGATTCTGTTTCAACACTTGCAAAATCCCTTAAGGCAGGGAGAAATATCATCCCTGTCTTATAGATGAGGGTACTGAGGCACAGAGAGGTCAGGAAATTTCCCAAACTCACACTAATAAGTAAGTGTCAAAACTGGGACTTAGCCCCACGTGTTCCTTTCGGGACTTCAGGCTGTGCGCACTGGAGTACATCACTAAAAGAATACTTTGGTGATTGCATTTATATTATGCAAATATCACTTATGGGGACAAAAGAAATTAGGGAGGAAGAAAAGGAGTCGCTTCTCAGTATGCTCTACTGGTATTTGAATAATAGCCCTAACATTTCTTTCATTAATGTTACAATAATAAAGAGATCTATTCATAAATGTCTGATGAAAGCCTCTAGGATATTTAGATGTGAAAAAAGTGTATTCCACAGAGAA